>NC_088886.1:65190215-65790215 GCF_037157495.1 Lathamus discolor
TGCACCCAGGAGAGTTGGATCTGTTCCTTGCGGCAAAGCAAAGCCCGGGCTCTGCATCGGCAGAGGAAGCTGGGCCATGCCAATTCAGTTATTCCAGCCCATGACACCAGTCAAGCCAGCGGGCTGCCTGGTTCACAGTCCGCCTCTGCCTGTACAGATCTAAAGCACAGACCTTACCTGGTTAGCCGCAGTGTCCTGCTGGGAACAAATGTTCACTGTGGCCGTTCCAAAGGTGCCTGAGAAGGGCGCCGTTTACTCAAGCATGGGTTAGAGCTCTGGACAGTGGCGTCAACGCCAGCATATGCTTGTCTCTGTGGAGGGCTTGGCTTTGCCTATCCAGTAACATCTCTGAGCACTACGCAGAAGGAGCACAGACTTGGCGGCTTTCCGACTTCATTGTCAGCCGTGAGGAAATGCCGAGGTCAGTGTGAGTCTGCTTTAAGTCAGAATGTCTGCTTGGCTACAATACTCATTGCAACGCAGTCCTGAGGGGCCACTGTCAGAGGAACGCCTCCGGACGTCTTCTTTTTGTGGTCAAGGTGTACTCCTAGGGACAGGCCTGCCTTTTTGTGGTGGGAGAGGGAGAGCGTGCAGCTGCTGGAGGGTGGATAATGGCTCTCAGCGTGCCCAAGGGCTCCGGGTGCCTGGCAAGGCAAGCGATGGTGTGGGAGGAATGGGGCCAGGTAGTGTGCCTGTCCCAGAGGCCAGACCTTCCGCCTGTCTCCGTTGCTCGCTGTGGCCAGCACCGCCTTGCTGAGGGCAGGGGACCTGCAGGCAAAACACAGCCCCTGGGCTGCTCCCTGGAGCGGTGTCAAAGAGTGGAGAGAGCCGTGTGGCAGGATGGTAAGAGCTATTTGCAAACCTGTCGCTTGCCACCAGGGTCAGGGCAGGGAGCCCTTCTGCTCTTTGGAAGCAGACAGGCTCCTCTCTTCGTCATGCAAACGGGGCTGGCAAAGGGATGGATCCACATCTACTTTGTGCTACAACATCCCTGAAGCCATTCTTCAGGAAAGCTGGTCTAAAAGCGTGACATCTCATGTAGCGGCGTGACAGTGGCAGTATCTTGGCAGCTGAAAACTGACCATCAAGGTGATGACTGTGTCTCCCCTGTGGCATGACTTTCTAGGTCTTTCAGCTAGGACAGCTTTATCTTTTCCGGTAATAGCTGTGTCTGTGCTTCTCTGAGACCACTGTTTGCTACCCTTCCTGGGGTTGCCAGGGGTCTTGCTGTGGCAGATAACCACTGAAATCTGAGCACTGTTTCTTTCCTGAGAGGAGGGCAATCTCAGCCTTGGAGCGTATTAAGATACTCACCTGTCTGGAGAGCAGCAGTCAATGTAGACGTTCTTGTTTTGTGAAGATGATAAGTGAAGTCTAAGATCTCTCTGTGAGCAGCCTTAAGACTGCCATCTACCTTAGTCTTGTACGGATTCCTTTCTAATAATCCGTCTGGGGATGCTTGGATGGTGCGCTTAAGACGCAGGTGCGCTTAACTGCCTTTACGTACCCTTCAAGCCATCATCATGATACAACACAGCAGTATTGCTTATTCACTTGGTGAAGCTGAACAGCAGCAGGGTGGACGATAACATAGGGATTGGTCTGACTGGGTCAGAGTCGAATGCTCTCAGACCAGCTTCTTTTAGCTATTCCACACATGCAGGGCGTAACGTTTAATATCCAGTCTGCTTAGTTGAAGAAAACTGATGCTAGATCCTTTTTCTGACTCAGCCGTGTGATACAAAATATACTGCAATCGTAATACAAACGTGACACCTGGCAAAACAGAACAATTGCGATATACGGTTTCGACCACAGTATCGGCGTGATCTCCGTTAGTGGAGTCTATAATACCCTCGCTGTCAGGATGCCGGGCATCTCCTGTCACTGGAAAGAAGTACGTGGGTTGAAGCCAGCTAGAGCCCATTGCCATCTTTGGAAAAATCTTCTGTTAGCTCTTTAGTTTTTAGAATCCCTGTTGTGCTGAGCCATGTGTAAACTCCCCACACCTGTCTGGCTAAACCAGGAAGATACTGATATTGTTTGAATTATTTCAGGGATAGAGTGTTATCATTGCAGCAGATGCACTCCAATGACATGGCTGTTCACCTAAAATAAAGGCCACCCTCCAGCCCTCTTTGTGCTAAGATAAGTCAGCATTCTTTGCAACACCTGTGGACAACCAGCACCTGCATTATTTTCCACGAGGCTCCTGGCCAGGTCACTTTCCTCTCTCCTCTGAGCTTTGTTCTTGTGTCAGGGTTTACTGCTCAGTCACATGCTGGTACGTCTTGCGTACACATTGACGCTGCAGCACCGCACTGGGAAACCGCTGCCATTGTTAGCATGGTAGCGATGGGCAGAGCTGTAATACGGCCACATAGGGACATAGAAGAACAGGCCCGCTTGAAAGCAGTTTTACTCAAGTTAGTAAGTAAAGTCAAGTTTGACATTTGCAGTGTCAAAGCCTGCTCATGAGGAGGTCTCATTTTGAAGCCTGGAACCCACATCCTCCGGGGGTCCGCTGCCACCAGGTTTCCAACTCTATGGGGAGATGAAATGGATTAAACCACACAGTTTCAAACGGGGGGCGGCAGAGGGCTGGGTTCCCATCTGCCTTGTGTTGGAACACCCCTGAAATCATTTTCTACCGTTGCGTCCGGCTGTCAAGGACCGGTCCTTCCTCTTTTTTGGCTGATAACATCGTGTTTCGGGAGCAAACGCAGGTCACTGGAAACACAATGTCAGGCAGCGATATGCCATGACATCAGTGGAAGCACACCGGGACCAGCGATGTAGAAATTAACTGGGTGCACGTTTTTGGTTGCTCTTGTTAGTACTGAGGAATGGTGGGGAGGGGTCTGTGCTCACTTGACCGGTAATCGCAAGATGTGTAATCATCTTACAGGTTCCTTGCTGTCAGCGAGTAGGCAAGGTCGTTTGCAGTAATTTAGTCTGTCATAGTTGTAGTGGAAAAAGAAACCTTTCATAAGGCCCGTGACATGTAAACGAACAGGTGGGCAAATGGGCCCCCGCTTCTGCTTTTTGTCCTTGAAGACCGATTCTGGCAAGGAGAAGAAGGCATGTGACATGTTCAGTGGCGTGGCTACTTTCAGAAAGAGCATGCCTGTGACAGTTGAGCTATAAAGTGCACTGAGGTTTCTTTTATCTTGCAGTGGTGTGTGCCGTTTGGCAGATTCTTTGGTTTCCTCACAGATATTCCTTGAATGTCAGGGTCTCCCTGCTCTCCATGTTCTCTCAGAGTGTTGTTATATCCTTGCTGCGAGTAGAGAGAATAATCCCTTTAGAGCTGACTTTGGGTTTCCTTCCTTGACTCAGGTGAACCACTGGTCACTGAAACTGCTGGTCAGCGTTACGCAGAGTCTCTGTTGGAGAGGGAACCACGTGCAGCTCCAATCACGTTTAATCGTGTAGAACAACATTTGCTCTGTGCAACTGAGGGAAGAAAACCAGCAGAGACTGGGCAGCGATGCCAGAAAACCGTCAGACATGAAAAAAGGTCAGTTTGTGGTTACCAGTGTGGCTCACCCGGTGCAGCCCTCCCTCCCGCCCCCCCCCCCCAGCCCTGCGACGTATTGTGCGATACTTCTGTTAGTGACTCGAGAGGTAGCCTGGTTTGAGCTCGGACTAATCCTGAGCCCTGGACACCTGCGAATGCTGGCAAAGTCATTCCTTCTGCTAGCACTGTTAAAGTTCCAGGTGTCTTTTTATCGCCTTCCTTTCCTGTTTCCTTGCAGAGCCCCCCTTGAGGGTCTGTGCGTTACTTCTTGGAATCCCTTGGATATCCATGCTTGCACGATTGGAAAGAGTACGATTCTGAATTTGGGTTTACGATAAAGTACAGTCATTGTGAAAAGGTGTTTTATCTTCAGCTGTTGGGCAATCCAGGAAGAAACAAAACGGAAGAAGGGTATCGAGCCAGCTAGCCAAATAATAACTGATAGCATCTGCTCTGTGTCGAATTTTGACAGCTGCGGTAGGAACCGTGTCATCTTGCAGGAGTATAAATTGCCAGCAGAGAGACCGCAGCCCCACACTGAAGGCATCATGCGAGTCCTCCTCCTGCTCGCAGCTCTAGGGTTCTGCTGGGGGCAGTACAACCCCAACACTCAGGCCGGGAGGACGTCTATCGTACATCTTTCTTTGAATGGCGCTGGGCCGATATTGCTCTTGAGTGTGAGCGCTATTTAGCTCCTTATGGATTCGAGGAGTTCAGGTAAGCTGTTTCCTGTGAGTAGGTCGGGAAACGGCAGCGTAGCATTCGATTAATAAATCAGAATGCCTGAATTAGAGCCAGCCAGCCCCAAGTCACTTTGGGGTTGGGAAGGGGAGGACGGAAGCAGTAACCCCACAGCCTGCAGGGCCAGTGCCTGATCTTGTTTCTCTAGCACATCAGTTAGAAAGGGGCACGCTTTCTTCTGAAGGGCTTCCGCCGAAAAGCTCGGTTTTCCTCTTTGCCTTCTTCCAAGGGATGCGCATAAGAATTGAGGTTGGCTTTCCTAAGTAGTCACTACTGCAGTGAAAAGAATTCCTGTGTCTTCAGCCCTGCCATGTGCGTGTCCATGGAAGCAGGCCCACGCTGGACCCGGGCAGCCCACAGGAACGAAAGCAAACTTCTTTCTTGCCAGCCTGCAAGAGAGACACCTCGCAGAGCTGAGCTCACGCTGTGGGTGAGAGAGACTGGGTTAGGCGCGAGCCTGCCCCTGAGGGGCGGAGGTGCCGAGTGCAGGTGTGATCCTTAAAACCTTGAAATAAACCCAGTGGATTTCCCCTCAAAGCGCACCATTTCCTCCGCAGGTTTCACCTCCAAATGAAAACATTGTCGTTACTAACCCAAACAGACCCTGGTGGGAAAGATACCAGCCCATCAGCTACAAGCTCTGCACTCGGTCAGGAAATGAAGACGAGTTCAGAGACATGGTGACCAGATGCAACAACGTTGGAGTAAGTGCACTGACAATCTGTATCTGGTACGGCAAGGAGTGCCGTATCAGCTGAGGGAATTTAGTGCTTCTCTCCTCAAAGGAGGCATCAACTGAGAACGAACTGTAGGGGACCAGCAAATCCGAGTGAATGGTGATGTGGTGGAGCTCTGTCTCTCCCTTCCCCATCTCTGCAAACCATACTGAAATGCACTTGTTGCTTTTCCAGGTGCGCATTTATGTGGATGCTGTCGTCAACCACATGTGTGGCTCCGGGGGTGGCTCAGGCACTCATTCTACCTGCGGAAGCTACTTTAATGCCGGCAACAGAGAATTTCCAGCTGTGCCGTACTCTGCCTGGGATTTCAATGATGGCAAATGTAAAACTCGAAGTGGAGAAATTGAAAGTTATAGTGATAAATATCAGGTAACTTTCTCGGACAAAAGTTGGAAAGCTTTTTCTTTTCTTGCTTTTCTAATTTGTCTGCTTGTTGGGTTTTGTGTTTTGTTTTGTTCTCCTTTTCTTAAACCCTGCTGTGTAAACATTACAGGGAGGCCAAAGAAAGGCATTGGTTTCTCACCGAAGCTGTGCTTGGTCACCTGACAACTGAATGAAGTAGTGAGCATGGGGTCAAGAAAGGCACTTCTCGTGCCAAACGTTCCAAGTACTGAGAAATCAAGAACCCTCCGCACATGTTGCCCGTAGGCACGTGCAGGACCTGGCTCCTGCAGTGGGCCCAGTGTGCTCAGCTCAGCCAGTGAGCTCTTTCTTACAGCTCGTAAACTCAGCTGATATTGATCAGGAGCCCCCATGGAAACCTGACAGCAGCGCAAACTGGGCCCTTGGCTGAGCGACTGACTCGTTTTGGTTGGTGACGCGTGTGGCAGTTCTTTTCGCAAGGTTGCCGCTCCTCCTTCGGGGTTGAGATAAAGACAAGCTGAACAGGGAAGGCAAAAGCCACACACGCAAGCAAAGCGGAACGATGAATTCAGTCAGCACTTGCCGACCGTAGGCAGTTGTTCAGCCATCTCCAGGACAGTGGGGCTACATCACAAACCCTCCTCTCTCCCAGCGTCCCCCCTTCCTTCTTCTTCCCACAGCTTTATTATGCCGAGCATGAGGTCATATGGCAAACAAACAGAATTGATTTCATGGCTCTAAAGGTGTAAGCATTTCACTGGAAGGTGTTACAAGCTGACAGAGTGGCACCTCCTAACTCTTCTGGGTTTTTTTTTCCCTTCATTTTCCAGATCCGGGACTGTCGCTTGTCTGGCCTTCTTGATCTGGCCCTGGAGAAGGACTATGTCCGCTCAGAAGTTGCTCAGTACATGAACCATCTCATTGATATTGGCGTAGCAGGCTTCCGAATTGATGCTGCCAAGCATATGTGGCCTGAGGACATTAAAGCATTTCTGGACAAGCTGAAAGATCTAAATACTCGATGGTTTTCTGCAGGAACAAGACCTTTCATTTACCAGGAGGTAATCTCCATCTTTTCTCCTCAATGGTTTGCCTTTGTCTTTAGTACCTCTTGTACCTCCCTCCTTCGGAGGCCTTTGCTGTAGAGAGAGCTAGGCTTTTCTTGGGAGCAGCCCTGCAGCCCTAAGTACTTCTCTAAAAATGCCTCCACATCTTCTTGCCCTTGAGCTTCACCTCTTCTTTCTTTAGTCGTGTTCTCTCACACGTGTTCACCGTGTATTCTGCCAACTCTGAGCTGACCTGCACAGGAGAAATAAACATACTTGAATCTTTTCTCTCCAAGTGTAAGGCAAGAGCTAATGCTGCGGCCTGTACACTGCCTTTTTTGTCTCTGTGAGACAAGAACAGGGGCACAGTTTCTCCTCTGTGTACCAGGTAATTGACTTGGGTGGAGAGCCGATCACAGGCAGTGAGTACTTTGGAAACGGCCGAGTGACGGAATTCAAATACGGTGCCAGACTGGGGACGGTGATCCGCAAGTGGAATGGAGAAAAGATGTCTTACTTAAAGTAAGGATGAAGATGTTGCGACTTACGCACTGGGGTAGCCTGGGTACAGCGGTGGCCAGGGTAAGTTCAAGTCTCTGTGTTTTTGGCCAGGAACTGGGGAGAAGGCTGGGGCTTTGTGCCTTCCAACAGAGCCCTGGTCTTTGTGGATAATCACGACAACCAGCGGGGGCACGGGGCCGGTGGGGCTTCCATTCTGACCTTCTGGGACGCCAGGTAAAGGACGGCTCTTGTCTGGGCGGTGCTTCTTCCGTCTGCTTGTTTGCGTCTCTGTTTTCTGGCACGGTTTCTCGTCCCATGTCTCGTGACTCTCTTTGTCCAACCAACAGGCTTTATAAAATGGCAGTTGGTTTCATGCTCGCTCATCCGTATGGGTTCACACGTGTGATGTCAAGTTTTCGCTGGCCAAGACATTTTGTAAACGGACAGGTAAGCTCGTCATGCTGAACAGAGCTTCGTGGTGAAGGAGGACCAGAAGAGGGCCAGAGAAGCGGTCTGGCGTGTTCAGATTAGTGAAGTGATTTCTCTGTCCCACGTGGGATCTAGCAGGTGGACGCCCCACCTAGCTTTTGTCTACAGATAGGCTCTCTGAATTTTTCAGTGAGAAGTTTTAACCTTCTCCTTTGAACTACAGGACGTCAATGACTGGGTTGGACCACCAAGTAACTCCGATGGATCAACAAAGGCCGTTACGATCAACGCAGACACTACCTGTGGCAATGACTGGGTTTGTGAACATCGCTGGCATCAAATCCGGTAGGTCGCTGTGGAGACGAAAAGAAGTAAGAGTTGTTGCTTTTGCTTCGAATTCCTCGTGGCTTTAGAGCCCTCGCAGCCCCAGGGACAGCAATCCCTTGCATTTTCAGGAACATGGTTGTCTTCCGTAACGTGGTGGACGGTCAGCCTTTCTCCAACTGGTGGGACAACGGCAGCAACCAAGTAGCTTTTGGCCGCGGCAATAAAGGCTTCATCGTTTTCAATAACGATGACTGGTAAGTCAGTGGGAGAAGACCGTGTCCTCAGAGAAGAGCACAGCATCCCTGACGAGCAACGCTGATGGGAAGGGGAATGGCCTTTTCTCCTGATGAGGGCGCTCGCGCCAGCCTGCGCCAGAGATCCTTGGCTCGCATGCCTGGTCTAGAGAGCCAAAATGGGAGCGCAGGGAGCAAAGCGGGGATAGGATCGGAAAGCTCACCCTCTACATTGCCAAATGTTCAAAGTGAGGGAGTAGCATCAGGTTCAGAAAGCCTCTATACCCGGTTTGAATTACCTGTTTGGGAAGCACTGGATAAAGAGGTTCCACTTCTTTTCACGCAGGGATATGAACGTCAGTTTGCAAACTGGGCTGCCTGCTGGTACCTACTGTGATGTTATTTCTGGAGATAAGGAGGGCAACCGATGCACTGGGAGTCAGGTGTATGTTTCTGGGGACGGAATGGCTAATTTCCAGATTAGTAACCAGGCTGAAGATCCATTCATGGCAATTCACGTTAATGCCAAGTTGTAACTCGGGAGAAACATCCTTCTCCGTTTGGTCTCTGCATTACCGTTTCCCCCGTAACCGGTGACTCCCTGGTATTTGAACAGCAGTGATTCTCTGTATCTAGTGATTAATAAATGTCAAGCAAATTGAAGAGTCGTGTATTTTCCCTTACTGAACCGGACGGTAACTTTATCGCGTCACAAGTAGTGGCAGTGCAGTGCTGTGTTTTAAGGCGATGCAGCACTCCGTTTCCCACATCAGAGAAAGAGGGGAGAGCGTAAAATACAAGAAATAAATGGGACCCAAAGCAACACGTGGGCGAGTTAGAAACGTGTTACTTCTAGGGCCGATACGTACTGACACATCTACATCCCAGATGAGCCACGCTGTGGGCAGTCAGCTGCCAGTAGTGCGTAGGCACCCAGGAGAGTTGGATCTGTTCCTTGCGGCAAAGCAAAGCCCGGGCTCTGCATCGGCAGAGGAAGCTGGGCCATGCCAATTCAGTTATTCCAGCCCATGACACCAGTCAAGCCAGCGGGCTGCCTGGTTCACAGTCCGCCTCTGCCTGTACAGATCTAAAGCACAGACCTTACCTGGTTAGCCGCAGTGTCCTGCTGGGAACAAATGTTCACTGTGGCCGTTCCAAAGGTGCCTGAGAAGGGCGCCGTTTACTCAAGCATGGGTTAGAGCTCTGGACAGTGGCGTCAACGCCAGCATATGCTTGTCTCTGTGGAGGGCTTGGCTTGCCTATCCAGTAACATCTCTGAGCACTACGCAGAAGGAGCACAGACTTGGCGGCTTTCCCGACTTCATTGTCAGCCGTGAGGAAATGCCGAGGTCAGTGTGAGTCTGCTTTAAGTCAGAATGTCTGCTTGGCTACAATACTCATTGCAACGCAGTCCTGAGGGGCCACTGTCAGAGGAACGCCCGGACGTCTTCTTTTTGTGGTCAAGGTGTACTCCTAGGGACAGGCCTGCCTTTTGTGGTGGGAGAGGGAGAGCGTGCAGCTGCTGGAGGGTGGATAATGGCTCTCAGCGTGCCCAAGGGCTCCGGGTGCCTGGCAAGGCAGCGATGGTGTGGGAGGAAGGGGCCAGGTAGTGTGCCTGTCCCAGAGGCCAGACCTTCCGCCTGTCTCCGTTGCTCGCTGTGGCCAGCACCGCCTTGCTGAGGGCAGGGGACCTGCAGGCAAAACACAGCCCCTGGGGCTGCTCCCTGGAGCGGTGTCAAAGAGTGGGAGAGCCGTGTGGCAGGATGGTAAGAGCTATTTGCAAACCTGTCGCTTGCCACCAGGGTCAGGGCAGGGAGCCCTTCTGCTCTTTGGAAGCAGACAGGCTCCTCTCTTCGTCATGCAAACGGGGCTGGCAAAGGGATGGATCCACATCTACTTTGTGCTACAACATCCCTGAAGCCATTCTTCAGGAAAGCTGGTCTAAAAGCGTGACATCTCATGTAGCGGCGTGACAGTGGCAGTATCTTGGCAGCTGAAAACTGACCATCAAGGTGATGACTGTGTCTCCCCTGTGGCATGACTTTCTAGGTCTTTCAGCTAGGACAGCTTTATCTTTTCCGGTAATAGCTGTGTCTGTGCTTCTCTGAGACCACTGTTTGCTACCCTTCCTGGGGTTGCCAGGGGTCTTGCTGTGGCAGATAACCACTGAAATCTGAGCACTGTTTCTTTCCTGAGAGGAGGGCAATCTCAGCCTTGGAGCGTATTAAGATACTCACCTGTCTGGAGAGCAGCAGTCAATGTAGACGTTCTTGTTTTGTGAAGATGATAAGTGAAGTCTAAGATCTCTCTGTGAGCAGCCTTAAGACTGCCATCTACCTTAGTCTTGTACGGATTCCTTTCTAATAATCCGTCTGGGGATGCTTGGATGGTGCGCTTAAGACGCAGGTGCGCTTAACTGCCTTTACGTACCCTTCAAGCCATCATCATGATACAACACAGCAGTATTGCTTATTCACTTGGTGAAGCTGAACAGCAGCAGGGTGGACGATAACATAGGGATTGGTCTGACTGGGTCAGAGTCGAATGCTCTCAGACCAGCTTCTTTTAGCTATTCCACACATGCAGGGCGTAACGTTTAATATCCAGTCTGCTTAGTTGAAGAAAACTGATGCTAGATCCTTTTTCTGACTCAGCCGTGTGATACAAAATATACTGCAATCGTAATACAAACGTGACACCTGGCAAAACAGAACAATTGCGATATACGGTTCGACCACAGTATCGGCGTGATCTCCGTTAGTGGAGTCTATAATACCCTCGCTGTCAGGATGCCGGGCATCTCCTGTCACTGGAAAGAAGTACGTGGGTTGAAGCCAGCTAGAGCCCATTGCCATCTTTGGAAAAATCTTCTGTTAGCTCTTTAGTTTTTAGAATCCCTGTTGTGCTGAGCCATGTGTAAACTCCCCACACCTGTCTGGCTAAACCAGGAAGATACTGATATTGTTTGAATTATTTCAGGGATAGAGTGTTATCATTGCAGCAGATGCACTCCAATGACATGGCTGTTCACCTAAAATAAAGGCCACCCTCCAGCCCTCTTTGTGCTAAGATAAGTCAGCATTCTTTGCAACACCTGTGGACAACCAGCACCTGCATTATTTTCCACGAGGCTCCTGGCCAGGTCACTTTCCTCTCTCCTCTGAGCTTTGTTCTTGTGTCAGGGTTTACTGCTCAGTCACATGCTGGTACGTCTTGCGTACACATTGACGCTGCAGCACCGCACTGGGAAACCGCTGCCATTGTTAGCATGGTAGCGATGGGCAGAGCTGTAATACGGCCACATAGGGACATAGAAGAACAGGCCCGCTTGAAAGCAGTTTTACTCAAGTTAGTAAGTAAAGTCAAGTTTGACATTTGCAGTGTCAAAGCCTGCTCATGAGGAGGTCTCATTTTGAAGCCTGGAACCCACATCCTCCGGGGGTCCGCTGCCACCAGGTTTCCAACTCTATGGGGAGATGAAATGGATTAAACCACACAGTTTTCAAACGGGGGCGGCAGAGGGCTGGGTTCCCATCTGCCTTGTGTTGGAACACCCCTGAAATCATTTTCTACCCGTTGCGTCCGGCTGTCAAGGACCGGTCCTTCCTCTTTTTTGGCTGATAACATCGTGTTTCGGGAGCAAACGCAGGTCACTGGAAACACAATGTCAGGCAGCGATATGCCATGACATCAGTGGAAGCACACCGGGACCAGCGATGTAGAAATTAACTGGGTGCACGTTTTTGGTTGCTCTTGTTAGTACTGAGGAATGGTGGGGAGGGGTCTGTGCTCACTTGACCGGTAATCGCAAGATGTGTAATCATCTTACAGGTTCCTTGCTGTCAGCGAGTAGGCAAGGTCGTTTGCAGTAATTTAGTCTGTCATAGTTGTAGTGGAAAAAGAAACCTTTCATAAGGCCCGTGACATGTAAACGAACAGGTGGGCAAATGGGCCCCGCTTCTGCTTTTTGTCCTTGAAGACCGATTCTGGCAAGGAGAAGAAGGCATGTGACATGTTCAGTGGCGTGGCTACTTTCAGAAAGAGCATGCCTGTGACAGTTGAGCTATAAAGTGCACTGAGGTTTCTTTTATCTTGCAGTGGGTGTGCCGTTTGGCAGATTCTTTGGTTTCCTCACAGATATTCCTTGAATGTCAGGGTCTCCCTGCTCTCCATGTTCTCTCAGAGTGTTGTTATATCCTTGCTGCGAGTAGAGAGAATAATCCCTTTAGAGCTGACTTTGGGTTTCCTTCCTTGACTCAGGTGAACCACTGGTCACTGAAACTGCTGGTCAGCGTTACGCAGAGTCTCTGTTGGAGAGGGAACCACGTGCAGCTCCAATCACGTTTAATCGTGTAGAACAACATTTGCTCTGTGCAACTGAGGGAAGAAAACCAGCAGAGACTGGGCAGCGATGCCAGAAAACCGTCAGACATGAAAAAAGGTCAGTTTGTGGTTACCAGTGTGGCTCACCCGGTGCAGCCCTCCCCCCGCCCCCCCCCCAGCCCTGCGACGTATTGTGCGATACTTCTGTTAGTGACTCGAGAGGTAGCCTGGTTTGAGCTCGGACTAATCCTGAGCCCTGGACACCTGCGAATGCTGGCAAAGTCATTCCTTCTGCTAGCACTGTTAAAGTTCCAGGTGTCTTTTTATCGCCTTCCTTTCCTGTTTCCTTGCAGAGCCCCCCTTGAGGGTCTGTGCGTTACTTCTTGGAATCCCTTGGATATCCATGCTTGCACGATTGGAAAGAGTACGATTCTGAATTTGGGTTTACGATAAAGTACAGTCATTGTGAAAAGGTGTTTTATCTTCAGCTGTTGGGCAATCCAGGAAGAAACAAAACGGAAGAAGGGTATCGAGCCAGCTAGCCAAATAATAACTGATAGCATCTGCTCTGTGTGAATTTTGACAGCTGCGGTAGGAACCGTGTCATCTTGCAGGAGTATAAATTGCCAGCAGAGAGACCGCAGCCCCACACTGAAGGCATCATGCGAGTCCTCCTCCTGCTCGCAGCTCTAGGGTTCTGCTGGGGGCAGTACAACCCCAACACTCAGGCCGGGAGGACGTCTATCGTACATCTCTTTGAATGGCGCTGGGCCGATATTGCTCTTGAGTGTGAGCGCTATTTAGCTCCTTATGGATTCGGAGGAGTTCAGGTAAGCTGTTTCCTGTGAGTAGGTCGGGAAACGGCAGCGTAGCATTCGATTAATAAATCAGAATGCCTGAATTAGAGCCAGCCAGCCCCAAGTCACTTTGGGGTTGGGAAGGGGAGGACGGAAGCAGTAACCCCACAGCCTGCAGGGCCAGTGCCTGATCTTGTTTCTCTAGCACATCAGTTAGAAAGGGGCACGCTTTCTTCTGAAGGGCTTCCGCCGAAAAGCTCGGTTTTCCTCTTTGCCTTCTTCCAAGGGATGCGCATAAGAATTGAGGTTTGGCTTTCCTAAGTAGTCACTACTGCAGTGAAAAGAATTCCTGTGTCTTCAGCCCTGCCATGTGCGTGTCCATGGAAGCAGGCCCACGCTGGACCCGGGCAGCCCACAGGAACGAAAGCAAACTTCTTTCTTGCCAGCCTGCAAGAGAGACACCTCGCAGAGCTGAGCTCACGCTGTGGGTGAGAGAGACTGGGTTAGGCGCGAGCCTGCCCCTGAGGGGCGGAGGTGCCGAGTGCAGGTGTGATCCTTAAAACCTTGAAATAAACCCAGTGGATTTCCCCTCAAAGCGCACCATTTCCTCCGCAGGTTTCACCTCCAAATGAAAACATTGTCGTTACTAACCCAAACAGACCCTGGTGGGAAAGATACCAGCCCATCAGCTACAAGCTCTGCACTCGGTCAGGAAATGAAGACGAGTTCAGAGACATGGTGACCAGATGCAACAACGTTGGAGTAAGTGCACTGACAATCTGTATCTGGTACGGCAAGGAGTGCCGTATCAGCTGAGGGAATTTAGTGCTTCTCTCCTCAAAGGAGGCATCAACTGAGAACGAACTGTAGGGGACCAGCAAATCCGAGTGAATGGTGATGTGGTGGAGCTCTGTCTCTCCCTTCCCCATCTCTGCAAACCATACTGAAATGCACTTGTTGCTTTTCCAGGTGCGCATTTATGTGGATGCTGTCGTCAACCACATGTGTGGCTCCGGGGGTGGCTCAGGCACTCATTCTACCTGCGGAAGCTACTTTAATGCCGGCAACAGAGAATTTCCAGCTGTGCCGTACTCTGCCTGGGATTTCAATGATGGCAAATGTAAAACTCGAAGTGGAGAAATTGAAAGTTATAGTGATAAATATCAGGTAACTTTCTCGGACAAAAGTTGGAAAGCTTTTTCTTTTCTTGCTTTTCTAATTTGTCTGCTTGTTGGGTTTTGTGTTTTGTTTTGTTCTCCTTTTCTTAAACCCTGCTGTGTAAACATTACAGGGAGGCCAAAGAAAGGCATTGGTTTCTCACCGAAGCTGTGCTTGGTCACCTGACAACTGAATGAAGTAGTGAGCATGGGGTCAAGAAAGGCACTTCTCGTGCCAAACGTTCCAAGTACTGAGAAATCAAGAACCCTCCGCACATGTTGCCCGTAGGCACGTGCAGGACCTGGCTCCTGCAGTGGGCCCAGTGTGCTCAGCTCAGCCAGTGAGCTCTTTCTTACAGCTCGTAAACTCAGCTGATATTGATCAGGAGCCCCCATGGAAACCTGACAGCAGCGCAAACTGGGCCCTTGGCTGAGCGACTGACTCGTTTTGGTTGGTGACGCGTGTGGCAGTTCTTTTCGCAAGGTTGCCGCTCCTCCTTCGGGGTTGAGATAAAGACAAGCTGAACAGGGAAGGCAAAAGCCACACACGCAAGCAAAGCGGAACGATGAATTCAGTCAGCACTTGCCGACCGTAGGCAGTTGTTCAGCCATCTCCAGGACAGTGGGGCTACATCACAAACCCTCCTCTCTCCCAGCGTCCCCCCTTCCTTCTTCTTCCCACAGCTTTATTATGCCGAGCATGAGGTCATATGGCAAACAAACAGAATTGATTTCATGGCTCTAAAGGTGTAAGCATTTCACTGGAAGGTGTTACAAGCTGACAGAGTGGCACCTCCTAACTCTTCTGGGGTTTTTTTTCCCTTCATTTTCCAGATCCGGGACTGTCGCTTGTCTGGCCTTCTTGATCTGGCCCTGGAGAAGGACTATGTCCGCTCAGAAGTTGCTCAGTACATGAACCATCTCATTGATATTGGCGTAGCAGGCTTCCGAATTGATGCTGCCAAGCATATGTGGCCTGAGGACATTAAAGCATTTCTGGACAAGCTGAAAGATCTAAATACTCGATGGTTTTCTGCAGGAACAAGACCTTTCATTTACCAGGAGGTAATCTCCATCTTTTCTCCTCAATGGTTTGCCTTTGTCTTTAGTACCTCTTGTACCTCCCTCCTTCGGAGGCCTTTGCTGTAGAGAGAGCTAGGCTTTTCTTGGGAGCAGCCCTGCAGCCCTAAGTACTTCTCTAAAAATGCCTCCACATCTTCTTGCCCTTGAGCTTCACCTCTTCTTTCTTTAGTCGTGTTCTCTCACACGTGTTCACCGTGTATTCTGCCAACTCTGAGCTGACCTGCACAGGAGAAATAAACATACTTGAATCTTTTCTCTCCAAGTGTAAGGCAAGAGCTAATGCTGCGGCCTGTACACTGCCTTTTTTGTCTCTGTGAGACAAGAACAGGGGCACAGTTTCTCCTCTGTGTACCAGGTAATTGACTTGGGTGGAGAGCCGATCACAGGCAGTGAGTACTTTGGAAACGGCCGAGTGACGGAATTCAAATACGGTGCCAGACTGGGGACGGTGATCCGCAAGTGGAATGGAGAAAAGATGTCTTACTTAAAGTAAGGATGAAGATGTTGCGACTTACGCACTGGGGTAGCCTGGGTACAGCGGTGGCCAGGGTAAGTTCAAGTCTCTGTGTTTTTGGCCAGGAACTGGGGAGAAGGCTGGGGCTTTGTGCCTTCCGACAGAGCCCTGGTCTTTGTGGATAATCACGACAACCAGCGGGGGCACGGGGCCGGTGGGGCTTCCATTCTGACCTTCTGGGACGCCAGGTAAAGGACGGCTCTTGTCTGGGCGGTGCTTCTTCCGTCTGCTTGTTTGCGTCTCTGTTTTCTGGCACGGTTTCTCGTCCCATGTCTCGTGACTCTCTTTGTCCAACCAACAGGCTTTATAAAATGGCAGTTGGTTTCATGCTCGCTCATCCGTATGGGTTCACACGTGTGATGTCAAGTTTTCGCTGGCCAAGACATTTTGTAAACGGACAGGTAAGCTCGTCATGCTGAACAGAGCTTCGTGGTGAAGGAGGACCAGAAGAGGGCCAGAGAAGCGGTCTGGCGTGTTCAGATTAGTGAAGTGATTTCTCTGTCCCACGTGGGATCTAGCAGGTGGACGCCCCACCTAGCTTTTGTCTACAGATAGGCTCTCTGAATTTTTCAGTGAGAAGTTTTAACCTTCTCCTTTGAACTACAGGACGTCAATGACTGGGTTGGACCACCAAGTAACTCCGATGGATCAACAAAGGCCGTTACGATCAACGCAGACACTACCTGTGGCAATGACTGGGTTTGTGAACATCGCTGGCATCAAATCCGGTAGGTCGCTGTGGAGACGAAAAGAAGTAAGAGTTGTTGCTTTTGCTTCGAATTCCTCGTGGCTTTAGAGCCCTCGCAGCCCCAGGGACAGCAATCCCTTGCATTTTCAGGAACATGGTTGTCTTCCGTAACGTGGTGGACGGTCAGCCTTTCTCCAACTGGTGGGACAACGGCAGCAACCAAGTAGCTTTTGGCCGCGGCAATAAAGGCTTCATCGTTTTCAATAACGATGACTGGTAAGTCAGTGGGAGAAGACCGTGTCCTCAGAGAAGAGCACAGCATCCCTGACGAGCAACGCTGATGGGAAGGGGAATGGCCTTTTCTCCTGATGAGGGCGCTCGCGCCAGCCTGCGCCAGAGATCCTTGGCTCGCATGCCTGGTCTAGAGAGCCAAAATGGGAGCGCAGGGAGCAAAGCGGGGATAGGATCGGAAAGCTCACCCTCTACATTGCCAAATGTTCAAAGTGAGGGAGTAGCATCAGGTTCAGAAAGCCTCTATACCCGGTTTGAATTACCTGTTTGGGAAGCACTGGATAAAGAGGTTCCACTTCTTTTCACGCAGGGATATGAACGTCAGTTTGCAAACTGGGCTGCCTGCTGGTACCTACTGTGATGTTATTTCTGGAGATAAGGAGGGCAACCGATGCACTGGGAGTCAGGTGTATGTTTCTGGGGACGGAATGGCTAATTTCCAGATTAGTAACCAGGCTGAAGATCCATTCATGGCAATTCACGTTAATGCCAAGTTGTAACTCGGGAGAAACATCCTTCTCCGTTTGGTCTCTGCATTACCGTTTCCCCCGTAACCGGTGACTCCCTGGTATTTGAACAGCAGTGATTCTCTGTATCTAGTGATTAATAAATGTCAAGCAAATTGAAGAGTCGTGTATTTTCCCTTACTGAACCGGACGGTAACTTTATCGCGTCACAAGTAGTGGCAGTGCAGTGCTGTGTTTTAAGGCGATGCAGCACTCCGTTTCCCACATCAGAGAAAGAGGGGAGAGCGTAAAATACAAGAAATAAATGGGACCCAAAGCAACACGTGGGCGAGTTAGAAACGTGTTACTTCTAGGGCCGATACGTACTGACACATCTACATCCCAGATGAGCCACGCTGTGGGCAGTCAGCTGCCAGTAGTGCGTAGGCACCCAGGAGAGTTGGATCTGTTCCTTGCGGCAAAGCAAAGCCCGGGCTCTGCATCGGCAGAGGAAGCTGGGCCATGCCAATTCAGTTATTCCAGCCCATGACACCAGTCAAGCCAGCGGGCTGCCTGGTTCACAGTCCGCCTCTGCCTGTACAGATCTAAAGCACAGACCTTACCTGGTTAGCCGCAGTGTCCTGCTGGGAACAAATGTTCACTGTGGCCGTTCCAAAGGTGCCTGAGAAGGGCGCCGTTTACTCAAGCATGGGTTAGAGCTCTGGACAGTGGCGTCAACGCCAGCATATGCTTGTCTCTGTGGAGGGCTTGGCTTGCCTATCCAGTAACATCTCTGAGCACTACGCAGAAGGAGCACAGACTTGGCGGCTTTCCCGACTTCATTGTCAGCCGTGAGGAAATGCCGAGGTCAGTGTGAGTCTGCTTTAAGTCAGAATGTCTGCTTGGCTACAATACTCATTGCAACGCAGTCCTGAGGGGCCACTGTCAGAGGAACGCCCGGACGTCTTCTTTTTGTGGTCAAGGTGTACTCCTAGGGACAGGCCTGCCTTTTGTGGTGGGAGAGGGAGAGCGTGCAGCTGCTGGAGGGTGGATAATGGCTCTCAGCGTGCCCAAGGGCTCCGGGTGCCTGGCAAGGCAGCGATGGTGTGGGAGGAAGGGGCCAGGTAGTGTGCCTGTCCCAGAGGCCAGACCTTCCGCCTGTCTCCGTTGCTCGCTGTGGCCAGCACCGCCTTGCTGAGGGCAGGGGACCTGCAGGCAAAACACAGCCCCTGGGGCTGCTCCCTGGAGCGGTGTCAAAGAGTGGGAGAGCCGTGTGGCAGGATGGTAAGAGCTATTTGCAAACCTGTCGCTTGCCACCAGGGTCAGGGCAGGGAGCCCTTCTGCTCTTTGGAAGCAGACAGGCTCCTCTCTTCGTCATGCAAACGGGGCTGGCAAAGGGATGGATCCACATCTACTTTGTGCTACAACATCCCTGAAGCCATTCTTCAGGAAAGCTGGTCTAAAAGCGTGACATCTCATGTAGCGGCGTGACAGTGGCAGTATCTTGGCAGCTGAAAACTGACCATCAAGGTGATGACTGTGTCTCCCCTGTGGCATGACTTTCTAGGTCTTTCAGCTAGGACAGCTTTATCTTTTCCGGTAATAGCTGTGTCTGTGCTTCTCTGAGACCACTGTTTGCTACCCTTCCTGGGGTTGCCAGGGGTCTTGCTGTGGCAGATAACCACTGAAATCTGAGCACTGTTTCTTTCCTGAGAGGAGGGCAATCTCAGCCTTGGAGCGTATTAAGATACTCACCTGTCTGGAGAGCAGCAGTCAATGTAGACGTTCTTGTTTTGTGAAGATGATAAGTGAAGTCTAAGATCTCTCTGTGAGCAGCCTTAAGACTGCCATCTACCTTAGTCTTGTACGGATTCCTTTCTAATAATCCGTCTGGGGATGCTTGGATGGTGCGCTTAAGACGCAGGTGCGCTTAACTGCCTTTACGTACCCTTCAAGCCATCATCATGATACAACACAGCAGTATTGCTTATTCACTTGGTGAAGCTGAACAGCAGCAGGGTGGACGATAACATAGGGATTGGTCTGACTGGGTCAGAGTCGAATGCTCTCAGACCAGCTTCTTTTAGCTATTCCACACATGCAGGGCGTAACGTTTAATATCCAGTCTGCTTAGTTGAAGAAAACTGATGCTAGATCCTTTTTCTGACTCAGCCGTGTGATACAAAATATACTGCAATCGTAATACAAACGTGACACCTGGCAAAACAGAACAATTGCGATATACGGTTCGACCACAGTATCGGCGTGATCTCCGTTAGTGGAGTCTATAATACCCTCGCTGTCAGGATGCCGGGCATCTCCTGTCACTGGAAAGAAGTACGTGGGTTGAAGCCAGCTAGAGCCCATTGCCATCTTTGGAAAAATCTTCTGTTAGCTCTTTAGTTTTTAGAATCCCTGTTGTGCTGAGCCATGTGTAAACTCCCCACACCTGTCTGGCTAAACCAGGAAGATACTGATATTGTTTGAATTATTTCAGGGATAGAGTGTTATCATTGCAGCAGATGCACTCCAATGACATGGCTGTTCACCTAAAATAAAGGCCACCCTCCAGCCCTCTTTGTGCTAAGATAAGTCAGCATTCTTTGCAACACCTGTGGACAACCAGCACCTGCATTATTTTCCACGAGGCTCCTGGCCAGGTCACTTTCCTCTCTCCTCTGAGCTTTGTTCTTGTGTCAGGGTTTACTGCTCAGTCACATGCTGGTACGTCTTGCGTACACATTGACGCTGCAGCACCGCACTGGGAAACCGCTGCCATTGTTAGCATGGTAGCGATGGGCAGAGCTGTAATACGGCCACATAGGGACATAGAAGAACAGGCCCGCTTGAAAGCAGTTTTACTCAAGTTAGTAAGTAAAGTCAAGTTTGACATTTGCAGTGTCAAAGCCTGCTCATGAGGAGGTCTCATTTTGAAGCCTGGAACCCACATCCTCCGGGGGTCCGCTGCCACCAGGTTTCCAACTCTATGGGGAGATGAAATGGATTAAACCACACAGTTTTCAAACGGGGGCGGCAGAGGGCTGGGTTCCCATCTGCCTTGTGTTGGAACACCCCTGAAATCATTTTCTACCCGTTGCGTCCGGCTGTCAAGGACCGGTCCTTCCTCTTTTTTGGCTGATAACATCGTGTTTCGGGAGCAAACGCAGGTCACTGGAAACACAATGTCAGGCAGCGATATGCCATGACATCAGTGGAAGCACACCGGGACCAGCGATGTAGAAATTAACTGGGTGCACGTTTTTGGTTGCTCTTGTTAGTACTGAGGAATGGTGGGGAGGGGTCTGTGCTCACTTGACCGGTAATCGCAAGATGTGTAATCATCTTACAGGTTCCTTGCTGTCAGCGAGTAGGCAAGGTCGTTTGCAGTAATTTAGTCTGTCATAGTTGTAGTGGAAAAAGAAACCTTTCATAAGGCCCGTGACATGTAAACGAACAGGTGGGCAAATGGGCCCCGCTTCTGCTTTTTGTCCTTGAAGACCGATTCTGGCAAGGAGAAGAAGGCATGTGACATGTTCAGTGGCGTGGCTACTTTCAGAAAGAGCATGCCTGTGACAGTTGAGCTATAAAGTGCACTGAGGTTTCTTTTATCTTGCAGTGGGTGTGCCGTTTGGCAGATTCTTTGGTTTCCTCACAGATATTCCTTGAATGTCAGGGTCTCCCTGCTCTCCATGTTCTCTCAGAGTGTTGTTATATCCTTGCTGCGAGTAGAGAGAATAATCCCTTTAGAGCTGACTTTGGGTTTCCTTCCTTGACTCAGGTGAACCACTGGTCACTGAAACTGCTGGTCAGCGTTACGCAGAGTCTCTGTTGGAGAGGGAACCACGTGCAGCTCCAATCACGTTTAATCGTGTAGAACAACATTTGCTCTGTGCAACTGAGGGAAGAAAACCAGCAGAGACTGGGCAGCGATGCCAGAAAACCGTCAGACATGAAAAAAGGTCAGTTTGTGGTTACCAGTGTGGCTCACCCGGTGCAGCCCTCCCCCCGCCCCCCCCCCCAGCCCTGCGACGTATTGTGCGATACTTCTGTTAGTGACTCGAGAGGTAGCCTGGTTTGAGCTCGGACTAATCCTGAGCCCTGGACACCTGCGAATGCTGGCAAAGTCATTCCTTCTGCTAGCACTGTTAAAGTTCCAGGTGTCTTTTTATCGCCTTCCTTTCCTGTTTCCTTGCAGAGCCCCCCTTGAGGGTCTGTGCGTTACTTCTTGGAATCCCTTGGATATCCATGCTTGCACGATTGGAAAGAGTACGATTCTGAATTTGGGTTTACGATAAAGTACAGTCATTGTGAAAAGGTGTTTTATCTTCAGCTGTTGGGCAATCCAGGAAGAAACAAAACGGAAGAAGGGTATCGAGCCAGCTAGCCAAATAATAACTGATAGCATCTGCTCTGTGTGAATTTTGACAGCTGCGGTAGGAACCGTGTCATCTTGCAGGAGTATAAATTGCCAGCAGAGAGACCGCAGCCCCACACTGAAGGCATCATGCGAGTCCTCCTCCTGCTCGCAGCTCTAGGGTTCTGCTGGGGGCAGTACAACCCCAACACTCAGGCCGGGAGGACGTCTATCGTACATCTCTTTGAATGGCGCTGGGCCGATATTGCTCTTGAGTGTGAGCGCTATTTAGCTCCTTATGGATTCGGAGGAGTTCAGGTAAGCTGTTTCCTGTGAGTAGGTCGGGAAACGGCAGCGTAGCATTCGATTAATAAATCAGAATGCCTGAATTAGAGCCAGCCAGCCCCAAGTCACTTTGGGGTTGGGAAGGGGAGGACGGAAGCAGTAACCCCACAGCCTGCAGGGCCAGTGCCTGATCTTGTTTCTCTAGCACATCAGTTAGAAAGGGGCACGCTTTCTTCTGAAGGGCTTCCGCCGAAAAGCTCGGTTTTCCTCTTTGCCTTCTTCCAAGGGATGCGCATAAGAATTGAGGTTTGGCTTTCCTAAGTAGTCACTACTGCAGTGAAAAGAATTCCTGTGTCTTCAGCCCTGCCATGTGCGTGTCCATGGAAGCAGGCCCACGCTGGACCCGGGCAGCCCACAGGAACGAAAGCAAACTTCTTTCTTGCCAGCCTGCAAGAGAGACACCTCGCAGAGCTGAGCTCACGCTGTGGGTGAGAGAGACTGGGTTAGGCGCGAGCCTGCCCCTGAGGGGCGGAGGTGCCGAGTGCAGGTGTGATCCTTAAAACCTTGAAATAAACCCAGTGGATTTCCCCTCAAAGCGCACCATTTCCTCCGCAGGTTTCACCTCCAAATGAAAACATTGTCGTTACTAACCCAAACAGACCCTGGTGGGAAAGATACCAGCCCATCAGCTACAAGCTCTGCACTCGGTCAGGAAATGAAGACGAGTTCAGAGACATGGTGACCAGATGCAACAACGTTGGAGTAAGTGCACTGACAATCTGTATCTGGTACGGCAAGGAGTGCCGTATCAGCTGAGGGAATTTAGTGCTTCTCTCCTCAAAGGAGGCATCAACTGAGAACGAACTGTAGGGGACCAGCAAATCCGAGTGAATGGTGATGTGGTGGAGCTCTGTCTCTCCCTTCCCCATCTCTGCAAACCATACTGAAATGCACTTGTTGCTTTTCCAGGTGCGCATTTATGTGGATGCTGTCGTCAACCACATGTGTGGCTCCGGGGGTGGCTCAGGCACTCATTCTACCTGCGGAAGCTACTTTAATGCCGGCAACAGAGAATTTCCAGCTGTGCCGTACTCTGCCTGGGATTTCAATGATGGCAAATGTAAAACTCGAAGTGGAGAAATTGAAAGTTATAGTGATAAATATCAGGTAACTTTCTCGGACAAAAGTTGGAAAGCTTTTTCTTTTCTTGCTTTTCTAATTTGTCTGCTTGTTGGGTTTTGTGTTTTGTTTTGTTCTCCTTTTCTTAAACCCTGCTGTGTAAACATTACAGGGAGGCCAAAGAAAGGCATTGGTTTCTCACCGAAGCTGTGCTTGGTCACCTGACAACTGAATGAAGTAGTGAGCATGGGGTCAAGAAAGGCACTTCTCGTGCCAAACGTTCCAAGTACTGAGAAATCAAGAACCCTCCGCACATGTTGCCCGTAGGCACGTGCAGGACCTGGCTCCTGCAGTGGGCCCAGTGTGCTCAGCTCAGCCAGTGAGCTCTTTCTTACAGCTCGTAAACTCAGCTGATATTGATCAGGAGCCCCCATGGAAACCTGACAGCAGCGCAAACTGGGCCCTTGGCTGAGCGACTGACTCGTTTTGGTTGGTGACGCGTGTGGCAGTTCTTTTCGCAAGGTTGCCGCTCCTCCTTCGGGGTTGAGATAAAGACAAGCTGAACAGGGAAGGCAAAAGCCACACACGCAAGCAAAGCGGAACGATGAATTCAGTCAGCACTTGCCGACCGTAGGCAGTTGTTCAGCCATCTCCAGGACAGTGGGGCTACATCACAAACCCTCCTCTCTCCCAGCGTCCCCCCTTCCTTCTTCTTCCCACAGCTTTATTATGCCGAGCATGAGGTCATATGGCAAACAAACAGAATTGATTTCATGGCTCTAAAGGTGTAAGCATTTCACTGGAAGGTGTTACAAGCTGACAGAGTGGCACCTCCTAACTCTTCTGGGGTTTTTTTTCCCTTCATTTTCCAGATCCGGGACTGTCGCTTGTCTGGCCTTCTTGATCTGGCCCTGGAGAAGGACTATGTCCGCTCAGAAGTTGCTCAGTACATGAACCATCTCATTGATATTGGCGTAGCAGGCTTCCGAATTGATGCTGCCAAGCATATGTGGCCTGAGGACATTAAAGCATTTCTGGACAAGCTGAAAGATCTAAATACTCGATGGTTTTCTGCAGGAACAAGACCTTTCATTTACCAGGAGGTAATCTCCATCTTTTCTCCTCAATGGTTTGCCTTTGTCTTTAGTACCTCTTGTACCTCCCTCCTTCGGAGGCCTTTGCTGTAGAGAGAGCTAGGCTTTTCTTGGGAGCAGCCCTGCAGCCCTAAGTACTTCTCTAAAAATGCCTCCACATCTTCTTGCCCTTGAGCTTCACCTCTTCTTTCTTTAGTCGTGTTCTCTCACACGTGTTCACCGTGTATTCTGCCAACTCTGAGCTGACCTGCACAGGAGAAATAAACATACTTGAATCTTTTCTCTCCAAGTGTAAGGCAAGAGCTAATGCTGCGGCCTGTACACTGCCTTTTTTGTCTCTGTGAGACAAGAACAGGGGCACAGTTTCTCCTCTGTGTACCAGGTAATTGACTTGGGTGGAGAGCCGATCACAGGCAGTGAGTACTTTGGAAACGGCCGAGTGACGGAATTCAAATACGGTGCCAGACTGGGGACGGTGATCCGCAAGTGGAATGGAGAAAAGATGTCTTACTTAAAGTAAGGATGAAGATGTTGCGACTTACGCACTGGGGTAGCCTGGGTACAGCGGTGGCCAGGGTAAGTTCAAGTCTCTGTGTTTTTGGCCAGGAACTGGGGAGAAGGCTGGGGCTTTGTGCCTTCCGACAGAGCCCTGGTCTTTGTGGATAATCACGACAACCAGCGGGGGCACGGGGCCGGTGGGGCTTCCATTCTGACCTTCTGGGACGCCAGGTAAAGGACGGCTCTTGTCTGGGCGGTGCTTCTTCCGTCTGCTTGTTTGCGTCTCTGTTTTCTGGCACGGTTTCTCGTCCCATGTCTCGTGACTCTCTTTGTCCAACCAACAGGCTTTATAAAATGGCAGTTGGTTTCATGCTCGCTCATCCGTATGGGTTCACACGTGTGATGTCAAGTTTTCGCTGGCCAAGACATTTTGTAAACGGACAGGTAAGCTCGTCATGCTGAACAGAGCTTCGTGGTGAAGGAGGACCAGAAGAGGGCCAGAGAAGCGGTCTGGCGTGTTCAGATTAGTGAAGTGATTTCTCTGTCCCACGTGGGATCTAGCAGGTGGACGCCCCACCTAGCTTTTGTCTACAGATAGGCTCTCTGAATTTTTCAGTGAGAAGTTTTAACCTTCTCCTTTGAACTACAGGACGTCAATGACTGGGTTGGACCACCAAGTAACTCCGATGGATCAACAAAGGCCGTTACGATCAACGCAGACACTACCTGTGGCAATGACTGGGTTTGTGAACATCGCTGGCATCAAATCCGGTAGGTCGCTGTGGAGACGAAAAGAAGTAAGAGTTGTTGCTTTTGCTTCGAATTCCTCGTGGCTTTAGAGCCCTCGCAGCCCCAGGGACAGCAATCCCTTGCATTTTCAGGAACATGGTTGTCTTCCGTAACGTGGTGGACGGTCAGCCTTTCTCCAACTGGTGGGACAACGGCAGCAACCAAGTAGCTTTTGGCCGCGGCAATAAAGGCTTCATCGTTTTCAATAACGATGACTGGTAAGTCAGTGGGAGAAGACCGTGTCCTCAGAGAAGAGCACAGCATCCCTGACGAGCAACGCTGATGGGAAGGGGAATGGCCTTTTCTCCTGATGAGGGCGCTCGCGCCAGCCTGCGCCAGAGATCCTTGGCTCGCATGCCTGGTCTAGAGAGCCAAAATGGGAGCGCAGGGAGCAAAGCGGGGATAGGATCGGAAAGCTCACCCTCTACATTGCCAAATGTTCAAAGTGAGGGAGTAGCATCAGGTTCAGAAAGCCTCTATACCCGGTTTGAATTACCTGTTTGGGAAGCACTGGATAAAGAGGTTCCACTTCTTTTCACGCAGGGATATGAACGTCAGTTTGCAAACTGGGCTGCCTGCTGGTACCTACTGTGATGTTATTTCTGGAGATAAGGAGGGCAACCGATGCACTGGGAGTCAGGTGTATGTTTCTGGGGACGGAATGGCTAATTTCCAGATTAGTAACCAGGCTGAAGATCCATTCATGGCAATTCACGTTAATGCCAAGTTGTAACTCGGGAGAAACATCCTTCTCCGTTTGGTCTCTGCATTACCGTTTCCCCCGTAACCGGTGACTCCCTGGTATTTGAACAGCAGTGATTCTCTGTATCTAGTGATTAATAAATGTCAAGCAAATTGAAGAGTCGTGTATTTTCCCTTACTGAACCGGACGGTAACTTTATCGCGTCACAAGTAGTGGCAGTGCAGTGCTGTGTTTTAAGGCAATGCAGCACTCCGTTTCCCACATCAGAGAAAGAGGGGAGAGCGTAAAATACAAGAAATAAATGGGACCCAAAGCAACACGTGGGCGAGTTAGAAACGTGTTACTTCTAGGGCCGATACGTACTGACACATCTACATCCCAGATGAGCCACGCTGTGGGCAGTCAGCTGCCAGTAGTGCGTAGGCACCCAGGAGAGTTGGATCTGTTCCTTGCGGCAAAGCAAAGCCCGGGCTCTGCATCGGCAGAGGAAGCTGGGCCATGCCAATTCAGTTATTCCAGCCCATGACACCAGTCAAGCCAGCGGGCTGCCTGGTTCACAGTCCGCCTCTGCCTGTACAGATCTAAAGCACAGACCTTACCTGGTTAGCCGCAGTGTCCTGCTGGGAACAAATGTTCACTGTGGCCGTTCCAAAGGTGCCTGAGAAGGGCGCCGTTTACTCAAGCATCGGTTAGAGCTCTGGACAGTGGCGTCAACGCCAGCATATGCTTGTCTCTGTGGAGGGCTTGGCTTGCCTATCCAGTAACATCTCTGAGCACTACGCAGAAGGAGCACAGACTTGGCGGCTTTCCCGACTTCATTGTCAGCCGTGAGGAAATGCCGAGGTCAGTGTGAGTCTGCTTTAAGTCAGAATGTCTGCTTGGCTACAATACTCATTGCAACGCAGTCCTGAGGGGCCACTGTCAGAGGAACGCCCGGACGTCTTCTTTTTGTGGTCAAGGTGTACTCCTAGGGACAGGCCTGCCTTTTGTGGTGGGAGAGGGAGAGCGTGCAGCTGCTGGAGGGTGGATAATGGCTCTCAGCGTGCCCAAGGGCTCCGGGTGCCTGGCAAGGCAGCGATGGTGTGGGAGGAAGGGGCCAGGTAGTGTGCCTGTCCCAGAGGCCAGACCTTCCGCCTGTCTCCGTTGCTCGCTGTGGCCAGCACCGCCTTGCTGAGGGCAGGGGACCTGCAGGCAAAACACAGCCCCTGGGGCTGCTCCCTGGAGCGGTGTCAAAGAGTGGGAGAGCCGTGTGGCAGGATGGTAAGAGCTATTTGCAAACCTGTCGCTTGCCACCAGGGTCAGGGCAGGGAGCCCTTCTGCTCTTTGGAAGCAGACAGGCTCCTCTCTTCGTCATGCAAACGGGGCTGGCAAAGGGATGGATCCACATCTACTTTGTGCTACAACATCCCTGAAGCCATTCTTCAGGAAAGCTGGTCTAAAAGCGTGACATCTCATGTAGCGGCGTGACAGTGGCAGTATCTTGGCAGCTGAAAACTGACCATCAAGGTGATGACTGTGTCTCCCCTGTGGCATGACTTTCTAGGTCTTTCAGCTAGGACAGCTTTATCTTTTCCGGTAATAGCTGTGTCTGTGCTTCTCTGAGACCACTGTTTGCTACCCTTCCTGGGGTTGCCAGGGGTCTTGCTGTGGCAGATAACCACTGAAATCTGAGCACTGTTTCTTTCCTGAGAGGAGGGCAATCTCAGCCTTGGAGCGTATTAAGATACTCACCTGTCTGGAGAGCAGCAGTCAATGTAGACGTTCTTGTTTTGTGAAGATGATAAGTGAAGTCTAAGATCTCTCTGTGAGCAGCCTTAAGACTGCCATCTACCTTAGTCTTGTACGGATTCCTTTCTAATAATCCGTCTGGGGATGCTTGGATGGTGCGCTTAAGACGCAGGTGCGCTTAACTGCCTTTACGTACCCTTCAAGCCATCATCATGATACAACACAGCAGTATTGCTTATTCACTTGGTGAAGCTGAACAGCAGCAGGGTGGACGATAACATAGGGATTGGTCTGACTGGGTCAGAGTCGAATGCTCTCAGACCAGCTTCTTTTAGCTATTCCACACATGCAGGGCGTAACGTTTAATATCCAGTCTGCTTAGTTGAAGAAAACTGATGCTAGATCCTTTTTCTGACTCAGCCGTGTGATACAAAATATACTGCAATCGTAATACAAACGTGACACCTGGCAAAACAGAACAATTGCGATATACGGTTCGACCACAGTATCGGCGTGATCTCCGTTAGTGGAGTCTATAATACCCTCGCTGTCAGGATGCCGGGCATCTCCTGTCACTGGAAAGAAGTACGTGGGTTGAAGCCAGCTAGAGCCCATTGCCATCTTTGGAAAAATCTTCTGTTAGCTCTTTAGTTTTTAGAATCCCTGTTGTGCTGAGCCATGTGTAAACTCCCCACACCTGTCTGGCTAAACCAGGAAGATACTGATATTGTTTGAATTATTTCAGGGATAGAGTGTTATCATTGCAGCAGATGCACTCCAATGACATGGCTGTTCACCTAAAATAAAGGCCACCCTCCAGCCCTCTTTGTGCTAAGATAAGTCAGCATTCTTTGCAACACCTGTGGACAACCAGCACCTGCATTATTTTCCACGAGGCTCCTGGCCAGGTCACTTTCCTCTCTCCTCTGAGCTTTGTTCTTGTGTCAGGGTTTACTGCTCAGTCACATGCTGGTACGTCTTGCGTACACATTGACGCTGCAGCACCGCACTGGGAAACCGCTGCCATTGTTAGCATGGTAGCGATGGGCAGAGCTGTAATACGGCCACATAGGGACATAGAAGAACAGGCCCGCTTGAAAGCAGTTTTACTCAAGTTAGTAAGTAAAGTCAAGTTTGACATTTGCAGTGTCAAAGCCTGCTCATGAGGAGGTCTCATTTTGAAGCCTGGAACCCACATCCTCCGGGGGTCCGCTGCCACCAGGTTTCCAACTCTATGGGGAGATGAAATGGATTAAACCACACAGTTTTCAAACGGGGGCGGCAGAGGGCTGGGTTCCCATCTGCCTTGTGTTGGAACACCCCTGAAATCATTTTCTACCCGTTGCGTCCGGCTGTCAAGGACCGGTCCTTCCTCTTTTTTGGCTGATAACATCGTGTTTCGGGAGCAAACGCAGGTCACTGGAAACACAATGTCAGGCAGCGATATGCCATGACATCAGTGGAAGCACACCGGGACCAGCGATGTAGAAATTAACTGGGTGCACGTTTTTGGTTGCTCTTGTTAGTACTGAGGAATGGTGGGGAGGGGTCTGTGCTCACTTGACCGGTAATCGCAAGATGTGTAATCATCTTACAGGTTCCTTGCTGTCAGCGAGTAGGCAAGGTCGTTTGCAGTAATTTAGTCTGTCATAGTTGTAGTGGAAAAAGAAACCTTTCATAAGGCCCGTGACATGTAAACGAACAGGTGGGCAAATGGGCCCCGCTTCTGCTTTTTGTCCTTGAAGACCGATTCTGGCAAGGAGAAGAAGGCATGTGACATGTTCAGTGGCGTGGCTACTTTCAGAAAGAGCATGCCTGTGACAGTTGAGCTATAAAGTGCACTGAGGTTTCTTTTATCTTGCAGTGGGTGTGCCGTTTGGCAGATTCTTTGGTTTCCTCACAGATATTCCTTGAATGTCAGGGTCTCCCTGCTCTCCATGTTCTCTCAGAGTGTTGTTATATCCTTGCTGCGAGTAGAGAGAATAATCCCTTTAGAGCTGACTTTGGGTTTCCTTCCTTGACTCAGGTGAACCACTGGTCACTGAAACTGCTGGTCAGCGTTACGCAGAGTCTCTGTTGGAGAGGGAACCACGTGCAGCTCCAATCACGTTTAATCGTGTAGAACAACATTTGCTCTGTGCAACTGAGGGAAGAAAACCAGCAGAGACTGGGCAGCGATGCCAGAAAACCGTCAGACATGAAAAAAGGTCAGTTTGTGGTTACCAGTGTGGCTCACCCGGTGCAGCCCTCCCCCCGCCCCCCCCCCAGCCCTGCGACGTATTGTGCGATACTTCTGTTAGTGACTCGAGAGGTAGCCTGGTTTGAGCTCGGACTAATCCTGAGCCCTGGACACCTGCGAATGCTGGCAAAGTCATTCCTTCTGCTAGCACTGTTAAAGTTCCAGGTGTCTTTTTATCGCCTTCCTTTCCTGTTTCCTTGCAGAGCCCCCCTTGAGGGTCTGTGCGTTACTTCTTGGAATCCCTTGGATATCCATGCTTGCACGATTGGAAAGAGTACGATTCTGAATTTGGGTTTACGATAAAGTACAGTCATTGTGAAAAGGTGTTTTATCTTCAGCTGTTGGGCAATCCAGGAAGAAACAAAACGGAAGAAGGGTATCGAGCCAGCTAGCCAAATAATAACTGATAGCATCTGCTCTGTGTGAATTTTGACAGCTGCGGTAGGAACCGTGTCATCTTGCAGGAGTATAAATTGCCAGCAGAGAGACCGCAGCCCCACACTGAAGGCATCATGCGAGTCCTCCTCCTGCTCGCAGCTCTAGGGTTCTGCTGGGGGCAGTACAACCCCAACACTCAGGCCGGGAGGACGTCTATCGTACATCTCTTTGAATGGCGCTGGGCCGATATTGCTCTTGAGTGTGAGCGCTATTTAGCTCCTTATGGATTCGGAGGAGTTCAGGTAAGCTGTTTCCTGTGAGTAGGTCGGGAAACGGCAGCGTAGCATTCGATTAATAAATCAGAATGCCTGAATTAGAGCCAGCCAGCCCCAAGTCACTTTGGGGTTGGGAAGGGGAGGACGGAAGCAGTAACCCCACAGCCTGCAGGGCCAGTGCCTGATCTTGTTTCTCTAGCACATCAGTTAGAAAGGGGCACGCTTTCTTCTGAAGGGCTTCCGCCGAAAAGCTCGGTTTTCCTCTTTGCCTTCTTCCAAGGGATGCGCATAAGAATTGAGGTTTGGCTTTCCTAAGTAGTCACTACTGCAGTGAAAAGAATTCCTGTGTCTTCAGCCCTGCCATGTGCGTGTCCATGGAAGCAGGCCCACGCTGGACCCGGGCAGCCCACAGGAACGAAAGCAAACTTCTTTCTTGCCAGCCTGCAAGAGAGACACCTCGCAGAGCTGAGCTCACGCTGTGGGTGAGAGAGACTGGGTTAGGCGCGAGCCTGCCCCTGAGGGGCGGAGGTGCCGAGTGCAGGTGTGATCCTTAAAACCTTGAAATAAACCCAGTGGATTTCCCCTCAAAGCGCACCATTTCCTCCGCAGGTTTCACCTCCAAATGAAAACATTGTCGTTACTAACCCAAACAGACCCTGGTGGGAAAGATACCAGCCCATCAGCTACAAGCTCTGCACTCGGTCAGGAAATGAAGACGAGTTCAGAGACATGGTGACCAGATGCAACAACGTTGGAGTAAGTGCACTGACAATCTGTATCTGGTACGGCAAGGAGTGCCGTATCAGCTGAGGGAATTTAGTGCTTCTCTCCTCAAAGGAGGCATCAACTGAGAACGAACTGTAGGGGACCAGCAAATCCGAGTGAATGGTGATGTGGTGGAGCTCTGTCTCTCCCTTCCCCATCTCTGCAAACCATACTGAAATGCACTTGTTGCTTTTCCAGGTGCGCATTTATGTGGATGCTGTCGTCAACCACATGTGTGGCTCCGGGGGTGGCTCAGGCACTCATTCTACCTGCGGAAGCTACTTTAATGCCGGCAACAGAGAATTTCCAGCTGTGCCGTACTCTGCCTGGGATTTCAATGATGGCAAATGTAAAACTCGAAGTGGAGAAATTGAAAGTTATAGTGATAAATATCAGGTAACTTTCTCGGACAAAAGTTGGAAAGCTTTTTCTTTTCTTGCTTTTCTAATTTGTCTGCTTGTTGGGTTTTGTGTTTTGTTTTGTTCTCCTTTTCTTAAACCCTGCTGTGTAAACATTACAGGGAGGCCAAAGAAAGGCATTGGTTTCTCACCGAAGCTGTGCTTGGTCACCTGACAACTGAATGAAGTAGTGAGCATGGGGTCAAGAAAGGCACTTCTCGTGCCAAACGTTCCAAGTACTGAGAAATCAAGAACCCTCCGCACATGTTGCCCGTAGGCACGTGCAGGACCTGGCTCCTGCAGTGGGCCCAGTGTGCTCAGCTCAGCCAGTGAGCTCTTTCTTACAGCTCGTAAACTCAGCTGATATTGATCAGGAGCCCCCATGGAAACCTGACAGCAGCGCAAACTGGGCCCTTGGCTGAGCGACTGACTCGTTTTGGTTGGTGACGCGTGTGGCAGTTCTTTTCGCAAGGTTGCCGCTCCTCCTTCGGGGTTGAGATAAAGACAAGCTGAACAGGGAAGGCAAAAGCCACACACGCAAGCAAAGCGGAACGATGAATTCAGTCAGCACTTGCCGACCGTAGGCAGTTGTTCAGCCATCTCCAGGACAGTGGGGCTACATCACAAACCCTCCTCTCTCCCAGCGTCCCCCCTTCCTTCTTCTTCCCACAGCTTTATTATGCCGAGCATGAGGTCATATGGCAAACAAACAGAATTGATTTCATGGCTCTAAAGGTGTAAGCATTTCACTGGAAGGTGTTACAAGCTGACAGAGTGGCACCTCCTAACTCTTCTGGGGTTTTTTTTCCCTTCATTTTCCAGATCCGGGACTGTCGCTTGTCTGGCCTTCTTGATCTGGCCCTGGAGAAGGACTATGTCCGCTCAGAAGTTGCTCAGTACATGAACCATCTCATTGATATTGGCGTAGCAGGCTTCCGAATTGATGCTGCCAAGCATATGTGGCCTGAGGACATTAAAGCATTTCTGGACAAGCTGAAAGATCTAAATACTCGATGGTTTTCTGCAGGAACAAGACCTTTCATTTACCAGGAGGTAATCTCCATCTTTTCTCCTCAATGGTTTGCCTTTGTCTTTAGTACCTCTTGTACCTCCCTCCTTCGGAGGCCTTTGCTGTAGAGAGAGCTAGGCTTTTCTTGGGAGCAGCCCTGCAGCCCTAAGTACTTCTCTAAAAATGCCTCCACATCTTCTTGCCCTTGAGCTTCACCTCTTCTTTCTTTAGTCGTGTTCTCTCACACGTGTTCACCGTGTATTCTGCCAACTCTGAGCTGACCTGCACAGGAGAAATAAACATACTTGAATCTTTTCTCTCCAAGTGTAAGGCAAGAGCTAATGCTGCGGCCTGTACACTGCCTTTTTTGTCTCTGTGAGACAAGAACAGGGGCACAGTTTCTCCTCTGTGTACCAGGTAATTGACTTGGGTGGAGAGCCGATCACAGGCAGTGAGTACTTTGGAAACGGCCGAGTGACGGAATTCAAATACGGTGCCAGACTGGGGACGGTGATCCGCAAGTGGAATGGAGAAAAGATGTCTTACTTAAAGTAAGGATGAAGATGTTGCGACTTACGCACTGGGGTAGCCTGGGTACAGCGGTGGCCAGGGTAAGTTCAAGTCTCTGTGTTTTTGGCCAGGAACTGGGGAGAAGGCTGGGGCTTTGTGCCTTCCGACAGAGCCCTGGTCTTTGTGGATAATCACGACAACCAGCGGGGGCACGGGGCCGGTGGGGCTTCCATTCTGACCTTCTGGGACGCCAGGTAAAGGACGGCTCTTGTCTGGGCGGTGCTTCTTCCGTCTGCTTGTTTGCGTCTCTGTTTTCTGGCACGGTTTCTCGTCCCATGGCTCGTGACTCTCTTTGTCCAACCAACAGGCTTTATAAAATGGCAGTTGGTTTCATGCTCGCTCATCCGTATGGGTTCACACGTGTGATGTCAAGTTTTCGCTGGCCAAGACATTTTGTAAACGGACAGGTAAGCTCGTCATGCTGAACAGAGCTTCGTGGTGAAGGAGGACCAGAAGAGGGCCAGAGAAGCGGTCTGGCGTGTTCAGATTAGTGAAGTGATTTCTCTGTCCCACGTGGGATCTAGCAGGTGGACGCCCCACCTAGCTTTTGTCTACAGATAGGCTCTCTGAATTTTTCAGTGAGAAGTTTTAACCTTCTCCTTTGAACTACAGGACGTCAATGACTGGGTTGGACCACCAAGTAACTCCGATGGATCAACAAAGGCCGTTACGATCAACGCAGACACTACCTGTGGCAATGACTGGGTTTGTGAACATCGCTGGCATCAAATCCGGTAGGTCGCTGTGGAGACGAAAAGAAGTAAGAGTTGTTGCTTTTGCTTCGAATTCCTCGTGGCTTTAGAGCCCTCGCAGCCCCAGGGACAGCAATCCCTTGCATTTTCAGGAACATGGTTGTCTTCCGTAACGTGGTGGACGGTCAGCCTTTCTCCAACTGGTGGGACAACGGCAGCAACCAAGTAGCTTTTGGCCGCGGCAATAAAGGCTTCATCGTTTTCAATAACGATGACTGGTAAGTCAGTGGGAGAAGACCGTGTCCTCAGAGAAGAGCACAGCATCCCTGACGAGCAACGCTGATGGGAAGGGGAATGGCCTTTTCTCCTGATGAGGGCGCTCGCGCCAGCCTGCGCCAGAGATCCTTGGCTCGCATGCCTGGTCTAGAGAGCCAAAATGGGAGCGCAGGGAGCAAAGCGGGGATAGGATCGGAAAGCTCACCCTCTACATTGCCAAATGTTCAAAGTGAGGGAGTAGCATCAGGTTCAGAAAGCCTCTATACCCGGTTTGAATTACCTGTTTGGGAAGCACTGGATAAAGAGGTTCCACTTCTTTTCACGCAGGGATATGAACGTCAGTTTGCAAACTGGGCTGCCTGCTGGTACCTACTGTGATGTTATTTCTGGAGATAAGGAGGGCAACCGATGCACTGGGAGTCAGGTGTATGTTTCTGGGGACGGAATGGCTAATTTCCAGATTAGTAACCAGGCTGAAGATCCATTCATGGCAATTCACGTTAATGCCAAGTTGTAACTCGGGAGAAACATCCTTCTCCGTTTGGTCTCTGCATTACCGTTTCCCCCGTAACCGGTGACTCCCTGGTATTTGAACAGCAGTGATTCTCTGTATCTAGTGATTAATAAATGTCAAGCAAATTGAAGAGTCGTGTATTTTCCCTTACTGAACCGGACGGTAACTTTATCGCGTCACAAGTAGTGGCAGTGCAGTGCTGTGTTTTAAGGCGATGCAGCACTCCGTTTCCCACATCAGAGAAAGAGGGGAGAGCGTAAAATACAAGAAATAAATGGGACCCAAAGCAACACGTGGGCGAGTTAGAAACGTGTTACTTCTAGGGCCGATACGTACTGACACATCTACATCCCAGATGAGCCACGCTGTGGGCAGTCAGCTGCCAGTAGTGCGTAGGCACCCAGGAGAGTTGGATCTGTTCCTTGCGGCAAAGCAAAGCCCGGGCTCTGCATCGGCAGAGGAAGCTGGGCCATGCCAATTCAGTTATTCCAGCCCATGACACCAGTCAAGCCAGCGGGCTGCCTGGTTCACAGTCCGCCTCTGCCTGTACAGATCTAAAGCACAGACCTTACCTGGTTAGCCGCAGTGTCCTGCTGGGAACAAATGTTCACTGTGGCCGTTCCAAAGGTGCCTGAGAAGGGCGCCGTTTACTCAAGCATGGGTTAGAGCTCTGGACAGTGGCGTCAACGCCAGCATATGCTTGTCTCTGTGGAGGGCTTGGCTTGCCTATCCAGTAACATCTCTGAGCACTACGCAGAAGGAGCACAGACTTGGCGGCTTTCCCGACTTCATTGTCAGCCGTGAGGAAATGCCGAGGTCAGTGTGAGTCTGCTTTAAGTCAGAATGTCTGCTTGGCTACAATACTCATTGCAACGCAGTCCTGAGGGGCCACTGTCAGAGGAACGCCCGGACGTCTTCTTTTTGTGGTCAAGGTGTACTCCTAGGGACAGGCCTGCCTTTTGTGGTGGGAGAGGGAGAGCGTGCAGCTGCTGGAGGGTGGATAATGGCTCTCAGCGTGCCCAAGGGCTCCGGGTGCCTGGCAAGGCAGCGATGGTGTGGGAGGAAGGGGCCAGGTAGTGTGCCTGTCCCAGAGGCCAGACCTTCCGCCTGTCTCCGTTGCTCGCTGTGGCCAGCACCGCCTTGCTGAGGGCAGGGGACCTGCAGGCAAAACACAGCCCCTGGGGCTGCTCCCTGGAGCGGTGTCAAAGAGTGGGAGAGCCGTGTGGCAGGATGGTAAGAGCTATTTGCAAACCTGTCGCTTGCCACCAGGGTCAGGGCAGGGAGCCCTTCTGCTCTTTGGAAGCAGACAGGCTCCTCTCTTCGTCATGCAAACGGGGCTGGCAAAGGGATGGATCCACATCTACTTTGTGCTACAACATCCCTGAAGCCATTCTTCAGGAAAGCTGGTCTAAAAGCGTGACATCTCATGTAGCGGCGTGACAGTGGCAGTATCTTGGCAGCTGAAAACTGACCATCAAGGTGATGACTGTGTCTCCCCTGTGGCATGACTTTCTAGGTCTTTCAGCTAGGACAGCTTTATCTTTTCCGGTAATAGCTGTGTCTGTGCTTCTCTGAGACCACTGTTTGCTACCCTTCCTGGGGTTGCCAGGGGTCTTGCTGTGGCAGATAACCACTGAAATCTGAGCACTGTTTCTTTCCTGAGAGGAGGGCAATCTCAGCCTTGGAGCGTATTAAGATACTCACCTGTCTGGAGAGCAGCAGTCAATGTAGACGTTCTTGTTTTGTGAAGATGATAAGTGAAGTCTAAGATCTCTCTGTGAGCAGCCTTAAGACTGCCATCTACCTTAGTCTTGTACGGATTCCTTTCTAATAATCCGTCTGGGGATGCTTGGATGGTGCGCTTAAGACGCAGGTGCGCCTAACTGCCTTTACGTACCCTTCAAGCCATCATCATGATACAACACAGCAGTATTGCTTATTCACTTGGTGAAGCTGAACAGCAGCAGGGTGGACGATAACATAGGGATTGGTCTGACTGGGTCAGAGTCGAATGCTCTCAGACCAGCTTCTTTTAGCTATTCCACACATGCAGGGCGTAACGTTTAATATCCAGTCTGCTTAGTTGAAGAAAACTGATGCTAGATCCTTTTTCTGACTCAGCCGTGTGATACAAAATATACTGCAATCGTAATACAAACGTGACACCTGGCAAAACAGAACAATTGCGATATACGGTTCGACCACAGTATCGGCGTGATCTCCGTTAGTGGAGTCTATAATACCCTCGCTGTCAGGATGCCGGGCATCTCCTGTCACTGGAAAGAAGTACGTGGGTTGAAGCCAGCTAGAGCCCATTGCCATCTTTGGAAAAATCTTCTGTTAGCTCTTTAGTTTTTAGAATCTCTGTTGTGCTGAGCCATGTGTAAACTCCCCACACCTGTCTGGCTAAACCAGGAAGACACTGATATTGTTTGAATTATTTCAGGGATAGAGTGTTATCATTGCAGCAGATGCACTCCAATGACATGGCTGTTTACCTAAAATAAAGGCCACCCTCCAGCCCTCTTTGTGCTAAGATAAGTCAGCATTCTTTGCAACACCTGTGGACAACCAGCACCTGCATTATTTTCCACGAGGCTCCTGGCCAGGTCACTTTCCTCTCTCCTCTGAGCTTTGTTCTTGTGTCAGGGTTTACTGCTCAGTCACATGCTGGTACGTCTTGCGTACACATTGACGCTGCAGCACCGCACTGGGAAACCGCTGCCATTGTTAGCATGGTAGCGATGGGCAGAGCTGTAATACGGCCACATAGGGACATAGAAGAACAGGCCCGCTTGAAAGCAGTTTTACTCAAGTTAGTAAGTAAAGTCAAGTTTGACATTTGCAGTGTCAAAGCCTGCTCATGAGGAGGTCTCATTTTGAAGCCTGGAACCCACATCCTCCGGGGGTCCGCTGCCACCAGGTTTCCAACTCTATGGGGAGATGAAATGGATTAAACCACACAGTTTTCAAACGGGGGCGGCAGAGGGCTGGGTTCCCATCTGCCTTGTGTTGGAACACCCCTGAAATCATTTTCTACCCGTTGCGTCCGGCTGTCAAGGACCGGTCCTTCCTCTTTTTTGGCTGATAACATCGTGTTTCGGGAGCAAACGCAGGTCACTGGAAACACAATGTCAGGCAGCGATATGCCATGACATCAGTGGAAGCACACCGGGACCAGCGATGTAGAAATTAACTGGGTGCACGTTTTTGGTTGCTCTTGTTAGTACTGAGGAATGGTGGGGAGGGGTCTGTGCTCACTTGACCGGTAATCGCAAGATGTGTAATCATCTTACAGGTTCCTTGCTGTCAGCGAGTAGGCAAGGTCGTTTGCAGTAATTTAGTCTGTCATAGTTGTAGTGGAAAAAGAAACCTTTCATAAGGCCCGTGACATGTAAACGAACAGGTGGGCAAATGGGCCCCGCTTCTGCTTTTTGTCCTTGAAGACCGATTCTGGCAAGGAGAAGAAGGCATGTGACATGTTCAGTGGCGTGGCTACTTTCAGAAAGAGCATGCCTGTGACAGTTGAGCTATAAAGTGCACTGAGGTTTCTTTTATCTTGCAGTGGGTGTGCCGTTTGGCAGATTCTTTGGTTTCCTCACAGATATTCCTTGAATGTCAGGGTCTCCCTGCTCTCCATGTTCTCTCAGAGTGTTGTTATATCCTTGCTGCGAGTAGAGAGAATAATCCCTTTAGAGCTGACTTTGGGTTTCCTTCCTTGACTCAGGTGAACCACTGGTCACTGAAACTGCTGGTCAGCGTTACGCAGAGTCTCTGTTGGAGAGGGAACCACGTGCAGCTCCAATCACGTTTAATCGTGTAGAACAACATTTGCTCTGTGCAACTGAGGGAAGAAAACCAGCAGAGACTGGGCAGCGATGCCAGAAAACCGTCAGACATGAAAAAAGGTCAGTTTGTGGTTACCAGTGTGGCTCACCCGGTGCAGCCCTCCCCCCGCCCCCCCCCCCCCAGCCCTGCGACGTATTGTGCGATACTTCTGTTAGTGACTCGAGAGGTAGCCTGGTTTGAGCTCGGACTAATCCTGAGCCCTGGACACCTGCGAATGCTGGCAAAGTCATTCCTTCTGCTAGCACTGTTAAAGTTCCAGGTGTCTTTTTATCGCCTTCCTTTCCTGTTTCCTTGCAGAGCCCCCCTTGAGGGTCTGTGCGTTACTTCTTGGAATCCCTTGGATATCCATGCTTGCACGATTGGAAAGAGTACGATTCTGAATTTGGGTTTACGATAAAGTACAATCATTGTGAAAAGGTGTTTTATCTTCAGCTGTTGGGCAATCCAGGAAGAAACAAAACGGAAGAAGGGTATCGAGCCAGCTAGCCAAATTATAACTGATAGCATCTGCTCTGTGTGAATTTTGACAGCTGCGGTAGGAACCGTGTCATCTTGCAGGAGTATAAATTGCCAGCAGAGAGACCGCAGCCCCACACTGAAGGCATCATGCGAGTCCTCCTCCTGCTCGCAGCTCTAGGGTTCTGCTGGGGGCAGTACAACCCCAACACTCAGGCCGGGAGGACGTCTATCGTACATCTCTTTGAATGGCGCTGGGCCGATATTGCTCTTGAGTGTGAGCGCTATTTAGCTCCTTATGGATTCGGAGGAGTTCAGGTAAGCTGTTTCCTGTGAGTAGGTCGGGAAACGGCAGCGTAGCATTCGATTAATAAATCAGAATGCCTGAATTAGAGCCAGCCAGCCCCAAGTCACTTTGGGGTTGGGAAGGGGAGGACGGAAGCAGTAACCCCACAGCCTGCAGGGCCAGTGCCTGATCTTGTTTCTCTAGCACATCAGTTAGAAAGGGGCACGCTTTCTTCTGAAGGGCTTCCGCCGAAAAGCTCGGTTTTCCTCTTTGCCTTCTTCCAAGGGATGCGCATAAGAATTGAGGTTTGGCTTTCCTAAGTAGTCACTACTGCAGTGAAAAGAATTCCTGTGTCTTCAGCCCTGCCATGTGCGTGTCCATGGAAGCAGGCCCACGCTGGACCCGGGCAGCCCACAGGAACGAAAGCAAACTTCTTTCTTGCCAGCCTGCAAGAGAGACACCTCGCAGAGCTGAGCTCACGCTGTGGGTGAGAGAGACTGGGTTAGGCGCGAGCCTGCCCCTGAGGGGCGGAGGTGCCGAGTGCAGGTGTGATCCTTAAAACCTTGAAATAAACCCAGTGGATTTCCCCTCAAAGCGCACCATTTCCTCCGCAGGTTTCACCTCCAAATGAAAACATTGTCGTTACTAACCCAAACAGACCCTGGTGGGAAAGATACCAGCCCATCAGCTACAAGCTCTGCACTCGGTCAGGAAATGAAGACGAGTTCAGAGACATGGTGACCAGATGCAACAACGTTGGAGTAAGTGCACTGACAATCTGTATCTGGTACGGCAAGGAGTGCCGTATCAGCTGAGGGAATTTAGTGCTTCTCTCCTCAAAGGAGGCATCAACTGAGAACGAACTGTAGGGGACCAGCAAATCCGAGTGAATGGTGATGTGGTGGAGCTCTGTCTCTCCCTTCCCCATCTCTGCAAACCATACTGAAATGCACTTGTTGCTTTTCCAGGTGCGCATTTATGTGGATGCTGTCGTCAACCACATGTGTGGCTCCGGGGGTGGCTCAGGCACTCATTCTACCTGCGGAAGCTACTTTAATGCCGGCAACAGAGAATTTCCAGCTGTGCCGTACTCTGCCTGGGATTTCAATGATGGCAAATGTAAAACTCGAAGTGGAGAAATTGAAAGTTATAGTGATAAATATCAGGTAACTTTCTCGGACAAAAGTTGGAAAGCTTTTTCTTTTCTTGCTTTTCTAATTTGTCTGCTTGTTGGGTTTTGTGTTTTGTTTTGTTCTCCTTTTCTTAAACCCTGCTGTGTAAACATTACAGGGAGGCCAAAGAAAGGCATTGGTTTCTCACCGAAGCTGTGCTTGGTCACCTGACAACTGAATGAAGTAGTGAGCATGGGGTCAAGAAAGGCACTTCTCGTGCCAAACGTTCCAAGTACTGAGAAATCAAGAACCCTCCGCACATGTTGCCCGTAGGCACGTGCAGGACCTGGCTCCTGCAGTGGGCCCAGTGTGCTCAGCTCAGCCAGTGAGCTCTTTCTTACAGCTCGTAAACTCAGCTGATATTGATCAGGAGCCCCCATGGAAACCTGACAGCAGCGCAAACTGGGCCCTTGGCTGAGCGACTGACTCGTTTTGGTTGGTGACGCGTGTGGCAGTTCTTTTCGCAAGGTTGCCGCTCCTCCTTCGGGGTTGAGATAAAGACAAGCTGAACAGGGAAGGCAAAAGCCACACACGCAAGCAAAGCGGAACGATGAATTCAGTCAGCACTTGCCGACCGTAGGCAGTTGTTCAGCCATCTCCAGGACAGTGGGGCTACATCACAAACCCTCCTCTCTCCCAGCGTCCCCCCTTCCTTCTTCTTCCCACAGCTTTATTATGCCGAGCATGAGGTCATATGGCAAACAAACAGAATTGATTTCATGGCTCTAAAGGTGTAAGCATGTCACTGGAAGGTGTTACAAGCTGACAGAGTGGCACCTCCTAACTCTTCTGGGGTTTTTTTTCCCTTCATTTTCCAGATCCGGGACTGTCGCTTGTCTGGCCTTCTTGATCTGGCCCTGGAGAAGGACTATGTCCGCTCAGAAGTTGCTCAGTACATGAACCATCTCATTGATATTGGCGTAGCAGGCTTCCGAATTGATGCTGCCAAGCATATGTGGCCTGAGGACATTAAAGCATTTCTGGACAAGCTGAAAGATCTAAATACTCGATGGTTTTCTGCAGGAACAAGACCTTTCATTTACCAGGAGGTAATCTCCATCTTTTCTCCTCAATGGTTTGCCTTTGTCTTTAGTACCTCTTGTACCTCCCTCCTTCGGAGGCCTTTGCTGTAGAGAGAGCTAGGCTTTTCTTGGGAGCAGCCCTGCAGCCCTAAGTACTTCTCTAAAAATGCCTCCACATCTTCTTGTCCTTGAGCTTCACCTCTTCTTTCTTTAGTCGTGTTCTCTCACACGTGTTCACCGTGTATTCTGCCAACTCTGAGCTGACCTGCACAGGAGAAATAAACATACTTGAATCTTTTCTCTCCAAGTGTAAGGCAAGAGCTAATGCTGCGGCCTGTACACTGCCTTTTTTGTCTCTGTGAGACAAGAACAGGGGCACAGTTTCTCCTCTGTGTACCAGGTAATTGACTTGGGTGGAGAGCCGATCACAGGCAGTGAGTACTTTGGAAACGGCCGAGTGACGGAATTCAAATACGGTGCCAGACTGGGGACGGTGATCCGCAAGTGGAATGGAGAAAAGATGTCTTACTTAAAGTAAGGATGAAGATGTTGCGACTTACGCACTGGGGTAGCCTGGGTACAGCGGTGGCCAGGGTAAGTTCAAGTCTCTGTGTTTTTGGCCAGGAACTGGGGAGAAGGCTGGGGCTTTGTGCCTTCCGACAGAGCCCTGGTCTTTGTGGATAATCACGACAACCAGCGGGGGCACGGGGCCGGTGGGGCTTCCATTCTGACCTTCTGGGACGCCAGGTAAAGGACGGCTCTTGTCTGGGCGGTGCTTCTTCCGTCTGCTTGTTTGCGTCTCTGTTTTCTGGCACGGTTTCTCGTCCCATGGCTCGTGACTCTCTTTGTCCAACCAACAGGCTTTATAAAATGGCAGTTGGTTTCATGCTCGCTCATCCGTATGGGTTCACACGTGTGATGTCAAGTTTTCGCTGGCCAAGACATTTTGTAAACGGACAGGTAAGCTCGTCATGCTGAACAGAGCTTCGTGGTGAAGGAGGACCAGAAGAGGGCCAGAGAAGCGGTCTGGCGTGTTCAGATTAGTGAAGTGATTTCTCTGTCCCACGTGGGATCTAGCAGGTGGACGCCCCACCTAGCTTTTGTCTACAGATAGGCTCTCTGAATTTTTCAGTGAGAAGTTTTAACCTTCTCCTTTGAACTACAGGACGTCAATGACTGGGTTGGACCACCAAGTAACTCCGATGGATCAACAAAGGCCGTTACGATCAACGCAGACACTACCTGTGGCAATGACTGGGTTTGTGAACATCGCTGGCATCAAATCCGGTAGGTCGCTGTGGAGACGAAAAGAAGTAAGAGTTGTTGCTTTTGCTTCGAATTCCTCGTGGCTTTAGAGCCCTCGCAGCCCCAGGGACAGCAATCCCTTGCATTTTCAGGAACATGGTTGTCTTCCGTAACGTGGTGGACGGTCAGCCTTTCTCCAACTGGTGGGACAACGGCAGCAACCAAGTAGCTTTTGGCCGCGGCAATAAAGGCTTCATCGTTTTCAATAACGATGACTGGTAAGTCAGTGGGAGAAGACCGTGTCCTCAGAGAAGAGCACAGCATCCCTGACGAGCAACGCTGATGGGAAGGGGAATGGCCTTTTCTCCTGATGAGGGCGCTCGCGCCAGCCTGCGCCAGAGATCCTTGGCTCGCATGCCTGGTCTAGAGAGCCAAAATGGGAGCGCAGGGAGCAAAGCGGGGATAGGATCGGAAAGCTCACCCTCTACATTGCCAAATGTTCAAAGTGAGGGAGTAGCATCAGGTTCAGAAAGCCTCTATACCCGGTTTGAATTACCTGTTTGGGAAGCACTGGATAAAGAGGTTCCACTTCTTTTCACGCAGGGATATGAACGTCAGTTTGCAAACTGGGCTGCCTGCTGGTACCTACTGTGATGTTATTTCTGGAGATAAGGAGGGCAACCGATGCACTGGGAGTCAGGTGTATGTTTCTGGGGACGGAATGGCTAATTTCCAGATTAGTAACCAGGCTGAAGATCCATTCATGGCAATTCACGTTAATGCCAAGTTGTAACTCGGGAGAAACATCCTTCTCCGTTTGGTCTCTGCATTACCGTTTCCCCCGTAACCGGTGACTCCCTGGTATTTGAACAGCAGTGATTCTCTGTATCTAGTGATTAATAAATGTCAAGCAAATTGAAGAGTCGTGTATTTTCCCTTACTGAACCGGACGGTAACTTTATCGCGTCACAAGTAGTGGCAGTGCAGTGCTGTGCTTTAAGGCGATGCAGCACTCCGTTTCCCACATCAGAGAAAGAGGGGAGAGCGTAAAATACAAGAAATAAATGGGACCCAAAGCAACACGTGGGCGAGTTAGAAACGTGTTACTTCTAGGGCCGATACGTACTGACACATCTACATCCCAGATGAGCCACGCTGTGGGCAGTCAGCTGCCAGTAGTGCGTAGGCACCCAGGAGAGTTGGATCTGTTCCTTGCGGCAAAGCAAAGCCCGGGCTCTGCATCGGCAGAGGAAGCTGGGCCATGCCAATTCAGTTATTCCAGCCCATGACACCAGTCAAGCCAGCGGGCTGCCTGGTTCACAGTCCGCCTCTGCCTGTACAGATCTAAAGCACAGACCTTACCTGGTTAGCCGCAGTGTCCTGCTGGGAACAAATGTTCACTGTGGCCGTTCCAAAGGTGCCTGAGAAGGGCGCCGTTTACTCAAGCATGGGTTAGAGCTCTGGACAGTGGCGTCAACGCCAGCATATGCTTGTCTCTGTGGAGGGCTTGGCTTGCCTATCCAGTAACATCTCTGAGCACTACGCAGAAGGAGCACAGACTTGGCGGCTTTCCCGACTTCATTGTCAGCCGTGAGGAAATGCCGAGGTCAGTGTGAGTCTGCTTTAAGTCAGAATGTCTGCTTGGCTACAATACTCATTGCAACGCAGTCCTGAGGGGCCACTGTCAGAGGAACGCCCGGACGTCTTCTTTTTGTGGTCAAGGTGTGCTCCTAGGGACAGGCCTGCCTTTTGTGGTGGGAGAGGGAGAGCGTGCAGCTGCTGGAGGGTGGATAATGGCTCTCAGCGTGCCCAAGGGCTCCGGGTGCCTGGCAAGGCAGCGATGGTGTGGGAGGAAGGGGCCAGGTAGTGTGCCTGTCCCAGAGGCCAGACCTTCCGCCTGTCTCCGTTGCTCGCTGTGGCCAGCACCGCCTTGCTGAGGGCAGGGGACCTGCAGGCAAAATACAGCCCCTGGGGCTGCTCCCTGGAGCGGTGTCAAAGAGTGGGAGAGCCGTGTGGCAGGATGGTAAGAGCTATTTGCAAACCTGTCGCTTGCCACCAGGGTCAGGGCAGGGAGCCCTTCTGCTCTTTGGAAGCAGACAGGCTCCTCTCTTCGTCATGCAAACGGGGCTGGCAAAGGGATGGATCCACATCTACTTTGTGCTACAACATCCCTGAAGCCATTCTTCAGGAAAGCTGGTCTAAAAGCGTGACATCTCATGTAGCGGCGTGACAGTGGCAGTATCTTGGCAGCTGAAAACTGACCATCAAGGTGATGACTGTGTCTCCCCTGTGGCATGACTTTCTAGGTCTTTCAGCTAGGACAGCTTTATCTTTTCCGGTAATAGCTGTGTCTGTGCTTCTCTGAGACCACTGTTTGCTACCCTTCCTGGGGTTGCCAGGGGTCTTGCTGTGGCAGATAACCACTGAAATCTGAGCACTGTTTCTTTCCTGAGAGGAGGGCAATCTCAGCCTTGGAGCGTATTAAGATACTCACCTGTCTGGAGAGCAGCAGTCAATGTAGACGTTCTTGTTTTGTGAAGATGATAAGTGAAGTCTAAGATCTCTCTGTGAGCAGCCTTAAGACTGCCATCTACCTTAGTCTTGTACGGATTCCTTTCTAATAATCCGTCTGGGGATGCTTGGATGGTGCGCTTAAGACGCAGGTGCGCTTAACTGCCTTTACGTACCCTTCAAGCCATCATCATGATACAACACAGCAGTATTGCTTATTCACTTGGTGAAGCTGAACAGCAGCAGGGTGGACGATAACATAGGGATTGGTCTGACTGGGTCAGAGTCGAATGCTCTCAGACCAGCTTCTTTTAGCTATTCCACACATGCAGGGCGTAACGTTTAATATCCAGTCTGCTTAGTTGAAGAAAACTGATGCTAGATCCTTTTTCTGACTCAGCCGTGTGATACAAAATATACTGCAATCGTAATACAAACGTGACACCTGGCAAAACAGAACAATTGCGATATACGGTTCGACCACAGTATCGGCGTGATCTCCGTTAGTGGAGTCTATAATACCCTCGCTGTCAGGATGCCGGGCATCTCCTGTCACTGGAAAGAAGTACGTGGGTTGAAGCCAGCTAGAGCCCATTGCCATCTTTGGAAAAATCTTCTGTTAGCTCTTTAGTTTTTAGAATCTCTGTTGTGCTGAGCCATGTGTAAACTCCCCACACCTGTCTGGCTAAACCAGGAAGACACTGATATTGTTTGAATTATTTCAGGGATAGAGTGTTATCATTGCAGCAGATGCACTCCAATGACATGGCTGTTTACCTAAAATAAAGGCCACCCTCCAGCCCTCTTTGTGCTAAGATAAGTCAGCATTCTTTGCAACACCTGTGGACAACCAGCACCTGCATTATTTTCCACGAGGCTCCTGGCCAGGTCACTTTCCTCTCTCCTCTGAGCTTTGTTCTTGTGTCAGGGTTTACTGCTCAGTCACATGCTGGTACGTCTTGCGTACACATTGACGCTGCAGCACCGCACTGGGAAACCGCTGCCATTGTTAGCATGGTAGCGATGGGCAGAGCTGTAATACGGCCACATAGGGACATAGAAGAACAGGCCCGCTTGAAAGCAGTTTTACTCAAGTTAGTAAGTAAAGTCAAGTTTGACATTTGCAGTGTCAAAGCCTGCTCATGAGGAGGTCTCATTTTGAAGCCTGGAACCCACATCCTCCGGGGGTCCGCTGCCACCAGGTTTCCAACTCTATGGGGAGATGAAATGGATTAAACCACACAGTTTTCAAACGGGGGCGGCAGAGGGCTGGGTTCCCATCTGCCTTGTGTTGGAACACCCCTGAAATCATTTTCTACCCGTTGCGTCCGGCTGTCAAGGACCGGTCCTTCCTCTTTTTTGGCTGATAACATCGTGTTTCGGGAGCAAACGCAGGTCACTGGAAACACAATGTCAGGCAGCGATATGCCATGACATCAGTGGAAGCACACCGGGACCAGCGATGTAGAAATTAACTGGGTGCACGTTTTTGGTTGCTCTTGTTAGTACTGAGGAATGGTGGGGAGGGGTCTGTGCTCACTTGACCGGTAATCGCAAGATGTGTAATCATCTTACAGGTTCCTTGCTGTCAGCGAGTAGGCAAGGTCGTTTGCAGTAATTTAGTCTGTCATAGTTGTAGTGGAAAAAGAAACCTTTCATAAGGCCCGTGACATGTAAACGAACAGGTGGGCAAATGGGCCCCGCTTCTGCTTTTTGTCCTTGAAGACCGATTCTGGCAAGGAGAAGAAGGCATGTGACATGTTCAGTGGCGTGGCTACTTTCAGAAAGAGCATGCCTGTGACAGTTGAGCTATAAAGTGCACTGAGGTTTCTTTTATCTTGCAGTGGGTGTGCCGTTTGGCAGATTCTTTGGTTTCCTCACAGATATTCCTTGAATGTCAGGGTCTCCCTGCTCTCCATGTTCTCTCAGAGTGTTGTTATATCCTTGCTGCGAGTAGAGAGAATAATCCCTTTAGAGCTGACTTTGGGTTTCCTTCCTTGACTCAGGTGAACCACTGGTCACTGAAACTGCTGGTCAGCGTTACGCAGAGTCTCTGTTGGAGAGGGAACCACGTGCAGCTCCAATCACGTTTAATCGTGTAGAACAACATTTGCTCTGTGCAACTGAGGGAAGAAAACCAGCAGAGACTGGGCAGCGATGCCAGAAAACCGTCAGACATGAAAAAAGGTCAGTTTGTGGTTACCAGTGTGGCTCACCCGGTGCAGCCCTCCCCCCGCCCCCCCCCCCCAGCCCTGCGACGTATTGTGCGATACTTCTGTTAGTGACTCGAGAGGTAGCCTGGTTTGAGCTCGGACTAATCCTGAGCCCTGGACACCTGCGAATGCTGGCAAAGTCATTCCTTCTGCTAGCACTGTTAAAGTTCCAGGTGTCTTTTTATCGCCTTCCTTTCCTGTTTCCTTGCAGAGCCCCCCTTGAGGGTCTGTGCGTTACTTCTTGGAATCCCTTGGATATCCATGCTTGCACGATTGGAAAGAGTACGATTCTGAATTTGGGTTTACGATAAAGTACAATCATTGTGAAAAGGTGTTTTATCTTCAGCTGTTGGGCAATCCAGGAAGAAACAAAACGGAAGAAGGGTATCGAGCCAGCTAGCCAAATTATAACTGATAGCATCTGCTCTGTGTGAATTTTGACAGCTGCGGTAGGAACCGTGTCATCTTGCAGGAGTATAAATTGCCAGCAGAGAGACCGCAGCCCCACACTGAAGGCATCATGCGAGTCCTCCTCCTGCTCGCAGCTCTAGGGTTCTGCTGGGGGCAGTACAACCCCAACACTCAGGCCGGGAGGACGTCTATCGTACATCTCTTTGAATGGCGCTGGGCCGATATTGCTCTTGAGTGTGAGCGCTATTTAGCTCCTTATGGATTCGGAGGAGTTCAGGTAAGCTGTTTCCTGTGAGTAGGTCGGGAAACGGCAGCGTAGCATTCGATTAATAAATCAGAATGCCTGAATTAGAGCCAGCCAGCCCCAAGTCACTTTGGGGTTGGGAAGGGGAGGACGGAAGCAGTAACCCCACAGCCTGCAGGGCCAGTGCCTGATCTTGTTTCTCTAGCACATCAGTTAGAAAGGGGCACGCTTTCTTCTGAAGGGCTTCCGCCGAAAAGCTCGGTTTTCCTCTTTGCCTTCTTCCAAGGGATGCGCATAAGAATTGAGGTTTGGCTTTCCTAAGTAGTCACTACTGCAGTGAAAAGAATTCCTGTGTCTTCAGCCCTGCCATGTGCGTGTCCATGGAAGCAGGCCCACGCTGGACCCGGGCAGCCCACAGGAACGAAAGCAAACTTCTTTCTTGCCAGCCTGCAAGAGAGACACCTCGCAGAGCTGAGCTCACGCTGTGGGTGAGAGAGACTGGGTTAGGCGCGAGCCTGCCCCTGAGGGGCGGAGGTGCCGAGTGCAGGTGTGATCCTTAAAACCTTGAAATAAACCCAGTGGATTTCCCCTCAAAGCGCACCATTTCCTCCGCAGGTTTCACCTCCAAATGAAAACATTGTCGTTACTAACCCAAACAGACCCTGGTGGGAAAGATACCAGCCCATCAGCTACAAGCTCTGCACTCGGTCAGGAAATGAAGACGAGTTCAGAGACATGGTGACCAGATGCAACAACGTTGGAGTAAGTGCACTGACAATCTGTATCTGGTACGGCAAGGAGTGCCGTATCAGCTGAGGGAATTTAGTGCTTCTCTCCTCAAAGGAGGCATCAACTGAGAACGAACTGTAGGGGACCAGCAAATCCGAGTGAATGGTGATGTGGTGGAGCTCTGTCTCTCCCTTCCCCATCTCTGCAAACCATACTGAAATGCACTTGTTGCTTTTCCAGGTGCGCATTTATGTGGATGCTGTCGTCAACCACATGTGTGGCTCCGGGGGTGGCTCAGGCACTCATTCTACCTGCGGAAGCTACTTTAATGCCGGCAACAGAGAATTTCCAGCTGTGCCGTACTCTGCCTGGGATTTCAATGATGGCAAATGTAAAACTCGAAGTGGAGAAATTGAAAGTTATAGTGATAAATATCAGGTAACTTTCTCGGACAAAAGTTGGAAAGCTTTTTCTTTTCTTGCTTTTCTAATTTGTCTGCTTGTTGGGTTTTGTGTTTTGTTTTGTTCTCCTTTTCTTAAACCCTGCTGTGTAAACATTACAGGGAGGCCAAAGAAAGGCATTGGTTTCTCACCGAAGCTGTGCTTGGTCACCTGACAACTGAATGAAGTAGTGAGCATGGGGTCAAGAAAGGCACTTCTCGTGCCAAACGTTCCAAGTACTGAGAAATCAAGAACCCTCCGCACATGTTGCCCGTAGGCACGTGCAGGACCTGGCTCCTGCAGTGGGCCCAGTGTGCTCAGCTCAGCCAGTGAGCTCTTTCTTACAGCTCGTAAACTCAGCTGATATTGATCAGGAGCCCCCATGGAAACCTGACAGCAGCGCAAACTGGGCCCTTGGCTGAGCGACTGACTCGTTTTGGTTGGTGACGCGTGTGGCAGTTCTTTTCGCAAGGTTGCCGCTCCTCCTTCGGGGTTGAGATAAAGACAAGCTGAACAGGGAAGGCAAAAGCCACACACGCAAGCAAAGCGGAACGATGAATTCAGTCAGCACTTGCCGACCGTAGGCAGTTGTTCAGCCATCTCCAGGACAGTGGGGCTACATCACAAACCCTCCTCTCTCCCAGCGTCCCCCCTTCCTTCTTCTTCCCACAGCTTTATTATGCCGAGCATGAGGTCATATGGCAAACAAACAGAATTGATTTCATGGCTCTAAAGGTGTAAGCATGTCACTGGAAGGTGTTACAAGCTGACAGAGTGGCACCTCCTAACTCTTCTGGGGTTTTTTTTCCCTTCATTTTCCAGATCCGGGACTGTCGCTTGTCTGGCCTTCTTGATCTGGCCCTGGAGAAGGACTATGTCCGCTCAGAAGTTGCTCAGTACATGAACCATCTCATTGATATTGGCGTAGCAGGCTTCCGAATTGATGCTGCCAAGCATATGTGGCCTGAGGACATTAAAGCATTTCTGGACAAGCTGAAAGATCTAAATACTCGATGGTTTTCTGCAGGAACAAGACCTTTCATTTACCAGGAGGTAATCTCCATCTTTTCTCCTCAATGGTTTGCCTTTGTCTTTAGTACCTCTTGTACCTCCCTCCTTCGGAGGCCTTTGCTGTAGAGAGAGCTAGGCTTTTCTTGGGAGCAGCCCTGCAGCCCTAAGTACTTCTCTAAAAATGCCTCCACATCTTCTTGCCCTTGAGCTTCACCTCTTCTTTCTTTAGTCGTGTTCTCTCACACGTGTTCACCGTGTATTCTGCCAACTCTGAGCTGACCTGCACAGGAGAAATAAACATACTTGAATCTTTTCTCTCCAAGTGTAAGGCAAGAGCTAATGCTGCGGCCTGTACACTGCCTTTTTTGTCTCTGTGAGACAAGAACAGGGGCACAGTTTCTCCTCTGTGTACCAGGTAATTGACTTGGGTGGAGAGCCGATCACAGGCAGTGAGTACTTTGGAAACGGCCGAGTGACGGAATTCAAATACGGTGCCAGACTGGGGACGGTGATCCGCAAGTGGAATGGAGAAAAGATGTCTTACTTAAAGTAAGGATGAAGATGTTGCGACTTACGCACTGGGGTAGCCTGGGTACAGCGGTGGCCAGGGTAAGTTCAAGTCTCTGTGTTTTTGGCCAGGAACTGGGGAGAAGGCTGGGGCTTTGTGCCTTCCGACAGAGCCCTGGTCTTTGTGGATAATCACGACAACCAGCGGGGGCACGGGGCCGGTGGGGCTTCCATTCTGACCTTCTGGGACGCCAGGTAAAGGACGGCTCTTGTCTGGGCGGTGCTTCTTCCGTCTGCTTGTTTGCGTCTCTGTTTTCTGGCACGGTTTCTCGTCCCATGGCTCGTGACTCTCTTTGTCCAACCAACAGGCTTTATAAAATGGCAGTTGGTTTCATGCTCGCTCATCCGTATGGGTTCACACGTGTGATGTCAAGTTTTCGCTGGCCAAGACATTTTGTAAACGGACAGGTAAGCTCGTCATGCTGAACAGAGCTTCGTGGTGAAGGAGGACCAGAAGAGGGCCAGAGAAGCGGTCTGGCGTGTTCAGATTAGTGAAGTGATTTCTCTGTCCCACGTGGGATCTAGCAGGTGGACGCCCCACCTAGCTTTTGTCTACAGATAGGCTCTCTGAATTTTTCAGTGAGAAGTTTTAACCTTCTCCTTTGAACTACAGGACGTCAATGACTGGGTTGGACCACCAAGTAACTCCGATGGATCAACAAAGGCCGTTACGATCAACGCAGACACTACCTGTGGCAATGACTGGGTTTGTGAACATCGCTGGCATCAAATCCGGTAGGTCGCTGTGGAGACGAAAAGAAGTAAGAGTTGTTGCTTTTGCTTCGAATTCCTCGTGGCTTTAGAGCCCTCGCAGCCCCAGGGACAGCAATCCCTTGCATTTTCAGGAACATGGTTGTCTTCCGTAACGTGGTGGACGGTCAGCCTTTCTCCAACTGGTGGGACAACGGCAGCAACCAAGTAGCTTTTGGCCGCGGCAATAAAGGCTTCATCGTTTTCAATAACGATGACTGGTAAGTCAGTGGGAGAAGACCGTGTCCTCAGAGAAGAGCACAGCATCCCTGACGAGCAACGCTGATGGGAAGGGGAATGGCCTTTTCTCCTGATGAGGGCGCTCGCGCCAGCCTGCGCCAGAGATCCTTGGCTCGCATGCCTGGTCTAGAGAGCCAAAATGGGAGCGCAGGGAGCAAAGCGGGGATAGGATCGGAAAGCTCACCCTCTACATTGCCAAATGTTCAAAGTGAGGGAGTAGCATCAGGTTCAGAAAGCCTCTATACCCGGTTTGAATTACCTGTTTGGGAAGCACTGGATAAAGAGGTTCCACTTCTTTTCACGCAGGGATATGAACGTCAGTTTGCAAACTGGGCTGCCTGCTGGTACCTACTGTGATGTTATTTCTGGAGATAAGGAGGGCAACCGATGCACTGGGAGTCAGGTGTATGTTTCTGGGGACGGAATGGCTAATTTCCAGATTAGTAACCAGGCTGAAGATCCATTCATGGCAATTCACGTTAATGCCAAGTTGTAACTCGGGAGAAACATCCTTCTCCGTTTGGTCTCTGCATTACCGTTTCCCCCGTAACCGGTGACTCCCTGGTATTTGAACAGCAGTGATTCTCTGTATCTAGTGATTAATAAATGTCAAGCAAATTGAAGAGTCGTGTATTTTCCCTTACTGAACCGGACGGTAACTTTATCGCGTCACAAGTAGTGGCAGTGCAGTGCTGTGCTTTAAGGCGATGCAGCACTCCGTTTCCCACATCAGAGAAAGAGGGGAGAGCGTAAAATACAAGAAATAAATGGGACCCAAAGCAACACGTGGGCGAGTTAGAAACGTGTTACTTCTAGGGCCGATACGTACTGACACATCTACATCCCAGATGAGCCACGCTGTGGGCAGTCAGCTGCCAGTAGTGCGTAGGCACCCAGGAGAGTTGGATCTGTTCCTTGCGGCAAAGCAAAGCCCGGGCTCTGCATCGGCAGAGGAAGCTGGGCCATGCCAATTCAGTTATTCCAGCCCATGACACCAGTCAAGCCAGCGGGCTGCCTGGTTCACAGTCCGCCTCTGCCTGTACAGATCTAAAGCACAGACCTTACCTGGTTAGCCGCAGTGTCCTGCTGGGAACAAATGTTCACTGTGGCCGTTCCAAAGGTGCCTGAGAAGGGCGCCGTTTACTCAAGCATGGGTTAGAGCTCTGGACAGTGGCGTCAACGCCAGCATATGCTTGTCTCTGTGGAGGGCTTGGCTTGCCTATCCAGTAACATCTCTGAGCACTACGCAGAAGGAGCACAGACTTGGCGGCTTTCCCGACTTCATTGTCAGCCGTGAGGAAATGCCGAGGTCAGTGTGAGTCTGCTTTAAGTCAGAATGTCTGCTTGGCTACAATACTCATTGCAACGCAGTCCTGAGGGGCCACTGTCAGAGGAACGCCCGGACGTCTTCTTTTTGTGGTCAAGGTGTACTCCTAGGGACAGGCCTGCCTTTTGTGGTGGGAGAGGGAGAGCGTGCAGCTGCTGGAGGGTGGATAATGGCTCTCAGCGTGCCCAAGGGCTCCGGGTGCCTGGCAAGGCAGCGATGGTGTGGGAGGAAGGGGCCAGGTAGTGTGCCTGTCCCAGAGGCCAGACCTTCCGCCTGTCTCCGTTGCTCGCTGTGGCCAGCACCGCCTTGCTGAGGGCAGGGGACCTGCAGGCAAAACACAGCCCCTGGGGCTGCTCCCTGGAGCGGTGTCAAAGAGTGGGAGAGCCGTGTGGCAGGATGGTAAGAGCTATTTGCAAACCTGTCGCTTGCCACCAGGGTCAGGGCAGGGAGCCCTTCTGCTCTTTGGAAGCAGACAGGCTCCTCTCTTCGTCATGCAAACGGGGCTGGCAAAGGGATGGATCCACATCTACTTTGTGCTACAACATCCCTGAAGCCATTCTTCAGGAAAGCTGGTCTAAAAGCGTGACATCTCATGTAGCGGCGTGACAGTGGCAGTATCTTGGCAGCTGAAAACTGACCATCAAGGTGATGACTGTGTCTCCCCTGTGGCATGACTTTCTAGGTCTTTCAGCTAGGACAGCTTTATCTTTTCCGGTAATAGCTGTGTCTGTGCTTCTCTGAGACCACTGTTTGCTACCCTTCCTGGGGTTGCCAGGGGTCTTGCTGTGGCAGATAACCACTGAAATCTGAGCACTGTTTCTTTCCTGAGAGGAGGGCAATCTCAGCCTTGGAGCGTATTAAGATACTCACCTGTCTGGAGAGCAGCAGTCAATGTAGACGTTCTTGTTTTGTGAAGATGATAAGTGAAGTCTAAGATCTCTCTGTGAGCAGCCTTAAGACTGCCATCTACCTTAGTCTTGTACGGATTCCTTTCTAATAATCCGTCTGGGGATGCTTGGATGGTGCGCTTAAGACGCAGGTGCGCCTAACTGCCTTTACGTACCCTTCAAGCCATCATCATGATACAACACAGCAGTATTGCTTATTCACTTGGTGAAGCTGAACAGCAGCAGGGTGGACGATAACATAGGGATTGGTCTGACTGGGTCAGAGTCGAATGCTCTCAGACCAGCTTCTTTTAGCTATTCCACACATGCAGGGCGTAACGTTTAATATCCAGTCTGCTTAGTTGAAGAAAACTGATGCTAGATCCTTTTTCTGACTCAGCCGTGTGATACAAAATATACTGCAATCGTAATACAAACGTGACACCTGGCAAAACAGAACAATTGCGATATACGGTTCGACCACAGTATCGGCGTGATCTCCGTTAGTGGAGTCTATAATACCCTCGCTGTCAGGATGCCGGGCATCTCCTGTCACTGGAAAGAAGTACGTGGGTTGAAGCCAGCTAGAGCCCATTGCCATCTTTGGAAAAATCTTCTGTTAGCTCTTTAGTTTTTAGAATCTCTGTTGTGCTGAGCCATGTGTAAACTCCCCACACCTGTCTGGCTAAACCAGGAAGACACTGATATTGTTTGAATTATTTCAGGGATAGAGTGTTATCATTGCAGCAGATGCACTCCAATGACATGGCTGTTTACCTAAAATAAAGGCCACCCTCCAGCCCTCTTTGTGCTAAGATAAGTCAGCATTCTTTGCAACACCTGTGGACAACCAGCACCTGCATTATTTTCCACGAGGCTCCTGGCCAGGTCACTTTCCTCTCTCCTCTGAGCTTTGTTCTTGTGTCAGGGTTTACTGCTCAGTCACATGCTGGTACGTCTTGCGTACACATTGACGCTGCAGCACCGCACTGGGAAACCGCTGCCATTGTTAGCATGGTAGCGATGGGCAGAGCTGTAATACGGCCACATAGGGACATAGAAGAACAGGCCCGCTTGAAAGCAGTTTTACTCAAGTTAGTAAGTAAAGTCAAGTTTGACATTTGCAGTGTCAAAGCCTGCTCATGAGGAGGTCTTATTTTGAAGCCTGGAACCCACATCCTCCGGGGGTCCGCTGCCACCAGGTTTCCAACTCTATGGGGAGATGAAATGGATTAAACCACACAGTTTTCAAACGGGGGCGGCAGAGGGCTGGGTTCCCATCTGCCTTGTGTTGGAACACCCCTGAAATCATTTTCTACCCGTTGCGTCCGGCTGTCAAGGACCGGTCCTTCCTCTTTTTTGGCTGATAACATCGTGTTTCGGGAGCAAACGCAGGTCACTGGAAACACAATGTCAGGCAGCGATATGCCATGACATCAGTGGAAGCACACCGGGACCAGCGATGTAGAAATTAACTGGGTGCACGTTTTTGGTTGCTCTTGTTAGTACTGAGGAATGGTGGGGAGGGGTCTGTGCTCACTTGACCGGTAATCGCAAGATGTGTAATCATCTTACAGGTTCCTTGCTGTCAGCGAGTAGGCAAGGTCGTTTGCAGTAATTTAGTCTGTCATAGTTGTAGTGGAAAAAGAAACCTTTCATAAGGCCCGTGACATGTAAACGAACAGGTGGGCAAATGGGCCCCGCTTCTGCTTTTTGTCCTTGAAGACCGATTCTGGCAAGGAGAAGAAGGCATGTGACATGTTCAGTGGCGTGGCTACTTTCAGAAAGAGCATGCCTGTGACAGTTGAGCTATAAAGTGCACTGAGGTTTCTTTTATCTTGCAGTGGGTGTGCCGTTTGGCAGATTCTTTGGTTTCCTCACAGATATTCCTTGAATGTCAGGGTCTCCCTGCTCTCCATGTTCTCTCAGAGTGTTGTTATATCCTTGCTGCGAGTAGAGAGAATAATCCCTTTAGAGCTGACTTTGGGTTTCCTTCCTTGACTCAGGTGAACCACTGGTCACTGAAACTGCTGGTCAGCGTTACGCAGAGTCTCTGTTGGAGAGGGAACCACGTGCAGCTCCAATCACGTTTAATCGTGTAGAACAACATTTGCTCTGTGCAACTGAGGGAAGAAAACCAGCAGAGACTGGGCAGCGATGCCAGAAAACCGTCAGACATGAAAAAAGGTCAGTTTGTGGTTACCAGTGTGGCTCACCCGGTGCAGCCCTCCCCCCGCCCCCCCCCCCAGCCCTGCGACGTATTGTGCGATACTTCTGTTAGTGACTCGAGAGGTAGCCTGGTTTGAGCTCGGACTAATCCTGAGCCCTGGACACCTGCGAATGCTGGCAAAGTCATTCCTTCTGCTAGCACTGTTAAAGTTCCAGGTGTCTTTTTATCGCCTTCCTTTCCTGTTTCCTTGCAGAGCCCCCCTTGAGGGTCTGTGCGTTACTTCTTGGAATCCCTTGGATATCCATGCTTGCACGATTGGAAAGAGTACGATTCTGAATTTGGGTTTACGATAAAGTACAATCATTGTGAAAAGGTGTTTTATCTTCAGCTGTTGGGCAATCCAGGAAGAAACAAAACGGAAGAAGGGTATCGAGCCAGCTAGCCAAATTATAACTGATAGCATCTGCTCTGTGTGAATTTTGACAGCTGCGGTAGGAACCGTGTCATCTTGCAGGAGTATAAATTGCCAGCAGAGAGACCGCAGCCCCACACTGAAGGCATCATGCGAGTCCTCCTCCTGCTCGCAGCTCTAGGGTTCTGCTGGGGGCAGTACAACCCCAACACTCAGGCCGGGAGGACGTCTATCGTACATCTCTTTGAATGGCGCTGGGCCGATATTGCTCTTGAGTGTGAGCGCTATTTAGCTCCTTATGGATTCGGAGGAGTTCAGGTAAGCTGTTTCCTGTGAGTAGGTCGGGAAACGGCAGCGTAGCATTCGATTAATAAATCAGAATGCCTGAATTAGAGCCAGCCAGCCCCAAGTCACTTTGGGGTTGGGAAGGGGAGGACGGAAGCAGTAACCCCACAGCCTGCAGGGCCAGTGCCTGATCTTGTTTCTCTAGCACATCAGTTAGAAAGGGGCACGCTTTCTTCTGAAGGGCTTCCGCCGAAAAGCTCGGTTTTCCTCTTTGCCTTCTTCCAAGGGATGCGCATAAGAATTGAGGTTTGGCTTTCCTAAGTAGTCACTACTGCAGTGAAAAGAATTCCTGTGTCTTCAGCCCTGCCATGTGCGTGTCCATGGAAGCAGGCCCACGCTGGACCCGGGCAGCCCACAGGAACGAAAGCAAACTTCTTTCTTGCCAGCCTGCAAGAGAGACACCTCGCAGAGCTGAGCTCACGCTGTGGGTGAGAGAGACTGGGTTAGGCGCGAGCCTGCCCCTGAGGGGCGGAGGTGCCGAGTGCAGGTGTGATCCTTAAAACCTTGAAATAAACCCAGTGGATTTCCCCTCAAAGCGCACCATTTCCTCCGCAGGTTTCACCTCCAAATGAAAACATTGTCGTTACTAACCCAAACAGACCCTGGTGGGAAAGATACCAGCCCATCAGCTACAAGCTCTGCACTCGGTCAGGAAATGAAGACGAGTTCAGAGACATGGTGACCAGATGCAACAACGTTGGAGTAAGTGCACTGACAATCTGTATCTGGTACGGCAAGGAGTGCCGTATCAGCTGAGGGAATTTAGTGCTTCTCTCCTCAAAGGAGGCATCAACTGAGAACGAACTGTAGGGGACCAGCAAATCCGAGTGAATGGTGATGTGGTGGAGCTCTGTCTCTCCCTTCCCCATCTCTGCAAACCATACTGAAATGCACTTGTTGCTTTTCCAGGTGCGCATTTATGTGGATGCTGTCGTCAACCACATGTGTGGCTCCGGGGGTGGCTCAGGCACTCATTCTACCTGCGGAAGCTACTTTAATGCCGGCAACAGAGAATTTCCAGCTGTGCCGTACTCTGCCTGGGATTTCAATGATGGCAAATGTAAAACTCGAAGTGGAGAAATTGAAAGTTATAGTGATAAATATCAGGTAACTTTCTCGGACAAAAGTTGGAAAGCTTTTTCTTTTCTTGCTTTTCTAATTTGTCTGCTTGTTGGGTTTTGTGTTTTGTTTTGTTCTCCTTTTCTTAAACCCTGCTGTGTAAACATTACAGGGAGGCCAAAGAAAGGCATTGGTTTCTCACCGAAGCTGTGCTTGGTCACCTGACAACTGAATGAAGTAGTGAGCATGGGGTCAAGAAAGGCACTTCTCGTGCCAAACGTTCCAAGTACTGAGAAATCAAGAACCCTCCGCACATGTTGCCCGTAGGCACGTGCAGGACCTGGCTCCTGCAGTGGGCCCAGTGTGCTCAGCTCAGCCAGTGAGCTCTTTCTTACAGCTCGTAAACTCAGCTGATATTGATCAGGAGCCCCCATGGAAACCTGACAGCAGCGCAAACTGGGCCCTTGGCTGAGCGACTGACTCGTTTTGGTTGGTGACGCGTGTGGCAGTTCTTTTCGCAAGGTTGCCGCTCCTCCTTCGGGGTTGAGATAAAGACAAGCTGAACAGGGAAGGCAAAAGCCACACACGCAAGCAAAGCGGAACGATGAATTCAGTCAGCACTTGCCGACCGTAGGCAGTTGTTCAGCCATCTCCAGGACAGTGGGGCTACATCACAAACCCTCCTCTCTCCCAGCGTCCCCCCTTCCTTCTTCTTCCCACAGCTTTATTATGCCGAGCATGAGGTCATATGGCAAACAAACAGAATTGATTTCATGGCTCTAAAGGTGTAAGCATGTCACTGGAAGGTGTTACAAGCTGACAGAGTGGCACCTCCTAACTCTTCTGGGGTTTTTTTTCCCTTCATTTTCCAGATCCGGGACTGTCGCTTGTCTGGCCTTCTTGATCTGGCCCTGGAGAAGGACTATGTCCGCTCAGAAGTTGCTCAGTACATGAACCATCTCATTGATATTGGCGTAGCAGGCTTCCGAATTGATGCTGCCAAGCATATGTGGCCTGAGGACATTAAAGCATTTCTGGACAAGCTGAAAGATCTAAATACTCGATGGTTTTCTGCAGGAACAAGACCTTTCATTTACCAGGAGGTAATCTCCATCTTTTCTCCTCAATGGTTTGCCTTTGTCTTTAGTACCTCTTGTACCTCCCTCCTTCGGAGGCCTTTGCTGTAGAGAGAGCTAGGCTTTTCTTGGGAGCAGCCCTGCAGCCCTAAGTACTTCTCTAAAAATGCCTCCACATCTTCTTGCCCTTGAGCTTCACCTCTTCTTTCTTTAGTCGTGTTCTCTCACACGTGTTCACCGTGTATTCTGCCAACTCTGAGCTGACCTGCACAGGAGAAATAAACATACTTGAATCTTTTCTCTCCAAGTGTAAGGCAAGAGCTAATGCTGCGGCCTGTACACTGCCTTTTTTGTCTCTGTGAGACAAGAACAGGGGCACAGTTTCTCCTCTGTGTACCAGGTAATTGACTTGGGTGGAGAGCCGATCACAGGCAGTGAGTACTTTGGAAACGGCCGAGTGACGGAATTCAAATACGGTGCCAGACTGGGGACGGTGATCCGCAAGTGGAATGGAGAAAAGATGTCTTACTTAAAGTAAGGATGAAGATGTTGCGACTTACGCACTGGGGTAGCCTGGGTACAGCGGTGGCCAGGGTAAGTTCAAGTCTCTGTGTTTTTGGCCAGGAACTGGGGAGAAGGCTGGGGCTTTGTGCCTTCCGACAGAGCCCTGGTCTTTGTGGATAATCACGACAACCAGCGGGGGCACGGGGCCGGTGGGGCTTCCATTCTGACCTTCTGGGACGCCAGGTAAAGGACGGCTCTTGTCTGGGCGGTGCTTCTTCCGTCTGCTTGTTTGCGTCTCTGTTTTCTGGCACGGTTTCTCGTCCCATGGCTCGTGACTCTCTTTGTCCAACCAACAGGCTTTATAAAATGGCAGTTGGTTTCATGCTCGCTCATCCGTATGGGTTCACACGTGTGATGTCAAGTTTTCGCTGGCCAAGACATTTTGTAAACGGACAGGTAAGCTCGTCATGCTGAACAGAGCTTCGTGGTGAAGGAGGACCAGAAGAGGGCCAGAGAAGCGGTCTGGCGTGTTCAGATTAGTGAAGTGATTTCTCTGTCCCACGTGGGATCTAGCAGGTGGACGCCCCACCTAGCTTTTGTCTACAGATAGGCTCTCTGAATTTTTCAGTGAGAAGTTTTAACCTTCTCCTTTGAACTACAGGACGTCAATGACTGGGTTGGACCACCAAGTAACTCCGATGGATCAACAAAGGCCGTTACGATCAACGCAGACACTACCTGTGGCAATGACTGGGTTTGTGAACATCGCTGGCATCAAATCCGGTAGGTCGCTGTGGAGACGAAAAGAAGTAAGAGTTGTTGCTTTTGCTTCGAATTCCTCGTGGCTTTAGAGCCCTCGCAGCCCCAGGGACAGCAATCCCTTGCATTTTCAGGAACATGGTTGTCTTCCGTAACGTGGTGGACGGTCAGCCTTTCTCCAACTGGTGGGACAACGGCAGCAACCAAGTAGCTTTTGGCCGCGGCAATAAAGGCTTCATCGTTTTCAATAACGATGACTGGTAAGTCAGTGGGAGAAGACCGTGTCCTCAGAGAAGAGCACAGCATCCCTGACGAGCAACGCTGATGGGAAGGGGAATGGCCTTTTCTCCTGATGAGGGCGCTCGCGCCAGCCTGCGCCAGAGATCCTTGGCTCGCATGCCTGGTCTAGAGAGCCAAAATGGGAGCGCAGGGAGCAAAGCGGGGATAGGATCGGAAAGCTCACCCTCTACATTGCCAAATGTTCAAAGTGAGGGAGTAGCATCAGGTTCAGAAAGCCTCTATACCCGGTTTGAATTACCTGTTTGGGAAGCACTGGATAAAGAGGTTCCACTTCTTTTCACGCAGGGATATGAACGTCAGTTTGCAAACTGGGCTGCCTGCTGGTACCTACTGTGATGTTATTTCTGGAGATAAGGAGGGCAACCGATGCACTGGGAGTCAGGTGTATGTTTCTGGGGACGGAATGGCTAATTTCCAGATTAGTAACCAGGCTGAAGATCCATTCATGGCAATTCACGTTAATGCCAAGTTGTAACTCGGGAGAAACATCCTTCTCCATTTGGTCTCTGCATTACCGTTTCCCCCGTAACCGGTGACTCCCTGGTATTTGAACAGCAGTGATTCTCTGTATCTAGTGATTAATAAATGTCAAGCAAATTGAAGAGTCGTGTATTTTCCCTTACTGAACCGGACGGTAACTTTATCGCGTCACAAGTAGTGGCAGTGCAGTGCTGTGTTTTAAGGCGATGCAGCACTCCGTTTCCCACATCAGAGAAAGAGGGGAGAGCGTAAAATACAAGAAATAAATGGGACCCAAAGCAACACGTGGGCGAGTTAGAAACGTGTTACTTCTAGGGCCGATACGTACTGACACATCTACATCCCAGATGAGCCACGCTGTGGGCAGTCAGCTGCCAGTAGTGCGTAGGCACCCAGGAGAGTTGGATCTGTTCCTTGCGGCAAAGCAAAGCCCGGGCTCTGCATCGGCAGAGGAAGCTGGGCCATGCCAATTCAGTTATTCCAGCCCATGACACCAGTCAAGCCAGCGGGCTGCCTGGTTCACAGTCCGCCTCTGCCTGTACAGATCTAAAGCACAGACCTTACCTGGTTAGCCGCAGTGTCCTGCTGGGAACAAATGTTCACTGTGGCCGTTCCAAAGGTGCCTGAGAAGGGCGCCGTTTACTCAAGCATCGGTTAGAGCTCTGGACAGTGGCGTCAACGCCAGCATATGCTTGTCTCTGTGGAGGGCTTGGCTTGCCTATCCAGTAACATCTCTGAGCACTACGCAGAAGGAGCACAGACTTGGCGGCTTTCCCGACTTCATTGTCAGCCGTGAGGAAATGCCGAGGTCAGTGTGAGTCTGCTTTAAGTCAGAATGTCTGCTTGGCTACAATACTCATTGCAACGCAGTCCTGAGGGGCCACTGTCAGAGGAACGCCCGGACGTCTTCTTTTTGTGGTCAAGGTGTACTCCTAGGGACAGGCCTGCCTTTTGTGGTGGGAGAGGGAGAGCGTGCAGCTGCTGGAGGGTGGATAATGGCTCTCAGCGTGCCCAAGGGCTCCGGGTGCCTGGCAAGGCAGCGATGGTGTGGGAGGAAGGGGCCAGGTAGTGTGCCTGTCCCAGAGGCCAGACCTTCCGCCTGTCTCCGTTGCTCGCTGTGGCCAGCACCGCCTTGCTGAGGGCAGGGGACCTGCAGGCAAAACACAGCCCCTGGGGCTGCTCCCTGGAGCGGTGTCAAAGAGTGGGAGAGCCGTGTGGCAGGATGGTAAGAGCTATTTGCAAACCTGTCGCTTGCCACCAGGGTCAGGGCAGGGAGCCCTTCTGCTCTTTGGAAGCAGACAGGCTCCTCTCTTCGTCATGCAAACGGGGCTGGCAAAGGGATGGATCCACATCTACTTTGTGCTACAACATCCCTGAAGCCATTCTTCAGGAAAGCTGGTCTAAAAGCGTGACATCTCATGTAGCGGCGTGACAGTGGCAGTATCTTGGCAGCTGAAAACTGACCATCAAGGTGATGACTGTGTCTCCCCTGTGGCATGACTTTCTAGGTCTTTCAGCTAGGACAGCTTTATCTTTTCCGGTAATAGCTGTGTCTGTGCTTCTCTGAGACCACTGTTTGCTACCCTTCCTGGGGTTGCCAGGGGTCTTGCTGTGGCAGATAACCACTGAAATCTGAGCACTGTTTCTTTCCTGAGAGGAGGGCAATCTCAGCCTTGGAGCGTATTAAGATACTCACCTGTCTGGAGAGCAGCAGTCAATGTAGACGTTCTTGTTTTGTGAAGATGATAAGTGAAGTCTAAGATCTCTCTGTGAGCAGCCTTAAGACTGCCATCTACCTTAGTCTTGTACGGATTCCTTTCTAATAATCCGTCTGGGGATGCTTGGATGGTGCGCTTAAGACGCAGGTGCGCTTAACTGCCTTTACGTACCCTTCAAGCCATCATCATGATACAACACAGCAGTATTGCTTATTCACTTGGTGAAGCTGAACAGCAGCAGGGTGGACGATAACATAGGGATTGGTCTGACTGGGTCAGAGTCGAATGCTCTCAGACCAGCTTCTTTTAGCTATTCCACACATGCAGGGCGTAACGTTTAATATCCAGTCTGCTTAGTTGAAGAAAACTGATGCTAGATCCTTTTTCTGACTCAGCCGTGTGATACAAAATATACTGCAATCGTAATACAAACGTGACACCTGGCAAAACAGAACAATTGCGATATACGGTTCGACCACAGTATCGGCGTGATCTCCGTTAGTGGAGTCTATAATACCCTCGCTGTCAGGATGCCGGGCATCTCCTGTCACTGGAAAGAAGTACGTGGGTTGAAGCCAGCTAGAGCCCATTGCCATCTTTGGAAAAATCTTCTGTTAGCTCTTTAGTTTTTAGAATCCCTGTTGTGCTGAGCCATGTGTAAACTCCCCACACCTGTCTGGCTAAACCAGGAAGATACTGATATTGTTTGAATTATTTCAGGGATAGAGTGTTATCATTGCAGCAGATGCACTCCAATGACATGGCTGTTTACCTAAAATAAAGGCCACCCTCCAGCCCTCTTTGTGCTAAGATAAGTCAGCATTCTTTGCAACACCTGTGGACAACCAGCACCTGCATTATTTTCCACGAGGCTCCTGGCCAGGTCACTTTCCTCTCTCCTCTGAGCTTTGTTCTTGTGTCAGGGTTTACTGCTCAGTCACATGCTGGTACGTCTTGCGTACACATTGACGCTGCAGCACCGCACTGGGAAACCGCTGCCATTGTTAGCATGGTAGCGATGGGCAGAGCTGTAATACGGCCACATAGGGACATAGAAGAACAGGCCCGCTTGAAAGCAGTTTTACTCAAGTTAGTAAGTAAAGTCAAGTTTGACATTTGCAGTGTCAAAGCCTGCTCATGAGGAGGTCTCATTTTGAAGCCTGGAACCCACATCCTCCGGGGGTCCGCTGCCACCAGGTTTCCAACTCTATGGGGAGATGAAATGGATTAAACCACACAGTTTTCAAACGGGGGCGGCAGAGGGCTGGGTTCCCATCTGCCTTGTGTTGGAACACCCCTGAAATCATTTTCTACCCGTTGCGTCCGGCTGTCAAGGACCGGTCCTTCCTCTTTTTTGGCTGATAACATCGTGTTTCGGGAGCAAACGCAGGTCACTGGAAACACAATGTCAGGCAGCGATATGCCATGACATCAGTGGAAGCACACCGGGACCAGCGATGTAGAAATTAACTGGGTGCACGTTTTTGGTTGCTCTTGTTAGTACTGAGGAATGGTGGGGAGGGGTCTGTGCTCACTTGACCGGTAATCGCAAGATGTGTAATCATCTTACAGGTTCCTTGCTGTCAGCGAGTAGGCAAGGTCGTTTGCAGTAATTTAGTCTGTCATAGTTGTAGTGGAAAAAGAAACCTTTCATAAGGCCCGTGACATGTAAACGAACAGGTGGGCAAATGGGCCCCGCTTCTGCTTTTTGTCCTTGAAGACCGATTCTGGCAAGGAGAAGAAGGCATGTGACATGTTCAGTGGCGTGGCTACTTTCAGAAAGAGCATGCCTGTGACAGTTGAGCTATAAAGTGCACTGAGGTTTCTTTTATCTTGCAGTGGGTGTGCCGTTTGGCAGATTCTTTGGTTTCCTCACAGATATTCCTTGAATGTCAGGGTCTCCCTGCTCTCCATGTTCTCACAGAGTGTTGTTATATCCTTGCTGCGAGTAGAGAGAATAATCCCTTTAGAGCTGACTTTGGGTTTCCTTCCTTGACTCAGGTGAACCACTGGTCACTGAAACTGCTGGTCAGCGTTACGCAGAGTCTCTGTTGGAGAGGGAACCACGTGCAGCTCCAATCACGTTTAATCGTGTAGAACAACATTTGCTCTGTGCAACTGAGGGAAGAAAACCAGCAGAGACTGGGCAGCGATGCCAGAAAACCGTCAGACATGAAAAAAGGTCAGTTTGTGGTTACCAGTGTGGCTCACCCGGTGCAGCCCTCCCCCCGCCCCCCCCCCCCAGCCCTGCGACGTATTGTGCGATACTTCTGTTAGTGATTCGAGAGGTAGCCTGGTTTGAGCTCGGACTAATCCTGAGCCCTGGACACCTGCGAATGCTGGCAAAGTCATTCCTTCTGCTAGCACTGTTAAAGTTCCAGGTGTCTTTTTATCGCCTTCCTTTCCTGTTTCCTTGCAGAGCCCCCCTTGAGGGTCTGTGCGTTACTTCTTGGAATCCCTTGGATATCCATGCTTGCACGATTGGAAAGAGTACGATTCTGAATTTGGGTTTACGATAAAGTACAATCATTGTGAAAAGGTGTTTTATCTTCAGCTGTTGGGCAATCCAGGAAGAAACAAAACGGAAGAAGGGTATCGAGCCAGCTAGCCAAATAATAACTGATAGCATCTGCTCTGTGTGAATTTTGACAGCTGCGGTAGGAACCGTGTCATCTTGCAGGAGTATAAATTGCCAGCAGAGAGACCGCAGCCCCACACTGAAGGCATCATGCGAGTCCTCCTCCTGCTCGCAGCTCTAGGGTTCTGCTGGGGGCAGTACAACCCCAACACTCAGGCCGGGAGGACGTCTATCGTACATCTCTTTGAATGGCGCTGGGCCGATATTGCTCTTGAGTGTGAGCGCTATTTAGCTCCTTATGGATTCGGAGGAGTTCAGGTAAGCTGTTTCCTGTGAGTAGGTCGGGAAACGGCAGCGTAGCATTCGATTAATAAATCAGAATGCCTGAATTAGAGCCAGCCAGCCCCAAGTCACTTTGGGGGTGGGAAGGGGAGGACGGAAGCAGTAACCCCACAGCCTGCAGGGCCAGTGCCTGATCTTGTTTCTCTAGCACATCAGTTAGAAAGGGGCACGCTTTCTTCTGAAGGGCTTCCGCCGAAAAGCTCGGTTTTCCTCTTTGCCTTCTTCCAAGGGATGCGCATAAGAATTGAGGTTTGGCTTTCCTAAGTAGTCACTATTGCAGTGAAAAGAATTCCTGTGTCTTCAGCCCTGCCATGTGCGTGTCCATGGAAGCAGGCCCACGCTGGACCCGGGCAGCCCACAGGAACGAAAGCAAACTTCTTTCTTGCCAGCCTGCAAGAGAGACACCTCGCAGAGCTGAGCTCACGCTGTGGGTGAGAGAGACTGGGTTAGGCGCGAGCCTGCCCCTGAGGGGCGGAGGTGCCGAGTGCAGGTGTGACCCTTAAAACCTTGAAATAAACCCAGTGGATTTCCTCTCAAAGCGCACCATTTCCTCCGCAGGTTTCACCTCCAAATGAAAACATTGTCGTTACTAACCCAAACAGACCCTGGTGGGAAAGATACCAGCCCATCAGCTACAAGCTCTGCACTCGGTCAGGAAATGAAGACGAGTTCAGAGACATGGTGACCAGATGCAACAACGTTGGAGTAAGTGCACTGACAATCTGTATCTGGTACGGCAAGGAGTGCCGTATCAGCTGAGGGAATTTAGTGCTTCTCTCCTCAAAGGAGGCATCAACTGAGAACGAACTGTAGGGGACCAGCAAATTCGAGTGAATGGTGATGTGGTGGAGCTCTGTCTCTCCCTTCCCCATCTCTGCAAACCATACTGAAATGCACTTGTTGCTTTTCCAGGTGCGCATTTATGTGGATGCTGTCGTCAACCACATGTGTGGCTCCGGGGGTGGCTCAGGCACTCATTCTACCTGCGGAAGCTACTTTAATGCCGGCAACAGAGAATTTCCAGCTGTGCCGTACTCTGCCTGGGATTTCAATGATGGCAAATGTAAAACTCGAAGTGGAGAAATTGAAAGTTATAGTGATAAATATCAGGTAACTTTCTCGGACAAAAGTTGGAAAGCTTTTTCTTTTCTTGCTTTTCTAATTTGTCTGCTTGTTGGGTTTTGTGTTTTGTTTTGTTCTCCTTTTCTTAAACCCTGCTGTGTAAACATTACAGGGAGGCCAAAGAAAGGCATTGGTTTCTCACCGAAGCTGTGCTTGGTCACCTGACAACTGAATGAAGTAGTGAGCATGGGGTCAAGAAAGGCACTTCTCGTGCCAAACGTTCCAAGTACTGAGAAATCAAGAACCCTCCGCACATGTTGCCCGTAGGCACGTGCAGGACCTGGCTCCTGCAGTGGGCCCAGTGTGCTCAGCTCAGCCAGTGAGCTCTTTCTTACAGCTCGTAAACTCAGCTGATATTGATCAGGAGCCCCCATGGAAACCTGACAGCAGCGCAAACTGGGCCCTTGGCTGAGCGACTGACTCGTTTTGGTTGGTGACGCGTGTGGCAGTTCTTTTCGCAAGGTTGCCGCTCCTCCTTCGGGGTTGAGATAAAGACAAGCTGAACAGGGAAGGCAAAAGCCACACACGCAAGCAAAGCGGAACGATGAATTCAGTCAGCACTTGCCGACCGTAGGCAGTTGTTCAGCCATCTCCAGGACAGTGGGGCTACATCACAAACCCTCCTCTCTCCCAGCGTCCCCCCTTCCTTCTTCTTCCCACAGCTTTATTATGCCGAGCATGAGGTCATATGGCAAACAAACAGAATTGATTTCATGGCTCTAAAGGTGTAAGCATTTCACTGGAAGGTGTTACAAGCTGACAGAGTGGCACCTCCTAACTCTTCTGGGGTTTTTTTTCCCTTCATTTTCCAGATCCGGGACTGTCGCTTGTCTGGCCTTCTTGATCTGGCCCTGGAGAAGGACTATGTCCGCTCAGAAGTTGCTCAGTACATGAACCATCTCATTGATATTGGCGTAGCAGGCTTCCGAATTGATGCTGCCAAGCATATGTGGCCTGAGGACATTAAAGCATTTCTGGACAAGCTGAAAGATCTAAATACTCGATGGTTTTCTGCAGGAACAAGACCTTTCATTTACCAGGAGGTAATCTCCATCTTTTCTCCTCAATGGTTTGCCTTTGTCTTTAGTACCTCTTGTACCTCCCTCCTTCGGAGGCCTTTGCTGTAGAGAGAGCTAGGCTTTTCTTGGGAGCAGCCCTGCAGCCCTAAGTACTTCTCTAAAAATGCCTCCACATCTTCTTGCCCTTGAGCTTCACCTCTTCTTTCTTTAGTCGTGTTCTCTCACACGTGTTCACCGTGTATTCTGCCAACTCTGAGCTGACCTGCACAGGAGAAATAAACATACTTGAATCTTTTCTCTCCAAGTGTAAGGCAAGAGCTAATGCTGCGGCCTGTACACTGCCTTTTTTGTCTCTGTGAGACAAGAACAGGGGCACAGTTTCTCCTCTGTGTACCAGGTAATTGACTTGGGTGGAGAGCCGATCACAGGCAGTGAGTACTTTGGAAACGGCCGAGTGACGGAATTCAAATACGGTGCCAGACTGGGGACGGTGATCCGCAAGTGGAATGGAGAAAAGATGTCTTACTTAAAGTAAGGATGAAGATGTTGCGACTTACGCACTGGGGTAGCCTGGGTACAGCGGTGGCCAGGGTAAGTTCAAGTCTCTGTGTTTTTGGCCAGGAACTGGGGAGAAGGCTGGGGCTTTGTGCCTTCCGACAGAGCCCTGGTCTTTGTGGATAATCACGACAACCAGCGGGGGCACGGGGCCGGTGGGGCTTCCATTCTGACCTTCTGGGACGCCAGGTAAAGGACGGCTCTTGTCTGGGCGGTGCTTCTTCCGTCTGCTTGTTTGCGTCTCTGTTTTCTGGCACGGTTTCTCGTCCCATGTCTCGTGACTCTCTTTGTCCAACCAACAGGCTTTATAAAATGGCAGTTGGTTTCATGCTCGCTCATCCGTATGGGTTCACACGTGTGATGTCAAGTTTTCGCTGGCCAAGACATTTTGTAAACGGACAGGTAAGCTCGTCATGCTGAACAGAGCTTCGTGGTGAAGGAGGACCAGAAGAGGGCCAGAGAAGCGGTCTGGCGTGTTCAGATTAGTGAAGTGATTTCTCTGTCCCACGTGGGATCTAGCAGGTGGACGCCCCACCTAGCTTTTGTCTACAGATAGGCTCTCTGAATTTTTCAGTGAGAAGTTTTAACCTTCTCCTTTGAACTACAGGACGTCAATGACTGGGTTGGACCACCAAGTAACTCCGATGGATCAACAAAGGCCGTTACGATCAACGCAGACACTACCTGTGGCAATGACTGGGTTTGTGAACATCGCTGGCATCAAATCCGGTAGGTCGCTGTGGAGACGAAAAGAAGTAAGAGTTGTTGCTTTTGCTTCGAATTCCTCGTGGCTTTAGAGCCCTCGCAGCCCCAGGGACAGCAATCCCTTGCATTTTCAGGAACATGGTTGTCTTCCGTAACGTGGTGGACGGTCAGCCTTTCTCCAACTGGTGGGACAACGGCAGCAACCAAGTAGCTTTTGGCCGCGGCAATAAAGGCTTCATCGTTTTCAATAACGATGACTGGTAAGTCAGTGGGAGAAGACCGTGTCCTCAGAGAAGAGCACAGCATCCCTGACGAGCAACGCTGATGGGAAGGGGAATGGCCTTTTCTCCTGATGAGGGCGCTCGCGCCAGCCTGCGCCAGAGATCCTTGGCTCGCATGCCTGGTCTAGAGAGCCAAAATGGGAGCGCAGGGAGCAAAGCGGGGATAGGATCGGAAAGCTCACCCTCTACATTGCCAAATGTTCAAAGTGAGGGAGTAGCATCAGGTTCAGAAAGCCTCTATACCCGGTTTGAATTACCTGTTTGGGAAGCACTGGATAAAGAGGTTCCACTTCTTTTCACGCAGGGATATGAACGTCAGTTTGCAAACTGGGCTGCCTGCTGGTACCTACTGTGATGTTATTTCTGGAGATAAGGAGGGCAACCGATGCACTGGGAGTCAGGTGTATGTTTCTGGGGACGGAATGGCTAATTTCCAGATTAGTAACCAGGCTGAAGATCCATTCATGGCAATTCACGTTAATGCCAAGTTGTAACTCGGGAGAAACATCCTTCTCCGTTTGGTCTCTGCATTACCGTTTCCCCCGTAACCGGTGACTCCCTGGTATTTGAACAGCAGTGATTCTCTGTATCTAGTGATTAATAAATGTCAAGCAAATTGAAGAGTCGTGTATTTTCCCTTACTGAACCGGACGGTAACTTTATCGCGTCACAAGTAGTGGCAGTGCAGTGCTGTGTTTTAAGGCGATGCAGCACTCCGTTTCCCACATCAGAGAAAGAGGGGAGAGCGTAAAATACAAGAAATAAATGGGACCCAAAGCAACACGTGGGCGAGTTAGAAACGTGTTACTTCTAGGGCCGATACGTACTGACACATCTACATCCCAGATGAGCCACGCTGTGGGCAGTCAGCTGCCAGTAGTGCGTAGGCACCCAGGAGAGTTGGATCTGTTCCTTGCGGCAAAGCAAAGCCCGGGCTCTGCATCGGCAGAGGAAGCTGGGCCATGCCAATTCAGTTATTCCAGCCCATGACACCAGTCAAGCCAGCGGGCTGCCTGGTTCACAGTCCGCCTCTGCCTGTACAGATCTAAAGCACAGACCTTACCTGGTTAGCCGCAGTGTCCTGCTGGGAACAAATGTTCACTGTGGCCGTTCCAAAGGTGCCTGAGAAGGGCGCCGTTTACTCAAGCATCGGTTAGAGCTCTGGACAGTGGCGTCAACGCCAGCATATGCTTGTCTCTGTGGAGGGCTTGGCTTGCCTATCCAGTAACATCTCTGAGCACTACGCAGAAGGAGCACAGACTTGGCGGCTTTCCCGACTTCATTGTCAGCCGTGAGGAAATGCCGAGGTCAGTGTGAGTCTGCTTTAAGTCAGAATGTCTGCTTGGCTACAATACTCATTGCAACGCAGTCCTGAGGGGCCACTGTCAGAGGAACGCCCGGACGTCTTCTTTTTGTGGTCAAGGTGTACTCCTAGGGACAGGCCTGCCTTTTGTGGTGGGAGAGGGAGAGCGTGCAGCTGCTGGAGGGTGGATAATGGCTCTCAGCGTGCCCAAGGGCTCCGGGTGCCTGGCAAGGCAGCGATGGTGTGGGAGGAAGGGGCCAGGTAGTGTGCCTGTCCCAGAGGCCAGACCTTCCGCCTGTCTCCGTTGCTCGCTGTGGCCAGCACCGCCTTGCTGAGGGCAGGGGACCTGCAGGCAAAACACAGCCCCTGGGGCTGCTCCCTGGAGCGGTGTCAAAGAGTGGGAGAGCCGTGTGGCAGGATGGTAAGAGCTATTTGCAAACCTGTCGCTTGCCACCAGGGTCAGGGCAGGGAGCCCTTCTGCTCTTTGGAAGCAGACAGGCTCCTCTCTTTGTCATGCAAATGGGGCTGGCAAAGGGATGGATCCACATCTACTTTGTGCTACAACATCCCTGAAGCCATTCTTCAGGAAAGCTGGTCTAAAAGCGTGACATCTCATGTAGCGGCGTGACAGTGGCAGTATCTTGGCAGCTGAAAACTGACCATCAAGGTGATGACTGTGTCTCCCCTGTGGCATGACTTTCTAGGTCTTTCAGCTAGGACAGCTTTATCTTTTCCGGTAATAGCTGTGTCTGTGCTTCTCTGAGACCACTGTTTGCTACCCTTCCTGGGGTTGCCAGGGGTCTTGCTGTGGCAGATAACCACTGAAATCTGAGCACTGTTTCTTTCCTGAGAGGAGGGCAATCTCAGCCTTGGAGCGTATTAAGATACTCACCTGTCTGGAGAGCAGCAGTCAATGTAGACGTTCTTGTTTTGTGAAGATGATAAGTGAAGTCTAAGATCTCTCTGTGAGCAGCCTTAAGACTGCCATCTACCTTAGTCTTGTACGGATTCCTTTCTAATAATCCGTCTGGGGATGCTTGGATGGTGCGCTTAAGACGCAGGTGCGCCTAACTGCCTTTACGTACCCTTCAAGCCATCATCATGATACAACACAGCAGTATTGCTTATTCACTTGGTGAAGCTGAACAGCAGCAGGGTGGACGATAACATAGGGATTGGTCTGACTGGGTCAGAGTCGAATGCTCTCAGACCAGCTTCTTTTAGCTATTCCACACATGCAGGGCGTAACGTTTAATATCCAGTCTGCTTAGTTGAAGAAAACTGATGCTAGATCCTTTTTCTGACTCAGCCGTGTGATACAAAATATACTGCAATCGTAATACAAACGTGACACCTGGCAAAACAGAACAATTGCGATATACGGTTCGACCACAGTATCGGCGTGATCTCCGTTAGTGGAGTCTATAATACCCTCGCTGTCAGGATGCCGGGCATCTCCTGTCACTGGAAAGAAGTACGTGGGTTGAAGCCAGCTAGAGCCCATTGCCATCTTTGGAAAAATCTTCTGTTAGCTCTTTAGTTTTTAGAATCTCTGTTGTGCTGAGCCATGTGTAAACTCCCCACACCTGTCTGGCTAAACCAGGAAGACACTGATATTGTTTGAATTATTTCAGGGATAGAGTGTTATCATTGCAGCAGATGCACTCCAATGACATGGCTGTTTACCTAAAATAAAGGCCACCCTCCAGCCCTCTTTGTGCTAAGATAAGTCAGCATTCTTTGCAACACCTGTGGACAACCAGCACCTGCATTATTTTCCACGAGGCTCCTGGCCAGGTCACTTTCCTCTCTCCTCTGAGCTTTGTTCTTGTGTCAGGGTTTACTGCTCAGTCACATGCTGGTACGTCTTGCGTACACATTGACGCTGCAGCACCGCACTGGGAAACCGCTGCCATTGTTAGCATGGTAGCGATGGGCAGAGCTGTAATACGGCCACATAGGGACATAGAAGAACAGGCCCGCTTGAAAGCAGTTTTACTCAAGTTAGTAAGTAAAGTCAAGTTTGACATTTGCAGTGTCAAAGCCTGCTCATGAGGAGGTCTCATTTTGAAGCCTGGAACCCACATCCTCCGGGGGTCCGCTGCCACCAGGTTTCCAACTCTATGGGGAGATGAAATGGATTAAACCACACAGTTTTCAAACGGGGGCGGCAGAGGGCTGGGTTCCCATCTGCCTTGTGTTGGAACACCCCTGAAATCATTTTCTACCCGTTGCGTCCGGCTGTCAAGGACCGGTCCTTCCTCTTTTTTGGCTGATAACATCGTGTTTCGGGAGCAAACGCAGGTCACTGGAAACACAATGTCAGGCAGCGATATGCCATGACATCAGTGGAAGCACACCGGGACCAGCGATGTAGAAATTAACTGGGTGCACGTTTTTGGTTGCTCTTGTTAGTACTGAGGAATGGTGGGGAGGGGTCTGTGCTCACTTGACCGGTAATCGCAAGATGTGTAATCATCTTACAGGTTCCTTGCTGTCAGCGAGTAGGCAAGGTCGTTTGCAATAATTTAGTCTGTCATAGTTGTAGTGGAAAAAGAAACCTTTCATAAGGCCCGTGACATGTAAACGAACAGGTGGGCAAATGGGCCCCGCTTCTGCTTTTTGTCCTTGAAGACCGATTCTGGCAAGGAGAAGAAGGCATGTGACATGTTCAGTGGCGTGGCTACTTTCAGAAAGAGCATGCCTGTGACAGTTGAGCTATAAAGTGCACTGAGGTTTCTTTTATCTTGCAGTGGGTGTGCCGTTTGGCAGATTCTTTGGTTTCCTCACAGATATTCCTTGAATGTCAGGGTCTCCCTGCTCTCCATGTTCTCTCAGAGTGTTGTTATATCCTTGCTGCGAGTAGAGAGAATAATCCCTTTAGAGCTGACTTTGGGTTTCCTTCCTTGACTCAGGTGAACCACTGGTCACTGAAACTGCTGGTCAGCGTTACGCAGAGTCTCTGTTGGAGAGGGAACCACGTGCAGCTCCAATCACGTTTAATCGTGTAGAACAACATTTGCTCTGTGCAACTGAGGGAAGAAAACCAGCAGAGACTGGGCAGCGATGCCAGAAAACCGTCAGACATGAAAAAAGGTCAGTTTGTGGTTACCAGTGTGGCTCACCCGGTGCAGCCCTCCCCCCGCCCCCCCCCCCAGCCCTGCGACGTATTGTGCGATACTTCTGTTAGTGACTCGAGAGGTAGCCTGGTTTGAGCTCGGACTAATCCTGAGCCCTGGACACCTGCGAATGCTGGCAAAGTCATTCCTTCTGCTAGCACTGTTAAAGTTCCAGGTGTCTTTTTATCGCCTTCCTTTCCTGTTTCCTTGCAGAGCCCCCCTTGAGGGTCTGTGCGTTACTTCTTGGAATCCCTTGGATATCCATGCTTGCACGATTGGAAAGAGTACGATTCTGAATTTGGGTTTACGATAAAGTACAATCATTGTGAAAAGGTGTTTTATCTTCAGCTGTTGGGCAATCCAGGAAGAAACAAAACGGAAGAAGGGTATCGAGCCAGCTAGCCAAATAATAACTGATAGCATCTGCTCTGTGTGAATTTTGACAGCTGCGGTAGGAACCGTGTCATCTTGCAGGAGTATAAATTGCCAGCAGAGAGACCGCAGCCCCACACTGAAGGCATCATGCGAGTCCTCCTCCTGCTCGCAGCTCTAGGGTTCTGCTGGGGGCAGTACAACCCCAACACTCAGGCCGGGAGGACGTCTATCGTACATCTCTTTGAATGGCGCTGGGCCGATATTGCTCTTGAGTGTGAGCGCTATTTAGCTCCTTATGGATTCGGAGGAGTTCAGGTAAGCTGTTTCCTGTGAGTAGGTCGGGAAACGGCAGCGTAGCATTCGATTAATAAATCAGAATGCCTGAATTAGAGCCAGCCAGCCCCAAGTCACTTTGGGGGTGGGAAGGGGAGGACGGAAGCAGTAACCCCACAGCCTGCAGGGCCAGTGCCTGATCTTGTTTCTCTAGCACATCAGTTAGAAAGGGGCACGCTTTCTTCTGAAGGGCTTCCGCCGAAAAGCTCGGTTTTCCTCTTTGCCTTCTTCCAAGGGATGCGCATAAGAATTGAGGTTTGGCTTTCCTAAGTAGTCACTATTGCAGTGAAAAGAATTCCTGTGTCTTCAGCCCTGCCATGTGCGTGTCCATGGAAGCAGGCCCACGCTGGACCCGGGCAGCCCACAGGAACGAAAGCAAACTTCTTTCTTGCCAGCCTGCAAGAGAGACACCTCGCAGAGCTGAGCTCACGCTGTGGGTGAGAGAGACTGGGTTAGGCGCGAGCCTGCCCCTGAGGGGCGGAGGTGCCGAGTGCAGGTGTGACCCTTAAAACCTTGAAATAAACCCAGTGGATTTCCTCTCAAAGCGCACCATTTCCTCCGCAGGTTTCACCTCCAAATGAAAACATTGTCGTTACTAACCCAAACAGACCCTGGTGGGAAAGATACCAGCCCATCAGCTACAAGCTCTGCACTCGGTCAGGAAATGAAGACGAGTTCAGAGACATGGTGACCAGATGCAACAACGTTGGAGTAAGTGCACTGACAATCTGTATCTGGTACGGCAAGGAGTGCCGTATCAGCTGAGGGAATTTAGTGCTTCTCTCCTCAAAGGAGGCATCAACTGAGAACGAACTGTAGGGGACCAGCAAATTCGAGTGAATGGTGATGTGATGGAGCTCTGTCTCTCCCTTCCCCATCTCTGCAAACCATACTGAAATGCACTTGTTGCTTTTCCAGGTGCGCATTTATGTGGATGCTGTCGTCAACCACATGTGTGGCTCCGGGGGTGGCTCAGGCACTCATTCTACCTGCGGAAGCTACTTTAATGCCGGCAACAGAGAATTTCCAGCTGTGCCGTACTCTGCCTGGGATTTCAATGATGGCAAATGTAAAACTCGAAGTGGAGAAATTGAAAGTTATAGTGATAAATATCAGGTAACTTTCTCGGACAAAAGTTGGAAAGCTTTTTCTTTTCTTGCTTTTCTAATTTGTCTGCTTGTTGGGTTTTGTGTTTTGTTTTGTTCTCCTTTTCTTAAACCCTGCTGTGTAAACATTACAGGGAGGCCAAAGAAAGGCATTGGTTTCTCACCGAAGCTGTGCTTGGTCACCTGACAACTGAATGAAGTAGTGAGCATGGGGTCAAGAAAGGCACTTCTCGTGCCAAACGTTCCAAGTACTGAGAAATCAAGAACCCTCCGCACATGTTGCCCGTAGGCACATGCAGGACCTGGCTCCTGCAGTGGGCCCAGTGTGCTCAGCTCAGCCAGTGAGCTCTTTCTTACAGCTCGTAAACTCAGCTGATATTGATCAGGAGCCCCCATGGAAACCTGACAGCAGCGCAAACTGGGCCCTTGGCTGAGCGACTGACTCGTTTTGGTTGGTGACGCGTGTGGCAGTTCTTTTCGCAAGGTTGCCGCTCCTCCTTCGGGGTTGAGATAAAGACAAGCTGAACAGGGAAGGCAAAAGCCACACACGCAAGCAAAGCGGAACGATGAATTCAGTCAGCACTTGCCGACCGTAGGCAGTTGTTCAGCCATCTCCAGGACAGTGGGGCTACATCACAAACCCTCCTCTCTCCCAGCGTCCCCCCTTCCTTCTTCTTCCCACAGCTTTATTATGCCGAGCATGAGGTCATATGGCAAACAAACAGAATTGATTTCATGGCTCTAAAGGTGTAAGCATGTCACTGGAAGGTGTTACAAGCTGACAGAGTGGCACCTCCTAACTCTTCTGGGGTTTTTTTTCCCTTCATTTTCCAGATCCGGGACTGTCGCTTGTCTGGCCTTCTTGATCTGGCCCTGGAGAAGGACTATGTCCGCTCAGAAGTTGCTCAGTACATGAACCATCTCATTGATATTGGCGTAGCAGGCTTCCGAATTGATGCTGCCAAGCATATGTGGCCTGAGGACATTAAAGCATTTCTGGACAAGCTGAAAGATCTAAATACTCGATGGTTTTCTGCAGGAACAAGACCTTTCATTTACCAGGAGGTAATCTCCATCTTTTCTCCTCAATGGTTTGCCTTTGTCTTTAGTACCTCTTGTACCTCCCTCCTTCGGAGGCCTTTGCTGTAGAGAGAGCTAGGCTTTTCTTGGGAGCAGCCCTGCAGCCCTAAGTACTTCTCTAAAAATGCCTCCACATCTTCTTGCCCTTGAGCTTCACCTCTTCTTTCTTTAGTCGTGTTCTCTCACACGTGTTCACCGTGTATTCTGCCAACTCTGAGCTGACCTGCACAGGAGAAATAAACATACTTGAATCTTTTCTCTCCAAGTGTAAGGCAAGAGCTAATGCTGCGGCCTGTACACTGCCTTTTTTGTCTCTGTGAGACAAGAACAGGGGCACAGTTTCTCCTCTGTGTACCAGGTAATTGACTTGGGTGGAGAGCCGATCACAGGCAGTGAGTACTTTGGAAACGGCCGAGTGACGGAATTCAAATACGGTGCCAGACTGGGGACGGTGATCCGCAAGTGGAATGGAGAAAAGATGTCTTACTTAAAGTAAGGATGAAGATGTTGCGACTTACGCACTGGGGTAGCCTGGGTACAGCGGTGGCCAGGGTAAGTTCAAGTCTCTGTGTTTTTGGCCAGGAACTGGGGAGAAGGCTGGGGCTTTGTGCCTTCCGACAGAGCCCTGGTCTTTGTGGATAATCACGACAACCAGCGGGGGCACGGGGCCGGTGGGGCTTCCATTCTGACCTTCTGGGACGCCAGGTAAAGGACGGCTCTTGTCTGGGCGGTGCTTCTTCCGTCTGCTTGTTTGCGTCTCTGTTTTCTGGCACGGTTTCTCGTCCCATGTCTCGTGACTCTCTTTGTCCAACCAACAGGCTTTATAAAATGGCAGTTGGTTTCATGCTCGCTCATCCGTATGGGTTCACACGTGTGATGTCAAGTTTTCGCTGGCCAAGACATTTTGTAAACGGACAGGTAAGCTCGTCATGCTGAACAGAGCTTCGTGGTGAAAGAGGACCAGAAGAGGGCCAGAGAAGCGGTCTGGCGTGTTCAGATTAGTGAAGTGATTTCTCTGTCCCACGTGGGATCTAGCAGGTGGACGCCCCACCTAGCTTTTGTCTACAGATAGGCTCTCTGAATTTTTCAGTGAGAAGTTTTAACCTTCTCCTTTGAACTACAGGACGTCAATGACTGGGTTGGACCACCAAGTAACTCCGATGGATCAACAAAGGCCGTTACGATCAACGCAGACACTACCTGTGGCAATGACTGGGTTTGTGAACATCGCTGGCATCAAATCCGGTAGGTCGCTGTGGAGACGAAAAGAAGTAAGAGTTGTTGCTTTTGCTTCGAATTCCTCGTGGCTTTAGAGCCCTCGCAGCCCCAGGGACAGCAATCCCTTGCATTTTCAGGAACATGGTTGTCTTCCGTAACGTGGTGGACGGTCAGCCTTTCTCCAACTGGTGGGACAACGGCAGCAACCAAGTAGCTTTTGGCCGCGGCAATAAAGGCTTCATCGTTTTCAATAACGATGACTGGTAAGTCAGTGGGAGAAGACCGTGTCCTCAGAGAAGAGCACAGCATCCCTGACGAGCAACGCTGATGGGAAGGGGAATGGCCTTTTCTCCTGATGAGGGCGCTCGCGCCAGCCTGCGCCAGAGATCCTTGGCTCGCATGCCTGGTCTAGAGAGCCAAAATGGGAGCGCAGGGAGCAAAGCGGGGATAGGATCGGAAAGCTCACCCTCTACATTGCCAAATGTTCAAAGTGAGGGAGTAGCATCAGGTTCAGAAAGCCTCTATACCCGGTTTGAATTACCTGTTTGGGAAGCACTGGATAAAGAGGTTCCACTTCTTTTCACGCAGGGATATGAACGTCAGTTTGCAAACTGGGCTGCCTGCTGGTACCTACTGTGATGTTATTTCTGGAGATAAGGAGGGCAACCGATGCACTGGGAGTCAGGTGTATGTTTCTGGGGACGGAATGGCTAATTTCCAGATTAGTAACCAGGCTGAAGATCCATTCATGGCAATTCACGTTAATGCCAAGTTGTAACTCGGGAGAAACATCCTTCTCCGTTTGGTCTCTGCATTACCGTTTCCCCCGTAACCGGTGACTCCCTGGTATTTGAACAGCAGTGATTCTCTGTATCTAGTGATTAATAAATGTCAAGCAAATTGAAGAGTCGTGTATTTTCCCTTACTGAACCGGACGGTAACTTTATCGCGTCACAAGTAGTGGCAGTGCAGTGCTGTGTTTTAAGGCAATGCAGCACTCCGTTTCCCACATCAGAGAAAGAGGGGAGAGCGTAAAATACAAGAAATAAATGGGACCCAAAGCAACACGTGGGCGAGTTAGAAACGTGTTACTTCTAGGGCCGATACGTACTGACACATCTACATCCCAGATGAGCCACGCTGTGGGCAGTCAGCTGCCAGTAGTGCGTAGGCACCCAGGAGAGTTGGATCTGTTCCTTGCGGCAAAGCAAAGCCCGGGCTCTGCATCAGCAGAGGAAGCTGGGCCATGCCAATTCAGTTATTCCAGCCCATGACACCAGTCAAGCCAGCGGGCTGCCTGGTTCACAGTCCGCCTCTGCCTGTACAGATCTAAAGCACAGACCTTACCTGGTTAGCCGCAGTGTCCTGCTGGGAACAAATGTTCACTGTGGCCGTTCCAAAGGTGCCTGAGAAGGGCGCCGTTTACTCAAGCATCGGTTAGAGCTCTGGACAGTGGCGTCAACGCCAGCATATGCTTGTCTCTGTGGAGGGCTTGGCTTGCCTATCCAGTAACATCTCTGAGCACTACGCAGAAGGAGCACAGACTTGGCGGCTTTCCCGACTTCATTGTCAGCCGTGAGGAAATGCCGAGGTCAGTGTGAGTCTGCTTTAAGTCAGAATGTCTGCTTGGCTACAATACTCATTGCAACGCAGTCCTGAGGGGCCACTGTCAGAGGAACGCCCGGACGTCTTCTTTTTGTGGTCAAGGTGTACTCCTAGGGACAGGCCTGCCTTTTGTGGTGGGAGAGGGAGAGCGTGCAGCTGCTGGAGGGTGGATAATGGCTCTCAGCGTGCCCAAGGGCTCCGGGTGCCTGGCAAGGCAGCGATGGTGTGGGAGGAAGGGGCCAGGTAGTGTGCCTGTCCCAGAGGCCAGACCTTCCGCCTGTCTCCGTTGCTCGCTGTGGCCAGCACCGCCTTGCTGAGGGCAGGGGACCTGCAGGCAAAACACAGCCCCTGGGGCTGCTCCCTGGAGCGGTGTCAAAGAGTGGGAGAGCCGTGTGGCAGGATGGTAAGAGCTATTTGCAAACCTGTCGCTTGCCACCAGGGTCAGGGCAGGGAGCCCTTCTGCTCTTTGGAAGCAGACAGGCTCCTCTCTTCGTCATGCAAACGGGGCTGGCAAAGGGATGGATCCACATCTACTTTGTGCTACAACATCCCTGAAGCCATTCTTCAGGAAAGCTGGTCTAAAAGCGTGACATCTCATGTAGCGGCGTGACAGTGGCAGTATCTTGGCAGCTGAAAACTGCCCATCAAGGTGATGACTGTGTCTCCCCTGTGGCATGACTTTCTAGGTCTTTCAGCTAGGACAGCTTTATCTTTTCCGGTAATAGCTGTGTCTGTGCTTCTCTGAGACCACTGTTTGCTACCCTTCCTGGGGTTGCCAGGGGTCTTGCTGTGGCAGATAACCACTGAAATCTGAGCACTGTTTCCTTCCTGAGAGGAGGGCAATCTCAGCCTTGGAGCGTATTAAGATACTCACCTGTCTGGAGAGCAGCAGTCAATGTAGACGTTCTTGTTTTGTGAAGATGATAAGTGAAGTCTAAGATCTCTCTGTGAGCAGCCTTAAGACTGCCATCTACCTTAGTCTTGTACGGATTCCTTTCTAATAATCCGTCTGGGGATGCTTGGATGGTGCGCTTAAGACGCAGGTGCGCTTAACTGCCTTTACGTACCCTTCAAGCCATCATCATGATACAACACAGCAGTATTGCTTATTCACTTGGTGAAGCTGAACAGCAGCAGGGTGGACGATAACATAGGGATTGGTCTGACTGGGTCAGAGTCGAATGCTCTCAGACCAGCTTCTTTTAGCTATTCCACACATGCAGGGCGTAACGTTTAATATCCAGTCTGCTTAGTTGAAGAAAACTGATGCTAGATCCTTTTTCTGACTCAGCCGTGTGATACAAAATATACTGCAATCGTAATACAAACGTGACACCTGGCAAAACAGAACAATTGCGATATACGGTTCGACCACAGTATCGGCGTGATCTCCGTTAGTGGAGTCTATAATACCCTCGCTGTCAGGATGCCGGGCATCTCCTGTCACTGGAAAGAAGTACGTGGGTTGAAGCCAGCTAGAGCCCATTGCCATCTTTGGAAAAATCTTCTGTTAGCTCTTTAGTTTTTAGAATCTCTGTTGTGCTGAGCCATGTGTAAACTCCCCACACCTGTCTGGCTAAACCAGGAAGACACTGATATTGTTTGAATTATTTCAGGGATAGAGTGTTATCATTGCAGCAGATGCACTCCAATGACATGGCTGTTTACCTAAAATAAAGGCCACCCTCCAGCCCTCTTTGTGCTAAGATAAGTCAGCATTCTTTGCAACACCTGTGGACAACCAGCACCTGCATTATTTTCCACGAGGCTCCTGGCCAGGTCACTTTCCTCTCTCCTCTGAGCTTTGTTCTTGTGTCAGGGTTTACTGCTCAGTCACATGCTGGTACGTCTTGCGTACACATTGACGCTGCAGCACCGCACTGGGAAACCGCTGCCATTGTTAGCATGGTAGCGATGGGCAGAGCTGTAATACGGCCACATAGGGACATAGAAGAACAGGCCCGCTTGAAAGCAGTTTTACTCAAGTTAGTAAGTAAAGTCAAGTTTGACATTTGCAGTGTCAAAGCCTGCTCATGAGGAGGTCTCATTTTGAAGCCTGGAACCCACATCCTCCGGGGGTCCGCTGCCACCAGGTTTCCAACTCTATGGGGAGATGAAATGGATTAAACCACACAGTTTTCAAACGGGGGCGGCAGAGGGCTGGGTTCCCATCTGCCTTGTGTTGGAACACCCCTGAAATCATTTTCTACCCGTTGCGTCCGGCTGTCAAGGACCGGTCCTTCCTCTTTTTTGGCTGATAACATCGTGTTTCGGGAGCAAACGCAGGTCACTGGAAACACAATGTCAGGCAGCGATATGCCATGACATCAGTGGAAGCACACCGGGACCAGCGATGTAGAAATTAACTGGGTGCACGTTTTTGGTTGCTCTTGTTAGTACTGAGGAATGGTGGGGAGGGGTCTGTGCTCACTTGACCGGTAATCGCAAGATGTGTAATCATCTTACAGGTTCCTTGCTGTCAGCGAGTAGGCAAGGTCGTTTGCAGTAATTTAGTCTGTCATAGTTGTAGTGGAAAAAGAAACCTTTCATAAGGCCCGTGACATGTAAACGAACAGGTGGGCAAATGGGCCCCGCTTCTGCTTTTTGTCCTTGAAGACCGATTCTGGCAAGGAGAAGAAGGCATGTGACATGTTCAGTGGCGTGGCTACTTTCAGAAAGAGCATGCCTGTGACAGTTGAGCTATAAAGTGCACTGAGGTTTCTTTTATCTTGCAGTGGGTGTGCCGTTTGGCAGATTCTTTGGTTTCCTCACAGATATTCCTTGAATGTCAGGGTCTCCCTGCTCTCCATGTTCTCTCAGAGTGTTGTTATATCCTTGCTGCGAGTAGAGAGAATAATCCCTTTAGAGCTGACTTTGGGTTTCCTTCCTTGACTCAGGTGAACCACTGGTCACTGAAACTGCTGGTCAGCGTTACGCAGAGTCTCTGTTGGAGAGGGAACCACGTGCAGCTCCAATCACGTTTAATCGTGTAGAACAACATTTGCTCTGTGCAACTGAGGGAAGAAAACCAGCAGAGACTGGGCAGCGATGCCAGAAAACCGTCAGACATGAAAAAAGGTCAGTTTGTGGTTACCAGTGTGGCTCACCCGGTGCAGCCCTCCCCCCGCCCCCCCCCCCAGCCCTGCGACGTATTGTGCGATACTTCTGTTAGTGACTCGAGAGGTAGCCTGGTTTGAGCTCGGACTAATCCTGAGCCCTGGACACCTGCGAATGCTGGCAAAGTCATTCCTTCTGCTAGCACTGTTAAAGTTCCAGGTGTCTTTTTATCGCCTTCCTTTCCTGTTTCCTTGCAGAGCCCCCCTTGAGGGTCTGTGCGTTACTTCTTGGAATCCCTTGGATATCCATGCTTGCACGATTGGAAAGAGTACGATTCTGAATTTGGGTTTACGATAAAGTACAGTCATTGTGAAAAGGTGTTTTATCTTCAGCTGTTGGGCAATCCAGGAAGAAACAAAACGGAAGAAGGGTATCGAGCCAGCTAGCCAAATAATAACTGATAGCATCTGCTCTGTGTGAATTTTGACAGCTGCGGTAGGAACCGTGTCATCTTGCAGGAGTATAAATTGCCAGCAGAGAGACCGCAGCCCCACACTGAAGGCATCATGCGAGTCCTCCTCCTGCTCGCAGCTCTAGGGTTCTGCTGGGGGCAGTACAACCCCAACACTCAGGCCGGGAGGACGTCTATCGTACATCTCTTTGAATGGCGCTGGGCCGATATTGCTCTTGAGTGTGAGCGCTATTTAGCTCCTTATGGATTCGGAGGAGTTCAGGTAAGCTGTTTCCTGTGAGTAGGTCGGGAAACGGCAGCGTAGCATTCGATTAATAAATCAGAATGCCTGAATTAGAGCCAGCCAGCCCCAAGTCACTTTGGGGTTGGGAAGGGGAGGACGGAAGCAGTAACCCCACAGCCTGCAGGGCCAGTGCCTGATCTTGTTTCTCTAGCACATCAGTTAGAAAGGGGCACGCTTTCTTCTGAAGGGCTTCCGCCGAAAAGCTCGGTTTTCCTCTTTGCCTTCTTCCAAGGGATGCGCATAAGAATTGAGGTTTGGCTTTCCTAAGTAGTCACTACTGCAGTGAAAAGAATTCCTGTGTCTTCAGCCCTGCCATGTGCGTGTCCATGGAAGCAGGCCCACGCTGGACCCGGGCAGCCCACAGGAACGAAAGCAAACTTCTTTCTTGCCAGCCTGCAAGAGAGACACCTCGCAGAGCTGAGCTCACGCTGTGGGTGAGAGAGACTGGGTTAGGCGCGAGCCTGCCCCTGAGGGGCGGAGGTGCCGAGTGCAGGTGTGACCCTTAAAACCTTGAAATAAACCCAGTGGATTTCCCCTCAAAGCGCACCATTTCCTCCGCAGGTTTCACCTCCAAATGAAAACATTGTCATTACTAACCCAAACAGACCCTGGTGGGAAAGATACCAGCCCATCAGCTACAAGCTCTGCACTCGGTCAGGAAATGAAGACGAGTTCAGAGACATGGTGACCAGATGCAACAACGTTGGAGTAAGTGCACTGACAGTCTGTATCTGGTACGGCAAGGAGTGCCGTATCAGCTGAGGGAATTTAGTGCTTCTCTCCTCAAAGGAGGCATCAACTGAGAACGAACTGTAGGGGACCAGCAAGTACAAGTGAATGGTGATGTGGTGGAGCTCTGTCTCTCCCTTCCCCATCTCTGCAAACCATACTGAAATGCACTTGTTGCTTTTCCAGGTGCGCATTTATGTGGATGCTGTCGTCAACCACATGTGTGGCTCCGGGGGTGGCTCAGGCACTCATTCTACCTGCGGAAGCTACTTTAATGCCGGCAACAGAGAATTTCCAGCTGTGCCGTACTCTGCCTGGGATTTCAATGATGGCAAATGTAAAACTCGAAGTGGAGAAATTGAAAGTTATAGTGATAAATATCAGGTAACTTTCTCGGACAAAAGTTGGAAAGCTTTTTCTTTTCTTGCTTTTCTAATTTGTCTGCTTGTTGGGTTTTGTGTTTTGTTTTGTTCTCCTTTTCTTAAACCCTGCTGTGTAAACATTACAGGGAGGCCAAAGAAAGGCATTGGTTTCTCACCGAAGCTGTGCTTGGTCACCTGACAACTGAATGAAGTAGTGAGCATGGGGTCAAGAAAGGCACTTCTCGTGCCAAACGTTCCAAGTACTGAGAAATCAAGAACCCTCCGCACATGTTGCCCGTAGGCACGTGCAGGACCTGGCTCCTGCAGTGGGCCCAGTGTGCTCAGCTCAGCCGGTGGGCTCTTTCTTACAGCTCGTAAACTCAGCTGATATTGATCTGGAGCCCCCATGGAAACCTGACAGCAGCGCAAACTGGGCCCTTGGCTGAGCGACTGACTCGTTTTGGTTGGTGACGCGTGTGGCAGTTCTTTTCTCAAGGTTGCTGCTCCTCCTTCGGGGTTGAGATAAAGACAAGCTGAACAGGGAAGGCAAAAGCCACACACGCAAGCAAAGCGGAACGATGAATTCAGTCAGCACTTGCCGACCGTAGGCAGTTGTTCAGCCATCTCCAGGACAGTGGGGCTACATCACAAACCCTCCTCTCTCCCAGCGTCCCCCTTCCTTCTTCTTTGCACAGCTTTATATGTCAAGCATGAGGTCATATGGTAAAGGAGAGATACAAACAAACAGAATTGATTTCATGGCTCTAAAGATGTAAGCATTTCACTGGAAGGTGTTACAAGCTGACAGAGTGGCACCTCCTAACTCTTCTGGGGTTTTTTTCCCTTTACTTTTCAGGTCCGGGACTGTCGCTTGTCTAGCCTTCTTGATCTGGCCCTGGAGAAGGACTATGTCCGCTCAGAAGTTGCTCAGTACATGAACCATCTCATTGATATTGGCGTAGCAGGCTTCCGAATTGATGCTGCCAAGCATATGTGGCCTGGGGACATTAAAGCATTTCTGGACAAGCTGAAAGATCTAAATACTCGATGGTTTTCTGCAGGAACAAGACCTTTCATTTACCAGGAGGTAATCTCCATCTTTTCTCCTCAATGGTTTGCCTTTGTCTTTAGTACCTCTTGTACCTCCCTCCTTCGGAGGCCTTTGCTGTAGAGAGAGCTAGGCTTTTCTTGGGAGCAGCCCTGCAGCCCTAAGTACTTCTCTAAAAATGCCTCCACATCTTCTTGCCCTTGAGCTTCACCTCTTCTTTCTTTAGTCGTGTTCTCTCACACGTGTTCACCGTGTATTCTGCCAACTCTGAGCTGACCTGCACAGGAGAAATAAACATACTTGAATCTTTTCTCTCCAAGTGTAAGGCAAGAGCTAATGCTGCGGCCTGTACACTGCCTTTTTTGTCTCTGTGAGACAAGAACAGGGGCACAGTTTCTCCTCTGTGTACCAGGTAATTGACTTGGGTGGAGAGCCGATCACAGGCAGTGAGTACTTTGGAAACGGCCGAGTGACGGAATTCAAATACGGTGCCAAACTGGGGACGGTGATCCGCAAGTGGAATGGAGAAAAGATGTCTTACTTAAAGTAAGGATGAAGATGTTGCGACTTACGCACTGGGGTAGCCTGGGTACAGCGGTGGCCAGGGTAAGTTCAAGTCTCTGTGTTTTTGGCCAGGAACTGGGGAGAAGGCTGGGGCTTTGTGCCTTCCGACAGAGCCCTGGTCTTTGTGGATAATCACGACAACCAGCGGGGGCACGGGGCCGGTGGGGCTTCCATTCTGACCTTCTGGGACGCCAGGTAAAGGACGGCTCTTGTCTGGGCGGTGCTTCTTCCGTCTGCTTGTTTGCGTCTCTGTTTTCTGGCACGGTTTCTCGTCCCATGTCTCGTGACTCCCTTTGTCCAACCAACAGGCTTTATAAAATGGCAGTTGGTTTCATGCTCGCTCATCCCTATGGGTTCACACGTGTGATGTCAAGTTTTCGCTGGCCAAGATATTTTGTAAACGGACAGGTAAGCTCGTCATGCTGAACAGAGCTTCGTGGTGAAAGAGGACCAGAAGAGGGCCAGAGAAGCGGTCTGGCGTGTTCAGATTAGTGATTTCTCTGTCCCACGTGGGATCCAGCAGGTGGACGCCCCACCTAGCTTTTGTCTACAGATAGGCTCTCTGAATTTTTCAGTGAGAAGTTTTAACCTTCTCCTTTGAACTACAGGACGTCAATGACTGGGTTGGACCACCAAGTAACTCCGATGGATCAACAAAGGCCGTTACGATCAACGCAGACACTACCTGTGGCAATGACTGGGTTTGTGAACATCGCTGGCGTCAAATCCGGTAGGTCGCTGTGGAGACGAAAAGAAGTAAGAGCTGTTGCTTTTGCTTCGAATTCCTCGTGGCTTTAGAGCCCTCGCAGCCCCAGGGACAGCAATCCCTTGCATTTTCAGGAACATGGTTGTCTTCCGTAACGTGGTGGACGGTCAGCCTTTCTCCAACTGGTGGGACAACGGCAGCAACCAAGTGGCTTTTGGCCGCGGCAATAAAGGCTTCATCGTTTTCAATAACGATGACTGGTAAGTCAGTGGGAGAAGACCGTGTCCTCAGAGAAGAGCACAGCATCCCTGACGAGCAACGCTGATGGGAAGGGGAATGGCCTTTTCTCCTGATGAGGGCGCTCGCGCCAGCCTGCGCCAGAGATCCTTGGCTCGCATGCCTGGTCTAGAGAGCCAAAATGGGAGCGCAGGGAGCAAAGCGGGGATAGGATCGGAAAGCTCACCCTCTACATTGCCAAATGTTCAAAGTGAGGGAGTAGCATCAGGTTCAGAAAGCCTCTATACCCGGTTTGAATTACCTGTTTGGGAAGCACTGGATAAAGAGGTTCCACTTCTTTTCACGCAGGGATATGAACGTCAGTTTGCAAACTGGGCTGCCTGCTGGTACCTACTGTGATGTTATTTCTGGAGATAAGGAGGGCAACCGATGCACTGGGAGTCAGGTGTATGTTTCTGGGGACGGAATGGCTAATTTCCAGATTAGTAACCAGGCTGAAGATCCATTCATGGCAATTCACGTTAATGCCAAGTTGTAACTCGGGAGAAACATCCTTCTCCATTTGGTCTCTGCGTTACCGTTTCCCCCGTAACCGGTGACTCCCTGGTATTTGAACAGCAGTGATTCTCTGTATCTAGGGAATAATAAATGTCAAGCAAATTGAAGAGTCATGTATTTTCCCTTACTGAACCGGACGGTAACTTTATCGCGTCACAAGTAGTGGCAGTGCAGTGCTGTGTTTTAAGGCGATGCAGCACTCCGTTTCCCACATCAGAGAAAGAGGGGAGAGTGTAAAATAGAAGAAATAAATGGGACCTAAAGCAACATGTGGGCGAGTTAGAAACGCTGCAATCGTAATACTGCAATCGTGGAGTTTTTAGAATCTCTGTTGTGCTGAGCCATGTGTAAACTCCCCACACCTGTCTGGCTAAACCAGGAAGATACTGATATTGTTTGAATTATTTCAGGGATAGAGTGTTATCATTGCAGCAGATGCACTCCAATGACATGGCTGTTTACCTAAAATAAAGGCCACCCTCCAGCCCTCTTTGTGCTAAGATCAAGTCAGCATTCTTTGCAACACCTGTGGAAAACCAACACCTGCGGAAAACCAACACCTGCATTATTTTCCATGAGGCTCCTGGCCAGGTCACTTTCCTCTCTCCTCTGAGCTTTGTTCTTGTGTCAAGGTTTACTGCTCAGTCACATGCTGGTACGTCTTGCATACACATTGAGGCTGCAGCACCGCACTGGGAAAACACTGCCATTGTTATCATTTTATTGATGGGCAGAACTGTAATACAGCCACACAGGGACATAGAAGAGCAGGCCCGCTTAAAAGCAGTTTGCACCTTGTTAGTATTAGAGGTTGTTCAAAAATAGCATTCTTTTGAAGCACAGAGTATGTCTGTCACCCAAAGCTTACATCTTTAAGCACAGAGTGTGTCTGTTTAATTCATGGTATTTCAAACCCTTTCCTTCCTTCCTTTAGTAACTTAGCCCCAGCCCCAATATTGCAAAGTCTTAACATTACAGAACCTTAATATTGCAAAGCCTCAATGTTAGAAAACCTTAATATTGCAAAGCCTCATCCCCAGTATGCAAACCCAACTGTGTTTGTCTCTCGTGCATGATTTTTCCTCATAGCGAAAACTGCCATTTCCTTTTCACAGAATCATAGAATGGTTTGAGTTGGAAAGGATCTTAAGTTCATTCACTTCCAAACCCCCCTGCCACAGGAAGGGACACCACACACCAGACCATGTCATTCAAGACTGTCCACCCTGGCCTTGAACACTGCCAGGATGGATCATCCACAACCTCTCTGGACAACCTCTTCCAGGGCCTCACCACCGTCACAGTAAAGAACTTCTCCCATATATCTGACCTGAACTTCCCCTCTTTAAGTCTGAACCTGTTATCCCTTGTCCTGTCACTACAGTCCCTGATGAAGAGTCCCTCCCCAGCATCCTTGTAGTCCCCCTTCACATACTGGAAGGCTGCTGTGAGGTCTCCACACAGACTTCTCCAGGCTGAACAGCCCCAACTTTCTGAGCCTGTCTTCATACGGGATGTGCTCCAGGCTCTGATCATCCTCGTGGCCTTCTCTGGACTTTTTTAGTAAGTATCCACCCAAAGCAATTGTAAATGCAGTTGTACAGACACAACTCTGACAAAGTATTACAGTACCCCAGAAATAATAGGTCTTTATACCTAACGACCAGAAGTCTGTTTGGCTTGACGTACTTAATTCTAGCTATGCACTTTGCAGAACAACTGAAACACTTCTAACAGTGGCAATATGAGCAGGATGGAATGTGAAGCATGGGACAGATTTTTGCTTGAATTCTCTAGTGAGTGGGAAGAATTTGCAGGGGTGGGGGAAAGGGTGAAGTCCAGGGATGGAGTTCAAGAAGATGCCATCTCTTTCATTTTGCATAGTGCATGTGGAAATGACTTGGAGAAGAAATCTTGCTTCAAAGTGGAGAAAAGAAGTTTCAAAGTTCAATATAAACCTCTTCCCATTCAGTACCATGGCTGTAGCTAGTCTACATAATACACAAGTTGCCAGGTGCAGACCTAATAACTGAAAAATGGGAAAGTTGCCAAGTGGGAGGTCAGGAAATGTTTTAATTTCCAAAGTGAGAGTTTGTTTCCATTCATAGTGCAAATGGGATCCGTTAAATTCAGTCACACCTTGTATTTATCTGTCACACCAGCAGTTAATCCCATGAATTTCAATACCATTGTAATGTTGTCAGCACTCAGATTTGTCTACATTGTTAACTCCTCTTCTTTCCCCTTTTGATAACTGTCAGTTTTTAAGTACATTGTGTTGTATTTGGATACAACCCAGATACACGTGCCCTGAAGGTAAAAAGCGAACTGGTTTGCTTTCTTCCTGATTCATCCATCTCTTAGTTCAGTTTAATTTGGCTTATATTTTTGTGTTTCATTAGGAACTCTACAAATCAATACTCTTCAGTGGTGATCAACAGAGATTAAATGGTACATTAGAAGTGATACATTTTCATGCTGGTCTGCTTCAACTACTAACTGTGTGCACTTGAGTAACATGCGAAAAGGCAATGCGTGTGTTTGCAGGTTGGGTGCATGGCGGCCCCGGGAAAGTGATTTATCAAACTGACAGCTACGGGCAGTTCTGTGGTCAGAAAGATGCTCCAGTGAGTGAGTACTGGATGCATTCACATACCTCTATTACTCATGCAGTGTGAATAATTTGTGAGGTTTCAAGTTTCTCTGTCTGCTGGGGGTTCTATTGGGAAGCTGAAGAAACAGCAACACTTACTGTATTTTTATACCACATAAAGGCCAGAAATAGATGAGTTGCTCAGCGCATGCGTAGGTCCAAATTATTACTAGAATGCAGTTGTTTTCATTATTTAGAGAATTTTTTTTTGTAAAGGATCAACATAGCTTAAAGATGGCATCACTAACTGCATAGCAAGTGACTAGCTGGCACAGCTTCTAACTACCCAAGTTTGGATCGTTAATTCTTTTATCGACCTTGGAGCAAGAGTAGTCCTAAAGCATTGTTGCCTCATTCTTAGTTTTTCTCAACATGCATCAAGTAACAGTAAAGACCATAAGGAAGAATTTCCTGGGGTTTTATTTCTGGTGTTTACCCAGTGCCAGTAGAGAGGAGACTTAGAGGTCTGGGAGACAGGCAGCTGTAAGCACACCTTCCCTGGGATATCTGCTGAGCAGCTTGCTTTGCTTGTCTCTGTTTCCCAGTGGTTTTAAATTCTGAATTGTGAGAGTTAAATTAATCCACTGATCTCGATGAGCACTTCTGCATGGAAATAGCTGCTCAGGAAGGAAAGATGTCACCTTGATGTTTCCTCTGAAAAATCTAAGTGCTTTATGAAACAGAATTGTAAAGACAGTTTGTTTTTTCCCCCTCAACTTCTCCCTTTTAAAAAGTAAGTTATGCCCTTGTCACTGTCAAGAGGCTCAAGGCTCTGCAGGAAGCAAACAGAAGCTAGTGTTCGGTAACAGCTCTTTGCTTCTTCTTTCTTTTCCCATTTAGTTTTCTAATGGGGAAAAAACGTGAGGAAGCCTCTGTCCAAAGGGCATTCAGAAAGGAAGGAGCAGGAGATAGGGAGTGGAACAGAGGCAGAGCTAGGACTTCATATCCGCCAAAGTTTTTGTTACAGAAGAAACAGACTAAATGGTGTAAGAAGACCTGTTCTACCCTCTGAGATTCTTCACAGCAGTTTTTGGAGAGCCCAACTTCCTGAAGAGGAAAAACTAGGAGCAAAAGTTGTTGTGTTGCGTGTTCCCCTCACTGCATCCCTTCTCTGCTCCCCTTCTCACTCCCAATTTGCCCTTGTGCCCACTGAGATCAGTAGGAAGCAGTGGTCAATTGGGTTTGGGAGCCTCAGCCACACAGTGTCCGTGCACGGTGTGGTGTATAGCCAGACGTGTGTCTCTGTTATCATCCACTACCACTTCTTCTTCTGCTTTTTACACTCCCATTCCTTCTTTCTCTTTGTTAACCAAGACTTCCCTTTGGTTATTTTTTACAATGTGATATCCAGTTCCTATCCAAAAATGTCCCTTCATCTATACAATTGCTGGAGAATAATGCAGCTGCTGAGACTGCATTTTGGCACTTAATGGCTATGTTGAGGAGTTTCTCATGAAAATGTAAGCCAAAGAGAGACATAATGCAACCTACTGGGAAAGCAAGAGTGTTCGTGGCAATAGGCCAGGAGGCCCCTCTGAACAGATCCCTCTGGTCCCTAAAAGTGGAGGTGTGGGATGTGCTCTTCATGCCTCCACTGCTGGCATTGTCGGGGTTTTCTGATGTCCCGAAAGCAAGCACTGTGAAAGGCTAACCCAGGACTTTGGTTTTCCTGAGTCTCTAAGGCCTTAGTCTGAGAAGTTTTCCTTGGAAAGTGATCACAGTCTCTGTGTTTTGAGTCTTGTGCTTGGAACAAGCATTCACAGCAGTCTCACTGAGGAGTAGTCATGAGCACTGTCAAGAACCTATTGAAGAGTGATGACATTTCAGTCCAAAAGTCCACTCTGTTGATTTGAAGAAATCACAGCTAATGTCAGTGAAACTGGTTTTACCAGGATGTGTGGTTTGTTACCAGTGCACCGTAGAACAGACCTTGGTGAAAACAATTGAACCTTGTAAAATGTCAGGCAGTTCAGCTAATCCCAGTTTTAAAGGGAACTTGAATGTGCAGTGAAATTCCAGAAGCTGTCAAGTGTGAAGATTCTGGGGTGCAAACTCCTCAGACTATCCCTTCTTTACATCACGGGAGGTTTATCAGGGTTACCAGCACATGCTATTATCATTCTGTTTCCTGGCCAGCTGCTTTTAGGTTTCAGCCGTAAAAACCTTTTGATTGATTGTGGTGCCACCTTCTGACCAGCCGGAAATAGCCAGCTTTCACAGTGTAGCGTTTGTCGATAGTGATTTCGCCCGAAGGGCACACACAGTATGTTCAGTGCAAGCAGAGGGACCACAGAGTTTTTGCAGGGGTATTTTACAGACCTCACTTCTCAGAGGCAGGACTACAGATGCCTGTAACAGTGCCTAGGTTGTTTCAGTTTAAAACCGTGCTGTGAAAACACTTTCTCAAAAGTTAGCATTCTTTAGCTCACACAGTCCTTTAGACCAAATGCTTCTGGTTTCAGAGATGTCTTGGCATGAAATACCCAGGGTCTGCTTGGGATTTGTTTGGGGTTTTTTTTGTTCGTTTGTTTTGTGTTTGCAATATGACCAATCACAATAATAGAATTTAAATATCAATATATGCTGTCAGGTTTTGAATGGTAGGATGTGCAAGCACCCATAATTAGAACATTAATTATGTCCACTTCCATAGGAACAAGACCATTTTGTTTCACTCCAACATTCTGAAATGTACCAGCCCCATAGTGTTAATAAACCTCCAGTGTCCTACAACACAGGTGACTGAAATACCAAGATTGCCTCTTAGTCATGGTGCTTAAGAACTAGACATATATTTGTTTGATTTAAAAATTCATATCCTTCAAAATATAACATGGTTGCTTTATAGATGACCTGTAGCACAACGGTCTCTGTAGCCTGTCGTGGTCAGAAAAAAATAAATCAGTGCATGCAGAAAATACTTCTGATTGACATCTAGGGTTTTCCAAAGTAGACGTGTTCAAGAAGATGTGCATATCCCCAGTGACAGGAGTATCTGGGTATGAGGCTGAGGGAGCTGGGTCTCTTTAGTTTGGAGAAGAGGAGACTGAGGGGTGACCTCATCAATGTTTACAAATATGTAAAGGGTGAGTGTCAGGACGATGGAGCTAGGCTTTTTTCAGTGATGTCCAGTGATAGGACAAGGGGCAATGGGTGTAAACTGGAGCATAGGAGGTTCCATGTGAACATCAGGAAAAACTTTTTTACTGTGAGAGTGACAGAGCACTGGAACAGGCTGCCCAGGGGGGCTGTGGAGTCTCCTACGTTGGAGATATTCAAGGCCCGCCTGGACAAGTTCCTGTGTGATGTACTGTAGGTTACCCTGCTCTTGCAGGGGGGTTGGACTAGATGATCTTTTGAGGTCCCTTCCAACCCTTGGGATTCTGTGGCACTTTGAAAAGTGAAGCTTGTTCTTGCCTTGTGCCACAGTTCATACTCCCTTGGCTATGCTGCAGCATCTCATGAAGCTGTGAAATAAACCCAGTCACTGAGCTTGTGCAGGTTAACCTCATCCTTCTGATGTTTTTTCTACAAAACCGTTTCACTGACCTGCTTTGTTGTACAATTGCACAAACAGTTATGCTCATCTGTTCCACCATCTAAGGCGACAATGTATGGCATGGGGTAGGTCAGAGGACTTAGGTGATGGGCTGCTCTGATACAACTTTGTTGCCAGAGTAATTGTACTGTGTAACTAAACTGCAGGTGACCGAGTATGGTCTTGGCCATGTTGACAATATTCAGTGAGGTCCGGTATTAATTCGGATGAGGTTTGTTACATGGTCACCAATTTACTGATTCCAGATGTTAAGTGTCTTTGACTATCATTTAAAAATGCTTCCCATTCCAGCTTGCCCTTACTCCTGATCCCTGTCTTTGATAGATGTTTCTGGCCTATCAGTTAGTGTGACTGTATGGACTATTTGACACAGCTGAAGAGATGGAAATCTCCAGCAAGGAAGAGCAAGAACCCTCTTAACACTGACCAGCTGCTGTCGGAATGGAAACTTTCTGTCAGCAGCAGCTTTGCTCCAGGAATCCCTGTCTGTGCACATGCAGGTACTGACACTGTTACCCTGCAGTCTTTAGACAGTCCAGCCTGTTCAGAAATCCTGAGGTCATCGTGTGGGATTTGACTGGGGCTGTGGGCAAGTTTGCAGTGGTCACAAATAGAGTAAGGTGAAATACTTGTTGAAGGAGAGTTTGGGGGAGCACAGTAGTTATTTTGTTTATTTCCAAATGTACAACATCTCCAAAGCAGAGAATGGTTTCGGTTGTTCGCTCCTGCAGATGGTTAATTCTCCTGTCTCTTGTGAAAAGGCTCGTTTGATAATTCCTCTTTTGAGCTACGAGCAAGGTCTTTCATTCCTGTCCCATTCATATCAAACAGCAGGAGGGAAAAACCCAGTAACCAGTGTGGGAAAAGCTTCAGTTCTCGAGTAAGACACTGGATTTGCAAACTGTTATTACAGTTCACTGGATTCATAGACAGCGTGTTTCGTTGCCTGTTTCATAGCTGGGAAGCTGAGGTTAGAGTGAAGTGTATACTTGTTAGTTACCTGTTGTCCCAGCAAGACAAAACTTCTTTGTTCCTTGGCCTGTGGGTAGTGTGCAGGACTGTAGCACTCGTGTAGAAAGACCTCTTGCAGCATCTGCCCTGTTCTGAGAATTAGTACAAGATCTTTTTGCTAAAGTCCTTCAGGTGAATCACGTATGATGGAATCCCTTGAGGTGAAGCACGGCTTCATGCATGATGTCCTTTGGTACTTGGATAGCAGAGCTTTGCAAAGCGTATTTGGTTAGCACAGCTCTAGAAGCAGTCAGCAGCCTTCTGGAAAAGGCTGAAACTTGCTAAACAGATGGACTTCAGACTACATGGGAGTGTTTAGCAGAACTAAGGAGTCAGACCGGCTGTACACTTGCATGGTTCCAGAGCCCAGCAGAGCCTTTTGGGGGCATGGGACAACTGCTTCTCCATTCCATGAATCCTAACTTCTGAGTGGATGTTTCCCTCACTCCCCAATCCTTGCCTGATTTCTCAGGTAAATCTGGTTTATGATAGCTGTACATCAAGTGCTGAGAATTTCATTCCTGGCACATGCACCCTTCCTGCTTTTTTTCCCAGCAGACTGGAAGCTCTGCATATCCACTGGGATGTGTAGAGCTGACAGAGATACAGGCGGTGCTTGATGTGCCAGGTAAGGGGAGAGATTTTGAAAGTATTTACCAAAGAATTTGAGAAGTACTCACCTAGGAAATCACAAAGTGTCCCTTTCTAAATGCTGCAGTAAACATTACTGAAAGCAATTCCATAAAACAGGGCACTTTTACAGGTGGCCTTTTTTCTTGCTTTTTGATTGCACTGACTTTCCTTACCCTTCTCTATCCCCAGTGTGTCTTCTTTTCTTGCAGCTTTGTGTCTCAAAGTGCCCAGACAAGTTTGTGACCTACATTGATGTTCAGACTTCCTACAGATACAAACCCGATCAGTGGAATTACTTCAAGCAGTTCTGAAAACCTGGTTTTAAGAGTCTTTGCAAGGTCTGTATATACCAGGAGGTGATGGAATACTTTTTTTCTTCAAGTAATGTGTAATATGCATGATTTTACTCAGCTACAGCAAAGCTTTGAATTATTCTTATTTCACCATATAAGGAGTTATCCCATACATATGCTTTGACAGTGACTTGGGCAGGGATGAAGGTCTTGTATGCACATCAAATCCCTAACTCTTTCAGTGATTACTATTTGCTTAAAGAGTATCTGCAGCTACCCATGGCAAGTATCCTTTAATACTTAAGTATTCCACAGCAGCAGTGTGCCTCAAACCAGTTCTTAAGGCTCCTGAGTTATCTAGAGCTCCTCAGTAATTTAGCTAGGAAAAGAAGTCTGTCTTTCGTGGAACTGATTTTGGACTCGAATGTACTGTGTTATTTCTCCCATCTCTAAACCACCTTGCAATTCGGTTATGTTAGTTGTGTTAAATTCTTACTCTTCTTTAAAAGTAAGGGGGAGGCAAGGAACAATCACCCAGTCATTACTGCCTTACCTGCCTATCCAAAGTGAACAGGTCTTTTCTTTTTTGTCACTAGAAAAATACAGAATAGTATTTTCCCAAATCAAATTGAGAGGCTGGATTATTACATCATTAATGTGTCTTGCAGCTCCACCAGTCAAGTTTGGGGAGGAGGTTACAGAGTCCAGTTTGGGGCATTTTAGTCTGTTGCTCAAGACCTACGTGATGAAGATTGTCCTTCAATGATCATTTGAAACAGGCCTTGTGAGTGGTTCTATTTCTTGCATACATAACCCAGCTCCCTAAACGCAAACATCCTTAATCTCCTCCTAAGGACAGAAAAAGGAGCTGTGCATTTCCCCCAAATGGTAGCCTCCGGAATACTCCCAACAATACGGATAGCCTCACTTACACACCTAAAAGTCCACCTCTGTAAAGTGTCACTGGACAGCACTCTCCGCTGACCCACAAACCAGCTCCCTAAATACAAACATCCAAACCCCGATGCTAAGCCTATGCTGTTAGGACAGAAACCTGGTGCTGGCCATCAGCTACACATGGTGCTCTCTGCAACAGTGCCACCTACACGGCAATCCACCCTTGTTTAGTCGCCTAAAACTCCATCTGTGTAAAGCCTCACTGGACAGCACTCTCAAGTAACAGAGACACCGCCTCCCTAAGTGCGAATGTCCAGACCTTGCTCGAAAGAAAAATGGTTTAGGTCAAACCATGATTTGGGCATTTCCTACACAGGGTGCCCTCCAGAACGGTGCCACCAATATGGATATCCTCACTTACTTACACACCTAAAACTCCATCTGTGTAAACCTCCCTGGAACACACACTCTGCTGACCCACAAACCACCTCCCTAAGTGCCAATGTCCAGACCCTGATGCTAAGCCTAACTTGCCAGGAAAAAGCTGGTGGTGGGCTGCGCAATCCACCCTTTATGTCACTCTTAGTGACGTAAAACTCCATCTGTGTATGGCCTCCCAAGGCAGTGCTCTCAGGCACCCCATAGACCAGCTCCGTAAGTGGGAATGTCCAGAAACTGTGCCTAAACCTAATGTGTTAGGACAAGCACAAACAGCTGGTCCGGTTCTACACAAGGTGCCCTCCAGAATGGTGCCACCAGTATGGATATCCTCACTTACTTACACACCTAAACCTCCATGTGTGTAAAGACTCACTGGACAGCACTCTGGTGAATCACAAACCAGCTCCCTAAGTGTGTATGTCCAGAAGCGACTCCTAAGCCTAATGTGTGAGGCCAAAGCCAAATTGCTGGGCATTTCCTACACATGCTCCCCTCCACAACAGTCCCACCAATATGGATATCCTCACTTACTTACACACTTAAAGTTCCATCTCTGTAAAGCCTCACTGGACAGCCCTCTCTGCTGACCCACACACCAGCTCCTTAAGTGCCACTCTCCACACCCTGCTCCTAAGCCTAATGTGTTAAGACAGAAAGCTGGTGCTGGGCATCAGCTACACGTGGTGCTCTCCACAATAGTGCCACCAACACAGCAATCCACCCTTGCTTAGCCACCTAAAACTCCATCTGTATATGACCTTGCAGAGCAGTGCTTTCAGACACCCCATGAACTAGCTCTGTAAGTGTGAATGTCCAGACACTGTGCCTAAACCCAATGTGTTAGGACAAAAGCAAATAGATGGTCAGGTTCTACACAGGTTGTCCTCCAGAATGGTGCCAACAACTTGGATATCCTCACGTAAACACCTAAAAACTACCTCTATGCAAAGCCTCACTAGAAAGCACTCTCCATGGAAACACAATCCAGCTCCCTAAACACAAATTTGGAAAAAGTCCAGAGGAGGCCATGAGGATGATGAGGGACTGGAGCATCTCCTGTATGAAGATAGGCGGAGAAAATTGGGGCTGTTCAGCCTGAAGAAGGCTGCATGGAGACCTCAGAGCAGCCTTCCAGTACCTGAAAGTGGGCTATAGGGATGCTGGGGATGGACTCTTCATTGGGGACTGTAGTGGCAGGACAAGGGGTAACAGGTTAAAACTTAAACAGGGGAAGTTTAGGTTGGATATAAGGAAGAAATTCTTTCCTGTTAGGGTGGTGAGGCACTGGAATGGGTTGCCCAGGGAGGTTGTGAATGCTGCACCCCTGACAGTGTTCAAGGCCAGGTTGGACAAAGCCTTGGGTAACACAGTTTAGTGTGAGGTGTCCCTGCCCATGACAGGGGGGTTGGAACTAGATGATCTTGAGGTCCTTTCCAACCCTAACTATTCTATGATTCTATAAATGTCCTGACTCTCCTCCTAAGCCTAAGATGTTAGGACAGAAACAGGAGCTGCACATTTCCTACAAATAACCCTCCAGAACAGTCCCACCAATATGGGTATCCTCACTTAAACCTAAAACTACCACTGTGTAAAGCTTCACTGGACAGCACTCTCTGCTGACCCACAAACCCTCCGCAACAGTGCCACCAACACTGCAATCCACCCTTGTTTACCCACCTAAAACTCCATCTCTGTATGACTTTGGAAGGCAGAGCTCTCAGACACCCCATAAACCAGCTCCCTAAGTGTGAATGTCCAAACCCTGTACCTAAACCTAATGTGTTAGGACAAAAACAAGTAACTGGGCACATTCTACACAGGGTGCCCTCTGGAACAGTGCCATTAACATGGCAATCCACCCTTGTTTATCCACCTAAAACTCCATCTGTGTCAAGCCTCACTGGACACCACTTTACGGTAACAGAGACACCAGCTCTCCAAGTGCAAATTTCCAGACCCTCCTCCCACAACCAATGCGTTAGGTCAGAAACAACAATTTGGGGATGTCCTACATACAGTACCCTACAGAAAAGTCCCACCCACATGGATATGCTCACTTGCACACCTAAAACTCCACCTGTGTAAAGCCTCACTGGACAGCACTCTGCGGTGACCACCAAACCAGCTCCTCAAGTGCTAACTTCAAGGGAAGCACAAAGTTCATGCCTAGGGCTCACTGCCGTACTAGGAGATTGCTCTAACTGGGGGTTGCTCTGTGCCCTGCCACCACCCCGACCAGAGCTGCGCCAGTTCGAGGGGACTGTGATGGGTTTGCACACAGTATGGTGAATGAGGAGTAATTTGGGGCTCGCTTAACACAAAGGCATTGATTTGGGGTTGCATGGACCTGGCACGTCAGGCAGTCCCACCACTCTTTCAGGCACTCCCTTGATCACAGTGTTATTTCCACATCCAGCCTATGGTGCTGCAATTAATTCCACCTAACTGGTCCATCTTTGCCTGTCTTACTGCCATTATACCAGTCCATATGCTACGTTATTCCCACCCATCCCAGTTCTGACACCCACAAATGAAGCCAATGCCAAGAAACCAGCTGCCAGCCAGAAAACCATTTCACTTTATTCACCTTTCTATTATTTGTCACCCCATATGCTCATATTCCATAGGTTTCCATGTTGCTGGTTAATAGTCAGAGGGAAAGGGAAGGGGGGATTCTTCTGAAGCGTTTGTTTCCATACGCTTTTCCCCCCTTTCCTTAGCACTGCACAGATGGGTCACGCCTCAGGGTCTCATGACAAAAGCGGCCTTTTCCTGCTGGGGAAAGATGCTGAGAAAGAAACTTTCCTCCAAGCTCTAATCCCAGATTTCTTCAGGCTTCCCACGGCTCTTCCTATGCTAGAGCACAAGAGAGAGCGTGTCCTCCAGGCTATCCCAGCACACCAGTCTGGCTCCAGCGGTCACCCAGCCTTGCACATCTACAAAAATGGCACAGTAACGGAAATTGCCTCTAACAGGAGGAAATAACTTGCAGTGACTGCAAAAGCAAATGTCCCATGAGGTGGAAGGAGCCCACAATTAAAGCTAAAATGCGGTGTTAAAACCAGGGGAGGATGTAACCCTCCCAAAACACTATGGGCAAACCACACGTAGACTCCACTGAAGGCACAAAACCTGAACTGCCAGGGATTGCAGGCCATTAGCTCCTGGACACAGGGCAAGGAGAAAGGAGCTACCTTCAGCCATCACCTCTAAGAGGCATTCCAGTCAAAACAGCAAAAGCCCAGGACTCAGCACTGGGATACGTGGCTCTTTCTTGGCTCCCCCATGCTTGTTTTCTCTCTGGGCCTCAATTGATACATGTGAGAAATGGGGATGATAATAGCCACCTAACAGCAGCAGTCTCAGAAATATTAGTTCTGCTCAAGCAGGTGAGTGTCTGAGCTTACAGAAGCGACCCTGCTGCCATTTCCTGAGCCTGAGGTCTGTTTGTCTGCCCTTAACACTGAATCACCAGCTTGTTTCTGCTCTCTAACAGGGAGTCAGGGTAGTGGTCAGCTAGCAAATGCCCGCTCGAGCATCAACTGCAGCACTGCGAGAGGAGAGGAGGTCTAGGGCTGGCTCTGCCTCAGGACAGGAGCTGGTGCTTGGAATCACCTCCACACGGTGAGCTCCTCTACAGTGCCACCACCATCGTGGCAATCTGCCCTTGCTCTGCCACCTAAAACCCCACCTGCGTACTTCCCCTCTGCCCAGGGCACTTGGGTGTCCTGGAGCACGGCTCCAGAGTGCAAACATCCAGAACCTGCCCCCAGACCCGACATGCCAGGATAGAAAATCGGTGCTGGGCAACACCTACACATGGAGGCCTTCAGAACGGTGCCACCAACATGGCAATTCACCTTTCCTTTGCCACCTTAAACACCATCTGCCTACTTCCCCTATGCTCAGTGTGCTCCAGTGTCCTAGAGCATGGCTACAGGATGCAAACATCCAGCCACTGTTTCCCATGCCCATAGTGCCAGGACAGAAAGCTATCACTGACCTGCCTGGACTGGTGCCACCAATGTGGCGATGCGCCCTTGTTTGCCACTTAAAACACCATCTGTGAACTGCCCCTGCATTCAGCAGAGCACAAGACAAGACTGAATTTGGGGGTCCAGAGCTCCCTAAATGGTCAGTCAGTGGGAGCCTTTTAGTGCTCTTCCACACTTCCCACACTGAGAGACTATGGAGAGGAAATCAAGTGCTGTGATTTTGAACACCCCTAATAAGAGACTCTTGCCAAAACAAGGAGAATCCATATGCAAAACACCACTGTGCTGCAAATGCAAAGCCCCAGAGCAAATTGAATGAGTAAAGAACAGCTCAGATTAAAGTTAGACAGCATCCTGGGTGCTACCTAGTGAGATGACACTTGATCATCTTTCATACCCTTCTAAACCATGCCCAGCTGAAGTCTCTGCTAACCTAAAGGGGATCATTGCCTTGCCACAAAGCAGACAGCTGGAACAGCTGCAGAATGACCCTGCTTCTCTGCTCCAGACCAGCTCCTCACCAGCCAGTCCTTCCACCCCTTTTTTTCCTTCCCATGTTAACACTTTCCACCACAAGAAGGGCTCCCACCCACTGCAAAAACTCAGCTTACACCCTTTGCTTCAATGACCTCAGTTGCCATGCGAGCACATGTATCTCCCCCCAGGACTGCAGCCCCGTAGCTCTGCCAGAAAGGCTCGTTTACAGTTTGCTCCTTCATTATTACTTTTAAAGATTAAATTGCTTCCATTTCAAGGGAAACACTCTGGGAACTCCCACAGGATACAGTCATGCATTCGACCGATGTATTTCAGGGTTACAGACACCTCAACCCCACCTGATTCTCCCCCTCCACATCACAGCATCTACCCATTTCCATCACCCGCCACTTGGTTATTCCTTTCCATCTCTGCAAAACTGACTATGGCATTTGGATATTGCTGTAAAATTTCAAGTTTGGGGAGGAATTTTAAGCGTTTTTAAGTTCTTTTCTCTTTTCAAGGGTGGGGGAAGAACAAGAAAGCGCTAATTTCCTTCCCCAGTGCATCCATTCATCTCTCTGTTCTAAGCCGTGCCGGTTTTCATCTCACAGCTTGACTACTGCAGAGAGGTATATTCCACCCTATTACATTCCATTCCTCCCTCACAATGCGCCTCTAATCCTGACATGCTCAGTGAAATCCAATGCTAAGTCAGTCATTTAAACGGTTTAGGAAAGAGCATAATCCTTCATGTTTTATTACACTGCGTGTTCTGTGGAAACAGCATTACACAAACTGCTAGAACTACAGCAGAGGAAGCCTCAAAAAAGTACAGCATCAAACCCAAAGCAACACAACAATCTGCCATCAAAACCACCCCAACATTCCTCAGCTTGGTTGCAACATCTTTAACAGGAGATATTATCAGCCCTTTCCTTGCTCACAAGTAATCATCCACTTGCCTCCTCCCAACTCAGCCTCCAACTGACCAGGACAAAATGCGTCTTTCCAAGGCAACCCTTAGAACCTGCAGCGGCCTCTCCTCTGCATGTCCAGTTTACAGAGAAACCATTGCAAGGCGGATCGGGCATTTCTGGACATCACTCGCAAACCCCAGTGCAAAGCTTGTCAGCAACAAACAGATGAACTGCTAGGGACGTGAAGGTAGATATGGGCCAAGCTTCCAATCACCAGAAATGCTTTTCCCAGGCCAGCAGAAACCTGGCTTTTAACCTAAGGGCGCAATGACGCTTCCTTCATAACAGACTTTAAGAATTCAAAGTTACTAAGCACCTATCTCTCTTGCTTCAGCTCACACAACTACTTCTTTCTCGTTTTCCTTCCATCACAAGCATTCAAGTCCCAGTAAACATTAGCAAAGCCCTTTACACCTCCCATCAGATTTCCAACACCCGGGTGTGTTTCTTCAGGAGCCTTCCCAGCCAATATAAGTGGCCCAAGCTAATCATACTTGTTACTTAGAGCCATCCTTACTTGCCATCTCTTTCAAACAGACTTCAGCAGGAGCATAAGGAACAACATCTTTCCAGATAGAGCTGAGTCTGATCTAAGCATAGGTATTTTCTACAGAAAGACAGGCTTCAGATTCCTCATCTGTATCTATATACAAAGCTAGCCCCAAATTTCTCAGTTGCTTCTGGGTAATACATAACTTGAAATAAAGCAATTTTACAGGTTGTGTATGATGTACAAAAGCATATAGATATTACTTGCCATCAGACGATGGAGTTCCTGGTATGCAGGGAGAAGATAGAAGGCCTCCCAGCAGTCTTCCCTGGATTTCCCGTACTCTTGCTCTGGATGATCACATACAGACAAGAGCAGCAACAAGGCTGAAGAAAAACAGATAAGAATTAACAACATTAGCCCAGCAAAAGCATTACTAGAGTGCTCTAAGCCTATTTGCTAGTGCAATCCAGCAGCATCACAGCTCCTTGAAACGTCAGGCAGTGCCAAAAAGATGCAACCACTTCGGAGAATGCGCTAGAACCCTGAAAAATGGCTTTAGACTTTCCTGTTTCCCCCTATTTTCCTTTGAACCCTTTGCTTACTGTCCGTGCAGGACTACTGTTGCCAGCACACTCTATTTGCTGCAGCACAGAATGGCCAATACCTGTGTAGCTCACTCAGACCTGAGGCTGAGAAGGACTATTTGGTGCTTCCTGGTGGCAGCTGCCTTCCAGAGGAACATGGAGGGGGGCTAAATAAAAACAGCAAACTGGAAAACGCAGAGAAACAGTGGAAAATTGCTGTTCTTCCTGGTTTACAGGTAGGGAAACTGAGGCACAGACTGCTGAAATCTGTCCAGAGAAGCTCTAAGGGGAAAGGTGGAGAACTTGTAGGCTTTACAAGGACACAACCTGAATCTTCCTTCGATCTAAAGGCCTCACTTTGCCACCTAAAAGTCCATCTGTGCACTGCCTCTCTAGCACCCACTCCTGGGCTTCCCGGAACACAGCACACAGGGCGCAAGCATCCAGCCCCTGCTCCCACAGCCGAGGAGCCAGGACAGAAAGCTGCCACTGGCCATCCCCTACACGGGGTTGCTCGTCATATTGGTGACACTGTTCCAGATGCCTCCATGTGTAGGTGATGCCCAACACCAGCTTTCTGTAGCGGCTCCTCAGCTGTAGGAGCAGGAGATGGATTCTTGTGTTCTATGTGCTGTGATTGAGGATACTCAAGAAAGCTCAACACAAGGGCAGTGAAAAAAATTAAGAGGATAAAGCATGGCTGGACTGCTAGGTTGGTGGAACTGCTCATGAGATCACCAGCTGGAGATGATGGGCAACAACCACCAGGCAACGCTGCCACCTTCACCAAGCTACTGACATTTCAAACATGACTCCTGCTTCCACCTCCTTGTCACTGCTCTACTTTGGGTCTCCTAGCAGTAAAGATTTCAGCTAATAAACCAATACAGAACAGAAGTGGCAAAAAGCAACCTCAGAACTCTGCTTCCAGTAAAAAATATTCGGAGCCCAATAACAAAAAAAGCAAGATGGTCCAATAAGCAACCTTAGGAAACCCTAACACCTTCTATAAAGCACAACCCCTTTGGAAAAGGAAATCTTACAGAGACAGATGTTAATGCACACACCAGGAAACATTGACATATCCTGAAGCCCTTCACTCAGCTGATTCCAGTGCAGCAAACATCAAAACACAACAGCACAAAACACCAGAGGACTCTAAAGCTACAAAAGACAAAACAACCCCCAGAGCAGTTAACCTGCAGAAGCCCAAGAGCTAAACGACCTTCTCTCTCCAACACTGCGCCTTTATACCCCCAGCAACACTCACAACCCCTCCCTCAATGCCCTGGGGCAAACCACCACCTGGGATGAAAGAGGTAGGATGAGCAGTGCTTTGCTTTTGGGCTGATGTCTGTAGCCCAGAAGGGGTCCCGGAGAGAAAAGGGCTCTTCAATAGGGCAAATCCCAATTTGCTTTCTCCAGGACTACGTTTCTATCCTTTGGACGCTGGAGAGAGGGCACTAGGGAGGCCGTGCGCAGACGCAGTTTTAGGTGGCCAGGGCAGGAGCTCTGTGTGTGTGTAGGTGATGCCTGCGTGAGAAATGCTGTTGGGTTTGCAAAAACAGAAAAACTGCTCCAAGGAGCACGCCCGGGGGAATGGGAACTGGGCGGGGCGCAGCAGTTTCGGAGCCCGCTGTCTCTGCGGCACCGATAAATTGAGCGGCTGCTGCCACCATGTGTCCAGACGAGGGTACTGCAGGTGGCGGAGACGGGGAAGGCGGAGCTGCTCCGGGCGCCGCTCGCTGCTGCCATCACGTGTCGAAATTTCGGTACTGATGGGGGCGGGGTCCGAGCTGTGGCGCCGGGCACCGCTCGCTGCTCCCATTCTCTGTCGAAAAGTCAGCATTGAAGTGGGTGGTGATGAGGGAAAAGCGGCTAGGGGTCGCTTTCCGGTGCTACTCCGTGTCCAAAACACGGCCCCCCACGGGCGGAAGCAGAGGTATGCACCGGGAGGCGATAGGTGCTGCCATCATGTGGCCAATATTCGCTACTGCACGCGGTGTAGACAGGCGGCTGCAAATGTGGCGCTGAACCAATCAGAACGGCGGGAGGGCCGGGCTATGAGTGATTGACGGGCTTCTCTGCCAATGGCGAGCGTGGGTGGTGGAGGCAAGACAGAGCGGAAGAGGGGCTGGGCTGAGAGTGATTGACAGGAGTCTAGGCCAAAGACGGCCGTGGGGGGGAAGCTAAGACTGATTGACAGGAGCCTCAGCCAATGGCGACCGCGAGGGGCGGTGGCAAAACAGAGAGAGAATTTGACAGGCCGGTCTGCGAGTGATTGACAGGGGTCTCGGCCAATGGTGGCCGCGGGGTGCCTCAAAGCTGCTTCCGATGCCACACTCCACCTGCAGTACCCAGTTTTCGCCACAGGACGGCAGCAGCTAGCGCTGCGCTGAGCCACTCCTTGGGCCCCCTCATCTCCACCATCCGCAGTACCGAGGTTTGGACACATGATGGCAGCACACGCTCACTTTTCGGTACCGAAGAGGCAACGGGCTGAGCGCAACGGCGGCTCCCAGCCCAGTTTACACCCTCCGGGAACACCGACTGCTGACTGGGGACTTGAAGACTTTGCAATATTGGGGCTGGGGCCAAGTCAAGTTGCTAAGGGAACTTTTATTTGAGATTCTTTCAGGCTTGTTCATTTTTATCACTTCGTATTTGCTTTGTAGGAGTTTATAATCACATTCTTCTCTTTTGCTTTTTATTCCCTTTACGCATTTTTACTTGCTTTTTCATTCATGGTTTTTTTTCAGCTGTCTTTGCTTTTTAGTCTCTGGTAGTAACTTTTTTTTTTTAGGCATCCCAAACCTAAAACGAGATGAGAGATGGGCAAAAATGGGTTAGAAAAGGAAAAAAATGGTTTAAAAGACATTACAAATGGTCAGAAATTGGTTAGAAGTGGCAAAAAAAATGGCATAAAATGCGTTAGAAGTGGCCAAAATTGGGTTAGAAATGGCAAAAATGGTTTAGAAATGGGAAAAAAGGTTTAAAATGGGTTACAAATATAAAAAAAAATGGCTTAAACTGGTAAGAAATGGGCAAAAATGGGATAGAAATGGCTGTAACTGGCTCCTTTTTTCCCTTTTTTTCCTCCCTCCCTCCTTCCTTTTTATCTTCCTTTCCTCCTTTCCCACCCTCCTTCCTCCTTTCCCTCCCTCCTACCTTCCTTCAGAATGAGAGTGAATACAAGAGCGGAGGTTCTGAGACAATCTAGTGGAAGAGAATGTAAGAATACAATTGAATATGGGGAAGAGAATAGAAGGGAAGAGAATTTGAGATTACTAGAGAAGAGCATCTAGGGGAAATGAGTATCAGGGAACGTAAAAGATCTAACAGAATCTAAGATTATAAGATTAGAGAATTCAAGAGCATCTAAGAAGAGAATATAGGAGAGAATATCATTGAATAGAAGAGAATCTAAGATTAGAAGAGAATCTAAGAGAAGCCAAGAGAAAAAAAAATTGAAGTGCATACAGGAAAAGGGACGAGAAATTTAGAGAATCTAAGAAAAGGAAATGGAAGAGACTATAAGCGTATATAACCAAATAAAATAGAAGAGAAGGGAATCTAAGAGAATATGTAAGCAAATATAGAAGAGAGACAGGAATAAGTGAAAACACTATATAAGACAATAAGAGAAAATAAGAAAATGTAGGACTATAAAAAAGGGGAAGAGAATATAAAAGAGGGAAGAGACTCTAAGAGACCATAAGAGAAGGGAAAAGAATGTAAGAAAAAGGAATATGTAAGACTATAAGAGAATCTAAGATAAGGGAAGAGAATGTAAGAGAAGAGAATTTAAAAGAAAAAAGGGAATATAAGAGAAAAGAATATTAGAGAACAGAAGGGAAGGGAAGAGACTAAGAGAATATAGGAAAACAGAAGAGAGTAAAAAGAGAAGGGAATATAAGAAAATGCAAAAGGTTAGAAGAGAAGGGAGTAGAAAAGAACAGAGATTAGAATAAGAGAATATATGGAAAGAGAATATAAAAGAATCTAAGAAAACAGAACCAAAGGGAAGAGAAGAGACTATAAGAAAATGTAAGAGAATATAGGAGAATAGAAAAGAGTACAAGAGACAGGAAGGGAAGAGACAGATGGGAAGAGACCATAAGAGAGTATTAGAGAAGACAAAAGAAACGTGCTCCTGGCCTGATAACATCTTTATTTTTTCAGGACAACTATTTAATTTCATTAAAAGCAGGAATCTTTAAATATATATAGTCTTGTCTGTCATGGAGCTTCAAACCTTTGCAGCAGTCATCAAGCTGTGAGAGGGAGCTGCACAAAGGAAATCCTTTCCCGAAGGCAAGCAGCTGAGCAGTGATCTGTTATAGCCACCTATCAATGTTAGCTGTGCAGTGACACTAATGCCACCAACAGAGCAGCAGCCACCGAACACGAGGGGATGCTGCTGTGTGCATGGAACGCAGAGGCAAATTCCCAAAGTGCTTGCTGGGTGTGCATTAAGTAGCAATTACAGGAGTTTTCCATTCACGTCCCCAGTGGCCTTACCTCTTCCTCCCATGCCACTTTGCCATGCTTCACTGCAGCATCCAAGGATCTTGTCCCTGTCTGGCTGGGGGTCATCAGCACACTGCGTGCTGGGCAGCACGCATCACCTGCAGGGCTCTGTGATCACCAGGGTGCGGCAAAGGCAGCAGTAGAGAGGGGTCCCTTGGAAATGCGTGCTGTCTGCCTGCATGCACTGCTCTGTTATGGTATCTTCTTGAAACCAGGGCCTAAATACGCATCTCTGTCCCTGCAAGTAGTGCCCGGGGCTGCCGGGAAAGTGAATCTGTGTAACAGGCTGTGTGTGTTCTGGTCTGTAAGCCCCTCATCAGCTATGGTACAGTTGAAGTCTTGTCACTGTAAAATGTTTAGCAGATAATACCCTTTAGTGAACTAGAAACCTGCCCTAATCTGCATGGCTGGCAGGCTAGGAAAGGTAGATACATTTGGGGTTATGCACACAAAAGCTCTACATCTGCTGTGGTTCAAGTGTCATTGTTCTTATAGGTAAATGGAAAAGCAGCCTTAGGCTTCCTGCTGGGCTCAGGGGTCCATCAGCTGCACCAGAGGAGCTTTGCTTTCAAGATGTGATACTTGCTATGCTGGTAAGTGACCAGTTCAAATAGGCTGAAATAAAACTGAATTTGCCCAGAGCTGGGTGTTGCTTGCACTGGTACTGGTATGTGTGGTAGCAAACATTTAATGTGAACCACATGCTGAACAGACCTCAGTATTTCAAATAAGCCAGTTTCCCCTCCCTGGCTGCATTAAAATATGTTCCTCCAGATGAATTTAACCTCATATCAGCAAAGCACTTTAGCTCAAGGTACCAAAGACGAGCTTCAGCAAGGGCACAATCCCACCAGACACACCAAGGAGCGTGAGGATGAGAAGCCTTTCCATAAGAAAGAAGGATAATTGTGGCTTTGAGGTTTTAAAGAGACCCTCAGCAGCTGTAGGGAAACGCCTGCATTCACTGGGGTTCTAATCATAGGATCACAGAATGGTTTTGGTTGGAAGGAACCTTTAAAGGTCATCTAGTCCAATCTCCCCTGCAATGAGCAGGGACATCTTCAACTAGATCAGGGTGCTCAGAACCACATCTGGCCTGGCCTTGAATGTCTCCAGGGATGGTGCATCCACCACCTCTGGGCAACCTGTGCCAGTGCTTTACCACTCTCATTACAGAAAAATAATGTGGCTGACTTGCAGTTCCTGGTTCTCCCTCCCTCCAGCCCTTGCCTTCTCCTCAACAGTGCAGCTCCTCTGCTGCAGAGCCGGGATCCCTCTCAGGAAAATCAGCTCTTAACCCTGAAACTGCCCCATGAGTTTCTGCCCACACAAGCAGATCAGGATGGCAAAGCTTTGTCAATTTATGTACATCACCTAGACAGAAGACATCATAAACAAGGACAACACATTGTGAGTACTGTGGTGGACTCCCATTGGGTTGGAAAGACTGCATGGGTACTAATTCAACAAAGATAATACCAAGAGCTGTAAACTCCGCTGGTAGCACCCAAATGTCAAGAGGAAACTGGGGACCTGCATTGTTACAACATCCAACAGGTTGATTAGAAAAATAGCGGCAATTCCCCAAAGAGCCACTGCAAAACAGCCTGCAAGCAAATCAACTGCTGTTTAGGCAAAATGCAATGCAAAGATCTCAAATCAGGAAAGCAAATCAAGCTGAGATTTCGTGTGGCAATGTTTTCAATTACATGAATGTAATTGACTGGAAGGGAAAAAACGTCTTGAATTAAGCACATAAACAAGTTGAACAAGGAAGAAATTATTTTGTTCAAGCAGAGGATGTGATTTTGCTCTGATTTACTGGCCCCAGGTATTTCTATAGGAGGATCTAGATCTGTCCAGCTGCTAAAGTGTCACTCTGCATTTATGCCAATGTAAGAGGAAACAAAGTCCTGCATCCAGATCTTGAGCCCCAGCTCAAGAGGGATGCGGAGCTGCTCAAGTGAGCCAGAGGAAACCATGGAGATGCTGCGAGGGCTGGAGCACCTCTGCTCTGGAGCCAGGCTGAGAAAGCTGGGCTGGGTCAGCCTGGAGAAGAGAAGGCTCCTGAAGGGGAGAGCTTAGAGCAGCTCCAGTGCCTAAAGGGGCTCCAGGAAACGTGGAGAGGGGCTTTGGACAAGGGCCTGTAGGGACAGGACAAGGGGAATGGCTTTAACCTGCCAGAGAGGAGACTGAGACAAGCTCTCAAGCAAAAGTTCTTCCCTGTGAGGGTGCGGAGGCGCTGGCACAGGGTGCCCAGAGAAGCTGTGGCTGCCCCATCCCTGGCAGTGTTCAAGGCCAGGTTGGACAGAGGGGCTTGGAGCAACCTGCTCTAGTGTGAGGTGTCCCTGCCCGCCCGTGGCAGGGGTTGGAACTGGATGAGCTTTAAGGTCCCTTCCAACATGAACCATTCCATGATTCTATAAAATGCAGAAATGGGGAGGATAACTACAGGCAAATTACAGACCAATTGGTGAAAGCACAGGGTAAATGGATTTCCTCTCTTGGCAAGGTCAGAGGAGCATGTGCTACAATTACCAGACATACCTCCACTCTCCTCTGTTGCTTCCCATTAGCAAAAACCTTTATGTTCTTTTTGGTCTTGCAGCTGGAAGAAAGAGGTTAAAAAAATCTTCTGGAGCTCTTGAAAGGGTCTGTTCTGGCACTCACAATGTCCACACAAGTGCACACTGCTCTGAAACAGAAGGGTTCTTATATTTACCTAAGAACAAAAACTGGGTTTTTCTTCAGCTCAAGAAACCACTGATGTGAGTCCACAGCATCAACACTGATGAGGCTGATAGGCTGGTGTGCAGCCTAAAAAGCACGCATGATCAGTGTGCAGGTCATGCGTAAAACTCGTTCAAGACAGATGCACTCATATATAGCATCATATAAGCAAGGTATTGCTGCAACTGTCCCTTTAATAAATGGCTTGTTCTACAAACCTATCTATCCTTACATCATCTTTATGTTCCTCCTCCTTGTACATATGAACATAAATTGTTAATAAGTTAAGCTTTGATTTTGGAATTTTAATAAAGGTGAAGACACCCAAAGGACTGCACAGCAAAGTGACATTTCAAATGGATAATGCAGGAAAGAGATGTTCATGGTTGAAGGGTGGGAAGCCAAAATCCCAAACCAGGTTTAAGAGTGTTTTTATCTCGCTGCCAATGGAAAAGGTGGTACCTTCAAAGGTCACCCAGGCTGTCTCATGAAATTTTGTAACATCCCATGTAGCTGTTCCCCCTGTTTCACACCACAACCAAAACCGCAGACAGAAGCAATGGGCACGAAATGAAACACAGGACAGGAAAGTCCATTTAAACATTAAGAGAAAATGTTTACTCTCAAGGTGATCACTGGAACAGGTTGCCCAAAGAACTTGTAGAGATCTTCTTGGAGATGTTCAAAACCAGAGTGGACAAGGCACCAGAGTCTGAGCAAGGGGTCTGGTGCATCTGCTTCTTCATGGGCATCCTGCTAGGAAAACCACTGGATGCTTGCCACCACGGTGCTACTGTGGCATCCACAGTGCCTTCAGCCTCTGCCTTGTTTCTCTTCCTCCAAGCTCTGTTGAGGGTCTGGAAGAAGCCTGATACTTGTTGAGCTGATGGAGGAAACAAGCCCACCCTGGCCTTCCATGGAGGGGGATGGCTACTGCCCAGTTCTCCCCAGTCTATGATGGGGGGAAAGCAGGACACATGCCACAACACTGTTGACTTTGTCCATGGAGCCCCAGCCTGTTCCTGGTCCTCCAGCAGCAACAAGATGCTGTTTTACAGCCATCTCCATCCTTTTCTCACAGCTGCATGTTGCTGCCTAGCTCCTCTGATGCTGCAGCCACTTTATCTACCCCACCGTAAAGCACTTCCAGCAGCCACAGGATATGCTAGCTTATCAAACTGCATCTCTTTAAAGGTATTTTGTGCTCAGCCATACCCCCATCTGTGCTATATGGCCTGCTTTAAAACTCTGCTTATTTCCTCCCTCCTCCCACCAGTTTCTGATCTGCCTGGAGCACTTCTGAGCCCTAATGCTGGGAACTGCATTTGGGCCACATCTCCAGCTCTAAGGGTGGTGTCAGCCACAGCCCTTTCATGCAGCAGAGCACACCAGGCCAGTTTGCCTGCCTTGTGCTCAAGCACGGAGACTGCTGCTGGCATTGCAGACCAGGGCTGATGAAAGCAATCTGGGCATCAGCCATGCCAGCAAAGACATGTGCTTCATGCAGTTACTGAGCATAACAATGTGGCATCTTCAGTCTTTGATGTAAGCTATTTCTCTACTGCTACTTACTGTAGTTCAGAGAGGTCTTCCTCAGGTGACAGCCAACAGCTTCCTTCCAGGGTGCAGGCAGCGAGCAGCAAGCCTCTCTTGGGAAACCCAGAGCTGAGCACACAAGAACTGGAGAGAGCTCTGTGCAGGAGTCACATTAGCACCTGTGAGTGCCTAAGACACTTACGTATCCCCCAGCAATTGAGTTATATGTGTGTTTATAGGTCATTGAAGTCTGATTTTGCAGCAAGTGCTCTCACCAACTGACCACAAGGAGGTTTGAGTTGCTTGCAGAGGCAAATAACTGCTTAACCAGACCTGTTCAGTCATGGTGTTCCTTCCTAAATCTCTGAAAGCTGTGGGGTTTCACCATTTCAGTCTCCTGTAGGAATGGCAAAAAAACATACTTCAGATTCAAAGGTTAAATTCCTTCCAAAGTGCATTCAGATGCAAGCATAAATTCAGTGACGTATACACAGAATCAGCAGTTCAGAGAACTGTTCCTTCTGCAGGCCACATAGAGCCACTGTGCACAGGGCTCTGATAAAAGCTGATTTTTATCAGTCCATGAACTCACACTCTTCACATAACCAGTTTTCTTGCAGAATATCCTGCAGCCAGTGTGAAATTCTTTCCTGTTAGGGTGGTGAGACACTGGAATGGGTTGCCCAGGGAGGTTGTGAGTGCTCCATCACTGGCGGTGTTCAAGGCCAGGTTGGATGAAGCCTTGTGTTGGATGGTTTAGTGAGAGGTGTCCCTTTCCATGGCAGGGGGGTTGGAACCAGATGATCTTGAGGTCCTTTCCAACCCTAACTATTCTATGATTCTATGATTCTATGACCTAGACTCAGTAGCTACTACTTACATCTGATGGACTTCACAGGGTGGCAGAATGCCTGCCCTGAGCAGGAGCCATCTCATGCAGCCCTTAATGGCAAGCTCCTTGTTCTGCACTGGTGTTCCCTCTTTCAGGTGTGTCTGTCTGCTTTACATCCACAGAATTGAACTCTCTCCTGGAATGCATGGGCTTAAAATCAAGTTAATCCTTGTGCGCCCCCCATAGCCCTCACAAGGAGTGGACAGCTACATGCCTCACTCACTCTCTTAGGATTTCAAGCATGCCTTTTGGATGCAGGAACTCAGATTCATCTGCCTTCCTCAGCTTTGAGCAGGAGCCCCAGGTTTGCAAGGCACCCCAAAGGCTCAGAAACCTGCCCAGTTAGAGCCAGAACACGAGCATGTCTACCAAGTGACATCTGCTATGCCCCTCCAGGCCTTCACACCACTCCTCTGTCTCCCAAGCCAGTAGACCTGGTAGAAGAGCTTTTGTTCATGGGTTGTGCTGGGCTTTTGGTTTGGTTGCTGCAATTCCTGCCTAGCTCATAACCAAGCTAAGGGTAATCATCTTACCTCATTTGCACAGCCTGGCCTAAGGAATCCCATTGTCACAGGGTGCCCTCACTGTCTATAGGGGTTCTTCTCACTGCTATTCCACCCCTCCATTCAAGATGCCACTATTTAATAGACTGTCTGCCGTGTCCTGTTGGAAGTGTACTTGGAGATACTTACTCCTAAACTGAGTAAATATAAACAAAGCTTGACAAAGGATGCATCCCAGTTAGAGGCTGACTGAGGAGGCCAGCTATGTAGACTCAAATTTACATTTGTGATGGGCAAAGTAAATAGTTACTTAAATACCTTATTTTAAATGGGATATGCATCTATTAAGAGGTAGGAGGAAAGTCTTACCATGTCTTTTCCTATTTCAGGTCTCAGAACATCATACAACTTCTGCACAACAGGACAATGAATGTGTCCAGCAACTGCAGTATCACAAGTCTAGAACTTTATCACCATGTCAATCTCCTTGAACTTGCTCTGTATAATGTCATTCCTTTTTTGGAGCTCTATTTAATGCCCTTGCCCTCTGGGTGCTCTTCTGCAAGATAAAGAAGTGGACAGAAACAATGGTGTATGTAATCAACTTAGCATTTGCAGACTGCTTTGTCATCTGCAGCTTGCCTTTCATGGCTTATTTGCTCTGGAATAAGTCAGCCCGAGATGAACTCGGCCAGTTTACAGAGACAACATATTTCATCAACATGTTAGTGAGTATCTACATAATTACATTTATCTCCATTGACCGATACATTGCCATAAAACACCCCTTGAAACATGGCCTTCAGGTCTCCAACAAAGGCAGCCCTTCTCTGTGGGTTTCTATGATAATCGGTGCCATTGCACATTCAGAAGGACATCACCATGCCTGCTGCTCTGAGCCTGCTTTCCATGTTCTTCACTTTTATTCTTCCATTAGCAATCTTGACTTTTTGTTCCACAGAAGCGATCAGGAGCCTCAAGAGATGCCTGAACACCAATTCACCAGAGGAGAAATGAATCCAGAAAGCTGTTCACATTATTTATGCTAATCTGATTGTATTTCTAGTATGTTTTTCTGCCAGGCTTCTTTGGCTTACTTGCCAGGTTGGTAATGGATACCGTTAGAGCTACCTGTTTCATGCTCCACGTTATGAAGAACATCGCCTCCATGACAAGGTGTGTTGCCACATCTAACTGCTTCATGGACAGTGTCTGCTACTACTTTGTGACCAAGGAGTTCCATGAAGCCCTTCTACCACCCAAAACCAGCAGTGAAAAAACAGATCAAATCCACCCCTTGCACACTTGCTAAAGGAAAACACGGGGTGGAAGGAGGGAAGCAAGAGGGATGAAAAACAGCAAAACCAAAAAAAACCCCATCTCTGCAACATCAGGTTAAGACATCTTCAGTGTTATTGGGATAACTGTTGCTCTTTCTCTCTGGAGAGATCATAGAGTCATAGAATAGTTTGGGTTGGAAAGGACCGTCAAAGCTCATCTAGCCCACCATTCCAGCCACCGGATCAAGTCACGACATAAATAAGGTGTTGCACAATGTAAGTGTTAAGAGCCACCAGTGCTGCTGAAGTTTTGAGGCAGAGGATATGGGACCTTCTACAGTACTTGCAATCATCGTAGGTACAGGCGTACCTGCTAAAAAGGGGCAACCCTCTCCAAAGGGTCTTGAATTTTGTCCTTCTGTCCTCAGTGACTTGACTCCAGCTTTGACTATGGTCTTAGATCATTTTATTGCAGCTTCAAGAGGGAGAGCTATGTGGGATGGAGAATAGATGCTAAGGCCAGTGTTTCCACCATGCACTTATTTGTACATAACATGCAACTAAACATAGGAAACTGAGCACCCACACAGCAGTACACAAATCCACTTCTGGTACTGCTATATAGACGGTCACTTAAAACCAAGAAAAATCCCATGTACTACAATGCCAAACCTAATACATCTGTGCTGCTCACACCAAACCATACACTGGTAGTTTCCTGCCAGCCTATAATATTTCAAAGCTTGCAGCAATTACCAGGACACAGCTATTGCTGTGCATGGAGTAAAGACAGTGGCCTGAGACTATTGCCCCATTCGTGCCATTTAACACTTGAATCAGCTTGTGGCAACACCCTAGCATTTGTGAGACTAAAATCATTGTGGATATAAATAAAGCCATTACTGCATGGAAAAGTAGAGCCCTGCAAAGCATTGTAGACCCCAGAACAGAACTTTTTCATTGTGCCTATCAGGTATAAATCTGTGCAGATCTGATCTCCCTAGCTGGATCCCAGACCACGTATCAGTGTAAATGGCTGGCTTTCCAACTACAAATCTCCTCTATAATACCTGTACTTGCTGACTATGCACCATGTATCCCTCCAGCCCCACAACGAAGTGACAACAGAGCAGCTCAAAACAGTTAAGCCACAAATGGAAATCTTGGGGCACTAGAAGGAAGTGCCCCACAGAGTCAGCATGGGAAACATTACAGAGTTGTTGAAATGCATGTGATAGCTGTATCTCCTTTGGCTTCGTGGTTCTTGACTCCGAGTGTCTTCTGTCTTGTAAATACCTAAAATATTCTTCCAGGGAATGCAAATCCATATTCTGCTCATTTAAACCTACAGACAACTAACTTTCTTGGTGACAGCTTACAAAGAGTTCCCTAAAAGTGTCCTGTCACCTTCTAGTGCCTGCAGACCACATGCTGAAACCACTGTCTAGACACCAGCCAAACAACATATGAAACAACCATTCCCATCACAGAAAACACTCCTCATCCGAACATTAGATCTAACTGCTTTGTGTCAACATTAATTACTTTGAAGAGAGATGAAGGTTGAGCCATATCAACCTGTTCTCCTACTGTTAACCCAGAAAGCAAACTACTTACTTGTTCTGCAAGCCCTGTCATGTTCCTGGTTTCTGCCTGTTGACATGGGCACCTTGTCCAATTTCCAGTGAGCTCCAACGAAGTTGTCTACTCTGAAATACAAAACAGTAATGCGTTTGTGTCTGCGGCCTCCTGGATAGGCCTTGTAGGATGGCAAATAAAAACTGCTGTTGAGATACCATTTGCTACTGTTTTATAACCGAAGAATTTCAGAGCAATTTCTTCTTCCCCAAGTGCAGAGTTTTCAAATCCAGGAGGGACCACAGACAAGACACTCTATTAAATAAACAGCTTCCATGGTTTCAGCCCGGCCAGCAACTAAGCACCACACAGCCCCCGTCGATGCCAAAACCAGTACAAATGTGCTAAAGCATTTATAGTCGGCATTTCTATACATAGCCAAGCTTGCTGCATACAGAGCTGTATGGAGTGAGTGTTTTTCTCTTGTAGGAAGCAAACTGAGGCCTCCCGCTGTTCATGTTCTACATTAAAAACATTAAGTGTTTCTTTTTCTCATTGTGAAATAGGAATTTGTTGACTTCACAATCCCAGTCATCATGAAGTAATGGTTTTTGTTGTTTGCACTGACTGCTAGGAAAACAAAAAAGGAAGCACTTTTAGCAAGTGGTAATAAAACTATTTCATAGTATTATATCTATAAATAAACATTCATTCATCACCCTTATACATCAGAGTCCTCTATTATTAATGCTAAACCTATACCAGAGATTGCGAAAAGAGACTTAGCTAACATGATATAAAAGCTTCCTTACAACAGGCTACTTACAGTGTAACCCAAAGATGAGCAAGCAACTTCCCGATTACCTGAAGATGCAGATACTACCTGGGACAAACATGATTATCTGCTTTACATACCAAGTTATAATGATGTTAATGGTGGGTTTCTGACACCTGTCTTTAGTCAGAACAAAACCTCAGCTCCATGAGCGCTCCCAGTAAATGGAACAGCACCTTTGCCACAACAAACTATGGAACCTGGCCCATAACAAACTAGCAGCCATCACACAGCACTGGAATAGCAAACCATGAGGACAGCGACACTGTGATCCACACATCTTTCTGATTTCCTTGCACAGTAGCCTCGCCCACAACAGGAGGGAGCAGCTGTCCCAGTCCATCAGAGCTCCAACAAGCAGGGCTGCACCACTGCATTCTGCTAATGTTTCAGCAAGACAGAATCTCTCTGTCCCTTGAAAGGAAAAGATGCTGGCAATGGCTTAAACTTTAAATGAGGAAATTGATGCTGCAGTAACAACTTGGGCTGTGGGGAGCAGGGGGACACAAATAAAATGCAAAAATAACATGCGAGGAAAGTAATCCAGATTCTTGCTTCTATGTGAGCAGCCGTCAGATTCAGCAGTTTTGGCTCTTCTAAGCAGAAAAGGCAGGGGCTGGCATGAGGCATTATTTTACTGTGTTGATGCTGTGGGAGTATGGAGAGGGCTATAGTACAGAGAACCCTGCAAGGCAGACAAGGCCAAGATATTCCCCAACAGAAAAAGGAGGCAGGAAGCCCATCAAACCTGTCTATTAGCAAACCGTACCAGGAGCACAGGAAAACCTCACAAGAAGGGCTTTCTTTGACTGAGAAACAACCTCAAGCAGGACATCAGGCAGAGCTTACAAGGGAAGGAAAAAAGGCTCTACAAAACACAGTTAAACCTTAGAGATCAAGAAGTACAAAGATCAAACAGGTCTCAGCAAGTTCCTCCCTTAGACATGAAAAGTTACCTATAAATTACAAGCAAAGAATTGAGATCACCTAATACTGCTGCTGCTAAAACCAGCAAACTTGACCAGATGTGGCCCGAAAACCACCCTATTGCTTTGTCACAGCTTTCAGTAAGGATGAAGAATACAGAAAGTCCAGAATTTTAAAGGAATTGGCACATGAAATCTCACACCAGCAACAAGGCTTTTAAATAAGTCAGACAAAAGAGGGTCAGGGGGCAAAGACCATCAAACAGAGCCCCTGCTCTTCGTACAGGCACTGGTTCCCAGTAGTGCCCCCAGACTACCCCAGTGGAGAGCTGCCAGCAAGGAAGGTAGAAAACAGCACACGTCACCTGCACTGTGCCACACATGACAGCGCTCACAGGGCTGAAACAGGCTGAGAACTGCTAGGGCAGGGGAAAACACCAAGTGAGCATCACTGGTCCAAAGCAGAGGTGATATAACCTGCAACTGGATGGAAGAAAGGGGCCATAAGGAGCTGCAAGAGCTTAGAGGGTAGCTGGTACGGAGCTAAGGTGCAGAAAAGAAAAGCATGAGGATCCTGACTCAGTGCTGTCCAGGTATCACACAGAGACCCAAGAGCCACACCAGGAGATGCGCAAGGTCTCTGCAGGTAACACTTCATCATAGTTTTGCCTGCTGGTAGCTGGTGTTGAGTTGCACTGACATATCCTGGTGAACCTGATGATCACAGTCAGCTGTTTTGTGCCCGGTAACATGATTTGTCCCTCCCTGGAAGCCTCACCAGGCTCATGGGAGACACAGCTGCCCTTGTCCGCTGACCACAGCACCAAGGTGTGGATGGGAAGCATCACACCAAAGCAATGTTACGAGCTGAGCTCCCTTCAGGCTTCATTTTGCCTGCTCATGGTTAATACTGCTAGTGATTGCCTTGATACAGACAATAGGAATGTGTGGACAACATCTGATTATGATGCAAAATGAAGTGTTTTCTGTACAGTGGTGAAACTATCACAACCCAGGAGCTGGGTGACTGAAAACTAAAGTACTAACAAGGACCATGACATGAAAATGACAGTGGTTGAGGATCAGCGAGTTGGGCGTACTGAGTCAGTAACTAATTTATAAGCTTCCACCAACAAGCAGCCTAAGAAAGGGAAAATCAGTCCCTGGAAATGCAAGAGAAGCATTTAAACCAAGCTCTATACTGAGTATACTCTAATAACAAGGAATTAATCTCAAAGGCTGCTTTGTAATGCACAGACAGACAATGCAGAAACACTTCTGAAGCTGCTTTAAGACAACCTGGAAAGTGGGAAGGAGAAATGCTCTTGCCCAAGACAGCATTTTTGATGCGTATCTCCAAAAGCATTCTGAGCTGCAAGGATGCTGGCTGCCTTGTCCTGAGCACCACTATAAGGGGAAGTGGTAAGAGCTGGGTTTAGGCATCCCTTTTCCATTATCACCTGGTTGTAACAGTTCACATAACTCCTAGGTGCAGGATCCAAGTCTGGCCCAAAACAGAGGCCCAAGCATTTTCCCCTGCTGTTGAGATTGCTCTGGAACCTCAAAAGGCCCCAGCTCTGCTCTACTTCACGGCTGCACAGAAAGTGTCAAACCACTACAGTGGAACCAGACCTCAACTCAAAGCCAAGTAAGGTGGATGGAGGAGGAAGGAAACACAAACTGGGGTTAAATGAAAGGGAGGGAGGAAAAAAACGGGAGTAAGGCAAACTAACCATGAGTGTCAGTTCTGGTACTTTTGAAATGCATTCAGCTCCACTGAAATAACTAGTATTCATGTTCTTACTCTTGTCACTTCCATGGGGGCAGGATAGGAAGCAGGAACTTATTTAAACAAGAAATGTGTTTTTTTCAGTGGAATTCCCATTTAGCTGCAGAGGGCTCATAAGAACAATTCTCACAGTCATGGCAAGGCGCTGGCACAGCATGCCCAGAGAAGCTGTGGCTGCCCCATCCCTGGCAGTGTTCAAGGCCAGGTTGAACACAGGGGCTTGGAGCAATGAGGTGTCCCTACCCGCCTGTGGCAGGAGTTGGAACTGGATGAGCTTTAAGGTCCCTTCCAACCCAAACCATTTCATAACACAACATTTTTCCATCCCGGGTGATAGGCAGCAAGGTGCTAAGTCCCCAGCTCCCCATCCCTCTCTGGGGATGGGCACTCACTGCAGGGGCAGCTCTCCAGCTCACAGGGCAATTCTCCTTTCGGAGACAGCCTCCTGGAAGGATGCAGCCATTTCATTCTGTTTCAGGGCAACACCTCTCCATGTGTTATCATTGCAATTGGCCACCAACTTCCCCTTTGTTGGGGGAAGAAAGGGAAACCAATGTGTCTGACTCCTGGAAAAGCTTTGGTGTGTGATGAGAAACATCCTGCACACAGAAAAAAATTATCAAGCAGTTTTGGGAAGGCCTGGCAAACTGCTGGACCTTGAGAAGAGCTTCACAAAAACTGTACTTTCCTGTTATTGTCGATCATTTGAGCTATATAGGCTGAGATACCAGGAACATTGGAGCTCCTGGAGATAAAGACTGCAAAGGTAGTATTTTATCCTGGCTCCTCTGCTCAGCCAAAACAACTGCAGCAAGCTGGGTTAATGCACGGATTCACATGCTGCTAGCACCAATGCAGCCTCTGCTGCTGCACCTTTCTTTGCACAGACTCACCCCAGCTCTAAACCTGGCTCCCACCCACATTTGCCTAGGAGCTCTTGTGCCTCTCAACACTCCCTCATGTTGTCTAGGTCTGAGGGTGCATTGAAGATGCTGCTCAAATGCTAGAAACACCAGATGAAGGGGCAACACTTACAAGGAATGCTCTTTAAAAAATACTTAAAAGTAGTGCTCTGACCACTGTTAATTTTCTTGCAATACACAAATAAGCACACTGGGACAAGCTCTCCTCATTAAATTTCAGTATGACAGAGCAGAATCTCAGTGTTTGTCATAAGTGATTCTCTTTAACAGTAAAAATACATCATTACTTTTACTGTTAAGCAGGTATCCTGCTTGTATAGGTTTACTAGATTATTTTCCATGCTAGATAAAATAACCAACTGGAACAGTCAACAATGAGTAGTAAGCTCCAGGTTTGTCACCTACATCAACTGCAGCTGGATAGCATCTCTACCCTTTTCTTTACACAGCACTCATGATCTTGGCAGAATAATGTATTTTAAAACATTTAGACATTGTTTAGCCAAATGCTCCTCTACGATTCCATGATAGAACATTAGATACAATGACCTACCTTCTTTTGCTAGACAAAGCTCCAGGGTAATGGATATTTTGTAATATCAGAATTAGCAGTGAAATTCAGAACACTCTTTAGCCAGGCCCTGAAATATTTAACATAAAATAAGATACAACCTCCATTACCTCAACTTCCAGACAATAACCCAGAAAGGACTGCTTCAGGGAAGCTTACTCTTGCATACAGATAACAGATAGCAAAAAAAAGCATCTGAAGAAAATAACATTATTTTTCAAATCCTTTACTCTATTTTTCTCCCCCAACCACATTTTCTTACTGCTTTCTGTTGCTGGGTTTCTTTTTTATAGAGAGCAATGATATACAAGAGAAATCCTGACTTTCAACCAGCCGTAGCCACTGCTGAGATCAGGGAACAAACCTGGGCTCAATTAGGCAGGGAGTAACCCGCTTTTTCTCCACACACACACACATACCCCATCCCTGTTAAATGAACACAGTGTAGTTGAAAGTATTTTTCTTGAATGAAAAACCAACACAATCAGCAGAAAGAAATGACAGAAATCTACAAAAATGAATAAACAAAGTGCTCAAAGGCAGAAAATGAGCACTTTTCCACCTACAAATCCTAGTCTAGTAACTGTATGTGCTATAGTATTAAGTAAAACAGTTCAGAAATGAGTTGATGATTAAACTGAAGCTGATTGAAGTTTCTCAATCTATTTTCACCTTCCAGTTGCGCTGCTGGAATCACATAAAGCTTGCTGTAAGGTTTGAGAGCTGAGAGCACTGTGTCCCGGAACATCTCCTCTCTTAGTTGTGAGCAGTGTTTGATTCATAACCCAGATCTTGTTTAAAGAGTCGGCTTCTGTCTGATTTCTATTTGTGTCAGTTCAAATCCTACTGCTGCAATAGGAAGTAAAAGAATTCTCTGGACTCCACCTCAGGAAGGCAGTCTTAAGATGCCTGAAGCACACCTCCTCTGACCCTGAGACACATCCGTTAATTCCAGGTGCCTCAGAGGGGTAGACAACATCTAAACCAGCCCAGCAGTGGTGGATGGTTACACACAGCAGGCCCTGTCTCCTCCAGCTGAAACCAAGAAGTTTTGCGGAGGCAGAGGAAGACAAAGGGACGGTATCCCTCAGCCGTGGGGTGTCTGAAGGTTTGCACAGGGACAGGGGAATTGGCTTCAGGTCCCACAGATCTGACACAGTCTCAGAATACAGACCCAGACAGTCAGAGATGATGCTTACACTGCAGGCTGTCTTGTTCCAGTTGGATTGTTTTAAATACGCTGCCCTTGTAAGAGAAAGCAGTGAAGCACTTGCAAAAACCACAAGTGATGACATTTGTGATGGTTCGTTCCACAGCTTCAGGTCAGCATCCAAGAAAATTCAGTGACCTGAATGTAAACAGGTCTACAAAAGATGCACAGCGTTTTTCATCTCAGTTCTGGGGCCCCCAAGGAGGAGGCATAGACAGACTGAGAGAGAAAAATGCTCCTCCTTATCTTCATCAGGACTTAGTTATTGCCTTCTGCTTCCCCATTGTGAAGGCTGAACACACAGCAAGTAGATGGCTAGTAACACAAGCATTTTTCACTCTCATCACTACTGCGACTGCATTATGACCCCTTACACATACACTAGTAGCCTTGCAGAAAAAGTATAAAGAGAATCCTGCTTACTGCTATGAGCACCGTATGTAGAGGAGATTTACCAAGGAAGAAACTGTAGCAAGAGAGCGACTGAATCTCCTGAATATCTATTAACAGATACCAAGTTTAAAGGGCACTTAGTAAATGCTAACCATGTTTGCCTCAGCTGCAGGTACACTCTGAAGTCTCTCTGGAATCCAGTATCAGAAACAGTGAGGTCAGATCCAGGTATTCCTTCAAGATGGTCGTAACAATGCCATATGCCTGTTAAAAAACAATCAAGATCAAATGAGTGTTTCTGAAGAGTGCAAAGACAAGGCTGCAGTTGTTTTAAACCTTGACAAGTCAAGTGTTTTGCCCTCAGAAAGTCAGGTAAGCGAAACCCAAACATGCATTACTGCAAGACTAGCCAGCTGTAACATCACATCTATAGAAAAGCAAGATCAGTACAAGTGAATGCAGACTAAGCACACTGTGATCAGATAGTTCAGGTTGCTACATCTGCTGCTAAGTATCAGCACAGCTGGATTCTTACTAAATTTCGCTGCCATTTAAGCCCTTCTCACTTACCTGTGTTTAAACCTGGGCACTAGTTCTCCCAATTACTGCATCTAATTGATGTAATCACTTGCTTTCCATGCCCAAAATTAAGCAATACATAACTCGGCACATAACTCATTAAGCACATAACTCAGGAGCCTTAAGAACTGGTTTGAGACACTCTGCTCTACTGCTGTGGAGTACTTGAGTACTTAAGTACTAAAGGATACTTGCCACAATACCACAACCACATGGAAGTATTCCATCACCTCCTGGCACATACAGACCTTGCGAGGACTGTTAACACCAGGCTTGCAGAACTGCTTGACTATCTTTGTACAACCTATGAAACTAAGCCGCTGCAAACTGCTGCTGTAGTTAAACGGTAAGCTGACATACCACATGTCTGCCAGAGAGGTCTGAAATCAAACCCTAAAGGACATAAAAAAAGAAAGAAGAGGAAGGGGCCTGCTGGACACCTGCACAGACAAAATACAGCCAGGAGCCTGTCCACAGAGCATCAGGACAGTCTAGAAACAAAGAGACTTCCCCAGAAATAAGTCCTGGAACATTTTCAATTCATCTTCAAATAACCTCCTGTGACACTACACTCATTTTCAGCTGCACACAGTGACCAGTCAAGTCAGACATATTCTGTCCTGTAGGGCGCTGCATGCACAGGCTGCGCACTGGGACATCCACACCTGTCTCATGCATTAAAAGGGCTAGGATTCAGAGGGCATTTGTAAAGCTTTAATGAGAGAAACTTCATTTAATCTTTAGACAGCATAATTTTTAGATGGCAGAAAATTCCATGAGCAAGCCTTAGACTAACTGCTCCCATATCTAAGGCCTTCAGCTCGACGGCCAGGGCAAATCAGCAGCACAGCAAATAAAGATTCTGCCTGTTCTCAACAGACTGAGACTTGAAATCATTCAGCATAAACAGAGAAGCCCTAAAGCCACCTAGTCTGGTAACTCGATGCGACTGCTGCTACAAGCACCTTGATCTGGATCAGCTCCCTCACAACGCTGTCTCTGCATCTAGAACACGAAGCATTTATAAAGAAACCTGATGACTTTACTGGATCAAGACAGGTGTCCAAACCGGGGGAAAACAGGAGAGCAGCCACTGAAATCCTCGCTGACAGTCTCCACAGAAAGGCTGTGATGAGCTGGGCTCCCCCAGGGCACAACACATCAAGGTGTATTTGCAGAACAAAAGGAGGGCAATGAGCCCTGCCCCAGCTGCTGCTGCAGACCTCACTCATTTCATAGAGAGAGAATTTCAGTCTCCAGATCTTTCAGCACCTTAAAGATACAGTGAACAGTCTTATTTCCAAACTAACTGCAAGTTTAGAACAGGAGAAATAAACGGGGAATTCCTTGGCTACTTTCTAAACGGCTATTTCCATCTTTGCCCCTTTCCCTACCAATGAAGGTACAGTGTGAATTAAGGACCTACGGGTAACCCCCCAGTTTCTTTACTTCTCCCAGTACCGAGCACGACGTGCTGTGGTATGTACGGAATACCCCTTTAGCTAGCTCAGGTCCGGTGTCCTGTCTCTGCTCCCTCCCGGCTTCTTGTGCCCCTCCTCACTGGCAGAGCACGAGGGACCGAGCAACCGCTGAAACACCGGCGCGTTACCAGCGTTATTCTCGGAGGAAAGGCGAAACTCAGCGCTGCACCAGATCCTAGGAAGAGAATTAACTCTGCTGCAGCTGACACCAGGGCAAAGGGGGAGAGACAAGCACAGTGGCAGGGCTAGGAGCCTCCGAGGCGCCTGAGATTCATCAAGGGAGGGGAAGGCAGAACCAAGCGCACTGGGGGCTCCTGACCCGGCTCGTCCCCGGCACACCGCAACCCTGCCGCGCCCGACGGACGGACGGACGGACGGACGGACGGGCGGGCTCGCCTGCCTGCCTGCCTGCCTGCCTGCCTGCCTGCCTGCCTGCCTGCCTGCCTGCCTGCCTGCCTGCCTGCCTCTCCGATAACCCCGGACCGCCGGTGGGCTCGGATCTCACCTGCTGCCGCCGCTGCCGGGACCCGAACCCGGACCATACCCACCGCCATGCCGGGTCAGCAGCGGGGGCAAAGAGAGCGCCACGGCTCATGCGCGGAGCCCGGGCTGCAGTACCGAGCTCTGCACACAGGATGGCAGCAGCCACCGGCACCACTCGCCGCACCGCAAACACCCCCCCACGCTGTACCAAATTTTGCGGGGGTATCCCCTCCCAGCATCCCCCCCCCCCCCCAACCGTGCCTATCGACGGGTTCTTGCCCTCAGACGGGTACCCGCCCATCGACAGGTACCCGCCCCGTGGCGTGTTCTCGTTCCCTCAGTGCTTCCCGCAGGGTTGAGTTGTGGCGTTTCTGATGCCGTGTGTTTGACAGGAGGCAGTTTCCCGAACGTGAAAGCAGACAAAGTTACCCAATTCCTGCTGCTAAACTAGTAAATGCTGGGGAGAGTGCAAGGAAACCCTCGTGTGCAATCAGGAGGTGAAGAGCAGCGCATCGATTTCTGTCTGAGTCTAGAGATGCAGAAGTCCAGTAAGAGGCACACAGCAGAAACAGCCACTGCAAACTAGCAGCATGCAGCAGCTCATGGGAGGCCTCTTGGTTTCCGCTGACACCATGGACGGACTAACAGCTGTTAACTATACCTATGCATTTCAAGACAATTGCAATATGTTTGAAAGAGTAGTTGAAAGGCACTGAAAAATGTAATTTGGTTTCCAGTCGTCAGCAGCTTGCTTTGCAGCTTCCCAAATACAGAGCATGGGCTGTTGGGTTTACAGTAATTGCACACAGTGCTGCATGAGAGTAAAACCATCACCCTCAAGTGATGTCAAGGGGCAGGCACCCGTTGGAGGGCAAGAACCCGTCGGGAGGTGGGAACCCATCAAGGGTTGGAAACCCGTGGTGGGGCTGGAACCCACTGATGGACAGGAACCCGTAGCTGGGTGGTTACCCATTGATGGGTGGGTAGCCAGTGGGGGGCAGGTAGCCATCAATGGTCTGGAGCCCATTGAGGTGGGATGGGTAGCCGTCGAGGGTCTAGAAGCCATCATGGGGGGTGGGTGATCCTTGAGAGTCTAGAAGCCATGGGGGGGGGGGGGGGGGAAGGCAGTACCCGTCAAGGGTCTAAAAGCTGTTGGGAGGTGCAGGTAGCTGTCAAAGGTCTAGAATATGCTGGGGGGGGCAAGTAGAAGTCGATGGTCTAGAAGCCATTCGGGGGGGGGGCAGTAGCCCATGAGGGTTTAGAGCCCTCAGTTTGCAAGCAAACTGCTGCCAAGTTTTGCCCGATTTGGAGGTTGCAATAATGCAACCATTTAGCTTTTCCTGTCTTTGTGACTTGCCCGTGTGCCAGAATTCAGCCAAGTGTTTCAAAACTCTGCAAACTTCAGTCTGAATTTTGAATCTGAAATGAGTGATCTTCAGCACTTGATGGGGAAAGGCTGAAGCAGCTCACATTCTTCTCGTCTGACAGGTAAACCTAGTTGCACTGGTGTCCCTTCATATTGCCCTATGTAGGATCAGCGCCTGTGACTGTAAAGCCTGCGGAAAGGAACAATTCCAGTAGCTTGTGAGCCTGTTTGTTCTGCAAATGAATCCCCAGGCCCCAGAGGAGTTACAGGTGATGCTACCAACAGCTTCCTGAGCATGCCCTCTTGAGGCTTTCACCCTTGCATGTTTTCTTAGATGATGAGAACATGCTATTCCCTCCTCATGCAAGGGATAGCTGTTGAGTGGTTAAATGCCATGGTGGGTTACTCCCAGAAGGCCTTGGAGAATTTGGCTATGTGCATGAAGCAAATGGGCATTGAGTTATGTGCTTTAACTGCTCTCCTATGTCTTTCTGTGGTGTGCTACCCCTTGCACAGAGGATTTCACCTTCCTTGATGTGTGGGAGGTTGCAGACATGTGCCAGCTAAGTGCTAAGTGCTACAAATAACATGAAGTACTCTAGTGCTCTTCAGGCTTTCTCTTGAATCAACAGCACCTTTAAGCAGCATTTCCCTGAATTTGCAATGTACATATGCAGACAGCTCAAGGTGGGGATGGGTTATTTTAAGCTGTCATGAGGCAAGGTGCACACAGCTTGATGTGGCAGTGATGTGAACCATGGCTTGCAAAGTTTATTACCACCTCCTTCCTTTTCACAGCAGTGAGAGCTGAAGGGTGCAGAAAGGAGGGGTGGAATAAGTTTAGGTTCTCTGCAGCTGATACTCATGATGGGACAGGGGTCCTGCCCCTGTGTGTTACAGAGAGGCTGTTGTATGTTCTTCCTGTGAGGCAACAGAATAAAGGAAGAGCAGCTTGGGCAACAGCACTTTTTCTGTTGGAGAGCATCTGGTAAACTGAAGATGTGAGAGCTGCAGCCTTACTGAGTTTGGTGTAACTTATTAAGTTAATTGATTCATGGCTTTTGAAAGTGGCTTTTAGAACAAACCCAAAAACTCTGTTTTGAGCGCTTTACCTGACAATGAGATCTGTGAGACCGGCGTGGTTAAACAAGGAGCTGCTGGGCAAACTCAAGTGGAAAAGGAGAATATATGGATTATGGAAGGAGGGGCTGGCCGCTTGGGAGGAATATAGGACAGTTGTTAGAGGATGTAGGGAGGCAATTAGGACAGCTAAGGCCTCCTTGGAACTCAATCTTGCTAGTCGGGTTAAAGACAATAGAAAGGGCTTCTTCAAATACATAGCAAATAAAACTAACACAAGAGGCAATATAGGCCCACTGCTGAACGAAGTGGGTGCCCTGGAGACAGAGGATATAAAGAAGGCAGAGGTGCTGAATGCCTTCTTTGCCTCTGTCTTTACTCCTGCAGACTCTGCCCGAGGGCCCCGGATTTCTATAGCCCCAGAAGGAGTCAGGACAAAGGAGGAGTTTGCTTTGGTAGATGAGGATTGGGTTAGGGATCAGCTATGCAAACTGGACATCTGTAAATCGATGGGTCCGGATGGAATGCACCCACGGGTGCTGAGGGAGCTGGCGGAGGTCATTGCTAGGCCACTTTCCATCATCTTTGGTAAGTCGTGGGAAACGGGCGAGGTGCCTGAGGATTGGCGGATGGCAAAGGTCACACCAGCCTATAAGAAGGGCAAGAAGGAGGACCCGGGTAATTATAGACCGGTCAGCCTTACCTCCATCCCTGGAAAGGTGATGGAACAACTTATTCTTGACTCCATCACTAGGCATATCAAGGATGAGGGGGTCATTAAGAACAGCCAACATGGTTTTATGAGGGGGAAGTCATGTATGACCAACCTTATAGCCTTCTATGAGGAAGTGACTAGGTGGAGGGATGATGGTAGAGCGGTAGTTGTAGTTTTTCTTGATTTCAGTAAGGCATTTGATACTGTCTCCCACAGCATCCTCATAGATAAGCTAAAGAAGTGTGGGCTTGACGATCAAGTAGTGAGGTGGATCGAGAACTGGTTGAAAGGAAGAAGGCAGAGAGTTGTGGTCAATGGCGCAGAATCTAGCTGGAGGTCTGTGACTAGTGGAGTTCCTCAGGGGTCGGTGCTGGGACCGGTGCTGTTTAATATTTTCATCAATGACCTGGATGAGGGAACTGAGTGCACCCTCAGCAAGTTTGCTGATGACACAAAACTGGGAGGAGTGGCTGACACACCAGAGGACTGTGCTGCCATTCAGCGAGACCTGGACAGGCTGGAGAGTTGGGCGGGGAGAAACTTGATGAAATTTAACAAGGGCAAGTGTAGAGTCTTGCATCTGGGGAAGAACAACCCCATGTACCAGTACAGGTTGGGGGTTGACCTGCTGGAAAGTAGTGAACGAGAAAGGGACCTGGGGGTCCTGGTGGATAGGAGGATGACCATGAGCCAGCAATGTGCTCTTGTGGCCAAGAAGGCAAATGGCATCTTAGGGTGCATTAGAAAGGGAGTGGTTAGTAGGTCAAGAGAGGTTCTCCTCCCCCTCTACTCAGCCTTGGTGAGGCCGCATCTGGAATATTGCATCCAGTTCTGGGCCCCTCTGTTCAAGAAGGACAGGGAATTGCTTGAAGGAGTCCAGCGCAGAGCCACAAAGATGATTAAGGGAGTGGAACATCTCCCTTATGAGGAGAGGCTGAGGGAGCTGGGTCTCTTTAGCTTGGAGAAGAGGAGACTGAGGGGTGACCTCATCAATGTTTACAAATATGTAAAGGGTAGGTGTCAGGATGATGGAGCTAGGCTTTTTTCAGTGATATCCAGTGATAGGACAAGGGGCAATGGGTGTAAACTGGAGCATAGGAAGTTCCACGTTAACATCAGGAAGAACTTCTTTACTGTAAGAGTGACAGAGCACTGGAACAGGTTGCCCAGGGGAGTTGTGGAGTCTCCTACACTGGAGATATTCAAGGCCCGCCTGGACAAGTTCCTGTGTGATGTACTGTAGGTTACCCTGCTCTTGCAGGGGGGTTGGACTAGATGATCTTTTGAGGTCCCTTCCAACCCTTGGGATTCTGTGATTCTGTGATTCTGTGAATGTTTGTTTGGCTTAGCCAAGAGAACAACCAGATCTAATCACTAGGAGCAAGCTGGAAAATCAAATGTGGTTTATGGGGCTTTTTTCCCTTAGGCGGTGAAGTCTATTGAGAATCTGTTTCATTGGTGGACAAGTAACTGTGTTTGGTCCTGTCGGTGTGCTGTGACACAGACAGTGCTGCTGGACCTGCTGTGGAAAGTGGTGCACACCAGAAGGAGAGAGGCTCTTGGCTGTGTGACAGTTTTGGATCCCAAGCAGTTTGTACTTCCTCAGGGTACAATGCAGCTCTTTTCTTACCGCTGGGAGCTGAGTGAGTATACATGCTTGCATAAGCAGATAGCACAAATGACTGGCAAATGCCATGGTATCACCTCTGTAAATGAGTATTGCTCTAATAGTAAGAAAAGTACTAGGGTGATAGTGTAATCACACCACTGTACCACTAAAACTTGTTCAGAAGGTCATGCTGTGAATTTGGGTTCCTCAAGTACTGGCTTATATTGGATGCTTGAGTGTAGTCTTAGCAGACGTTTATCAGATGTTTATGTGGAAGGGAGAACGTACAACTCTTTTTCCACTTCCTGGTAACAATCAGAGCTGTTGTTTTGATTGTTTCAGTCAGTAGTTTAATAGTTAAGGCTCCATCTTTTTTGCCATCAGGACTAGTGCTTATTCTTGCTTGATCTTAAGGTCCTTTCCAATTCAAACCATTCTATGATTCTATATGCAGGCAGGACATAGAATGTCTGTGATGGTCCTTTGTCCCACAAGCAGCGATTTTTGTGTGGACTGGGAGGATTGCTGTAAGTAGCCAAAATGTCTTTAGCTACATACCCATGAAGACAAGCTTTCAAGGAGTATTGTTCTTCCTTCTTTTGCTCTTTTCTTTCCTGACAAAATGAGCTGGGTGATTGTAACGCGAGTATAAACATCACAGCTGACCCTTTTCTAGCCTTGTTATTTCCTGGGTGCGGAGGGATGGGTGGAAAGGATTTGCAGAAAAGACATGAGTGGGAGTTGCAAGCTGACAAGAGGTTTTCTGGAGCATCTCCAATGTAAAAGATCCAAGATAGCAACATTAGAATCAGAAGAAGAAATTTCATGGTGGTAGAGAGTTCATTGTTTCCATCTGGATGCTGCTAAAGGAGAAAAGTCACAGCACAGCTGGTGAACCTGTAAAGGAAAAGCCTCACAAGAGTCTGTGTATTCATGGACAGGGAAGCAGTGGTTTTAATCTATTGTCTTGCTCCACATTTTGCCTGTTCCATCCAAGAGACCTTTTCAGAGTGTTTCTGTTCAGCTTGGTGGACAACAGGTACCCAGATACTTGTCCAGGCAAGAAGTCCATTCTGAATCCTCAGTTGGATGGTGACAAGTTGATTGCAAAGACCTGACTTGCTCTCCCTGTGAGGAATCTTAGGGTCTGCCATGTCTTTGAGTTCTTCCCTATCCTGCAGCCTGTGCATGCACACTGCAAGAAGAAATGTTGGTGCGAAAAAATCATGCCCAGCTTGAGGAAACAGAGGGAGATCCAGCTTGGAAGGAGAAGTGAAAACATGTTGTTGAATAGAAGGCAACTGAACCACAAATCAGTGGATTCTAGCATGGTGCTGGGAATGTAGTTAACGTCCTAGGTCAGCTACACTCAGAACAACCTAGTTTTCTGTATAAATGTTATAGATGACATAGCAAAATGCCTTTTGCTTAGATTCTTCCTGTTCCTGTGGAGACAGGAAAGCAGGGTTCTGGGAGAGTTCATTACATGCATTGTGAGATTCACATCAGCAGAGTTAACACACAGTCTTTCTGGAGTTCTTTGGAGGGCAGCTTCACAAGCTTGCCTTGGTCAATCAGAATGTTGAACAGTTGTTTTTATTGAGCAATGGGAAAGGTCTGTGTTCCCAGAAGTGCGTGTTCACATGGGTTTTACTTCCATGTTGAGAGATTCCTTAATATTTACTTGGAGATTTTGTTGTCACTGTGTTTGTGGAAACTCTTTGTTGTTGTTGCTTTGTTTTCATAAGCATTGAAATATCTTAGTTGTCCTGAAGTGAATTCCCCACAATGTAACGCAAGGGCTGAGTGGATATTTGAGGTGTTTGAAACCTGTTCTGTGAATAAATGATTCACGTAGAACATGAGGGATTTCATTCCCAGATGTGCTGCAAAAACACAAGTCCTCATTTCTTCTATACTGTTGGCTGAGGCTGGAAACACTGCAGATAGCAGAAAGTCGGGAGGATGTTTCAACTGAGCTAATGTCTGGGGAGGAATGGAAGCCTTTTCCTTTGCTGCCTTAAATCGGTGTTTGTTTTACATCTTTTGGCCTCTGCAGAAGGCTGAAAAAGAACAATGTGTTTCTGTAATTTTCTGTGACTGTCTCGCCTTGGGGACAAGAGGTCTCTCTTTAAAAGCTATTTCCTGTTCAGTTTATCTCTTTAAGGGTTCCATGCAGTTCCCACTGTAGTCAGTTACAACTCTTCTGACTTCAGTTCGATATGATTTGGATCAAGATACTCAGTTTTAACAGTGTGGAGGTTAGAACTTGACACTTCAAAACAAGGGCTCTGTGGGCTCTGCTGGGGAAAGGAAAATGGAGTTTTTCTTTCAGCTGCTGCCAAGATGAGCTGTTTTTAAAGCAACTTCAGTGTTTCGCTTGCGTTAGGAGAAAACCATTTCAGGTTGAGTTGGAGATGCCCCAAGGAGCTGACAAGCTGGGAAACGTAGAATCATAGAATTGTGTTGCGAGGGACCTTCTTCATTGCAGGACCTCCTTCATTGCAGGACCTCATTCAGTCCAACCCCTGTAGTGAGCAGGGTGATCTTCAACTAGATCAGGTGGTCCAGAGCCACATCCAGCTTGGCCTGAAATGTCTCCTGGATGGTGCATCCACCACCTCTCTGGGCAACCTGTGCCAGGGTTTTACCACCCTCATTGTACAAAACTCCTTCCTTACATCAGCCTGAATCCCCCCTCTTTTAGTTTAAACCCATCACCCCTCATCCTGTCACACAAGCCCTTCTCAAAAGTCTCTCCCCATCTTTCTTATAGGCTCCTTTTGTGTACTACAAGGCTGCAATGATGTGTCCCTGGAATCTTCTCTTCCTCCGGGCTGAACACCCCCAACTCTCAGCCATGTCTTTCCTGTACTGAGGATTCCGGAGCTGGACGCAGGACTGTCGGTGGAGGGTCTCACCAGAGCAGGGCAGAGGGGCAAGATGTGGGACTCTGGTCAAGGTGAGAGAAGCTTTTTCCCTTTTAGAAGATTCCCACTGCACATTGTACTTACCCAATGTTCAGGTCTTTGTTGGTATCTGAAGAGCTTCTGATGAAGCCGTATCCAATTCTTCACTAAAACGGGACCCGGCAGCATTTGCAGTAATACTCTCATAGTCTCAAGTAAAAGCCATTTAGAGAGAAATTCCAGTTTGTTTTAAATTTTTCCACGTTCTAGAAGGAACCTGTAGGAAGGCTGCTGCTGGAGCTGATCTCCATGGAGAAGGTGTGAAAACCTCAAGAATTACTCTGTCTGGTGAGTTCCTTTGAGGTCAAGATGTTTCCCTGTTAGCAGTATCCCCGGAGAAGGTCTTGAAGACCAGCTAGTAACATATTTGAATCTGCATTTGTGCCTGCTGCTTTGTGTCCATCAGCATTGTAAAGTGTCCTTTCTCATTTCCAGCGGTCACCTATAAGCTTTAATTCCTGTGCCACTAAGTGGTAAAGAATGCAAAGCTACCAGACACTTGCATTGCAGGGTTGCTATGGATTCACTCCAGGGTAGCTGGAGGGTGCGTAGATCTCAAGCCAATGTGCTCTGGGTAGATGGCTCCTGGCATCTGGCTTCCATGTCCTGCTCCTCAGCTGTTCCACAGGTCCAGAAAGACACAGTTATAGTGGGAGTGCACTACGTACTACATCAAGCAAGTTAATAGAGTTCAGTAGAGTTCACGTGCTTGTAAGCTGTGAACCAAGTGAGTCCTAGTGCCTTTCCTGAAAGGCACTGAGGTACCTTGGTTGCCACACTTGTATCAGATGGGTGGGCATTCCCCACTTCCCCAAGTGACCTGAGGCTGCTTTGGTTTCACAGTACTCCCCTCGTAGAGAAGGAATGCCAGTGGCACCATCCCAGCTGTGCAGCCTGCAACCCTAGCTATCCCTTGCCTGCAAGCAGAGAAGCTGAGGTCTTCAGAAAGTGAGGCAGAGCAGATGTGGATCTGCAAAAGGGGGAAAGTACATTGAAGTGATTTGTTAGCCAGTTTCTTCCAGTATCTTTTCAAATCTCACCAATGAGTCATGCTGAAGCCTTGTCACTTTTCCTGTGTTTAAGAGTTCCCAGACTTTTGCAAGATATATCCCTTTAGAAGCATGGATCTGCTCCAGACTCTTACAGTGGTGTAGGCTATTCGAAACAAAGGTCAGGAAACCTTAGCTCAGAGCTTCTTGTTAAAGCCAAAATCAAACACATTAACCCAGTCAACATAAGTGTAAGGGCCTATCCTGGTTTATGCATGGATATAAACCAAATCCTACTTTTCCTTGTCAGGAATTAAGGAATAATGTTTAGCTGTTTGGATGAGCAGCATCAACACTTCAGAGAAATGATCCAATAGTTACTTATGGTATAATGCTTGTAATAGGTGTGCTTTATTGTGCACCTCTTTGCAAAAAGAATAGGAATTGGGAATTGGCTTCACCATTTTATATTTTGAGATCCAACCAGATAGAAACAATCCATTTTTGAGAACATGTAAGACAAAAGATGGAGTCCTGTTCCCACTGAAGCCGATAGGAAATCTCCCACTGACTTCAGAGAGAACAAGGCTCGCACCTCAAGTCTAGCACAACATCTAGAAAACACACCTGGACAGATGGCAAGAGGAGAACTGTGGTAAGGAACGTTGCAAGCTTTGCTTGGGAGCCTCTGGAACTGGTAATGCATAGAAAAGAGCAGAGAAGGGAAGGAAAAAAATGCAGATCTAAACATGTTTAACCTTTGATTCAAATAATTTCTGTAGTTTGCAGTGTCTTTCATAATAGGGAGAAAGTGGAGCTGCTTTCACCTTTCTTCTAAATGTCTTGCTGTCTTTAGGCATCTAGTACAGAGCTTACATTCTACCAAATCAACCAATTTCCCAGAGATAGGCATCAAAACTATGAACTGGGGGAGGCTGAACTCTGGCAATCCTGGCACATCTAGAGTCTGATCAATTTAACAGCAACCATGGGACCACTTTCTTCCCTGTTGTATTCTCTCCCACACAGTGGGAAATGATTTACCAGTAATAGCATTCTTGAGCAGCAGTCACGCAGGGGGAGGGCTGACTGAAAAAACACCCCAGCAAGCTTTGACTCCAAGAAAAGTCTTCTTAATCAGACTTATTGGAGGACTCTCCTTGTATATCAGATGCACTTGGCAAGGCCTGAACAACTGTTTGCTTCTTGTTCCTGCAGCATTTATAATGGACTTTGACATGCTGCTCTGACATCACTCAACATGCGTGTTTGAAACCTAATGGACTTTTAGCTGTTTGTATTCTATGTTTGTGTTTGGGGCCAGACATAGAATATCATAGGGTATCAGCCCCTGCTTCCCCTCCCCTCCTGCTATTTAATGTTCTTCGTCACATTTTCATGTGCCTAGTTGCTCTGGACCATATTGAAGGCTGCACCTGAGGTGATAGGTGAGATGGGTTCAGCCAAAAGATCCTGAGAAAAGAGATTAGGAGTGAAAAGAAGGTAAGACAGTGCGGACCCAGGAATCTCTTGGCAAGTTTATAGTGCCAGCAAGGGCTTTCCTTCAGTTGAGATTTGGTTTAGAGCTGGTTCTTTTGATTATTATTTAATTAGGTCATGAGCATCTCTGCAGTTTTACCACCCTTCCACATGCACATTATGGACAAACAGAAACCCTCCAGTTCAGCAGCTTGGGGAGACTTTGCCATGTTTGCAACACATGAAAGAAATATGAAAGGCAACCTTCTATTTAGAACTCTAGATCCTGCTTGTGCTCAGGTGGAAAGAGAAGGCTGGCTGTAACCTGCATGTTGAGTGAGTGATTACCTATGGCATCCTTGTGCTCATGCAGCCCAGCAGCATGCTGGGAAATGAATCAGTGGGGAGAAAAGCTGTAATAGGTTATGGTAGACAATCTGTACCCAACACACAACAGAATAACTCTTTTGGCTGTTTTGGAGCTGTGCTGACTCAAGCCAGGAGGAGACCTTATTCCCTGGTTTCCCCTGACTGCCTTGTGGCCTCATTTGTTTGCTTGTCTTACAGCAGTGTTTTATGCTGCATGAACTGCAAGTACAGAGCAGTCCTCCCCTGACACATCTCTGCCTTGTGCCCCTCCTGCTCCTGCCACTAGCACAAATCCCTCCTTGAAGAGGTTAATGAAATGGCTGTGTTGGATTCGTTGCAGAATGGGGCTAGTAGGAAATGGGGTGGTGTGCAGTGCCAAACCCATGATGTGTGTGCTCTTTCCATTGGGAACACTGAGTCATAAAGTGAAATAAAAAGCTGCTACATTTCTGCATGATGAAAAAAAGGGGCTCAGTCTGGCCTCGTATGTACTCACACAACCTCTGTCCAGTGAACGCTTCCCCTGTTGTAGGTTATGAAACCTGGCTCCCCTTGCTAGAAATTCAGTCTATTTCAGCTGAAAAGAATTGGGTGTCACCTTGGACAGGCTTTCTCCCTCACCTTGAGTCAGGGCCAAGCACTAGTTTTGTGACTCTCTAAATACAGTCCATGTAACTGCTTTTGTTCTAATTCAGCTGAGGAGAGCTTACCAATGATTCCTTTTGGTTGTGCGGTCAGCTGGTTGCTGTTTGAAGTGCAGAGTAAAACTGTAAGATATCAACAGGAGAAGTAGAGCAGATAATTGGAGGCAAGGAAGCTTAGGACAGGATTTGGGTAAGAGGTTTTATTACATGGTGAGTTACAAAGTGATTCCACTGTGGTGTTAGGTCTGTGCAGTCTTCTTGATAAGTAGATACAGAAAAAGACTTCTAGTTATTGCAGTTATGCATGAGATACACAGGTAGGTTATAGCTTATATTGCTGTGACCATCGATGAGTCATGATGTCAAGCTCTCAGATTTCTGCAAATGGCTCTTTATGTTGTTTGAAATATGAACAAATGGAGTGTAATTCAAACTGTGTGACAGAGCTCAAACTGCCTTTGGTAGAAGCAGCACAGTAAAAGCTAAACACAACTTGACAAGAACAAAGCAGGAACATTTTGCTTTATGTTAGGGCCCAGCCACAGCTGAAGGAATTGTTACTGCTCGTGCTCTCCTTAACAGTTGATAACTGAGTTGTCCCACGCCATAGCTGAAACCCATTCCTGGTATTCTGTGCAGTCTAGGCACGGATGCTCAGCTACTGGGGTTTTGCTGGTGGGGAGCTAAGTTCTGCAGACAGTGTAACTTGATTGTTTGGCCACTGCAGGAGGCCTGTCAAAGTCTTTCCTTGCCTGAATCCCAAGTACCAGTGGCAATTGCATGCATGCTTCATTTTGCGCTGTTGGTCAGTGGCAAAAGTCTGTGCATTGTGGATAAATTATGAGCTAATTGGAATGAAGTCTAGGTGGTATAATGATGGCATTGCTGATCCTTCCATGCGATGTCTCCTATGATGTGTATGCTTAGGGCAATTCTGCTGTCCTGCCCTCCAGTGGCATGTTCAAGCAAGGTTACAGCTTCTTAGCGACTACTGATTTCTTTCCAACATCCTGCTTGTGCCACTAAGTTAACTTGTAGCTACCTTAAGTTGTGCTAGTGAAAAAGTGCTTGTTGCTTTGGTTGGACTTGTCCCACTCTCAGCAGTTGGTTGTTTTCATGTACTCTGGGAACACATCCTTGCTTTTCAGGGCAGTGTTCTGGATTAAACACTTCAGTTACCAGTGCTTGTGAATTTCTGGAGGCAGGGTGGTTTCCAGCTTGCAATGGGAACAGAGTTAAGAGCCAGGGACTCTGTTTGAATCCCTTTATTATTAGCAGAGTGTACTGTGGCATTTGACATTCCCGAATTCTGCTTCTGTATCTGCAAACTGAAGGTAATTACAGTACCTACCATTTGTGGGGATATGGAGGATTGCTTGAGATGTGTACAGCCTCTTCAGAAACGCAGCGATACATCTGCTGAGTATTTATGGTTTGTTAAATTTATTGAGCGCTTTGGGACTGTTGAATGAAAGACCTTATACAAACGGCACTTAATTATTGTTATTACTAGAAAATGGCTAGCACAAAAGCAGCAGCTATCTGGGAATCCATGCAACAAAGGCCTGGAGCATCCCGCCAACATCTGCTACCACTTAAAACTTCAGCCCACTTTCAACATGAGAAACGAAGTTGGAGACACGCACAGAGGGGTAGTTTTGCAATCACTGAGTTGTGGCAGCCCTTCAGTGAGGCTGCTCATATGCTGAATCTATTCTGTACACCTTACCCATGGAAGTGCTGTGTCCTGGGAGGATGGTCAGAGGGATCATGTGACACTCCTCTCACAATTCTGTTTTAAACATTGCTGTTCCCCTCCTCACTGAACTGAACAGGAATGTGCACTGATGTTTTTCATTCATGACCTCAAGTGTCCTCACAGACATGGGTGGGACTGCAACGTGGAGCACAGAGCCAAGTTTTCCAAGGCAGGTAATGAAAATGAAGCTTTCTATTTCTAGGAGCCCTCACAGCTCCTTGAAACTCTTCACTGCTGCTGGAGCTGTGGGAAGTGCCTCTCTTCAGTTTAAATTGGAACTGATCATCTTGCAACACCAGCCTGCTGTGAGGAGTCTGCCCAGTGGCTTCAGAGAGAAAAGATGAACCATCTCTACCTATTGTTGATTGCCAGCGACTGTGGTAGTCTTATTAGGCCCATTTCCTATCAATTTCACTGATGCTATGATGAATTCACTGACAAGCTTGTTCTAGCCTTTTCTATGTGATCAGAACAGCAGAGGAAACAGGGCAGGGCAAAGGGATTTATTTGGATGGTCCTATTTATGCTCATTTTGGGGACCAATGAACTGTCAGCTGGCCTGTGGCTGTAAGCAAAGCTGTGGTCACGAGGAGCAGGTAGTGTAATTGATGGTGATGTATTGTGCCTGCGCTGAAATAAATTCCTCCCATCTCAGCTAAAACACTTCACCATTTTGAGAGTATATTCACCTAAAAATAAAGCCTGTCATTCATGAAAGATGGTGCTACTTTTTAACCTACTAGTAAATATGATCTGTGGGGTATGGGAGCTTCCAAATCCCGTTCTGATAGCTAGCTATGGGGTTTTAGATTGTATAGGACCAGAAGATGTAGAAAGAGGCCCAGTCCAGAGTATCGGATCTGTGAGCAGCCATTCTAGAATGCAAGATCGAACTTGAAGGTTAGGTTTATATCAGGTTGAGGAGGAGTTTGCATCTTGGAGGTCTCCCTTGTTGCACATGCTTCCTAATCACAAGAGGAGGAGAAGGGAGGGCTTCACCTCCATCCCCTCTTTGGTGTCAGCCAGCTTGGGACACTTTGTTCACATCAATCTGCTGTATTTTTTCCAGCAGTGGTCATAATGGCATTTCAGCTCTATTTTATACATAAATACTTCAGTATCAGCAAAACCTGTTGTTAGTGATTGAGAAGAAAGGAAAGAGCAGAGGTTAAAATCTATATGTTCGTTTTCCACGAGATCTTTCTTCTGGCTTTAGCAGCTTAACTACAAATGGAGGCAAAAAAAAACTAGAAGCAATGAGTAATGCAAGTGAATTTGTCTCCTGTTTGATCTTCCCTACTCCTAGGACATTTTTGTTGCTCTTTCCACCCTGCGTTAATGAAGATGAATGTTTCCTCCAGGATCTACCCACCCGCATCTACCACCGGCAAAGGCTTATGGTTGCTCAGCACACTTGTGTTAGTAATGCTGTGGCTAAAAGTAGTGCCAGTCACAGGAGTGCCCTGTGCTCAGGACACCTCTGTACTTGCTCTTGCATTTTGCTGGAATGCTGGGAAGAATATAGCCTCGACAGTTCATCACTTCCTGGCTCAGGAGGTACCATTTCCCTTTCATAGTCCTGTCCTGTGCAGCAGAAGCTGTGCTGAGTCGCTTCACTCTCTACAACAGAGCGCTTTGCAGCATTATGATGCCAAAGATTCTTTGGTTCCCAGATAATTTTGTGGTGATGGGAGCTGTAATTTCCATGAGTTCTGACATTGGCTCAGTCCATAGTTTTCCTGATTGTGTGCTGGACTGTAAAAGTACGCAGTATGGGAAATGTTCTTGGGGGCATGGAAGGTGAGTCCTTTGCCAGTGGCTCAGAAGAATGGAACTTGGTATTTGTGCATTTATGTGAACTCTTGTTTTGCAGAAATATTATTTCTTTATAGAGTAGTGGATACAGAATTCCAAAGACAAGCAAAAGAACATAGCACTTACCGCTGTCTGTTTGGCCAGACTTTGAAAACTGACTACATCACAAATTGTGTAAGCGGTGCATTTCATGCGTGATTCCCAGTTCAAACTGCTTGGTTTCACTGCTTCATGTTCCACTCTACACAGTTGCTGATGATCAATGAGATAATTCCCCCAGTTAATAAGGAAGTAGGGATTTAATTCCTAGTCTTGAAGTTGCCGCTGAGGAACAATTAAAGCTGATTCCTGATACTTCAACTTTGACATTGCTTTAGATACCTTTCTAGTCAGTGTCTTCAGTATCATTATTCCCCACTGGTTTAGAAACCATAAGTCAGAACCTCAAAGGCTGAAAAATTACAACACAATTCCTTCCATCATCAGTTTGTAAATCTTTTAGGGCTTGTCAGTTCCCGTTCCCAACCTTCCGAAACTGTAGCTGCTGAACTGTGCTTTCTCACAAGATGACTGTCAGAGCAGTAGCTTGAACTTCACAATAGTGATTGTGTGTGGGGGTGTTGGTTTTTTTGTTCCCTGTGCCAATTCTAGGCACTCAATGATGTCGAATATTTCTGAGTCTGATTGCAATATTGATGTGCTCATCATCAAGTTGTCCACACCACAGTGAAATTTCTGGGCTGCAGTTCAGGCACATAGGACGGCTCTGTGTTGAGTTTTCCAGTGTTTCAAATCTAGTCTCTACATGGAGCACATTAGGCATCTCTCTTGCATATGCATTCCCTAGCAGGGGAACTGAGGTTAGGACAAGCACTAGTGCACTTAGGAAAGATAATTTCATCTTGGGCTGAGGGCGTGTATGGAATCATGGGATGGTTTGTGTTGCAGGGACCGCAAAGCTCATCCAGTTTGAACCCCCTGCCACAGGCAGGGACACCTTCCACTAGAGCAGGTTTCCCTAAGCCCCATCCAAACTAGCCTTGAACACAGGCTGTCTCCATAGCAGAGGTGCTCCAGCCCTCGCAACATCTGTATCTACAGTAGCCCATGATGTCAGGGAGAAATAAATCCTGTTCTGCTGTGGCTCATTTTGCACTTCTGTTTTTTAATGGTTGCAATCTCTTGGGCCCAGCTACTGCTCAATTTGTTCCTTGGGACCATTCAGTGTATCTATATTGGGGATTTTACTTGGAACTGAAGACAAAGCATGATCCTTTTATGTTTTACGCCCTCTTGGATCAAGGGCTGGATGGATTTTCTACCTTCCTTTGCAGTGGTGTCAGGAAATGTTCTGATCCTGGTAATGCTCCATCAGAGCTGTGCTGGGATGCTCTGGCTGCCATGCAGCTCCAGCCTTATCGCTTGCTCCAGAAGCACTTCTGCCAAATGCCTCACCACTGAGTTACTGCTCCCGAGTGCCAACTGTTTGCTCTTTGCAAGATGGGGAAGCATTTCATGAATCACAACTCCCACGCCTTTGCATACCCAGTAATTCCCAACCAATTACTCACACCAGATACCACTTTTACTCCAGAATCTTTTCCATCTGTCCTGTAGACTGTTGTATATAAAGGAGATGAGAGACTCTGGGGCTTCTCTGGAAAGAGATGGCTGACCTGATGCAGTAAATGTGTGCCTGCATCAGACACTAGAGTTACTTTAGTGACTCCTGTTCTCCTTTGTTCCTGCTGTCAGCTGCCATCACTAACACCGGGGTGACAGCAGAAGGAGGACTGGGTTACCATCAATTTGGCTGTAGGAATATCTTGCATCTTGACAAGCAGCAGTATCACTTTTTGAAATGGGTGTTCTAAAAAGTTTTCTCAGCTCTGTTTTCAGTGGGACTGTGCTAATCCTTCATTGAATTTATATTTGATAGTAATCCAGAAAGGATATTTCCTTTGGGTGTTTAGCTAGTGGCTGGGATTTGTTGCAGTATGGCCTATTTTAGGCACCCTAAAGCACGTGCTGACTAGTGGTAGACACTCTAAAACGACTTGATTTTAAGATTCATGTGTGTTGATGCCAGACAAGACCCATTCAATCATTTGTCTCCACTCTTTGGCACTAAAAAGTTACACTCAGTGAAACAGATTGTATTGTGTTTGTATTGCTGTTGTGAGTGGTTAAAATCTAGATTTCTTAAGGATAGGACATGTCTGAGAAGAAAGTGGTCTGCACAGAGCTGGCTGTCAGAAGTGAGACTTCATAGCATGCATTAAGCAAGTCAGCTTCTTTTGTGGTCCCTGCGGAAGTGAAGGGGGTGAAGTGGGTGCTCTTTGTACCATTGAGATTTGAGGGATCAGTACAAGATCGAGGGCAGAGCAATGTGTGGAGACCCAGTCTGGAAACAGCAAGCCTGAAGCCACTAACATGGATCTGCTGGGCTGGACATGAAGCATGGCACGGGAGCATGGCAGCAGTCTGAAGCATGGGCGGGAAGCTCAGCCCCAGAGAGCATCCATCAAGTCAGATATTCTTTTCTCTCCAGAACTATCTGAGCTCACTGTGTAAAGTCAGACAATGGTGTAGTTATTGGCACTGAGCATCTGAAGCACCAGGGTGTGAGTGTCAGACAACACATGAAGCTCTTTTGATCTTATGACATTAGCAGGGCCTGGAAAGGAAAAGGTTGTGTTTTTCTTGCTGGTGCGAAGTGGTGGAAACAAATAACCCTGTTGTTGCAACATTAATTGTGAACATCTAGGTATTGATAGCTCTTTCTACCATACGGTGGAGCGGTTACGAGTAGTCTTGCCACAGTCCTTTTCTTTCTTTTCCCATATCTATGAAATAAGGATGGGCTGTTTTTGTGTCAGTCTTCTAGATGTCATGGAAGGACATTTGTCCTGTACTTTGAGTTGGTATTTAGATACCCAGTGAAATAGGTGGGCATTAACTGGACAAATCCCACTAGGTGTATCTTATCCCCAAAGAGATTCCCAGTACTGCTAAAATAAGTATTGCTCTAATATGAATAGGGCCACTTCAGTTGGTGGCTGATGTTGAAGGGTGGTAAGAGTGACCACAGTTGGCTCATGATTTGGGGAGGCAATTCCAAGCAGGGGTTTGTCACTAAATAAGTGACTGATACTGATACCTCCACCCTGCACCCCTCCCTCCGCTAAAGCTTTCCATGGAAACTTCAGCTCCGTTGGCTCTGGCATTTCTGCTTGTGTTCAGGTCTAATAAAACCTAGCAGTGAGCCAACACCCCTGTGAGCTCGAGTCTGGCTACTGTGGCCTTCCAGTGAATGATGGATAAAAAGCTGGCATTGGCCCCCCAGGTGGTGGTTATTATTTCCTTTATGGTTATGCCTGGTTGTCTTCAGACTGTTCAGGTTACAGAAAGGGAGTGACTCAGCTCTATCAACATCTGAACTGCCTTACAAAGTTGTCTCTTCATTAACCATGTAAAGAACTTGAGCAAGCTGGCAATGGAGCTCAATGCTGGGTTGAATTTCAGCCATGGTGAGAGGCAGCTTCTTCTCACAGACTCTGTGATAAACTGCTCACAAGTTTGGCTGGCTCTAAGGACTAGGAACCTTTGCTTTGGAAAGAAATTTGGCATTAGAAAACCAAGAGTCAAGATGCTTATTTATTTCAGGACAGATACAGAGAATTTCAAGATGTGCTTCCGACTTTCTCAACCACAGGGCAGCATTTTATTTTACTTGCCGCTTTATTTCATGTGGTGGGTTACTCGGTCTTTAAAGAGTTGGTTCAGCTAGAGGCAAGTCTTCAAGAATCTGCAGAAGTTCACACTGGGTATCTGTGTCAGAGCTAGAAATAAATCCCATGTCTCCAGAGGCTTGGTCATCATCACTGAAAGGCAGCTCTAGAGGTGCTTTGTTTTCCTTGTGTTCTATGAAAAGAAGGCTGTGCCAGAGTGTCTGCCTTGACAGAGATTTTCCTTGTCCAGGGAATGAGGGAGATTCACTCCTTCCAGTAGCAATGCAAATTGCCTCAGTGTTCAAGTCCATAAACTGTGAGAGATGAAGCTGAACATTATGTACAGATTAGAAGTGTAACATTGCCCAAGAACTAAAGATGCAGGAAAAAACAGCGTCGTGGCCTTGGCAGCAGCCAGGAGCATAGAGCCAGTACTGATGTTGGGTGTGGGATGTAACGCCGTTACTTACTGCCATTGCAGGAGAAGCTTTGAGCTTGTCTTGTAATGATTGCTGGAGGCTTCCTGGGAGCAGAGACCCAAACAGGGACCTGGGGAAGTGCTGTGGCATTTCCCCAAACTAAATCAGCCACTTGTTAGCCATTTTCTAAAATCTCTAAACCCACTTTGCTCCCCAAACTGAACATGTTCCACTGCTCCAGGAGATGCCATGAAGCTCAGGCACTTAAATTAGAAGGCAGAGACACTGTTGTTGGGTGACAGAGGTACAAACACACCGAAGACAAACTGAGTTTATTCTCTTCACTGTGTCTGGGTGGGGAAGGGGTATTTTTAATGAGAATGAGCAATAATTCTTTTTCCATTTGAAATCCGAGGGGGTAGAAATCACACCTCTAATAAAACAGGAGCAAATTATGTTGAGGACATGAAAAATCTCTTAAATTTCAGTTCAGCTTCAGCAGCTGAGCTTGGAAAAAAGATGTGTAGAAGAAAGAAACATTGTTCTAAATGGAGCCATTTCAGGCTCTAGACTTGGAATATTTCCCTTGAAAAATGCTGCAGTGAAACCTCTTGAGAAATGTGAAACTCCAGCCTGCTCTGGAATAGCTCCGTCCTATGAATATTTTCAGGTTTTTAATGAGATCTCTATTAACTGTTACGAACCTTGGAAAACAATAAGTCTTTTCTGTGCATTCAAACCAACTTATACTCAAGGAAGGTTTTTGATGAAGGGAAAAGATACGTCAAGGTATATTTGCATTATGGAGCGCTTGGAGTTCATATGGAGAACATATGGAGTTCAAAGCCCCATTCCGTCATTTTGAACAGCTGAGTGATACCCTATACTTAAGAATGAAGAGCCCAGCATGCTGGAGGCTCAGTGCTTTGTGGTTTTCCTTCTGGTTTTGAAATGTCTGGCTACAAACACTCCAGAAGTTGCTGCCATGTTTTGAACACTCTCGCGTGTCAGAACTTGATCAAACCTCTCCATCACTTATCCTCAGGAAGACAGTGTAGGGAAAGGTTCCTGGCTGGGGCTGTTTGGAGCTTCCAGAGTAGGTTTCTGCTGTGCCTTACCCTCTGGAGCAGTTTCTTTCTCTGTTCAGTGACTGGAGAGAGATCCTGGCTGGCTGCATTGGGTTCCTAGATGGATGTGATGTGACCATCTCCCTGCAAGATCCTGGCTTGCAGAAGTGAAGTTGACATCTGTGCACCCAGGGTTTCACCAACAGTGACTGAGCATGACATCTTTATCCCATCCAATTGTCTGAGGAGGCTCTGTTCGAAGCACAGCCAAAGGAAGACAACTGGCACTGTGCCTCCTGGGTGACATCTTGGGCTGTGATTCTGAAAAGGCTGCTACGTGCACAGGAAGGAATTGGATCTTGTACAAAAAGGACAGCCAGGCACAGTTACGGTCAATGTACATGTTCTGTTTCTCAGTGAGTATATGTTGTTCAGCTAAGATGCATCCCTCTTGGTTTCTCTTGCCAGCAATAGTCAGCTGACAACATGGTCACACAAAAGCAGCACCAAGTAGGAAGTGTATTAACCAGTTCATTTTATTTCTCTGTTTGTCCTATTTTATCCCCTTCTATTCCTCTCTGTCTACTGTTCTACATAAAACAATTTGAGTAGAAGCATACTCGGGGTTTGGTTTTACTTGCCATTAGTTGAAGTCAGTGTAGGACTGTAAACATGAAGTCAGAGAGAATGGAAATCTGAAAAGTGGTGCTGGGGGTGATTGGACTATGGTTCTTAAAAGCTTTTAGACCAGCCAGGCTGACACCATCTGTCTAACTCAGCCTGTCTCCATAGGAGAGGTGCTCCAGACCTCTGGGCATCTTAATTGTATTAATTCTCGTTTTGATTTCAGAAAATATTGATGTTCTCTGTGAGCACAGGGAATTGCAGTTGTGTCACCAGCCTTACCTGGATGTAGCATGACCCTGTGGGCAGGACTGGTGAGCACCTCTTCTCCAGGCAGGTTGGCTTGGTTGTGTTCCCTGTGAGGTACAGGAGGTTGCCTTCAGTTCCTGTCCATGGTGCCAGTACAGGTCTGGAGGGTCAGTGGAGGGAGTGCAGAGGAGATGCTTCAGCCTTATTCAGGAACATCAGGCAGGGAGAGGGCAGCACTCCCGGCTCTTAAAGTGGGAAGGAAACCCAGGCTGTAGTGTATTTATCACTGTAGCTGAAAAGACTGCTCTCTGGAGAGGCTGAATGAACTCCTGAGTTAGGAAATCCAGTTTACTGCTGCCACAAGCAGCCATGTGTGTGCTGTCGCTTCATGAAATTACCTTGGATGCCCTGGCTCTCCATGTCTGCAAGATGGAACATGGCTGGGCTTTGGCTTTCACCAGGGGAGTAACATCCCCAGCACTTTTGCAGGCACTTTGCAGTTACAACCAAGTCCAATTTGCATTAGGCATCACAGACTGATGAAGTTAAGCACATGGAAGGATAACGCCAAGCCATAAATCTGGCCATATTCCTGGACTGCACTAGAAGTCACTCTTGTTCTGCACCAAACCTGTTCCAGTAACAAACTGGCAGTTAGTAAAGAAATATATCACCACTGAAGATGCCATTAAGCCTGTCCCATTTGTCTGCTGATGGAGACATTCCTCGTCTGGCTCCCTTGTGACTCACAGGGAAAGTAAGAACTTACTTGCCAGACTCCTACTCACATCTTTTCCTGAGAATACTGTAGGATCCTGATGTTGGTCTCCAGAAGCCTCCTAGGGACCCAAGCCAAGAGAACAGGAGGACTTCAGGAGTTGGCCCAAACTCCTACAGCTTCCAATCTCCTTTGCACCATGAGGTTTCCACAGTGGCTGTGGAAGACCAGAGAGAGCCTAAACACCAAACTACACTCACTAGTATAGGAGATGGAGTTCATTAGTTTCCGTGCATCACACTGAGGTCAGTGGGATCCAGGTAAAGAAGGTGCAGTTTTTCTCTCTGTCCAAACTGTGATACGATGCAAAGAGCTTCAGGTATGAAGCACCGCATGCTTCTCTTTCCAGTGTAATCACTTGAAGTCACCTCTGGCTTTCACTATAAAGGAGGTACTGTGATATTTACTTCCCAGCATGAATTTACAGTTGTTTCAGTGCTTAGAATTCCTCAGTGGAAGAGTGGATGAGGATGCAGACCTGACTGGATAGAAAGCTCTTAGGGTCAGAGTTTGAACACAGAACTCCAGAGGATAATATACGTTTTCCAGGGTGGTTCCAGGAAGATTAGAGTTAGACCTTTGCAAAATGGCTGACTTAATCCTTTGGGATTTTTCTGTGTCATGGTGAGCTAGCATGCCAATAGGAATGCTGTTGCTTTAAAGATTGGTGCCTTCCTTTCCTTTTTGTGCACTGAACTACATGCTAGAGCTGCAACCACAAGCCTGGCTTTTATTAAGTCTGCCTCAAACAGCAGACATGCACAAATGCTATAAAGAATTATGGGCTGTCACTGCCAAGGGTGCCATCAAATGAGTAGTGAAAGGGACATCTATAAACAAATACAGCCTGTTATTAAGGGAATAATTGATGAAAGACCTTAACCCAAAATAACCCACTCCTTTTTGGTAAGCTTCGTGGGGAGGTAAATCCAGTGCAGTTCCTCCCAGAGAGGTGACTGAGGAAGCAGTGGGCATCAGTTCTTTGGGAATGGGAGGTTTGGCAACAGCTCGTGTCATGTCTGTCCACCCCTGCCATTCCCATTCTCACAGATGTAGTGAACTTCACAGTCTGCTCTAATTAGCACCAGGCCTGATGAGGAGCTGTGGAGTGGGAATTCAGGAGTTGGGGTGGTGGAGAAAAGCAGTTCATCCTGTTGTGATTTGGGTTTGGTTGGCTAGGGAGAGTGTTTGCAGGGCAGGAAAACACAACTTGGCACTTAAGGTTTCATTTAGCAAATGGGGGTGAGTAGCGGGAAGATGAGGGAACTGCTCTGTTTTCCTGGTTTTCGGATCATGTAGTCAAATGTTTGCCTGTCATGTTGTCTTTGCTTGCCTTTAAACATATTAAGGCCTTGCTGTACTGAGCACAAGGTGAGAACAGTGGTTGCTTGCTTTGCTTTGCTGCTCTTGGTCACTGCTTCTTGGAAGAGCAGCAGCATGTGTTCTTCCTCAACAGCTCCAGTTCCTTATCCAAAGTAATGGTGCTATTTCCTAGTGAATGTAACATCAGCAGGTTGGGAGCAGCTAGTCTGTGTGCCAGAGAGCTCTTCATAAGCTGTGATGAATGTATCAGTGTCTGAGGAGCAATTGTTCTCTTTTTGTGCCATCTTTGCTATGGAAAGAGCTGGGAGGACAGCTCTCTTAAACCACTGACGATCTTGATTCCTGTAGGAACCAGGTCCCGGCTTGAAGATGGCTAAATAGATGAGAAATGTCAACAAAAGAAAAAGAACTCCTGGAAAAGGAGCTGATGTCTTTGTAAGCCTTTTCATCGGCTAAGTGGCAGTGTGGAGAAGAGAGCCCACATGTCCTGATTGTCTGCCTACTTTACGTTTGCTCAGCCAGATGCTCTTTGCCTGAGCTATGAGGTGGCTCTGTGTTCCTTGTCCCTCTTACAGCATCCCTTTCCAGGTGTGTATAATCTATTCTGAAACCAAGCAGGGCTGATCGACCAAGCTCAAAGAGGCCACTTTTGCTTGCGGTAGGACCCAGTTTATCTACAATAGCATGTGCTGCTGCTGAGGCAAAGAGCAGGTCTTGCTGCACAGTTCTGTCTGGCCATGGGTGAGGTGATCCTCCTTCATGCTGCTGTGCTAGGGGCAGGGTGAGGGATGCATGTTTCTGAGCTGGAGACTGACTGGGGCTTCTCAGGGAAGCCAGGGCTTTGCTGGGAATCTCAGAGCGATTTAGCAGATGCCTGGGGGCTGGAAGATATATCCGAAAGAGAGAGGCAGGACATGGTCAGTGCAGAGAAGAGGGAGGGCTGCAGAGTCCAGCAGCTCTGTGGTATTGCTTCTGATCTGAGCCTGGTCACAAGCTCAAACAGCTGGGGGAAGATGGATGGTGCAGAAGCATCATCTTTGGAGTTGGAAGCAGTGAAGGGCTTGGCTGCTTCCACAGTAAATGTTTACGGGAATCTGGATGGAAAAAAACTCAGCTGGATTAGGTGTATGCAGCTGCCAGTTCCTCCCTCCTTGCTATCGCTGCTAAAGAAAGCAAGGGAATGTGTTTAATGGGATTTCACATGATGCAATTGCATCTTTCTTGAGCTTTGGAAGGCAGGGGCTTTGCTGATGTCTATCCTGCTTGCATCCAATGCAGACTGCCCCTGAGGACTACATGCTGCTTGCTCTCTCCCTGTGCAACCCAGCTGCAGTTTGCTTCAGATAAAAACCTCAGGTCTAAGGAAACCAGGGAGCTGAGCTGCTGCTCTGATGAATAAAAACTTGTGTGTGAGCTTAGTGGGAACCTATGGAAGGGAATATATGGAATTTGCCCTCTGTTAGTGCTTACCGTTCTCTTCCTGCCATCTCTGTGACCTCGTAGTACCCTCATGAGGGGGCATCATCGTCTCAGCATGTCCTGTGTTACCTTAAGCATCCTGCTATTCACTTATTAAATGATGGAGACTGGCCTTTGCCTTTGTTGCTCAAACACTTCCCTTGCTGGGAGCGTGCCCAGAGCAGAGCACCTCTTGGCCTTCAGCCCAACATTTGCTGTGTCCAGGAGGTAGGGAGAGGTGCTCAGCCCCACACCTTAAACACCTGCCTGGTGTGAAGGGAAGCAAGTCACAGCTCCTGCTCCTGCAAAGGGACTTTATACAAAGCCCATATGTTTGAACGAGAAGCACTGAGAGGAGCCTTCATGTCCCCTTCATAGCATGTTGCCTTGTACTTGTGTGCTCCTACCAGCTGTGTTTAAGCCCCTCCAATGAGCAAGAGAAGCTCAAGGAAAATATCAGAGCAAGCGGTATGCAAGCATCTTCACCTAGAAGGGCTTGTGACAGGTGCGGGGAGCACGGAGTAGATGTCTCGGGAGTGTGACACAGTGGAAGATGTGGAGAGAGATCTGTGAGTAGCTGACTTGTTTGGAAATGGTTTCCTGGTTGCTCGCTCTTGAAATGACTGTTGGCTTAACTAGAGGGGTTGCTGCCTCCTGTGCTGAGTAGGAGAGGCTCATCAGCATCGCCTGCATCCTCTGAATGATGAGAAGGAGAAGTACTTCAACAGACATCTTTCTTTTCTCTCTATTAAGATGTGCAAGATGATCAGGGCGTCTGTGCTTTATAGTTTCTGGTCTAAACCCACGCCATATCCATTCTGAAAGCTTTCCTGTTTCAGATGTTTGTGGTCCTGCCTGTAAGTTGTGCTTCCTGAGATCCTTCCTTGCAATAGTCCTCTGCGCTTTCCTTTGTGGTTGATACTCTGCACTTTTGCTTCTAGGTTTGCTTTTCCTCTCCGCACCCTGATTTCTGCATCCCCTCTTTGACAGCCTTCATTTACTTAAGCCTCTCCCAGCTGTTGGTATGACTGGTGTCTGAGCAGCATGCAGCTTCATGTGTGACTGTAACACACAGTCCACTGAGGGTCAGATACCTGCAGCACTGTGCGACTGAGGCTCCTTGTATTCTACTATTCAGTACTGCTTGTCCGGCTGGAAGAGAAAGCAAGCCTTAATGTAAGGCCATGGAGAAAACACTGCACTCAAACAGGTTTGAGTTAGTACACAGGAGGTCTTCAGATTCCTCTTATGTCTGGGCCTGGTTCTGTCACCTCAGAAGACATCATGGTGGGTGCAGAGCTAAGCACTATCTATGGAATTAGTCTGTGTAGGGAAGGATGGAGGCAGTACCTGTACCATTAAAGCTTGAGTGCTAAACATACACATAGGGATACACAGCTTTATATTGTAGTCAGATGTGTGAAGCAGGAAAAGTACTGGTGGAGAATACAGGTTTTTTAACAAATCAAAACAAACAAACAAACAAGGAAATAGACTATTTCAATTGCATCTCATCATGTGGCTGCTTTGAGAAAAATGAGTTTTAATGGGAAAATACCTATTTCGGTCAGAATGAGTTTTCCACTGGAGTAAAGACAGATGGAATGATTTGACCCTTCGTGCAGCGATGTCTTACTCCTGACTGCATGCAGTTAGTTGGGAAGAATAAGCTTATTTAAGGGTTCAGACTATTGAAAACATCTGCTTTCCCATGCATCCATAGTAACATTGCACTATTTGAAAACTGAGAACATGTATCACGCTTCTCGTAGCCACCATAAAACATCGGCTCCACAGTTTAAATTGTGGGATTTTAATTATGGTGTGTATATATTATTCAGTCCTATGTAACGCACTTCTGGTTATGGTGCTGTGATCTCTTTTCCGTGGTTGGAAGAGGGCCAGTTGACCACATTTGCAGTGTGTGGCCAAACATCAAATGCATCTGAATAAGCAAAGTAATCATTTCCAGACTAAATACGTTTCAAATTTGTTTAAAATCTTGAACAAGGTCCATCACTGGGAGATGTCTCTGCTGTGACATTAAGTGGTGTTGGTGGTGTATCACTGCTGATGCCAGTCTCTTTCTCTTGTGTTTAGGTCCAAAAGCACTGGGTGCCCTGAACTCACTGAAATCGTCCTTTAACTACAGTACTCTTGGCTGAGGCCCAAGCTCCGTTTTATGTCTGAGCATCTCTAAGTATTAATAGCTACATCTTCAGTGGCCCCTGTGGAGCATAAAGCTTAACGGTTATCATCCTCTTTCAGATGGGAAGGCTGGATTTTGAACAGACAATAATCCTCATCTGTTTAGCTTGGAATGACTTGAGGGAAACTGGTGAACAATGCTAGAGGAAAGCAGAGGTTTTGCATTGGCTGAGTTCACTACAAGGCCCTGTTTTAGGAAAGCTGCCTGGTGGTCAGGGAGAAATGGAAGCTTCAGATCTTAGCTGTGCTGAAAAAGCATGTAGAGGTGTATGTGTGTGACTTCTGCCCCTTCCTACCAATACAGTTTTGTGGTTATGACTGTTTCAGGCTTTTTTCTGGTTTGACTTTGAGTCCTGATGTTATCCTGACAGCATCCTCTTCCCTTCTTGCTTTCTTTGCCTTTTTATGTAGCTTTCTAAAGCACTGAGGTAGGAGTCTCTACATTTATATTGTGTTTTGGAGAGGGAGGTGAGCAGTGAGAGCTTCAACTGAACAGTGAGTGTTCTACATGCATTCAGGTCCTGATCCAGTCGTGTCTCATACTGTTATGTCTGGCATCAAAGGCAGTGGGGATGTCCAGTGCTTGCAGGGCCTCTTGTAAGTGGTCCCACAGCGAGAGGGCAGTAGTGCCGCTATAGATGCTGGCTGGGAGATGGGATGCTTGGATAAGGCTCTGTTCACATTACAGAGAAGGGGTACAACAGTACAGCCCTCCCGCCTACACGTATGCTTTTGTGCTCACTTGGCTGTCTTCTTGCTGGCCACATTTCTGCGGTTGTGGAAAGAGTTTATAATGCATCTGTGGTCCTTAAAGATTCTCTGGCTCCCTGTTTCCCTGGAGTGAAGGGTGCTATTAAATATAGCCTCCCACCAAATTCCACTGACTAATCACACACAGACCATAGTCCCAAACCAGCCATGACTCAGACACCAACAACTTTCTGAGTAACACTGCAGAAAGAGCTAACACGCTTCTTCCTGGCCTTGCACAGGCAATGGGAATCACAAAATGATAGAATCATAGAATGGTTTGGGTTGGAAAGGACCTTAAGATCATCCAGCTCCAACCCCTGTGTCATGGGCAGGGATGCCTCACCTAATGCTGAGTAAGAGCAGACCGAATAACAGTTCCTGAGCCAAAATAAACAGTACCTGCTGTCACTAGGTATCGTGCAATGCTAGTGCTGAGCTTTCACATGGCCGCAGCTAAAGCACAACAAAAAGGCTGAACACGGATGCTGTAAAGGTGTGAGGCAGAGTCAGCTGGCTGGCAGGGTGATGGGAGAAGTTCCCATCATGAAGCTTTCCTTTGAGTTTAACAGAACATTTAAGCACATAACTCAGGGCAGAGAGGAGGTCTTGGGCCCAGGACACTGTGTTTAAGGTTAGGCATAAGTTTAAGCATCCTACTGGAGTAATGCTTTGGATGAGAGTCAAAGGATGAGTTCCTGATTGAGCTCTTTCCCATCCAGAGATACTGTTTTCATCTTAAGACTCCCTCTTTACAATTGGACCCTTCCTTCCCCTTTTAAAATACTTCAATAGAAATGTAGTCTGGAATTTCAACCTGCTCCTGTACGGTTTGTGCTTGCTCCAGGTAGTTTTGTTTACTCAAAGGTGTAATTTTTTTCTCTGATTGTATTTAACTAGTAAAGGACACAATGAAATGTATAGCATAAAGGTTCTTTCAAAATCAAGGGAATACAAGAATGAGGATGGAGAGTTTGTGGCAAGTTGCCGTGTTTATGAACAAATGGGCTCAAAGGAATTAACAGCAGATGCAGCCATTAAAAAGTCCTTCTAAATGTTTCTGACTTTTCTGAACCATTTTTTACAGGTCTGGTCAGTTAGAAACATACTTGTTTTATCTACTGAGGACTGTCTCGTTCTTGAGAACCTGAAGTTTTGAAACTTAAAGCAAAAAACCACCTCTGTTTGTATTCCAGGAACAATCAAGATTTTCCTCGAGGTTTTTCTTTTGTTAAGAACAGGGCATTCAGATGAGCTGGGTGCATGGTTTTGGTGTGTTCATGAAGTCATGAGAGCATCTGGATACAAGATGGGAGCCATCAACCAAAAACTATTTGAAGACTTTTTAGTATAATCCTCCAGGCTCACTTCATTGGGCTCGGCATTTATGGGATTTGAATTGAAGGTAAGTTGATATTGTTGCATTTAAGTGCATTGTTAAGATGGCATCGCTTCAGACATGTTAAATTTTGGATATTGTATGCACTTGTCAGTACCTAACTGCTACTTCTGCAATTGACTCACACCCATCATGCTTATCAGACAAATCAGCTGAGAGCAATGTCTGCTCAATGTGCACTTCCTACAACTCTGGAGCATGCCTTTTTTCTTTCTTAAGTATCTGGGAGCAAAGAAACTGTAAACTGTGCTCATGGCCCTGAGTTTGCAATGCATCACTCTTGCTTGACTTCAGTTCCTTCATTACCAATGGGCATCTCCGTGGAAGTATGTTTGGAAAATGAAATATGAAGTGTTTATGTCTGATAATGTTATTTTTTTATTTTTATTTTATTCTGCATTTTCGTCTTTGTAACTCCATCCTTTATTTCATCTTAATCCTCAACTTAGGAAAAATGATAGCCCTAGGGGAGTTAATTTAAAGCAAAACATCCCCTCTGCTTTCACAGACACCAGACTCTGAAAAGACACTGGACAGCACATGTGTCCAGGCCTCACTGGCTGTCATTAACTTTTCAGTGGCTTAAATCACTTCTTATCAGCAAAAGGAAAAGTCAAATAACAGTAACAAAATCTGAAGCACCACTTAGTATGAATTGGCCCATGACGAAGAGCTTCCCTCTGGTGCTATTGCTGTGTATTTCTGTGGCTGCTAAACACCAGTGAGTGGAATAATTCAACATGTGGTGTATCAATGACCTGTCCTTATTATTGCCAGTCTTTGTCTCCTATAAAATTATTGATGTTTTTAACTGTTCTTCTTAAAGCTTGATGAATTATAATACTGTTACTTGCAAGATATGATGACACTCACTCTGATAATAATACCTGTATTAGACAGGTCCAAGGGTCTGTCTTGTGCAGCATCCTGTCTGCATCTGTGGCCATGAGTGGGTGACTGGGAAAGATGAACTTCAAAGTCAGTACATGTGGTGTTTCCGCCTTAAGGTCTCCTGCCCTTCAGTAATTTTCAACCCAGGAGTAAATGGAGTCTATTTATCTTTTACATGTTTTTCACTACTATGTCTCTGCCTTTCCACGTCACATTGAGGAGAATGTATACGTCCAGGCTGAACAGAAGAGTTCAATTAAACTTCTGATTGATGTGACTTTAAGTTTTCCCATGTAGCAGCCTAGTCTGTAACAGGAATTCCACCTCTTGAAGTATCTCCAAAGAAGCTCTTGAAGTGATTCAAGAAGTCACTTGAAATGATACAATGAAAAAAGAATGTGGTAGTTGTAATGTTTACATCTTCCTGTTTATAAGGCTAAAAGAAGCTGGAAAAGAAAGGAGGAATGCAAACAGAAATAGACAGGAACGTGACCATTGGTGATAGTGACTTTGTTCTTCATGCTGGGAAGGTTTCCAGCAGCACACGTCAGGATAGGTGGTGACATCTTGTGTTCCCTGCATACATCAGCTGCTCACTGCATTCATTGCAATGAGTGAGACCTCAGTAATCTGTAGAGAAGGACTGATAACGGTGAGATGCTGATAGTGTTGAAGAAGGCAGTGTTTTCTGTGTGTTACATAAGCAGCACACAGGTTTGAAGGGCCTGGGGTGTTTCAGTTTCTTGCAATCCAGATATATAATGGCATAACTATCTTCAGTTGTGCTGTGCAGGGAAAAGAGGTGGTCAAAGAGTAGAAATGTATTCTTTACTCCAGGATAGGAAGTCACCTGGCATGCTTTCTAATAAGCTGTGCCTGAAATTGAAGCCAGAGATCAACTGGAGGAGATTCCCCAGGGGATTGATGGTCTGTAAGAGGTAAGGGAGACCAGAGCTAAGGTAACTGCTACCTGCAGTGTGGGAGCTGCCGTGTGCTTGTATCTGAGCTAAAAATGGGTCAGGAACTGGCAGCTCAGTGCCCAGTGGCAGCTGTGTGGATGGCTTGGAGGCAGCAGCTGAAAGCAAGCACTGGATCTGTATTGGTTCCAAGAACTGACCGGGTCACCTCTTTATCTGTGATTTATGCATCTCACAAATAGGCTGCTCAAGGGGATGAGAGGACTCACTGCCTTGGAATTAAAACTGGAAAGTGCTTGTGGAAAAACAAAGATGTGCTGGATGAGGATAGTGCTGTCCCTCTGGCCTGGCAGGTTCATATAGGGTTTTTTTTCCCATTAAGAGGAGAAATTGATTATATTATTTGGAGAAGTATTCCTTGGAAAAATAATGACTTACTTACAGACGGTGTTTGTGATGTCTTGTTGCTATGATCTCAAAAGAAACAGTTTCCTTGTCAGAAATCTCCAACTCCCTTCAGCAGATGCTGTGACCCAAAAGCTCTGCCTGTCTTCCTCTTTATACAGGCATGTCTCCTGCCTCTTCCTCAAGGCTTTCTTCTTTGCTTAGGTTCTTAAAGACATGTTGCCTTGCCTTTATTTAGGTCTGTGATTGACTGTGGATCTCAGAATCAGTCGTTACCGGCTTCCAAAGTAATATTCTGGATGGACAGGGATTTAGCTCTGGAGTGAAACAAAGGACACTTCTACTAACTTTGCTTCTGCCTTTGACTTTCTGCACTGTGTGTAGCTTTTTGACCTTTCATCAAATGGTAGATTCCTCACCCCTTGTGGACTACAGAATAAAATCAAAGGATAGGCATGATGAAGGATAATTGGACTAAAACCAGTGTTTGGTTGAGGTAATGTGATGCTTCCTTCTGGCCTTAGCCTCTCAATGTATAACTGAAGGACAGGCAGTGCTTATTGTCAAGGCTGCAGTGTAAAGTAACCAAGTGTGGAAGACACCAAGAATGTGGCACTGAATTGCAGGAGAGAGGCTGTCCTGTAGCAGGGTGGGACAATCTGGTCCACATGGGAGCACACGTGCTACCTGCACAGTCTCAGAGTGTCATTGCTGCATGAATGATGTTACATCACATCATTGCATCACTGGACTGTACTCATTCATTTCACCTCTGTTCTCAGGGCTGACAGTGGTGTAATCCCTGTGTGCTGGACCTGCTGATCTCCAGCAACGTGGGTTTTCCCCTGCCCAGGGTGGCTGCTATTTGCTTTGAGATTTCCTGGCATATTCAGGCATCAATGAGTCTGCTTCCTATATAGAAGATCTACTCTGGATGCAAAAAGTGGTTGTGTGGTATGTGCCAAGCCCTGCAAGAGCTGGGTTTCACTGACCTGCCATTCACCATTCTCAACTTGTAATGTAGAATGGGAAGTTTCTAACCTAACTGCATAATCTCAGTCTGTTCCTTATCATCATTCCTGGGTTCTGTGGGACATTTTTCCAAACACCTCATCTCTTACATATGGCCTATAATGTGGGTACAAGATTTCCATAAACTGTAGCAGCTGTGAGACATAACATGGGGTTTTCCAAGCACTTCCCCTGTGAACTCCACTTCTGGAATAAATGGTGAACAATCTCCATTTCCTTGGGTCGGGGTTAGAGCAACAATAAAAGTTCTGTAAAATCCCACAGACAAAGCCAAGATTTCAGCATTCACCATCCTGAATTCTCTTTAAAGACAGGAAGGAAAATCCCAACAAGAAGCCCTAAATGAACATATATATTTTCCCCATTCATTTCAGCACACAGCGTGGGAGCAGAGTCCTCTGGTGAACTCGCCTGAATGTTCCTGCCTCTGTTTATGCTGTAAAACACATAAAGGGAATAATCTGAACAAAAGCTGATGAACTTTTCAGATCTGTAACTGTGTGATCTGGAGTTAAATGAAACTTGAAGTATCAGGACTTTGTGTGAATGGCCTCTCCTCTAAAGTAGAGATAGTGACATGAGTCTTTAGCTCTGCTAAAATTATCCCTGGTAACAATCCTGGCCCTGAACTCTGTGTCATCAGGCTCTAGAGCTAACACCTGACCAAAATGCACTAGGTAGGTTGTATTCCTCTCATTTCTTTGAATCAACAGGTTGGGATTTTCAAGTTATGGTCTACATATAATGGCAGTACGTGCGGGTGACATTTAGTGTAATAAGCCCTGAAGAGGCAGACAAGCTCAGAAAGTGTGTAGTGTAAATAGATCAGCAGAGAGTCATGAGGGAGAGGGGCATAAAATGACATGGATTGATTGAAAGAAGAGACCGCAAATTTCTGGGTTAGAATTCCCACCAAAATCCACTACAGGATCACTCACCTTCCTGTGCTTGTCTTCTCCATTGGCTTAAGGAATGGCAGCCAGACAGGGACAGTATTGCATTGCTTCCTTACTGCTATGTAGCCCAGAAGACCATTAGGCATGTTTGACTGGGCCTGGATCTTGAGAAAGACTGAGCTTTAGCTTCACTGCTCCCAGGATATATTCTTTAAGTCCCAACAGGAAAATGCTTTGTGCCCTCAAAAAGAGTTAGTGCAGCTTCTTCCTGTAACTCATTAAGATAATGCAGTATTCTCAGTACCACCTGGTTTGGCAAAACACCGAAGTCTGAGTGAAAACACCACTAAAGCCAACTCTTTAAGTTCTCTATTTCCCAGGAGTACCACTGTAAAGACTCCAGCTGTCCAAGCAAGCAGAACAGAGCTGCCGTTCCTGCTGTGTGCAGTGTGTTCCTGGCTCTGCATGTCACTGCGGTAAAAATACCCATGGTTTAAGTCTATTGGAAATAATAAGGGCTGAATTATCAGCTACTTTGGAGCCTTTTTTCAGCTGAGACTAAGGAGATAGGAAGAATTTGGCTACTACTCTCTGCTCCTGCACCACCCAGCCATAATGAGAGCTAAAGCAAGCTGGTGGCTACTGTAGTTTTAATGGCTCCTCTGGCAGGAAGAGATTAGGGAGAATGCAGCTACTTCAATACCCCCTTGTCCAGGCGTGTGTCTGTCCCCAGCAGACCCCTTGGCTCTGTGTATGAAAGAGGGAAAGTAAAATCTATTTATAGGCAGTCTGGGCAGCACATTATTCAGGGCTAGGTTGTTGACTCATGCCCATCTGATATCATTTAGAGAGCTAGATATTGCCAGCGAACAAAGTAAGTGCTGTTACTCCTGTCTAGTCAATAGAACTAACTGCTCCTAAGCTGACATTTGCTTTTATGGAAGCAGCAATGTGTCTCAAGGGTCCCGGTATAAATGTATACATTGCTGAAAAAGTGATTTTGGGGGGGGATTATGGCGATGGAAATAGAAATATGAGGGCAGCAAAATCAGCAGAGAGCCTTCAACCCTGTTGTCTGTTGCTTATGTTCATCTCTGTTAAAAGGACCTGCAGAAATCAAAGAAGAAGGAGACAAAAGGCAGCCCTGTTAACACTGAGGGTTCTTCCTTTTCCACAGTAAAGTCTTGGAAAGGCCTTTCCCTCCTCCTCCTCACCCCAGCCTGTCTCAGGAGTATTCTCTTTGTTAAATAGAAACTGTTCTCTTTCCTGTCGTCTTGAGCCATTGGCTTTTGGCACCAGTTTTCAAGCCCTGAATCACTCTCTAGGGATGTGTGCTGGAAAGCTGATGGGAACTTATTGTCTATCAGCTGCTGAGATGCAGTTCTTGGCTTCACTGTTCTTGGGAGTCAGTCACAGTGTGCAAACCTGGAGAGAATCATGTGCATAGAGTAAGAGACTGAGCACCTCTTGTGGGCTGAGTGTATGGAATCCTGTAGCAAACACTTTTTGCAATCTTCAGGGCTTGAGGGTTGTGGGAGGGGGAAATACCAGCTCCTAAAGCTCTGCCTTCTGTCTCAGAGCAGGGTAAGAAATGCAGAAAGAATGAATGTAATTCCTTGTCTTTTAGGTCACAGATGAGATTAACCATAAGAGATTTAATGTTAAAGTGGAGGAGAAACATGAAAAACTTAAAAAGCTTGAAAATGGATGAGCCAAATGTCTCTTTGCAAAGAGAAAGATGCAAGAATTTCTTAGTCACAGTTATCAACAAGACTGTTGTCTGTCTTTCCTGCAGCTTGGGTCGAGAAACTGAAGGAAGACTCCAGGCACCCTGCTTGAATCGTAACATGAAGGGGAGGTGCAGCAGGCAGGCAAGGAACACTGGCTATGAAACAGGCCTCCCAAATACACCTTACACTCCTTTCACTGTGGCTGCTCTGGACCAGGCTAGCTCTTTGAAATCAGAGCAGAGAAAATAAGGAGATGGAGCTAAACTCCTCATAGCTGCTTTAATTCCTTTGGCTGCCCCAATCCAAGCATGATGGCCATCTTCTCCCATTGAAGGGATGCTAATAGCTGCTCTGCAGAGTGGGTGTGCCCTTTGGCTCAAAGCAGTGGAACAGTACCTTGATTGCACTGTTATAATCAAGGCTAATCAACACCAAATGGTGTTTTCCCTGCAGAACGCTTCTTCTGTATTGTGATAATAATAGCCATCTCAGAAATATTCCTGGAAAGAGCTTGTTTTTTTCTCCCAAATGAGAATGGGAACAGAGAATGAAACTCATAAGAGCCAACACCCTAGTCAGTGCAACACTTTGTGGGGTCTGGAAGGCTTCTTTAAAGTGCTGCTCTAATTAAATGCATAGAGCAAAATATAGTCTGCTGCTCCCCAGGTTTGCACTGCATTTTCTTGGCTGTGTTCCTTCTGTCTAACTAGGAAACCTATTCTAGACCTGAAAAAAACCCACCAAACTTCCCTCATAAATTCCTTTCTAATAAATAAAAATATATTTTCTGACAAAGAGCTTTTGTGTGAGGTGAGTGGGAGAAAACTGCATCAAAAAGCAGCAAGAAAGCACATCACAAGGATATAGGCAAAGTAGTAGTCATCAACAATTAGAAGAGTCTTTTTGGAGTGGGGCTTGAAATAGCAAAACCCTGCTGCTTTTGTGATTTGTTGATTAATGATGTGCTAATAGCTGAGACAAGTCTGTAGTAACTAATTGACTTAAAAAAAACAGCTAAGCAGAGCCAGAATCTGCTTTGGGCAAAAGGGGCATTTACACTTTGCCAGCAAGGCAGACATCAAGATCATACCCAGCAGATCTGGGCAATCACAGCCATGGCTCAGCAAAGCCCTGGAAGGACATGCCTGACCCTACCCTTCCTCCAAAAACCTTGTGATACGTACGGACGAGACAGAGAAAAAAGTAGCGCTGACATTGGAGAAGTTGAAAGATGGAGCTGGCCAAGTCAGGCAGGAGGCCCGTGTCAGAGCCAGGAGCTGCAATCACCTCTCCTGAGGATGGTCTTTAATGTCATTTCCAAAGGCAGGCTCCCCTCTAATCAAGAGCTGACCTCCCCACAGCTCCTCATGCAGGATCCTGGTGCTCCACAGGACCTGCCACTTGGATGCAGCTCCTCACTTTTATCTTATTTGCTCATCGACCCTAGGTCAGCTTTCCAAGTGGCCCATGCTGGAATAAGCATCACCAGGGAAAGGCTGTGAGAGGGCTATTGCTGTTGGAAACAAAGAACCAACAAACAAAAACCCACCAAAAAATACCAACACAAAACACCAGTCAAAAAAAAACCCCAAACTACCACCAAAAAACCTGCTCCAAGGTTCTTTTGAACTCAGGGGAGTTTAATCCCATGGTGGAGGGTTATCTTGTACAGTGTGATCCAAGAGCGGGGGAAGAGAGGTAGAGCAGGAATTATCCCTATGGCATGTGGTGAGCAAAGACCCCACTGCAGGGCAGCTTGTCCCTGACTGCAGGCAGGAGGGATGGAGTCAACCAGAGCCAGAATTTCACCTCTTTGCTCATTTCCTCCCTGTCAGGAAATCCTTGCCTTGAAGAAAGGAGCTGGTTTTACAGGAACAGAGGTGACCCTAGGAGGGGCTGCTGGGACACACCTGATGCTGCACCAAAGACAGAGGCTGCTCCCTGGAGTAACAGAGGTGAGTGAGCAGATTGAGTCAATGGTGCTGTATTTAATGGTGATATTTGATGCTGCATTTGATGGGGTCAGCAGCAGATGTGGTGGCCATGCCTGAGCAAGCTTCCTTCCCACCAGCTCAGCTGTGTTCAGGAGGGATGGGCTCAGGCTTCTAGCAATGAAACAGATGCAGGTCTACCTGAACAAGCAAGCAGGTTTTGGGATGTCGGTAACAGACTCCATGCACAGACCATTGGCAAGAGCAGAGGCAGAAAGGGTGGTGTGAGAGGAACTGATTTAAAAGGGCACATCTTCAGAGGAGCTAGTCTAGGCCACCCTGCCCCAAGATGTTCACTTCCCAGCAGTTAATGGGGATGCAGTCCCTGCCTGGTTGCCTTGTAGGTCAGTGGGAAGAATCAGAGGCAATCAGCAGCCTTGGGAAAAAAGCCCCTAATGACGGAGGAAAATAGCCTTTGGGATGGTTTAACGGTTATTGGTGTTTGACTCACGGCTGTGGGTATTTTCCTCTCTGGGCAGCTGTTGGGAGAACTGGGGGTGGCTACTGGGAGATGATTGAATACATGTGACATCCCTGAGGTAAGAGCTCTGTGGTGAGGCCTTAAAATATTAATAGCAATCCTTACAAGCAACATTGCTGTATTGCAGGGCTGTGTCTGGGGGAATAGGCACTGGCTTTGTTGTGAAATTCCTGGAGTTACTTGCTCAGTGATAGCACTCATCACCCCTGTTTTTATGTGAGCAAGGTCAAAGGTGTGGCCTGGTGCCCCCAGGAAACTTACTGCTTACAAAAGAAATGAGGAATAGAAATAAAGGCACTGTTGCAAATTTGAAATCCTGACAGAAACAGGAGGATTGGTCAGATGTGGGTGCCAAAGGCTCCCCTAGCTGCGTTTACGTGCCTTCTCACATGAGCTGGCTCTCTAAGAAGTTCTAATGAGGTGAAAGGGTGCACATCTGCTCCAGAAATTATGACTGAGGATGCTGCATCCTCATCAGCCAGGTCCTCTATCAGCTGTACAAAGAGAGGTTCTCAGCCCCTGCCTGCTGTCAGGCTGCAGCTAAGGAAGCTGTTTGGCCCTGCTGCTCCTCTTTCCCATCTCTGCTTCTAAGAGGGGTCAGAGTCAGGGCATCAGTCAAAGAGCCAGGGGAAGCTTTTGATGGCGATTGCTGCAGTTTCTCCTCCATCTGCAAAGCTGAGAAGGGAGAAAGCCCATACAAAAGTGCAGCACCACAACAGTGATGATAATCCCCAGTCCCCTCAGAGTCAGTCTCATCCCACCCCACCCTCTGTTTTCTTCTCTAGCAAGAAGATGTTTCCCCAGCATTGCTGGCACCCTCAGCAGGACAGATCCAACACGGATTTTGCAGGCAGAGGCAGCGAGAAGGGCTGGGCTGGGATGCTGGGGTTCTTTCAGGACAGTGAGTTCAGGTCATGGCTCTGCCAGAGGATTTTTCACGTGACCTTAAGCCTGCCTTTTAAACCCCTATCTGCCTCAGTTCTCCAGCAGTTAAATGGGATAGGACTTTCCTCTTTAGCTGTTTGCATTATAAGCTCTCCTAAGCAGAGGCTTTTCCTTCTTTTGTTTGTGTATCTCCCCTAGCATGTCTAGTCCTGGTTGTAGCTGCTTCTGTGATATTCCTTTTAATGAGACACTTGAGCTCCCTCTCTGTGCACAGGATCTGCCATTTCTCCCCCTTTAGGTTTCCTGTCACAGCAAGGGTCAAGAAGAGAGGATTTGCCTCTAAATTGTTCAAGTGTGAAAGCACAGTACGTTTGTGCACCAATCAAAGTGCAAAGTAACCCTGAACTTCACGTAAATGCATTGTCTGAGCTGGAGAGGAAGCCAGCAGCTTCTCCAGCATATGTCTGAATATGCTGATGTGCATAAACCGTGAGGCCATTTCTATTCAGAGGGAGAGGTCCCTGAAGGCTGTGTCTCAGCACACAGCTTGAGCTTCGGGTCCCTCTGGACTGCTGGGCTCTCGCTAGCATGAGAGCTGGTCATGGGACTCCAAACACATGTTGCAAACTCTGCTCATTTTTAAATCTCTGCTTTTTCAAAAGCAGGGCGAGAGCATCTGTTGTGCTCTGAGGTCATTCATGGCTTCAGGATTGCCAGGAAATGAACATACTTCTGCAGCATACAGTGTGTAGGGCAAACAAACAATATACACACATATGCAAGAGAACAGAGCAGGGTGTAGTATTTTATGGAATCCCACAGTGGAGTGGCTTCCAGCGGTTCTGCCTTAGGAAGCTGCACAGCTGTTTCAAGCTGGTGAGCACTTGGGGAGATGATCTGTATTTGCATGACAAAGGATAAAACAACATAGTTGTCTCCAGTACCTCTTTCTTGGTGTGCCATGCAGGGTGTGTTCCAGCTCCTTGCTCAGATAGGAGATAGGATTGCCTCCATGGACAGCCAAGGATCTCTGAGGCCTTTTCCTGTCACTTGAACTCACCTCTTACCTGGAGAACTTGGTGTTTTGGGCTGTAGCCACAAATGTAACCGAGAGCATGCTGAAACTAGTGGGAATCTTTCCATCAAATGCTCAAGGGTTTGCTTTGGATTTCATCTGCTTTCTGCAGATCTGACCCAAAGCCATTGGAATGACTGTTTTGGAATACTCACACTGTCCCTTTGAGGAGTGTTTCAGTGGTTAGGAAGAGCTTACCCCCAGATGGAAAGCAGGGCCCTACCCAGGAGCATGTGAGGTCTCATGGACCTAATCACATCTGAAGCCTAATGAAGTGCTTGCATGGGGCAAGGCCACTTAGAGTTGCTGTCTGGTGCTTGTGCACAAATCACTCACTGCTGGCCAGGCAGCTGTGTGTGCTCAGAGGTGGCCTGTGAAGTGCTCTGCAACTGGCCATCAACATCTGTCTCAAAGAAGGCATTGACTTCTCTGGGACAGGCAGGACCAGGATGTGCTCCTGAATCAGTTATCATGAGTCTGACTCAAGTGGGAAGCTTGTGATAAAAATGCTTGAATGGTTCATTTGCAGCCAAGAAAGGGAGCTTCGTTTTCCTAGGCTGGCCTAGGTTTCCCCAGCTTTGACAGTGCAGGTTTTGTTGTGACACTATCAAAACATTTCATTTCCATGAGCTACTTTGGCTTTTGATGGAGCTCTTATTAGACTATGGCTCCGGTATGCTATATACTGTGCTCTTTTTATAGTGTGTTAATAGTCTGTTCTTTACTGTTACTGCAATAAACTATCGCTACATCATGAAAAGGAGAGGTTTTGTGTTATCAGAAAAAAGAATCAGCATTATTAAAGCAAACTGCACTGATATTTCTGGTGTTTCTTTAAGCAATTCACTGATACATTTCCATAATGTGATATTTATTTCATTTGGTTTATTCTATCAAGGAGCTTTTAAAGATATTGGGGTTTTTCAAAGACACAAAATGACACCTGCCAGCCCCCCTGCGTGTGAGTCTGTTTTCAGAGATGAAGATGGGTTCATGTCAGTAGTGCTAGAGCTCCTTTGTAAACTTGTTTCATGATCCATGTGGTCTGGTGACAATAAAAACCTGCCCTAATTTAACATTAGCACTTTTGTATCAGTTACTGAACATACCTGAATTACAATAGCACCCAGGGGCTTTAACTGACAGCGAGGCTGGATATCATACGGACAGATTCAAAGAGTCCCTTTCCCATTGCATGAAATAGCCAAGAGAGATGTTGTGAATCCTCTCATTTTACATCTCAGGAATTTGGGAATGGGAGAGGAATTGTTTTCCAAAGGTTGTGCAGGGAATCAGGGAGAGATGGAACTGTGAACACTGGTCCAGGACTCCCACGCAGCAGCAGGACCCCCAGCAGGTCTGAAACCTCTGTTTCCCTGTTCTGTCTTGCTGATGGTTTCTCCAGATCCCAACCTTCTTTAGTGAGAGACCTTGTAAAGCTCCTTGTAAAGCAGTCTCCTCTGTCCTGCTGTTTAAAGCTTTGCTGTGTCCTTGAGGAAAATGAAGTTTTCCCCCCCTCTTGAAGTCTGTGATATCTTCAGCTGTAGCACCAAAGGAAATCCATCAGTGTGATACTTTATGGAATTGTTGTCTCAACAGCTTCATCCCAACCAAAACTCTCATTTTCTGAAGGTTATCCCAAGAGTGATAGTTACTACTTGCATCTTCTTGAATTTGCTCAGTTAGTGGCTTACCAGGATTGTTCCAAACTTAAAAGCCAAACTTGGGAGCAATAAAGTGCTTCAACAGACTGTTATGGTCCTACTCAAGTAGATAAGTGTGTCTTTGCACAGTGTGTATGGCCTCTGCTACAGTTCATCCAAGGGACAGCCTGATCTCACTGCCAGCAAACAGTTTTACTCCATTGGGGTGAAACTGTATGAAATGGTGAGGAGTGGCTGGTCAGGTTGCAGCACAAGGATATAGGGGTTGCAGTGGCTGTGGTATGCCGAAGCAGAAGCTTGAAGCAGAGACTGCAACTCCCTCCTGTCCTGCAGATGTGCCTGCAGTCCCATGTAAGTAGTTAGAGGGAGCGTTACTCAGTAGCTGCACTGCTGGTGCTTTAGGGCAGATTTAGATACCAGAGGGTGACTGGAGACAGACTGCCCTGCAGCCTGGTTGGTTTGGGTTTGCAGACTTCAAAGTGTTCCAGTTGCCTTTTGAACAGGTAAGCCTTTATTCAAGGAAACCTGCCTCAGGCTTCCCCAGTTTAAGTTCCAGATTTCCATGGAAATGCAGGAGTCTTGGGACATTGCAGGCTGACATTTGCGCTTTGTGATGTCTTTGTTCAGAAGTGTTACAGCAAATGCTAAAGTCAAAGATCTTAGGAAAGGCTTTGCCTTTCATTTTGTTTACAAGATGAGGAATACAGCCCAGACTGCAGCCTTTCATCATGCTGCAGTTAGCCAGGCTTAGCATAAACAGCCTGCTATGATAGCATGATAGAGTGCAGCTTGCCAGGGGTCTGCTTTGTTCAAGTCTCACCTATCAAACGTTTGGGCCAGGCCAGCTCCATTCTTTATGATTTTTGTTGTTTTGGGGTGGGTTTTTTTTTGCATTGTGTGAGCTTTCTAGGAAACAAGAAAGGGTTCCAGTTACAACCAAATACAGTTGTAACTGCTCCACTAACAACACTTTTGATGTGCCGTTCAAAGCAAATCCATCGAAGCAGGGTACTGTTAATAAAACTCAGGAGAAACAGGAGGTCAAGTGACGTGAGTAAAGGGCTCTTTCAGTCTCTTTGGAGCTCCTGTCCAAAGCCAAGAAGAATTTGTTCTGACAAAAAGACTAGTTTTACTTTGGAGATTGCTCTTTGAACTGGAAAGAACTACTTCATGCTCCTGGATTGTGTAAAGACACTTATCTACATCTTTCCAGAGCTCCCAAATGTATCCAAGGAAAACTCCTGGGGTTTTTATATGCTTTTCCATCAAAAGAAATAACCCCCAAACCAGTATGTTTGAACTTCTGGAGTCCTGTTGACTTGTGACAGCATTTTAGCATGTCAGTAGCAGAATCATTTGTAACATGAGATGAAGTGTCATTGTTCATATTTGTCATGTAAGGAAAACTGACACTGGGCAGCTCTTGTAACACAAGCTTTTTCATTTGGGCAGGAGGAAAATACAGTGAACTGAAAAGAGCTTCAGCTGGCAACCTTTTGGAAGAGCCTACAGATACCTTACATGGCCCTGGAGATGGGTGTCAGTCAGTCAGCAAGTCCGAGACCTTTTCTCTTGTTTCTTAGGTTCCTACATCACTTCTGAATGGAGTCTGGGGAATTCAACCTGAGGAAGAGGCACTGGTGATATGCAAGGTTTTACAGCACAGCACATGGCCAGAGCTGTCCTTACCTAAAGAACCTCTAGTTCTAAACTCCAGGTTTTGTTGTCAGTTTTGTTGTTGTGTTTGGCTTGGTTTGTTTTTTTTTCCCCAGAGAGAACCCCATGATACCACTTCCTTTTGCACATGGCCCAGTGCTTTTTTGCTAACTTTTCACCCTGCCCTTCACAGAACTGAGATAACATCAGCATGCAAAATACCACATGTCCTGCAGGAAACTTATGCCCCAGACATTTTGTGTGAGTCATGCACATGGGGCTCTTCTCTGGAGGAGCTGCTGCCTGCCTGTATGTCTGTCCTGTATACTTGGTAGTAGGCAGTACTTGACCCACTGGGCTGGCTTCCCCTCTTGTGCGAATGTTTCACCAGCTGCATCTCTGTCCCAGTTTCATATCAGTGCCACCAAGATGCACATCTGCCTTAGCTGATGAGGAGAGCTGCACACAATGAAACGTGTACCCAGCAATGACCTGTCCTGCTCCCTCTTGATGCAGCCCTTTGTGGGATGCTGTTTACTGATGCTGTTACACCCTTGTTTTCTTCAGAACAGGAAAAAACAGAGGTAAGGAAGATGTCTGTGGCTGAAAATTTAATTTCAGTGCCCCCCCCCCCCCCCCCCCAGCGCTGTGGTTTGTTTCTCCACCTCTTGTCATTCAATACCCTTGGGCTGCTTGTCAGTGTGGGGACCACCGGAGCGATGGAGAGATGTGATCACCTCCTGGCAAAGATGTTTATGTAGCCACAAACCCAGAGCACTCCTGTAATGTTCACTGCTCCCTGCTACTTCCTGCCTACTCCCAGTGTTCACAAGTGACCTTGCTGAGGCCATGTGCAGGTTTTTCAGGCCCCCAGCAAGGCTATCCAGAGATGGGAGAACTTCAGGAGAATAAAGCAGGTCTGGCAAAGCTGGCTTTCTCTCAAGGTCTTGTATCTAATAGAAATACCCTGGCATGGGCACTGTGTCAACAGCATGGGCTGTCAGGCTGGCACAACACACATTGTGCGCAAGCTTCTGTGCACCCTGAAACCTCAGCTCACTATTTCTATGTAACCTGAACTTCTAATTTCTTCCAAGGGAGACTGAGTTGAGAGAAGCCTGTGGTATTCTTCAGGGATAAAAAGGAGCACATTGGAAAACCTGAGCTGGCCCCAGCCTGTTGAATGCCCAGTGAATACTTGCTGATGGGAAGCTAGTATGTGGAATATACTCTGTGGGGACTCCTTCATTTCTTTGGCTCTGTGCCTTTTGCTAGCAACTTCCACAGCTGCCATCCTGGTGATGTTCCTGTAGAATTCCCCCCTCCGCTGATGGAACATGGTCATCAGACTCACTGAGCAAGAATCTTGCCCTAGTTTGGCTGTGGACCTGACTGGTTACCATTCCCAGCCCTTCCCCAGTTGCCGCGTGGATGTCTGTGTCCACGGGTGCCTATGGCTTCCCTTTCCTCCAAATGACTCATGGCCTGTGTAGATAGAGGCCTTTTCTTCCAGAAGGCTCCAAAAGACATTGTACATGTTGCACAAAAGGGCAAATGTCATTTGGAAATAACCGTTTTGTTGGGATAAAATGTAAAAATTGCGAAGTGAGGTTTGCCTTCCCAAGGGAACTCACTCAATGTACGTCCTTCCCACCTACCTTTGGATAGACTGACTCACCCTGAGTGGCTGCTGCTTTCTCTTCCCATCAGCTACAGAATCCTGCATGCCTACCTTAGACGGACGTTTAGCTTCTAGGATCTTTGCAGGATGTTGTATGATCTTAATCTCTCTTTTCAAAGGAGTTTGGTGCACTTGGTAAGTCACTAGGTAGTGTGTTAGATGAGTGTTCAACAATACTGACCCATGGCCTCAGGTCAGACTAGCACAATGCACAGGGAAGTAAAGAGCATTAGGAGCTTGCCCAGGCTCTTTTTAGGCTTCTCATCCTAGTGGGTGAGGATGGAAAGAAAACAGTCATTACTGCGGTGTATCCATGGGAAATGAGTATCCAGGGACACTGGCCATCCCTAATTCCATGCTGGGGGAGGCTCCCATGGTTTGTGAAACTCCAGACTTAAAAGTCTTCAGTTACACTGCAAAAACATTATTATATCTGTGAGAAGCCCCAGAAGTGCAAATATATTCACCTCTTATGGGTCTCTTCATGCCAAGGTGGGATAAAGTGAGCCTCCTTCGCTGGTTGGTAGGAGCCAGCCCAGGTGCTGAGCTCATGCTTTAGTGCTTTATAAACATAGAGTAAAACCTGTAAAATGGAGTGTTTTAAGCCAGGCACAATTATCTGGGCACATATGAATGCTGCTTGCAAAAGTTATTTAATGTGGGTATCTGAAAGCAGAGTTTGGGTTTGAAGATCAATTCTCTACAATGATGAGTGAGAGGAGGCGAATTTTTACAGATACTTTTCCCATAGGTTTTCATACTTCTGTAACTGCACATCCACATCCTATTTACTTGCAGCACAGCCCCCACCACAACTGAATCATGAACTTGATATCTCTCCCTGGGAAAAGGAACACTTTTTAGGAAAAAAAAAAAAGACAAGGGAGGAGAGCAAAAAAGCAGGAACAACACGGGAGAAGTTCAGAACGCCTCGGATTCCTCTGGGGTCCCAGCTGTGCTCTGTGTTGTCCCAGCTGAACACCAGATATTTCTGCTCTGCACATTTATGCATTCAAGGAGAGATCAAAGTGGCTGCCTCCAGTGTGCTTGGGGTAAAGTGTGTATGTCCTGCCCCAAAGCAGCCCTGATCCCTAAGGTTGCAGTCTTTTATTCTTCCCTCCTTATAGGCCTGATGCTGAACAGGAGCTCTTTGGAGCTCATTATGGAGCGTCAGTGCATAAAGTGATAGACAAGTCTTCAGATGCTTCATAGTCCCAGTGACTTGGACACCACATCCTCTACTGGAGCACTGCTGGTGATGCAACACTTCTGAGAGGAAGAAGATAGTCTTCTCGGATGGTCTCATAGTGTCCTGTCACTACCCTACGTGACAGAGGTACGTCCTTTGGAGGCCCATGCTGGTGGGTGGCCAAGCACCAATGGTGTTGGTGCAGCCACAGCTGGCAATTCACCCACTGTGGTAGGAAGACTCTGTCAGACATGTAGCCCCATGGGGTAGGTTTATTCATCTGATGTTAGCTGGACCCAGATGTTAGCATGAGTCATATCTGCAAGCAGAAACCCTTGTCACAGTCCCCTGTTCCTTAAGCCTCTGATGAAACTGTGTGGGATGGTCACCATGCAGCAAAAAAGTGCTGCAGCACCCTTGATCAGGGAAGCTGGCTGGGGGCAATGCAAGGTGGCACATTCCGCCCAGCCCTGTGGTGGCATCACTGCAAAGCAAAGCAGAAGTGCAATGAACTGAGTATCTGGCAACAGTTGTCTTACTGTCTCCCTGATGAAGCAATGATGCAAGGGGGTGAGCTGACCTGTGCTGGTTCATGCATATGGTTTACCTAGGTCATATATCTTTGAGTGAGGAGCTGCTGTGGCTGTCATTCAAACATATCCCTACTGTTGTGTTATTTACTGTACCTCAGCCTTCAGTGGGATGGGTGGGGGTTTTGTGTCCTTTTTGAGGGGCCATTCTTCTGTAGGCTATGTCTTCTGATTGCTAGCTTAGACAACAAGTTAGCAGCTCAGATCAAAGCCATATCACTTAGCAGCTAGTGAATTGTTCAAAGCAGTATTTCACACCTTCACAATAACTGTTCACTCTAACTATAAAGAAGATTGCTCTGAAATCAATCCTTGCATCTGCCTTTCTCTTTATAAGAGGTCTAAGCAACCATCACTGGGAGCAAAGGAGATGGGGAGATCTGCTGAGAACTGAACATACTGTGGAGAGTGTTGTGTAAGGGCTCTGTCCCTCGTCAGTATCAAATTGCATAAATCAATGTTGGCCAGAAGCAGTGCAATAACAACTCATTTCCTAAAATGGGAATATCCCCATATGTTGTTCCTGGCTGAGGACTGCTCTCAGGGGCAGGATCAGCAAGCAGATAGCAGTGACTGCAGCATGCCCCGTGCCACTGCTGGCCCTCATGGTGCTCGAGGGAAGCACATTACCACTATCTGCCACAGATCTGACAAGGAGGGGAGACTTTGCACCATATAAGGTTCCCTTAGTTTAACTGTAATTTCCAATAGATCAACTTCAACCTAAATAGGGTATCTTTTTTGAAAAGAACTGCTGTTTCTTCAGATCCGACCTCCACAATTACTCTATTACTGCTCATGTGACTCTGCTATTCCCTAGGGCTTAAGTGTTTCGGGTGTGTCATTAGCACAACAAATTAAAATGGAAGCTTGTAAAATCCTATACTTGAAGTTTATTTGCACAGTTTAACTGCACAAGACTGTTCTTCACATTGCACACTCTGTGCAATGTAGTGAAAATAAATGATAGGTGACAGTGGAGGAAACCCAAATATGATTTTGGACTCCTTACCCCGGGAATGATGCAGTGGCCAGAGAAACTTTTCCCTTTCCACTGGGGATCCCAAGATTGCAGGTCTTCTTTGTAGTTTTAACTACTCTCATTATTTTTAGCTCTGCTTTGGGCAACCCAACCTACCCAAAACCTGAGGTGCTGGTCATGTTCTGCTATCACCATTTTAACCCCTTGGTTTTTTCCTCTGATAGCTGTAGCAGGATCGTGTCATGGATGTATTTACAGATTAGGTATTTAGCCACATAGCAACTTGCTTAGCAGTAGCTCTGGACACTATTTCTTTCCAGGTGTCCTTGAAGCTGGCAGTGTCTTGCCCACAGTTACCTGTCAGTCATGCAGTGCCTGCATTGCCAGAGCTTGTGGATGGCATTTCCCTATGTTGCTTAAAATGTATCTGAGCATTCTTATCCATTTAAGGACTTCAGATTCAACAAGGCTTGAATTGCTTGTCCTACCATATGAAGTTCCCCATAATTCAGCCGTATGACCTCTTCCTTTATAGAGAACTTCCCTCCACACCAATTCCCCCATTACGGTTTTGCCAGCCCCTCATCTCTCCAGAATTTTCTCTCTCCCACACATTTTCTTTCCCAAAGCTCCTTGACAGTGTCAGGGACCTCTTGTCTCGGCTTTCTGCATCCTTTGGCAAAACTCATCTCTTCTTGGTGCATTGTGTGGACTTTGGCTGGTTGCCCCTGCAGTCTAGCTCAACTTGGCATTTGGTATGTGTGTCACTGGAGCTCTCAGCCCTGCTGCAGCCCACTTTGTATCACGCCCTGCTTTCCTCTCATAGAACCTAATCCTCCATGTGGGTCAGTGGAGAGCTCCAAGACCTTTTAAGAAGTTATTGTTCACTTGCTTTAAGATCAGGGATCAGGGACAGGGATATTTGTTCCAGAAAACACCATCAGTGGAGTCCTCCATGCAACCTCTGAGCCTGATTACTGAAGTTAGTCTATGGATGAACACTTTCGGTGTCTCTAGGAGTAGATACATACACACACATTATATAAAACTCAGTGTTCTTCAGTAGAAAAAAGGGGCAAAGTCTTGCCCTGGTTCATGCAATTGACATTTGCAGCTCTGTTTTCCAGTCAATGACCTGGCCAAGCTCGGCATGGAACCTGAGGGTGGAGGAGTGAGATTTAGTGTTGGGAGGCCTGAATTGCGGCTTCCGTTGCTCTATGGCAGACCATTTCGGCACCCTCTGAGCACTCATGGCAGCCAAGACTGGTTCAGATGGTGTCAGAGTCACACTAGGAATTTTTGCTTCAAAACCAAGGGAAACAGAGAATGGTTTCTTATTTTGCTTTGTTTTCTTCTTAAAGAAATAGGGAAACTGAAGTGAGAGCTGTAGCAGTCACTAGGATTGAGCGCTGCCCACTTTTAGCACACTGCTCCCAGGTCTGAGGTCTAGCCTGAAGTACCAGCTTGGGGGAATCTCCAGTCCTCCTGGGAAAAGGATTCACAAGTCAGCTTCAGTATGAAACCCTTAAAGCCATAGGAATAACTGAAACTAAGAGGACACCAATTGTTTCTTTAAAACCCACAACTTTTAAGGTACCATCAGGATTTCCCTGAGGTTTGACTGGGGTTTTTGGAAGGGCTCAGCTGCAGATGGAAGTGCAGCTCTTGTGTGCTTAGAAAATACTCAATAACACAAACATCTTTTCAAAGTCCTCACCTTGTGGATTTTCCCTATTTCCTCATTGGCCTGGGAGCTTAAGGCTTTTGGAATCAGAGGTTCCTTTCACTTAACTGAAAGGTGGCCCTGTGGCTCATGCTCTCTTGCCTGGGCTAAATACCTCTCTAGCTCATTAGCTCTGGTCTGGAATCCAGTTCATCGACGGGTTGTTTTAATTTCTGTCCTCCTTGGCATGGGAGGGAATTAGGCCATGACTAAACTTTTCTGGCTTCAGTGCCAGTACAATTGTGTGAGAGGGTCAGGGGCTGAAGAAAATGCTGAGGAATCACATCTGAAATAGGGGAGGGTTTTGCACATGAAAATGAGCAACCCTGGGCAAAATTCAGGCAAAAGCTGTTTGTCTTCAGTAGCCAAAACCCATCCAGGTCTTTCCAGCACTGACCAGAAGCAGCAGCAAGAGCAAAGGGCAGATGCAAAGGGTGTTAGTAGCTTTTCTCCTGGCCCAGAGACCTCTGCCCTGATCCAGCAGCCCTGGCTGGAGGGTGGAAGCCCCAGGAGGTGCAGATGGGTGGTGTTTTAAGGACTGGTGTAGCGAGGCCACGTGGGTTTGGGGAGATGTCTGTTACTCCTGAGCTCCCCAGGTCAGCTGGGTGTTATCTCAGAGTCTCTTGGGCAGCAAATTGTGAGCTGGGTCTAACAGGAACTGCTGGTCCAGGAGCTCCCGGCTGGTGTCCTGCACAGTGCAGGCTTGAGAGGCTTCAGCAGCAGCCTGGACATTAAGAAAAGGCTGATATTGACAGTGAAATCCTGGAGATTACAAGCAGGTTCCTCACTTCTGCATTACACAGTGACTCCAGAGGTAGCTGACCAGGACACGATAAAAACACAGCACTTAAACCCACTCTCTTCAGGAGCTGTGGTGCCTGCTGGAGGTACTGGCAGTAGTCCCTCTCCTTACAGTAATCAGCAAAGGCATTTCTCAAAGCTGTCATTGAAGCTGGTTTGTTCTTTGTGCTTCTGTTAACGAGGCTGGTTTTGGCCCTGGTATAATTTCACTCACTGTATGTGGTTTCTTTTTCTGTCCTTGGAGAGAAATGGGGAATTGCAATACTGGAACACCCTAAACCCAGTGCACAAACCCACCTGCGAAAATAATATGAGGCTCTTGGTTTTGTCACTGCTGCTGTTTGTGTAAGTGAAGAGGAAGGGTCAGCTGCTGGACAGATAGGAAAGTGGGATGGTAAAAGAGGAGTCAGGAGAGAGGCTTCAGCTCTCTCACAGGATTTGGGGTCAAAACCTGACACCTGTATGTCAGTGAAACTGGTCAGCCCTGGCTTAGTAGGTGCCCAGTGAACGTGGAACTGAGCAGCACCCACATGGCTCTGAGGAGGAGGAGGACACTAATCAGTTTTAAAGAACTTCGCAGCAACGTTGTGCTGCTCTGTAACGCACCTGTTAACACAAGAGCTGGGCTTAGCAAGCTTAAGTCTATCCTAGAAAGCAGAGAATGCAAACCCAGTTTTGCAGCGGTATGAAAACAGGATGTTTTGTATTGGTGGGGAGTTCTGTCTGTGGGGTGGGATTTGGCCCCATGGCGGCAGTTCCCAAGCCGTGCCTCAGAAGTCCCCCCAGCATTCCGCAGCTCTCTGTCCCAAAGCAGCCATGTCTCTCTGACTCCAGTGTGAGCTGTAGGAACCCGGCTGCTCCAAGCAGTATGGATTGATCTACTCTGGTCATTTCATTACTGTTTGCCCACATGCAAGCTCTCTGCTTTCTTCTCCTTCTTTGCGGGATACTGGAGTCAGCTGCAGTCAAGTTCCCATGCTGCAGCGGTGAAGAGGCTGATCTCTCCCTGTGCGCACTTGCAAAAAGGCTCTTGGCAGTGGCCTGGGATGTGCATTTACTGACCCCAGCAGCGGGATGGATCCTCCAGAAAGGATGTCTTTGTGCAAGTCTGAACTGTTTTAAAAATGCAGAAAGTGAGCATAACTGTCCTAACTCAGTCAACTTGCAGCCTTGCCTGGGTGATACACCCCATATACAACCTTAGAGCAGCTTCCAGTGCCTAAAAAGGGGCTACAAGGGTGCTGGAGAGGGGCTTCGGACAAGGGATGTAGGGCCAGGCCAAGTGGAATGGCTTTAACCTGCCAGAGGGGAGACTGAGATGAGCTCTTAGGCAGAAGCTCTTCCCTGTGAGGGGGCTGAGGCGCTGGCACAGGGTGCCCAGAGAAGCTGTGGCTGCCCCATCCCTGGCAGTGTTCAAGGCCAGGTTGGACACAGGGGCTTGGAGCACCCTGCTCTAGTGGAAGGTGTCCTTGCCCATGGCATGGGTTGGAACTGGATGAACTATACCAACACAAACTGTTCTTTGATCTCTGTGCACTGGGTGCTGGGACTTACCCACTCCTTACGTGCAGCCATGGTGGGGAAGGAACTCAGACACCTTCCTGTGAGCCATCTGGGCACTGCTGCCCTCACCTCAGGGTTTGGGTTTTCCTGCCCCTGTGAGCAGCATTGAGGCTTTCACTCATTCTTTTTCTTCTAAGCCATTTAATAGAAAAAAAACGTTTTCTTCTCTATGGAATGAGGGGGAGGAGGTGGGATTTAAGTTTTTCCAGCCTTGAATCAGTTCAGAACTGGGACAGGGCTGTTTCATTCCATCTCAGCCCAGCAGCACATGGGTACCTGCCAGCTTCCCGCTCCGAGCTCCTGCCAGGAACGTCGGGCACTCACGCCTGGCTTTTATTTGCTTCACAGTGTTGCCTGGATGGATCTTCTGTGAAACAGCAGCCAAGAACCAGAGTTTGTGAGGGCACCGGAGTCAGCCCGTGCTGCTGGGAGACACAGGAGGGGTTTGGACCAGCACATGATCTGCCTTTTCATACGGCAAAGGGCCAGGAATTCAAAAGGGGCAATGTTAAGGTGAAGTTTCAAGTGTTCACCATAGGAAGGTATTGCTGATTAAGGTATTACTAGAAAGCAGTGAGTCTCCTGAAGTCCAGCTTCAGCAGTCAGTCACTGTTTCAAGAAGGTGTTTGGCCATCCCTGTAAAACATGAGAAGCTGCACGCTGCAGTGAAGCTTTCTGCAGAAAGCTCTGTCAATGAAGTAAGGGAAAAAGACACTAATTGGAGGAAAAGACTGTAAATTCTGCCTTGGATCAGCTGGGAGCAACCCCTGAGTTTCTGGAAAATGGCAAAGCCAAGGGCTCAGATGCTGGATGGGTTCTTAGCTTATTTATACCATTTCCTGAGGATTAGCCACGTCGGTAGGGCTGCAGTGGACTTCCAGTGTGAGATTGTATCAGAGGTCATTTAGAGCTCAGTTAATGGTGGGGATGGGATGAGCAAACTGGGAGACAAAAAACAACCATATGTAATTTTTGCAAATAGCTTCCTGAAAGCAGCCTGTAACCAAGGAATCATCTTCCTGGATAGAATAAATGCCAGCCATCCAACTCGCTCAAAGTGCAACCAAGGATGCTTTTTTCTTTTCAAAGAATAAAACTTTGAGCCTGCCCTGGAAAAGGCACATCTCTTGTGTGTTTTTGGGGTGCTGGACAGGGGAGCCTCTTGCTGCTCATGATTTATGGGGGTCCGAATCCCCCTGGTGCTGCACTGGCCATACCTGAGTTGCAGGGAGGTTTCCTCCTTCCTGAGCCATAATCCCTTTCCCAGCACTTGGGCAGTCAAAAGCTTCCTCAGATGTCAAGAGCCCTGCAAGGACCAGATCATTATTGGGGTCAAAAGAGGCTGGGGCCTTACTGCTGCCCTTTCCCTCCACAAAGTCATGCTGTAAAAGCTGTAAGGCCACAGTCAGCATCTGCATCATGAGCCTCCAGCAGGACGTGGCCTTACAGGAGGGAGCCATACAATACTTTCCATTTTAAACAGAGCTCCTCCTCTTGCTCCCACCCCACCAAGGCTTTGCTCTCCCTGCTCTATGGGAAGATGTGAGTGGGGTTTCAACACTGCCTTGTGAGCCCTTGAGCCTCTCCAGAGAGTCACTCAATGCCTCAACATAGGTATATATATATATTATATATAAAAAATCATCAACAGCCACAAACTACAAATAAAAGGCCCTGAAAATGCTTTACCAACACCTGAGTGCATTGCCAAGAGATGCTTGCAGCATGGTGGTTCCCCTCCAACCTCAGCCAGTGTTGTCCTTTCCTGCAAGGAGAATGAGGACCAGCATCATCCGGCAGTGTTCCTTGAAGGCAAGTGCTGGCTGGAACAGTGGCTGGCTCTGCCTTGGAGACCCGTGATGGATTAATGCATAGGTGATGCTGTACATTCTCCAGTGTCAGTAGGTGGCACTCCTATCTCTGCGTGGGACCTGAATCCTGCAGGGTTTCTGACTCCAGAGCAGGGCATGTGCCTGGGGTTGGGCAGATCTCAGTCCCCAGAGGTGCTGCACTCACTGGGACTTGAACCATTAAACTGTTTCTGCCTTCTGATTCCGAGCAAGGCTGTTAAAATTAGGCAAGAAATAAAGAGCTGTGATCTACACTGGGTGTAGGACAGTGTCAGTAAGAGTTGGGTGAGTTTTTCTCTCTGTCTTTTCAATATCAATTTATATCCCATCCATGTCTGATGTAGCACCATGGTCTATGGAGGAGGTGCTTTTCTCCTGCTTGTTGGATAAAGAAACAAACTGGTTTAAGCTCACAGGCTGGTTTCATTCTGATGGACCTTGACGCTTGATGTGTAAAACCGTGGCTGGCTCACACACCCTTCACCACAGCCAGAGCCTGAGGGATGTGCCTTCCCTTGCACTTCATCCTGCTCCGGGCTGCGAGAGGTTTAGGAGATGTTAATGCAGCCCTTGGCATCTCCCTTGCTCCTTATTCCCATTGAGCTGGTGAAAGGTCTGGCTCTCGTCTATGAATGCAGCTCAGGCTGCAGACAAGTCCTGGGTTTCTCTTTTATATATATATTTATATATAAATATATAAAAATATATATAAATATAAATATATATATTCATGCCGTGTATGGTCCCGAGGAAGGAAGCACTCCATCCATGGAGCCTGATGTGGGACCATGTGCACAGCATCAGAGCTGCTCTTTCTGGTTGTTATGTCAATTTAGTTGTAGTCTAATTAATCTCCATTCCTGTGCTAATTTACTGGTTTTACATGCCCTGGAGCTGCTCTAATGTCTCCCCTTAAGGAGCCTTCTCTTCTCCAGGTTGAACAAGCTCAGCTCTCTCAGCCTGGCTCCGTAGGAGAGGTGCTGAAGCTGTCTAATTCCTGGCCTGCTCTGGACTTGCTGCAGCAGCTCCGCATCGCTTGTGTTGATCGTCTGCAGCTGAAGCCCATTTCTGCAGAATCTGTGCAGTTTTTCTGGAAAAGGTAATGGTGTTTTTCACTGAATGGACTGGGATAAGGTGCCTGCAGGCTGTCCTGGGGGACCCTGTCTTTATGATGCAGCTGTACGGGAGCCCTCACAGGTAAATGATGGTAATTGCAACAACATTAATGTTGTTGGGGATGTTGACCAAAATCTCCTTTTTTCCCCACCAACCTGGCCCTTAGAGCAAGAGGCAGCAACAATAACATCAGCAAGGGACCTCCTCCAAGTCTCACATGGGGATTTATGGCTGCGAATAGTCCTTGTGTCTTAACCAGCTCAGAGAGGAGACTGGTCAAGCAGAGTCTTTAAAAACACTTGCTTCTCCAGGCAGTGAGTTGTTTACTTGCATCCCTCCTGGTCTGAGCATGTACTTCTGGGTTTCCTTTTTTTCCCTTTTTCCTTTTTTCTTTTATTATTCTTTCAATTTTTTCCATTTTCCTTTTTTCTTTATTCTTTTTTCTTTTCTATTTTTCTTTTTTCCCTTTTTCTTCTTTCTTCTCTGTTTCTTTTTCCTAATTCTTATTTCTTTGGTTTTTTCTTCTTTTATTTGTTGTTTATATAAATATATTTTTTCCTTTTATTCTTTGTCCTTTTCTCCTTTTCTCCTTTTTCCTTCCTTTTTGTATGTCTCTACTCCTCCTTTTTCTTTCTCTCCCTTTCCTTTCCATTCCCTCTGTGGTCAGGTTGGCGGCTCCCCAACAATGAGCTAATTGCAGCCCGCTGCTGGGTCCCGGATCTGTGTGGGAGGCAGTGAGACGACGCTCAGCCCGGTGCCGGCCGCAGTTGGGGTCCAGCCTCAGCCCAGCGGGTGCGGGGCTGCCTTGTGAGTCAGAGCTGGGGCAGGCAGGGAGAAGATCCAGACTGATGGAGCTTGGAAGGGATTGCAAAGTCAGAGAGGTCCGAGCCTGGGGTCAGTCCTGGCTGTTGGATGGAGGAGAGCAAGGAAAAAACCCAGCAGAGGGGTGCGAGACTGGCTACCTGAAGGCCAGGGTGATTGATAGGCCCTGGGGTCTGGCTTGAGTCCATCACACAGAGAGAAGGTAAAGCCTGTTGGAGGATGTTGAGCTGATTGTTTGTTTCATCTCTATCCTCTTGCTCATGTCTATAACATATCCATCATCCTCCAGCTGCTCAACATCTCTAAGGTCTCCCCAGAGCCTTCTCCTCCAGGCTGCACAAGCCCAGCTCTCTCAGCCTGTGTCCCAAGCAGAGGTGCTCCTATGTACGTAAAATATAAGAGTTTGTAAAATGTATGTTGTACATTTTATCGTTAGATTTCTTTATCCTGTTTCCAACCTCCAAAATAGGGTGGTTGGGTGTTATTTGCAGGGGATGCAATCACTGACAAATTTGGGATTGCACTGTCTCCTTTGGGATAACCATTTCAATTCAAGTGGCTTGCAAGTGGCTTTCCGACATACCCATAAAACTTTCAGCAGCACTACTTGTAATGTGCTCGCTTTACAAAATACAAATATATATCTCCTTAAACAACCTTATGCCTCGCCGGAAATCAGATCAAAAAGGCAAAGAAAACACCTCTTCCACAAGACCATCTCTCTCCTGCATCTCTTGCTCTGCATCTGTGTGATCTGCTCACTACCCTCACCTGTGTGCAATACAAACCTGCTCTGTTTTTTTGCAGAACACCTGAGAGATTTATTCCCTGTAATCCCTCAGTGTTGGGAGTTCTTTGAAGCAATGACCAGAAGGAGGCCTCTTTCCTTCTGCATCCTGCTTTTTGCTCATGTTCTGCTTCCAGGTGTTGGATCCTCAGAACAAATGAAGACTGATGTGCTTTGTGCTCTCCAATACTGAGCTGCCAGAGGCTTGCCATGGTGTTCAATGGGAAGCTTGCTGCAGGATGCTGCTGGGGCACCACAGAGTTGTCTTTTCAGCTGTTCCAAAGTCCACTGTGGGCCGCTAGTGATGTTCCTAGGGCTTTACAGCTGGGAAATAGCAGCGACCTCCAGAGAGTGCTTGATGTCACAAGGTTTTCAGCTTGGTTTCCAGAGCAGTGGTCTGGAGGAGCTTCAAGCTCCTGACTGCTTTTTCCGATGGAGCTGTTGCTCAGTATTCCTGTCATTCTTTGTTTCTGGACTCTCCCTTCCCCACACTCAGCCTGTCTTGTGCAATCAGTGTCCCTCTGGAGACACGTCTGTGAGAATGCAGATTTCCTGAGAGCGCTGCACTGGAAATTCCTGGGATTTCTGGCGCAGACAAGCACGTACGGGACCAGGGCTGGACAAGGGGAGGCAGCAGTTCAGGAGATGCCTTTCTGCAGAAAAAAATCCTTTCAACTCTTCCTCTCCTTTTGCACCTGCAAAAGGATTATTCAACCCATGGTATAGCAGAACTACAAGCAGACACAAACATTTGCCTCCTTTGGGGGGGAGCTGAGCTTACCACTCACAAGTACAGGCTGTCAAAGAAAATGTGCGATGGGGTGTTCTCCTCCACATCTTTACGTGACCACCAGCATTAGATGGCCTCGCAATGGAACACAGCTGTAGGGACAATGCAGGGACTGCCAGAGTACAGCCTGCTCTTTTGCAATGAGTTTTGCTCCGGACTCAAACAGAAATGCTTTTTTATTCCCAAAAAGTAAATTAAAATAAAATATCAAATAAATAAATGGAAGGCAGCATTCAGCAGCTGCCTGTCACAGAGGCAGAAGGAGAAGGGTGGAAAAGAGGTGGTGTTTTCAGTGCGCCGCTTCCTAACCGAGCAATGCTCAAATGCCTGTGACCAAAACTGAGATCTCAAACTGGGGGCTTTAAATGGAGGGAAGGGTGAGATGGATAAGGGACACTTTAGGGGGATTAAAAAGCTATTGAATGGCATCTAACTGGGGGAGGGAACAGCTCCTGGGGTGTGAAATGCAGATGTGCAGGTGATAGTAGCTGATTCCTGAAGCCATAGGGTTGCTGCAAGCCCAGCGAGGGAAGGGTCACCATCTGTTTCCCAATGCTCAAGTTCCTTCCTAATGCAGCTGGGGCTGGTCTGTGCTGGAGGCATTAAAATGGGATGGATAGATACAGTGTTGGTCAGAATGGGAAAAATACACTAAAAATGGGAGATAACCCTCCAGTCAGGCTCTTTAATATGGGGTTAACCCCATCCCCAAGTCCACGCAGGCACAATGCCTGATTTCCTTGCTCACCTCCTGCTTTCAGCATTAAGCTGGCTTTAATGCCAAGCACTTCAGAGCTCATTCAGCTCTTCCAAATGGCAGATACTTTTCTAATACTAACAAGGCTTTTGCACTTGGCTGCTAAACCTGGCTAATGCGCCCTGTCCTGCTGGGAAGTGGGTGAAAAGGGGGGTCTATTTTGAGAAATAGCCTCCCTAGCAAGGAGAATTAGCACACATTTCCCAAGATTATGGGCAATATGCAGGTATCACCTAATGCAGCTCTGAAAGCCCCGAGGTTCCAAAGCTGAGCTTGGTTTGTGTCACACCAGTGTGTAATGAGTTGCTGCTGTTCTCAGAGACCTTGTGGGCTCATCCGCCGAGGTTTTCCAGGGTACCATCTGAATTGTTGGGTTCCCTGTTGGACAACTTGCTGCTTTTAGTCCCAAATTCAAACCTACAACCTGCTCTGCATATGCAGACTTTTAGGGATGAAGACAAGGGTGCAGCTTCTGGGCTGCTCTGGAGGTACCCCTCTGCATTCTCCCATTACTGCTTCCATCCTGGGGGAGAAATAGTGTGAAATAAACTATCTAAGCTTATTAAGGAGCCAGTCTGGGACCACTTGCACCCATTGCTGTGGTGGCACAAAGGATGAGGCACAGCTGTGGTGCTTTTGCCCCTGGTCTGTATCCCAGCTGGGGGATGGAGAAGGAATGGAGAAAGAGAAGGAATCTGAGGATGCAGCCAGGGTTGGTGGGGATTTTGAGTCATTCTGTTGGAAATGGCTCCAGGATCTGGCAGCTTTGTGCTGTGTGTCAAACTGTCCCGTCCAACATCCACCCCTGCAGAACTCCAAGTGCTGCAAGCCCCAGAGTCCAGGCAGCTGGATGCTTCCCCTGGAGAGCTGTGCAGGGACCCAGCACCCAGGGCAGGAGGAGGCTCTGAAGCTCACAGCCTTTCCCAAGGTTGTCACTCATTTCTAGCAGCCTTACAAAAATGAACAGGGCAAAATGCAGTGCCATGAGGGCAGCGGAACTGTGGGTTAATGGGAAATGTCAGGCTCGCTGTGTTTAGTCCTCCTGCTGCAAAACTCTTTTGAGCCATTGATCACCTTTTACTCAGAAAGTTCTTGCCACAGAAATTGCCAGATTTCTGGGGAAAAATGTGTGAGCAGTGAGTGAGCATGTGTAACTTTCCCGTCCAAATGGCACTTGGTTAAGCTTTTAATTGCTCGACACTAAGCAGTAATGCTGTCACCCGACATGCGCTGCAGTTAAACCTTCAGTAAATACAAGGATGCTCCAAGGGCTGGAGTAGAGAAGTAGCAGCTAACAGGGGAGCCTCAACACGGTCCCCACTCAGCTTCTCTTCTCCAGGCTGAACAGCCCCAATGTTCTCAGCCTGTCTCCATACAGGAGCTGCTCCAGGCCCTGATCATCCTCGTTTCCTCCTCTGGACTTGCTCCAACAGCTCCATGTGCTTCTCATGCTGAGGACACTAGAACTGCACACAGTGCTGCAAGTGGGGTCCCACCAGAGCACAGCCTGTGTGCAAATCTTCAACCATCTGCACTGGTTCTACCTTTGTAATCTCAGATTTTACTAGAGGCATACAGTGAGGTCATCACAGCCGGCTGCACTTCTATTTCGGCCCAGTCGCTATAGCAGCAAAGGTCGAAACAAAACATATAGTTCACCAAAGCAAAGTTTCCTGGCTGATGGGGCTCATTTTTCTTTATGAGCTGACTTTGGAAGGCAGTGGAGCTGCAGCTCATGGAAACTCGACCGTTCCTCTCTCCCCTGCCTGCTCCTCCGTCCCCGCAATGGAGATAAAGGTTAAACATCTGGTTCGGATCTGCTCTGGTTGACTGAAATACAGACCCGCTGCTGCTGTCTCATAAATCACTGTGCAGCTGGAGCCCAGGCCCGGCTCTTTGCAGGCTCTGCACCCTGCCACGTCCAACTCAGCCATGGATTTGCTGCTGCAAAAGGCTGCGCTTCGGCAAGCTGCCTGCTGCCATTTTGTGAGCGGTCCCCGTTGCTGGGAAAGGGCAAGGGCTGGAGAGTTACCATGGGGTTAAAATGATGGCAGGATTTAAAGCCAGCGGGGATGCTGGTGTTGGTGGGAAGCGTGCCTGCAGTGGAGCCCTCACATCAGCTCGTGCGAATGGTGCTTGCTGGTGGCAAGCTCCCTGTGAGATGCTGCTCCCTGGGAGTGACCACCTATGGGAGCACAGGGGCTGAAAGCAAATGAGCACCTACGAAATGTGACATCTTCCAAATGCCCTCATCTCAGCTTATCAGCTCCTTGTTACTCAGAGGTTTAATGACTTTAGGGTTGGGAGATGTCTTATTTCCATCTCACAAGCAAGAGGCTAAAGCAAGGAGGGTAATGAAGGGCAGGGTAATGGCCACATAGAAGACCCGTGGCTAAGGAAATGTCCACCTGTATGTCTCAGTTATCTGAGGATCCTTTCCTCCAGAATTAGCTGCTTCAAGTTTATCTGCATCTTTGCTGAAGCACTTGGGCACAATCCTGATTTCCAGGAACACCTGGCGTGGACGACATCCTTTTCCTTAAACTCTCGACCTTGCAGTGTCAGCAGTTGTGGTGTAGGGCATTGCTTTGGTGTGACACCTCTGGAAACTCCGCTTTAACTGAGAACAGCTCGGCAGGTACATGTGTACATGCATACGCTTTCAGACTGGCTTCTTTTACTGATGTAATAAATTTAACACTGGCTAATAAAATGTGTCAGAGCCATTTTGCCTCTCCTTATAAAGGTTGCCCAAGAAGGTTATATTTCAGTGCAAACCTACAGCATGAGAAGAAGCTAATCAAGCATTAAATGCTGGCACTATCCTAAATGTAAGGGTCTGGCTGCAATGCCTAATTCTGCTACATGTCCCACTCTTAATTTTTGTGATACCGTCAGTATCATAAAAGGTTATTTATGTCTCTGCTCTGGTATTGAAGCCTGTAGTTTTCACCAGCTGCCTCATACCTCACTGCCATCCAAGGGCAGCATGTTCCTCCAAAGCACTCTGAGTTTCTGTTAAAGCAAATGAGATTTGAGACTGGCTATTGAAAAACCATGTAATAGTTTGTCCCAGAGACTGCCCAGTGTGACCCTTGAGGGCAATTACAGAATTGGCCTAAATCACTGGAGCTTAATGGGAACAGGGTAGACAACTGTTTGCAGGGCTGATGTAGGTTGGGTTGATCCTGCCTTGGAGACCTGCATAAAGTCCAAGCAAGTCTTGGAGTTAATGCTTTGTCCTCAAGGCCTAATGCTAATTCTGTCCCATCAGCAGAACCACCAGGCTTTATTTTACCAATGACCCTTCTCATGGACTATTTCACAGTAAGGTTGCCAGGAAGAAACTACAAAGCTTGCATCCACACCTGCATTGTGGTCCTCGTTACGTAAATGCCAGCTCTTGTAACAAGTCAAGGCACTTAACAGCACCTGTGTGGGGTTGGAAGACATGTTAAACGTTAGAGACCCCACATGCACTGTGTAACTGGTCCCCAAGGGTTTCTGAAATGACACATCACCTAGATGTAGGCAACCATAACTCACTTACAATGTCTATATCAACGGTCAGACCTTCCTGGCATCACTGCTTTTGCATCTTTGCTATCTCCCTCTCAGGTGAGGTGGGGAGGAACTGGGGGGAAGACTGATGCTGCACCTTTGAAAGCAAAGTCAAGGGTATTTTTGCTGCAGGAGCTTTAGATAGGGTGTCTGCATAAGAAAGCCTGCTTAAAAGACATACCTACATCCACCACATCTATCTCGAGTTCATGAACACAGTGTCTGCATTTCATAGAATCATAGAATCCCCGGCTGGTTTGTGTTGGAAAGGACCTTAAAGCTCATCCAGTTCCAACCCCTGCCACAGGCAGGGACACCTTCCACTAGAGCAGGGTGCTCCAAGCCCCTGGAAGTTCTTTTAGGATGCTGCAAATAAACAGTTTTGCGCGGGGATGGGAACTGTTTGCCCAGAGCGAACTCATCTCCAGGAGAAAACACACTGAGAATGCAACCTCCTTCTCTGGGATGGGGGGTTGGGGACGGGATCGGATCCTGGCGCTCTGCGGAGCCGGTCGGAGCTATTGTGCCCACGGTGCGGTCCCGCAGCCACGCTGGCAGATGCGCTCCAGCTGCAGATCACTCCCATGTCAGCTCCGCGGCCGCTGGCCGCGGGCCCGGAGTGCAAGGCGCTACCTTAAAAGGCGCTGGAGAGGCGGCTGCAGCGTCCCGCAGCCCCGCGATGCTGGGGGAGGATGGGGAAGGACCCCGCTCCATGCGCACGGTGCGAGAGCCGGGCTGTGCCTCGGCGTCCCGGAGGGAGCGGGCTCCGTGGAGAGCAGCTTACCCGGCAAACAGGCGCTGGGGACCCCGCTCCTGTGCTGCAGAGTGGGGGGAGCTGGAGGAGAGGATGCCTCACGGGTTGCTTTAACCCACATGCAGCTTTTATACCCCGTAAAAGCAATGAAAGGGGGACTTGGCCGTGCCCTGTGCACAATGAAGGGCAGGGCAGGCTCTGCCCACCCGCGCAGCAGTAGCTGGGTGCAGCCATTGTAAAAGCCAATTATAGTAATATATAAATAAAAGTTACCTATTTCCCTCTTTTTTAATTTTTAATTTGTGATGTGCTCAAAGATGGTACCAAATAAAGAGGGCAGCTTCCCAAGTGGACCTGAGGCACCCAGACAGCTTTATCCATCTTGTAAATGGCGTTATTAATGGCTCTAAACTGATAGAGATTTCACAACCAAGACATCTCAGTTTCCACCTCTTTCTAAACTGGAAAATCCCTGATTATCAGCAGTACCTCAGCGATATCCCCCTGAGTATCCATCCATACTACATCCATCCTTCCTTTAAGGGCCAGTGGGATTTCTCTCTAGAAAATGCTTCCCAGGCCTTGGAAAATGCCTCCACTGATGCCCACAAAGACAAACCCACGCGTTTCTCAAAACCTCCATTAGATTTATTCAAAAGTTCTTGTATAGACTCCTGACACAGATTCCACAATAAAAATAACTCCCCCCCCAACCCCCACCCTCCCAAGCCTTTGCCCCCTCCCCAATCGCTTTGCTTTGTGTTTTATAAAACATAGACATCAGAAGGGTGCCAGAGGCATCCTACACCACAATTGAAAAGTTGCTAACTGAGGCCTTGGTCCCAGCAGTGCATTTGCATTTGGAAATCTTGCTGCCTTTTCCTTACTGGTTTGGTTGGCCACAGCTGTTACAGGAGATCCAGCCTGGAACAAAATCCAGCAAAAGGAGAAAAAAACAAACCAGAACCCAAGGAAGAATTGAAAATGGAACCGCTTGTTTATCAGAATCAGCTTCTCTCTTACATGAGGGCTTCCCTGTAACATTACACTCCATTATGAGAACAGTAAAAGCAAGCAGGTAACAGTGGCAGTGAAATTGTTATAATGGTCTTTTTCTTTTTGTCTCATTTTTATGGTGCCTGAGAAAGGCCGATGGCTGGAATCAAGGAGAAAAGGGAATTTAGAGACACATTGAGAGACAAAAACCATCTGCAATTAGGTAAATATTCAGTAATGTTGAAGCTATACAATATAACCTGGACACATGTAGCACTCAGTCCGCAAACAGTTTAGCACCATATTGATAGGTCATGAAGCAAAACGCTTTCTTCGAGGTTTGCTTGGAAGTAAAAGCATGAAATAGCACAGTGCAAGGTAGTCTATACCCTTAGCTTCTAGAGGGGTAGGGTGGGAACGGCTGATGCTTCTGGCTGTCTCAGAGGTATGTGTTGACAGGTCTCTGGCTCTATGTTCCTATCGTCGTCACCACACCAGTGTTGATGTTACCTGAAAAGGGTTTGATGGAGAAAGAGAAAATAAATGCGGTCACTCCATGCATGAGGAGATGCCGGATACTAAGAGAAGGGAAAGGAGTTCATTGCCAGGACTTGCTATGGAACCCAGAGCACTACAAGCAAGCTCACTACAGTCATGCACTGGGCTGGAAATCACAGCATCACAGACTGATTTGGGCTGGGAGGCACCTTAAAGCTCACCTATATCCAGCCCCCTGCCACAGGCAGGGTCACCTTCCACTAACTCCAGGGACGTGGCTGAGCCCTCCCCAGCTGCACGTTTGCTGCTTACCAGGGACACAGAACTTTTCACATTCTTTCTGTGTGTTGAATCTGTTGTCGTTGCCTCCACAGCCACCGTACCAGAACCGGGCGCAGCTCTTGGTCGCGGGGTCGTAGTACCACTTGAGCACAAAGTTCCTGCAGGTCCCCTCGTCCTTTTGCAGCCGGCAGATGTCCATGACTGTAGGTAAAAAGAGGAGCAGGAAAAGTCAGCAATATCACTCCTGGTGAACCACGGTCTCTCTGAAAGTATCTGCATGGAAGAGCAATGCCTGCAAGCAGGGCTGGCATGCAAGCTCAGAAAGGGCAACCACAGCATGGACTCTGCACGTCTCCTGTGACTAAATCCCATCTCTTTGTTTGCAGAAAGAGAAAGTCTTTCTTTTGAGGTCACCAGCCCTGAACCACCAGACCTGGGCATGAGTGAATATCTAAGTCATAAGTCAAACCTGTAATTCAGTAAAGCAGAGCAGCAACTGAAGGCAAGTGTGCAGTTGCTCTCATTGGAGGGTATTTGCAGCTTGAGCCCCTTTTTAATGCATTAAAATAAAATAAATTCCTTTACCACCTTCTTTTCTAGATCACTGCATACAGAGAACACCAGCAGTGATTGCAGGGGGAATCAAGTCTTAAAGTTACCTTCTGATCATCTTGTCTTAGGGTCATGCCTTTTGTAAACCAGGTGCCAGAAATCAAGGTAATGAAGGGACTTGTCTGAAATGGTGAGAAGTCCCCTTGTAATCATACAGGGCACCCAGAAATAGCTCTTTGGTGACAGCAAAGGTGCCTGAACCAGCTGTGACCCTTGGACCTCTCATGTGAAGGCAGGATTTTGTGAGATAACAACTTTATATTCACCTTTCTGTGATTCTGCCCATCTCAAGCAGCAGTCAAAAGCAATCAGGCAGTAATTGCAGGGGGCTGAGAGATCTCACCAGGTCTCTGTACTACCAGAAACAGAACCCCAAGATACCCACAAGTGAATATAGGTAAGAGTATGTTGATACAGGGTGAATACATGGAAGGGTTTGTTTGCCAGCAAGTTTCTCTGAGGCCTGATGAAAGCCAAGGCACGCTAAACCCTTCTAAAGTTTCCACAGGAAACAGGCACAGAAGATTATCCCTGCAATCCCAGCTAGAAAGCAGGTCTGGCAGTGGGCCCTGGGCAATACCAAAGTGATGGTGGCAGGCTTGCTTTAAAGGAAATTGTGGTTGGTTGCGGAAGCTGCCCGGAGCCCAGGATCACTGCAGCAGGAGTGCTCCCAGGACGGACATGGAGATGCCCAGATGGTGTCAGAGACCTCACAGCCCAGCCACACGTACGCTTCTGGGTAGATACTGCCAAACATCCAAACCCTTTCTGACCACTCATTTTAACAGTATTTTTCCCTACTCTCCTGCATGCGGGAATGCCTCCATGCTGTGACTGAACAGATGCTGCTAGAACAATGCTGTGACCCTTTGACTCTTTAGAGAGGAGGAGCTGGGAATATATCCTTTCTGGGGAAGGAGACCTGTCTGAAGGGATTCTCCTGCCCATTGTCCTGTTCTAAATGCAGCTTTTTGAAGCAGGATTTCTTTTTTGTATTTCTGTTTTCAAATCCAGAATTTGAAATCACAGAATCTGAAAATTGACTTGAATTGCAACCTTCAGTTTGCCTGCTCAAGTGCCTGGTGCCACCCTTTATTTTCACAGCACCATCAAGCACCATCCAGTAACTCCTCTGGCTGAACCCCTAGATGGCATTTGAACTAAAACCTCCCTCAGAAAAACCAAATAACCAAGCCCAAAACACAATAAATGAAATAAAAGCTTATCCAAAAAATGTCAAAGAATTGATGGAAAGAATGAACTTGGCAGCTCAAATGTGTTTTTATATTGTGACTGTCTCCGTCAGGTTCAAAAGACATGGACAGCCACTATAAGCCAGGATGAATCCCATGGAGAAAAAGTGCCTGGACTTTTAATCTGGCCTGAGGCCAGGCTAGTGCCTCAGTTGCACTAACAATAAATTTTGTCATGGGAAAGAAAATATATATATATATATATGTCAGATTTGTGTAAAAAATTCAATAGTGAAAGGTTTTCACAGCATTTAAAAGGCTTCAAATGGGAGGTGAGTCTGGTGGTTTTTGCAGAAGACAAAAAGAGAAAGAAGCAGTAAATAGAGCAGGGCAGGCAGAGACACAAGCATCCCTCCAGGGCCCCTCACTTGCTTTTCTTGACTATCTGCCCAGGGCAGAATGGTGCCAAGTTCATGAAATTTCACTTAAGTCTGAACAGCAGTTGCTGGAAACAGCATTGAGGCATGTGACGATGATCAGGAAGGGCTGGTCTACGGGATGGGGCTGACAGAAACACGTGCCCTCTGGAGGAAACCACATCGGGGAGGTTTCCCTGCTCTGTGAGAATAAAACCCAGCTCTAGACTGGTTTCTGCACAAGCCATACACTACTTCCTCTGGCTGCAACCAATGGATCTTTGTCCACGGTATCTGTCTGCATCCCGGAGACACCTTGCAATCTCCTTTTGCAGGTAGCTGCCACCCCAGGCATCTCCACATGGCTGGTGGTGGCCTTCTCCTCCTTGGTTCCCTGCATGTTTCTGCAGGGGCACCCACAGCTGGACTCAGGGTGCACTGCTGCCAATAGCAGAAGCTCCTGCATCTAATCTAAGGAGCCTAAAATACACCTGAGAAAAATCAAATGGATGGGAGGGGTCCTTCATTTGCCCCCTTTTCAAGCCCTGTCATGTCCCTGCAAGGATTAAAGTTCTGTCATTAGGTACCAGTGCTTGCTTCACTCATGGATTTCCCTCCCAACTCGGCAAAAGACCCTGAAAAACCCTGAAAGGGAGGAGAGGTTGCTTTGGCAGCAAGGCTTTTTTCCTAGGGTTAAGTTCCCATCCCAACCCTTGCTGAACCAACACAGGTGAATTCAAGCCTCTAATTCCATAGCAGGTCTCCAAGAGGTTTTCAAACACAAGCCCTTGTTCTCAGAACCTCCCTGCGGAGATCATTGCCAGTTCCCTGTGGATTTCTCCCTCCACTTGGATTTTCATCTTTTGGTGCAAAAAACGACATCTGCACATGAGACCCAAGAACCAGGGAGTGATTTTACATGAAGTGTTTGGTTACATGCAGTGAAACGTGTGCCAGTCTGACATCTCAACAAAGACACGCTCCAGAGTGGTGGCATTGAGTGGTGGCTCTGGAACCACTTCAGCCACCTCACCCTTCTCATGAAATCTGAACCTTTCACAAAGCACCAATTTTGCTGCGGTTTGCACTCTGGTTGTGCAAACACAGCAAGTCCTGGTGGGACAACACGCATGCAATGGGACTTCATCATGCAAAGCAGATGGTAGGGCATGGTCATGTCAAGGAGCAAATGCAAACCAAGTCTATACTACTGGTGATCTTGTATTGGACACAAGTGGATGCATGCTATGAAACGGTCTAGGTGAAATAATGGATTTGCTTTGGTTTGTGATAAGTGAGGGGTTTGGGTGTTACCTGACGATAATCTTTTCTCAAGAGGTGGCTGCTGCATGGTTTTCTCTGCTGCTGTTGGAGGAAAAAGTGCATGGGTTTGGATGTTAAAGATGTTTTCTCTCTGATCTGAACATCATTTGACAATATGATCAAATACAAAAGGATTCATCCCCATGTGGTACTTACATGGTTTTAAGCATTTGCTAATGCACTCTGCTTCGGCCTCAAATCTATTTGCATTACCACCGCAGCCACCATACCAACCCTGGCTGCAGATCTTGTTTTTGTAGTCAAAGAACCACACAATCTGATAGTCCTTGCACTGCATGCCCATGTCAAAGTCCAGCAAGCAAGGGTCTGGCCAATCTGCATGTCAAAAGGTGCAAAGGGTGAGTGACTCTCAGAGGGTTAAAAGCTGAAAAAGCAAAGAGATTGAAAAGAACAAAAGCCTGGTACAGGACTGGTGGCATTTCCTTGGTGTGATTCCTCTTGCTGAGTGCAAACCTTCCCTAGCCTCTAGCTTGTGTCTCCCCACTCTTGACTTCCTCGCACATCCAAGTCCCAAGTCCATGGACCAAGGTATTGTGAGCCCCTTACTCCCTGCTGGTGCACATGGGATCAGACCCTCCCACAACTCCTCCCACATATTTTCAAAGCCATTTATCTTGGCAGTAACTCTGAATCCTTAAGTATGTTTAGTTTGTCTCTCAAGGCAAAGCCGCACCTGGGACACTTCAAGGCTTGATGAGGATTTAAACATAAATTCCTTTCCTGTCGAGAAATTATAATTTAGGCCCAAATTCCAGAGTTTTTATTAGCAGAGATAGGCCACCCATACGAGCAGCTGCTTTGCCTATATAAGGAGGGTGGATTTTGGGACTTCCTCCAAGGTCCATCAGAAGATTTACGAAGGAGTCTCTCCCGTTGCACAGAGGAATAGAGAAGACTCAGCTGAACAACCCATCCCAAACCCTTGCCCTGTTCAATGTCTTTAGCCTGTTGAAAAGCTTCGGATTAGCATTCCCTGGAAATGCAACCCCCAGATTGATGTGTGCCAGAAATCCTCAGGCAGAGACTTTTGCTGCAAGTGAGTCAACAGGAGAAGCTGAGATTGAGAGGTCTGCACAGGCTGAGCACAGAGCACATCCATTTTCCTTCAGGAAGACCTAAATACACATTGTTTGGAAAGGACTGGCACACAAGGGGTTAAAGCCATGGGAATGCATGTCACCTGGTGGAAACAAGCCAGGTGAAGGCTTCCCAGGGGATATCAGTGTCAGAGAGAGGGACCAAACCAATGGGAACACATGGGAAGGGTGGGATGATGGGACATGCAGCGAGGCAGAAACGAGATGGTCCCTGCTGAGCGCAAGCCCTCAAACCCTCTGTTGTAGCAAGCTCCAGGGGTAGCACCAGTCAGATATGAGGTCCATGCTCATCCTTTTCAGCATGAGCAGCCATACCCCAAACAGCAGCTTCACAGCTCTTGCTGGGTGAATGCCTTAAGCAGCAGCATCTCCCTGAGCTCTCATATCACCTCAGGGAAAAAATGAGCTACAGTGCAAGTGCAATGCTTAAAGAAAAACTTAAGAATGATGATTCAGGGATGAGTTGTGGATGCCAGATCTGTAGCTAGTGCCTGCGCAACAGGGCTGTGCTGATTCATGAAGGCTGAGAGCCCTTCCAGAGCCTTGGTTGCAGTCTGGCATTTACGGTACAATGAGTGTAATCCTAATGTAAAATGTCAATAAAAGCAGTGAGATGACATATTAATATGTACAGTGATTATGGGTTGTTAACATAGGTTGACAGGATTAACAACACACTGGGAACTGACATCTTGCTCATTTGGCAGTTTACTAGATAGTGGCACTATCTTACCACTTAGTAAGGTGGTGTTTTCTCCTACCACTAGTGGCAGAGAAAGAGGAGATGGGCAGAGGGGTGAAACTGGAGGGTTTACCTCTGGTTAGCCAAATTTATGCAGAAGTTTGACACTAGCTCCCACGATCCCTGCCTCTGGTCAAACCCTTGTTGGGAGCTGTGTGTTATACCAAGGAGCCAAGACCTATTCTTCACCTCAAGTGGGGAGAGAGGGAGCAAGTATCAGGGGATATTCTGCATCCACACATGCTGAGGAGGCCATGGAGCACAGCTTGGCCCTGCAGAGTAGCCAGCGGTTGGGCCCTGGCTCATCTCCCATCCCTGTGATGGAAACAGGACCCAGTTTGCATCCCTCACGAAGCTCACAGCAACTTCAAGGGGCTCTGGATCCAGCATTGGCCAGAGACCTGAGTACAGGGCTCAGACCTGCATGGCCAGGAATGTCATCTCTGTTATGATCTGTTGGCTCTGGGTTTAGAAGTAGGCAAGGGAAAGATGAGTGCAAGTGTCCAGGTTCCCACTGGGGTCCTGGCAGAGCTCCCCCACCCCAGGGTTCCCACTATTGCCCATACTCACAACTCTCAGGACCTTCCAGTGGCTCTGTGTTGAGCATCATGTTGGCCACAGACACCTTCGGCTGTGCTGGGGTCTCTGTGGGGCAGAAGCAGATGGGTCAGTCGAGGAGAAGGGGATCTGTGGCAGTGCCCTCGGCACAGCCATAACCAAACCCACCGGCCCCAGCTCCAGCACAGGACACACACAGGCTGCAGGAGTCAAGTCTGGAGCAGTTCACCACAGCACATACAGTTCAGAGATGTTTATTAGAGGCAACTGGCTTGATGACCCCAGCCAGCAGCTCTGCTGTGCAGTTGGGCTCATCCTTGGGGGTGACTGCAAAGAAGCATCCTCAGGGCTCCCAGTCACCCCCCAGCACGTGACTGTAGAGGGGCTTCGAAGGAGCTGGATACAGCCTCTCTGTAGCCAGTTCAGCTTTGCTCCTCTGGCCTTAGAAATGGCAGAAAACAGTGTCATTCTCTAAGGGAGCAAATAGCCCATGGTGGACCTTCTCTTGTTCCCCTGTAGCCCTCAAGGACTGTCCATGAATTGCATGCCTCCCAGATTCCTCCCATCATGGCCTCACATCCCTCTAGGAACTACGCTGATGAGGACTGTCACTTGTGATGGAAAGGAGAACATGGTTCATACTGCACCATGTTCTGCACAGCTGCAGCCTATTGTATCCTCAGGAAAACCTGTGGCTTATTTTCCATGGGGATGTGAGGGGGCTGCAGCCACAGGAGAGGGTTGATTTGCTTTTTTTCTGGTGAGAGTATGGGGTGGGGAGGCAGTCCTACCCAGCACTTAGGTGACAGCTGATAGAGTGTCACCACTGCCTACCCCATTTGCTCTTGTTCTAGATTTACTCTGTGGCAATGCAGCTTCCCTGGGTATTGAGAGCTCCAGCTCAGCACATGAAAAGGTTATTTCCACACGCACTGATGTCTTTTCTCAACATTTTTGTGGGAATGTTTATTGCTTTTGAAGGTAAGAGACTTCAGACCTGACCCAAACCCACTGAAGCTAATGGAAAGGCTCTTCGCGGGCACTGAAATTGGCTCTGAGATGCCAGCACTGGCAGGACCAGTGCAAACTTCTCCGCAGCACCAAGCCAAGCCACATTTGTGCCAAACCAGAGTAAAAAAACCCCAACCAAACAACTTGGCTGTGTCCTAGCAGCTTTTGGCCATGCCAAAGTGTTTGGTGAGGTTTACATGTGATCTGGACACATAGAGCTTGAGTACCCAAAAGAACAAACTCTCTATTTAATCTCTTATTTGTCTTTTTGGGTTGCTTTTGTTTGGTTGGTTTTTTGGTTTTTTTTTTTATAACGGCGTATGTGAAGTAGATGGGTGTCCACAGAAATGGTGATTGGAAAGGAAGCTTTGCTTGCTTATTGTGCAATCAGGCTGGACTGGATTTGGTTTGCGTTAACCCACTTTGACTCTTACTGCTACTTAGAGCAGTGCCACCTGGACCCCACCAAGACCCAATTTGCAAAGCCTCCTGCACACATATTAAGACAAACCCCGCTCTCAGATCAGCTTTACTTCTCCCACAACCTATGTTGGTTTAACACCACTGAAGTGTCAACTCGCATGTTGTAAAGCGGCACATTCACTGCATTTCACAACCAGCTCCAGCTGCTGGTCTGGGGGATGCAGGACCTGCAGTGACACAGCTGAGCATTGCCAGGGCTCTAATTATTGGTCCCAACCAATTGCCCATCACTTACGTGGGGACTTTTCCAATTCTTTTGTGCCCATTTAATGAAAACACAGATGTTGTGTGTTTTCCTCAGCAGGTACTCACTTGTGCTGAAAGTCCCTGTGTACGTCACTTTGGGTTGGGATTTCTGGTAGCCAATAACAACAACAAGGTATTTCTGTCCACTCTTGAGGCCGTGGATGATATGCTCAGTGCCTGTCAGGTTTTGGTTCTGCACCAGCGAGTGGTCATGCGCAGCGGTGATGGAGATCTCAAATGTGTAGGCACTGTGTGGCTCGGGGCTGGCCCAGCGCAGCCTGGCACTGGTCTCAGTGACATCGGTGATATGGATGTCGTGGCTCTTTGCTGCAAAGCAAGGTCAGGAGAAACATTAATAAAAGACTTGAAGAGGAAAGATCTCAGGGGAGAGGTGCCTCAGTGCTACGAGATCTCCTTTCCAGTCCACAGCAAATAAATCTGTCTACAGGCAGTTGTGGTGTATGCAAAACAGGTTCTGACTTCTCCATCTCAGATGTCCAACCTAACAAAGTTGACTGCTTTTATTTATTGCTTTCCATTTATTATTTACATGGGGACATGAATTCACTGACTGGTTAAGTGCCCCTGTGCTATGGCACACGTTCTTTTGTTTCTTGTCCAGCCAGTGCAGATCTGCCTGCACCCACTTGCAAAAACACATAGGAAAACCCCTTTACATGAGCTATGCTCATATGAAAGATTTTTAGCATTCCCAAATACGTCTCCACACTGTTTCAGTGGTGAACTAACTGAACTATTTATATTAGCTGTCAGAGAATTCAAAAAATATCATGGTATGAACCATCATAAACAGCAAAATTTAACCAAGGGGGTAATGATACAAGGAAAATATAGAAAGCAATAGGATGTACTAGACAGAGAAGTGGTCTGTCACTGTACTACTGAGCTGAGCAACAGATGATGGATTGTCCCATAACTCACAGAATGGTTTGGGTTGGAAAGGCTCCTACCCCCCTGCCACAGGCAGGGACACCTTCCCATAGACCAGGTTGCTCATGTCCTGTCCAGCCTGGCCTTCAACACTGTCAGATTTAGATGTCCTGCTTGTGTTTTGCTAAGAGGCAGAATGTCTCCCACCTGGTTTTGCACAAAATCCTCACCACAAGTTGACAAAGCCTTAACCCCCCAACAAAGAGCAGATTTCCAGGTTTGCACCTAAAGCAGGAAATCTGGCCTCTCAGTGACATTTCCCATAGGAATAATCCCCTCAGAGAGGAAGAGAAGCCACAACCCACCGTGGTACAGACCAGCCAGAGGCACAGCTCTTGTGGGGAGAGCCTTCCACATACCTTGTCTTCTCCTGCCTCCTGACACAGCCACTGTGGAGTTGGCAGCGGAACGGCCAGCGACTTTGGCATGGGCAGTGGTGCTTGCCTGGACCACAGTGGTGGTGGCATTCACCTCGACCACGGTGCTGGCCGGGGTCTGGTCAGTGGCTCTGCTCTGGGCTGTGGTGCTGGCAGTGGTGGTTCTGGTGCGGGTACTGGTGCCTGCAGCAGGCTTAATGCTCACACTGACCGTGGTGCTGCTGGCACTGGGGGTCCGGCTGATAGTCACATTGGGTGCCACGTACCTGTGAAAGCACAAGCAGTTGCTATGGTTTTTTTACCTTCCCTGTTTAAGCAGAATTTTGGAACTGGAGAGGATTTGACATAGAAGCCATTAGAAAGAACAGACCCACCATCCCCTTACCCCTGAGGTCAATAGTCTATGTCAGCTTTAGATGTGCCCACAGCCAAGCAATGAACAGTGCCTATCACTTGGGGCACAAGTTATCTATACATCAACTGGACACACATAAGAGTGAATTCAGTAGATCTGTAGCATGCCTGATTTCCAGGGGCTTGACCTCATAAAGCCAGGAGAGCTTTGTGCCAGCAATGAATGAATCTTGGTGACATGAGCTTACTCTTCTGTTTAGAAACTATTCTATGATGGATCCTGTATATCAGGTAGTCCAGGGCAGCCCAGCCTCTGAAAACAGCTCATTGAGTGGAAAATCCCCAAATAATAGTAATTTCTGGAATTCCTGACCTACATGATGACAGTAGCATATACCTCCTTCATGTCCTCTGTACTACAGATCTAAATATAGAATTTAGCCCAAACTTAAAATGATATGTGTACTTGTCTACCTTTCTCTAGCTTACTCCCCCAGACAGGAGCTAGGAAAGATGATTCTCTAGCAGACAAACCACTGCTTACACTGCTCTCTGCCCAGTGTGCCCAGGGCTCTGGCTCTTGGCTTGCTGGTCATTCTGGAGCCACTCACACTGTTTCCTCAGCTCTGGAGATAGGTAGAAAGCAAAGTTGCCTAGAGACAGAGAAAGGATGTCATTAAACACTGATGTTGAGCATGGTGGTTACCTACCAAACCACATTACATCTATTTCTCCATTTATTTATTTCTAAAGGAAACAACTCTTCTCTTCCTGCTTGCTCTAATAACAGCTATGGAATATGTTCGGTGTAGCTACTGAAGCATCCTGGCCTGGTAGGCCAATTGTTACAATAACAGTAAGAATTCTTATTCTAATTTACAAACATGATAGCAGTAACTATAAGATTCCAGAGGGTGTATGTGTGTCACATGTGAACAGCTTGGTTACAATCAGGCACTTCCAACCACACACTTAACATCAGAATTTTCCAGGACCCCTGTAAGCAGTAAATGGAAAAATCAAACTGAGAAAACCTAAACATTTTTTCCAGGGAAAGATGTGTTCAGGCTTCCTTCTTATTTAGTGCAAGACATTCCTGAATCAGTGGGTTATTACTCCAGTAGACTGGTTTTCAGGGCTTTTTTGATAAGACTAGCTTTCTTAATAAAGGCCCAAGTCTCGTCCTTGCTGGCCAGGTCTATGTAGCATCTCTAGCAGTTGGCTGTAGCTGAAGATCCAGCCCAGGCTTTCTAGCTAAGCTAAGATGCAAGTTTTCTAGGCACAATCCCAAACACAGCAGCATTGTTTGTCCCTAAGCAAAGAACCCTGTTCATCTGGTCCTTAAATCTGCATAGAGCAACTCCAGATCTCAGCCTGACCCATCCAGATGTCTGCTAGACGTGACACTTGTGCTGAAGTTGGGAAGAAAGATTTGCTGGGTGTTCAGGGAGTGCAGGAGGAGTGCTGGCAGGCTGCAGAGGACCAAGAGCCCCAGCAGGACCAGACCTACGGGATATGTTGCAGATGTGACTGGCAAGCCATGCAGGACTGAGTCAAACAAGACAGAACTGCACACGCTACGTGGCAGGCCAGCAGAATGCATAGGATGGGCTAGGAAATCAACAGTGAACAAAACCCAACTAAGCAGACCTATGAGCAGCAACAAACAGACCAAACAGTACAGAACATATAAAAAGAGACTTAACTTCATGGGACCCACTGCCCAAAGAGGCCAGAGACCACCCAACCAGGCAGGTAGACCAAACCTGGCAGATTAACCCCTCTGAAGTCACATGTTGCCCCTTCCATAAGACTTTGGCTGCAGGATGTGATACTTACTTCTAATGAAAGAAGGCAGCAGTCTCCCAAAGCGCAGTAAGGGCTCCTCATGAAGCTCTCCTGGTTTATCGACCAATTTGAAGAACACATCATTTGGCTCACTAGCTAGACTATAGATATTTTTAACATCCACCTTCCTGCCAATGCCCAAGACAACAAAGAAATACCCTTTGCATTTTGCACTGGTAACAACCTTCTGCAGGTACTCAAGCTCTTGTTTATTCACTTTTCCGGTCATCATCAGAACTATGACTTTTATATCCCGAGGGTTTGGTGCACTTTCAAAAACATGAGCCATTGTGTGTTCAATTGCACTTCCTATAGCCTTCGTGCCATGGAGCTGGGTCATTTGATTGTGCAGGTAATTGATGATCTTCTCTTTGGACCCATAATCAGTCAGTGAAAATTCAGTTTTTACTGGTGGGAAGCTTGAGTTGGTTTCATATTCATAAGGAGCTTGCTGGAGAACTGCTACTCTTGCATGGTGCTGAGATACTTTTGGCTCAGAGCTGATTTCCAGGTTACTTACAAGGTGGGAAATGTACTTCTTCATCTCATTGAACTGCAAAGGAGTGGTGGACTCTGAGCTATCCATGATGAAGGCTATGTCAGTGTCTATATCTGTTGGAGCTGCCCTTCTGTCTCTGAATACAGGTCTCTGACTACCAAAACCACAGACGGGATCAGGATCACACACATCTAGGGAAGAAAAATAATAGGTTTAACCTGGAGGAACTGAAGATAACCCTCTCTTGTCATCGTAAAAATCTTGTGTCATATGAAATGCTATCAAGCCTTGACCATTCACTGGTCCATTACTTGACACCAAAGTCATTTCATACCGAAACACACTTAAGTATGCATTTACTATTTTTACATGCTCCTTTGTCCAAAGGGATCCCTGCAGTACTCTGTCATAAATGGCGGAAGGCCACATTTTATAGCGTTTAGCTATTGCTATTTGGGCTGTAAAACTGGGAACAAGCCAAAAAAAGGAGCTTCTCTTTACAAAGAGGAGAACACCCAGCAAGCCTCATTCACAATGCCAGTGCTTCCTGCTCAGCCTAAGAATACGAATCCCTTGTCTTCAGCAGCATAAGAGCTGACTCCCAACTGGGCTTCCCTTCGGCACCATTGACAGCTGACTGCTGCGTGACCAGAAGGATTTGGCACTGTCTAAAGGAGAAATTGGATGCTTTACCCAGACAAATGTGACAAGTCAAGAGCCTCTGGATAGTTTCATTCAGCTGACTGCTGCTGGTAGGCAGAACAATTGCATGTCCAACCGCTGTGTTGTTGATCTGGTTAGATGCAAACACAAAAACATGGTGTTAGTAATGCTGCCTTCCGTTGTTTTCAGCTCAGAGCAGGGGAGGGCAATCCAAAACTCTAAGAGATTCTCTACTCAGCACGCTTCTTTTGGTGGATCCCATTTGGAGGACTGTAATGCCTCCAACACCAGTTAGTGAGAATAGTTTGGAAACATAAAATTCCAAGAAAAGAGTTAAGCACTTGAACCAGTGCTCAGCATGCTCATCTGGGTTTTCTTTGTTGTTTTAAAACTCTGTGCATCCATTCTCCCTCTGCCAGCAAAGCTAATGTACTTCCCACCCTCTGCCTTTCTGTCAGACCTTTATCACTATGGGGACTGTCTTCACTACTGTTTCACACCACACCTGGCTTGCTGGGCTCATGATCTGGGAAACAAATGATCATCACAGCCTCAGCAGCCTTTCACAGCATGTGCTGTGGTTTGAATTTCTCTCCTAATAGACTTAAAACCATAGAATGGTTTGTCTTGGAAGAGACCTTAAAGCTCATCCAATTCCAACCCCCGCCACGGGTAGGGACACCTTCCACTAGAGCAGGTTGCTCCAAGCCCCTGTGTCCAACCTGGCCTTGAACACTGCCAGGGATGGGGCAGCCACAGCTTCTCTGGGCACCCTGTGCCAGCGCCTCAGCACCCTCACAGGGCAAAACTTCTTGCTGGAAAACTTGCTGGGTGACTTTGCTCAGCAACATGTTCTCAGCACAAAGCACCTGAAAAGACTTCAGAAGCCACCCACTGCCTGTTGGAGCAAACACTGTCAAGGTCCCCAGCAAACCAGACTGAGCTCATAAGCCAGAAATGAAAGAAAGGGTGCATGATCCCCAACCTCCAGAGCTCTGGTGAGAACTGGGTCCTGTCTGCTGGTTAGGAACACTGGCATGACCCCGGCATCGTAGAGTTTGAGGACAGCATCGTTGAGCTGCGAGGAGGCTCTTGTGTCACCGTTGCTGAAGAAGACAGCCACCTTCCTCATGAGAAAGCCGCTTCGGGCACGCTTGAATGTATTCCTGGCCACGAAGGACATGGCGGTCTCCAGGCTGCGTGGCTTAGTGGTCAGGGTTGCCTGGAAGTTTTGGATCTGCTGGAGGAGGCTTGATTTCTTCCTGGCATCAGCAAAGCGGATCTCGGTGGTGACCTCATTGTTGTAGGTGACCAGAGCCACCCGGGCACCCCGAGGACAGTTGCTTTCAGCAATGGTTAAGTTGTTGACCACTCTGAGCACAGTTTGCTTCATCCTGTTGAAAACCTCCCTCACAACACCCGAGGAGGTGTCGATAGCAAAGGCCAGCTCGGTTGGGAAGACAGGACACTCCTTGGGACCTGCCAGAAATGTGTGTTGGGAACAAACAGTGCCCCAGACAGCTGGCAGGGTGCAAGGACTGTGTCCTCGGCAGGGGTAAATCATTCATACCACATGCGTGGAGAGAGCAATTGTGGCACACAGTCACACTAGGGTTGAAGATGACTTACCATAGCAGCAAGCTGTGGGAAAGATAAGGAAAGAAAGGAGTTTGGTCAGTGCCATTTGTGTAACATGACAGGCATGCAAGGGTAGAGATGGGGATTTGGCAAAGCACTTCTGTACTCACGGCATTTGTCTTTGATGTTCCGCACAAGCGCACATTGCTTTAGAAAATGAAAGAGGGAGAGAAAAGGAAAAAAGAGACCTGTGACACAGCCAACAAAAGAGTACAAAGAAGGAACAAAGAGGACAAGAAGGAACTTATACCACACTTACATCTCTGGATTCTCCTTTATCACCCTTAAGTCCCTGTTTAAAAGAAACAAAGAGAAACTGAGTGCAATGTGTATTTTTCAGGGTGCCCCCTGTACCCAGCTGGAATAATTACTTAACCATAGCTCATGAAGAAGCTAAGGGAAAACCTGCTTGTTTTCAGGTATTTCCTCATGTGTTTCCCCATGTGAGAAGTAAACCTAGTTGAGGTCAAACCCAAATGGGACATTTACAACGCTCCAGGTTCATGTGCAAAGCAAGCCAAGTCACGTTGTCCTTTCTAGGGTGCTCTGTGCCAGTCACATTTGGTCATAGACCATGTCCTGTGTGGGGCGATAAATGACAAAGAGCTGAGAACTTCCTAGAAGGAGTATGAAGTGACATATTTGTCATGGGAAAACCCCAGTTCCTGATAAGAGCCTGTCTATTGGGTTTTGCCTTCTGCTGTGCATTGCAGTTTTAGAATGGGTGAATATTTATCAGTTAACAGCTAGTTAGGAATTTATACAGACACATCCATGACAAATAAAAGAGGAATTTGCCCAACTTGAAATCAGGAGATGGCAATGGAAATGTTTTTCAAACCCTGACACCAACAGGGACTACCACATTTCTAAGGGAAGCAATCAAGAACCTCTCAAAGGGGGAAGCGAGAGGCTCCATCAGCAATGCAACAAACACTTACAGATGGTCCAGGGTATCCAACCTCTCCTTTCTGACCAGGTGCCCCAGGTTCTCCTGAATTTCCCTAGAAAGAAAGAGCAGAGAAGTCCCAGGAGCATGTGTCAATGCTTAGAAAAGATGTATACATCTTCTAGGCTGTCCATGCACAAGGGAAGGTGCCATGGGGTCCCACTTACTCTGCGGCCTCTGTTTCCTTTAGGTCCAGGGCCTCCAGCAACACCGCGGTCACCAGGTCCACCCTAGTCAGGGATAAACACAAATAGTAGCTCTAAACCTGCACAGGACGACAGGTAATTGCTACATCACTTGGAGAACGAATGCACAGCTCATGGGCTGCACCATACCTTGGGCCCTGGGTAGCCGATGAAGCCACGTTCTCCCTGAAACAACAGGAAGGTTTGTTTGAATATGGTTTAGCAAATTAAGAGGGTTTTGCAGGGAGATGTGTACCAACTGCAGGGATTAACTGATGAAGTAAAAAGGGAGCAAGATTGCAAAGTCAGTGTGCAACTTTGTTCCACATGTGATTAATACAAAGAAAGCAGCCACTCTTTTCAAGGTCTGGCTGCTCCTCTGGGGCTAATTTCAACTGTAGAGGAGCTGTCAGAGATGCTGAAGCATTGTTTTCCAAGTCCCACAACAGACATTCGTGGGGGTATCTGGCCAAAAGGTTCAAAAATATTGTGCTTCCTCCTTGGAGAACCTCATCTATGTAGGCGAAACTAAGACAAAGGCAGAGGGGAAAGGTTTTAAGTATCTTGCCTGACTTTTTTATCAGTGTACACACTGGGCTGATTTTTGTCCCTGTATGTATGTGACTTCACTTAGGCTCTGCCCTTGCCCATGTGCACTGCAGACATGGGCTACTTCCTTGTCCATGGTAACTCATGTTGAGCACATGTGCATACACCTATGGGCACACTGAGCATACACCTACCTTTCTGCCTTTAGGACCTGGGCCACCAATTCCATCTCGTCCATCATCACCCTAAAATTGGAAAACCAAAGCCATTAATATGCATTGAATGAGAATCACTTAAACCTCACAGATCCAGCACCATCAATACCCAATCAGAACCCATTTATGCCACAGACTTGGAGAAGTGCTTTTATAGATTAAATTATTGCAAGAAAAATAGCACAAAAAGGTGGGGCCGAAACTAGAAGTCTGAATTAAAACTGCTTAGTATATACATGATAACCCAGGTAGAAGTCAGCAACGAGGAGCAGCTTAGGAGGTCAATCAATACTAGGGGTGTACTTAGGGGTGATCTCTGAGATGTGAAAAGTCACTTTTCAAACGAATACAATTCACCTCCTTGAAGATACTACTGTTATAACTCTGCTCACACCACCTTAAGACATAAAGCTGGTTTCTCTTTCTCAATTGAACTATGTAGGATGCAAAGTCCACAGGGAGCTAAAACCTCTGCTGGAAAGGGCTGTGCCCCATTTACCACAGAAGGTTCAGCCCAGCATCCTTAAAGATGTGAGTGTATGGCCACACTTACCATCTCTCCTCGTGGGCCTTGCTGTCCATTTGCCCCTTTGGGTCCAGGGTTTCCAGGCTCACCCTGAAAACAGGAGCATCTGTTAAAGTATGTCCTGAAACTCCAGGCAACTCCAAGACTTTCCCACCCCATCAGCACTGGTTTCCTTATACAGAGCAGTCTGCAGTTGTCCTTGCAGAAGAAAGTCATGACTGAACCTACACAGGCAGTAATGCTACAGAACACTTGCTCTTTAGTGGGACACCAGAGACCAGTCAGCTCCAACCACAGGATGGGGTTTTCTTTTCATCAACACTGCAAAAGGGAAGCTCCCAAGCTCTGGAGGCCTTGTCAGTGCAAAAGGACAGTGGAGCTGCCATGGAAATGAACCAGTGTGTATGAGTGTGGAGAGGTAAAACATAAACAACATGGTTTCACCTATAGGGAGTCTGGAGAGATCTAGCACCCACCTTCGTATGTGGACATCAGCTGAGAATTTGCCCTGGAAAATTACTTGGAAAGTTCAGTTACTCAATTACTTTTCCCACTCTGTTCAATGAAAGAGAAGCCTAATGAAACAGCCAGAGCATAGATCCTGTTCTACTCTGCACTGTGCAAGCCAGTGAAAATGAGCTAATTTTGCTCCAAGAGGTTCATCTGAAGTATATTTTTTAAGGTCACTCCTATCCAGAAGCTTGTCATCACTCTTTTAGTTGCTGATACCCAATGCTCATGAAGACAAACCTTTAATCCCAGCGGACCAATCCTGCCACGCTCTCCTGGGGTTCCTGGAGGTCCACCACCAGCCTGGAATGGAGACAGGGAGAGGCATGTTGGCAGCATATCAATAAAACTGGGTGCCAGAAACTAAGGTATTGGGTGACCATAGAAGTCATGTATTAACTACCAGGGCTGGTGCCTCTCAAAGCACCTTAGGAAGTTCAGAAGTCTAATTCACAGTTGGGAAGAGCTGAACAACCAGGTCAGTTCAGTGCAAGCGTCAGCAGCGACTTACATTGTCCCTGGAGAACCCCCCTGGGAAAGGGGCAAACAGGAGGGGCCAAGTCCTGCTCAGGATGGGGAAATGCAGGATGTGCCTGGCTTTATGGCCTCAAGTCTTGCTGGAGTATGCAGCAGGAGGGAGAAATGAATGCATGGGGGGCCCCAGCAAGCATGCAAGATGGTTGTGCTCTGGCATCAGAGATGTCCTGCAAGTCACTTCAGGCTTTAGTTAAGCTCACAAACCATCATGGGCCAAACGATTAAGTCCTGACCCCTTTATGTTTGCTTTGAACTCTTTCTCTTCTGTAACTCTTGATCAAGAGCTCTTTAGCATAAGCTGAGAGGAGAATCATACTGGAAGAGCGTGTTATAAGAGAGTTAAACAGAGTTGGAACCCTAGAGGGTTCCCCTAAAGGGAATAGGAAAACACATTGGTGGCATCTTATTAGTTCAGTGAGATGTTCTTGCTGAGTATAGCTGGGTCAATGGCTGAGAAGCAGCAAAAGGGTTTACCCTGGGTCCAGGAACACCCTGTTCTCCTCTGATGCCTGGTGTGCCAAGCTGGCCAGGAGGACCCTGTGTGGGGAGAAAAGAGAGGCTGTGTCACACACATGAGCAGAAACACAGCAGTGCTATCCCAGGTCGCAAGGGAAAGCAAATGCTACAGCACCCGAGAGATAGTTGTCAAACATGTCACAGCTTGGGTGGTACAAACAGGATGGCTCGATGTCCCTGGGCAGGACAGCCAGGCCACAGTACACCCAAAAATACCCAAATCCCAACAGTCCTCACTACTGAGACTCGTTGAGGAAGAGGCTGTGATGAAATAATGCAACAGTATCACGAGGTAAAGCTTTTCCTTTGCTATAAGCTCACTCACCTGTGGCCCTCTCATGCCTTGTTCTCCAGCAGGCCCTGCTTGACCAGGTGAGCCCTTGGTACCCTTGAAGTGCAAAACAGGACAATGCAGGTTAGCATGGGTGAAATGTAGTCAACACCAAGGAAAAGCTCAGGAGATCTCAGGGCATTTATTAGCTGCGTAAAGAGGAGGGGAGGACAGCTGTCTGGGATGTTTATTCAGGATATGGTTATAGCAGAGAATAAGCACAGAACTGGTGGGTTAATTCACCTCCTGCAATCAGCGGGCATCAATCTCCTTTATGCTTTGGCCCCATTACACTACTCCAGCAGCAAGCTGAGACAAAGCATCTGGCCAGGGAACACTGCAGAGGACGGGCAGCCCCAGGCACACGGATGGCTGGGTTTGCACTGAATCCAGCAAGGAGCATACAGGGAGATGAGCCTGAGGAAAAGGGGAAAAACTGGGAGGAGAGAGGAGACAGAGAGAAGGAAGCAAAGCCTGTATTTGTCTTAGCATGTCTCTGGGTGCTGTGGCTGCCTGGCTGGTGGCATGGCAGGAGCCCCATGTGTTGCTCCCATCAACACTTACCTTAACTCCTATCGGTCCCCTTCGTCCTGCCATACCCTGCAGACGAACAAACAATGAGACTTGTTACTCAAGTACATAATCACACATTTCTCTGTTGCTTTTAGATCCATGTATCGCTACTTCTCTTAGTCCAAAATTGCGTTTGAATAGCTTAAACTACCAGGGAGAGAGGGAGAGAACTGTCTTGTATCAAAGCATGTTCTCTCCTTCCTTGCATCTCCCAACTCTTCACCAAATAGGTGAGTTGCTCCCTCACTCATGCATGCATGCCAGATACCCATGCCAGAGTCAGTCAGAGGTAGCTTCACTGGTCTGAGCACTGAGTTACTTGAATGGGAATAACCCAGATTAGACCTTTAAAGTCTATAGAGGCTGGGGAAAAAAAAAAAAAAATTTCCTTTTGAGTTTTCTTGGGTTTTTTTATTTGTCCAGGGTTTTATTTAGGTTAAAATCCTGATAGTTGTGAAACAAAACACATGGGGAAGGCGGGAGGGAAAATGCCATTGTTGGTTTAAGCTAGGCCCCTTCTAAGTGTGGGTCTGGAGCTCACCTGCCTTCCAACTTCACCGTCCTGGCCATCCAGCCCCACTGGTCCTGGCTCTCCCTAAGGGGGAAGCAAAACTTAAGTGAGAGCCCTGAGATGAACAGCACTGGGGAAATAGGTTCAAGTCTCACACAACTGATCCTCCATGCTCTCACACAAGTTACTTAATATTCCCACATCAGTGCAAATCCTTCTAACAGCTCACAGAGACTTTAATCCAGTTTCTGAGCTAGCGCAAGCCAACATTTTAGTTCTTTGGTAAATGCCTCCTGACATTTAGGATAAATTTTTATTATGAGCTGGTAAGAAAACAATGGGGTTTGAATGTTTTCCAAGTGTGTGAAGCTTTTTCCCAAAGGTTCCAGGTGAATCAGGGCTGGTATCAGGTCAGTTATCACCTGAACACTTCTGTGTTCAGACCCACATGAACATATGAATTCAATTTCCAAGTACAAACTTGTTTCCAGTGACAACATCCCCAAAGGCATTGTATAAAATTAATGATAACTTTTCACACAAAACATCTTCTAAGCTCACATCTTCCCAAAGAAAGGTTGCAAAACAACTCTTTCTCTTGGAAAAGTATTCCTCCTGGCAAGGCCCGATGCGTTGAGGAACCCTGCACTTTTTCGGTAACATCCTTTCTTCTTACTTTCTCTGTCCTATCCCATTGTAAAAACCAAAGCAACAAAAGACAACAAAGACACTTTACCATTTGTCCAATTTCACCCTTTTGGCCTCTGGATCCTCGTTGAGTATTATCAGCTCCTGAATCCCCCTGAATGCAATAGAGCAATGAGATACATCTGTTTAAGTGGGACATGGAAATCAGGCATCAAACTGCTCTGCCACGGTTCAGAACCAAGTTTTCTTTTCCTTTTTGACTGAATTAGATAAAATATTGTTGTGTTTTCAGACAGACACAGCTTTTCAGCTGAGAAATAATCACATTGAAGGAGAGGATGAAGGAGGATTTCAATAGAATAAAACAGTGACTGACAGGTTGGTGCCAAGAGGCCTGTGTTACACACAACACCTCCGAGTCCATGCTCTGTCGCTGGGCCAGTCACTGTGCAGTGACATTTCTAAGCCTGAGTGCATGCTTGCTGATGAGCCCAGGACTGGTGGAAAGCGCATGGGAAACCAAGGCGATACCTCAGCACTATTTATTTACCGGGTCTCCACGGAGCCCGCGGTCACCGCGCTCTCCTCGCTCGCCTTTAACTCCCTTGTCACCCTGCGGGAGGAGACAGAGAGTCAGCAAAAAGCAAGGCCTTGGCTGCGTTCAGTACCTCTCTTGCCGCGCACCCCTGCCCTGAGGAGAGCACGGGGGGTTCCATCCCCACCCCCAGGCCCAAATTCTCGTTTTCAGCACCATTTAGCCCCGCTGTAAACGTGGCAAGAGCCTACCCTCCTTCCGGAGTATCCCTTCTCTCCAGAGGAGCCAGGCAGACCCTTGTCTCCCTAGGAAAGAAAAACACCTCAGGATATTTGCTGCTTTCAGACAGAAATATCTCATTCATCTTCACCAGAATATCTCATTATAAATAAAAAACCAGCTAAAAGCACTAACCTCCTCTCCATCAATGCCATCCAGGCCCATTTCTCCCAGTTCACCCTGTGGAAGAGAGGCAAGGGGCAAATGCTCAACATGGTGAAAGGGCACAGGGAGGAGGACACCACCGTCCATATGCTCACGCTCACTGCTGTGGCATGAGGAGATAGCTCCATACCTTCTCTCCTGGGAATCCCCGAGAGCCCTGAAGAGACCAGAAAAGGGGGTTACTCCACTTTTGCCCAGTTCACCACTGTGGGAAGCAGTGGGGCAGGGGGACTGGGCCTGCGGGCAGACCCAGAGCCAGGACCAGGCCACGAGAGCAGGGCTTGCTGCACCAGGGTTCGGCTGTCCCTTATTTCTCTCATCTTCCTCAGCTGCCTCCTCAACACTCACGCCAAGATAAAATGTGTGTGTCATAGCCAGCTGGTCCAATAAACCAGCCTACTCCTTAGCCACAATTCCTGCTCCACTGACTTCCTTTTCTCCCTGCCCCTATTTTTATATGAATCCAGATCCAGTCCTGGTGCCTTTGTCCAAGGCTGAACAGCTTTTTGAAGAAACTCAGTATCTCAGATGAATATTTCCCATAAATATTACAGATTTCACTACCTTTTCTGGCTTGTGGCTGCTGTCCTGAACCATTTGCTCAAGGTTCCTCTTTAAAGCAGCAGCCATGGCTCACTTTTCTCCCTCCTCCTCAACAGATTTCCATCCACACACCATCCCACCCCTGGGCCAAGACACACATTTCTTGTTGCTCAGAACAAACCCATCTCTTCTCACACCTTTCCCCTAGAGCCTGCATAAAATAGATCAGCCTTGTTTGCAGATTGAGCCTTGGTCGCGAGGCTGCCCTTCTGTTCTTCAATAGCAATGCTAAAGCTATGACACCAACGGAAGCCTTGGTGTTTGGCCACGAGGACAACACCACTCAGGTGGATGCAGCAGCTCTTGTGTGGCATCCTAAAGCAGCAGGAGTTGCCCTTGGTGGACTCTCACCAACTGGACTCTGGGTCTGCTCCAGGAAGGCTGCTTCTGCACATACCTTGGTTCCTCTGTGCCCAGGGCATCCCTGGAAACCCTGTGTCCCATTCACACCGGGAGGTCCACGCTCACCCTGTTGCATGGAAGGCAAAACACAATGGTCAGGGTTTGCCTGCTAAGCCTGTTTCTTCAGCTGACTGTACCCATCAGCAAGCACAGGAGGTGGCTTGGAAGCACAGGACTAAGCTTAGGATCAGATTTTGAAAGGCCAATGCCCAGCAACCCCACAATCTCCTGCCCACAACCTTCCTCATGCACAGACCAACTCCAGGCCTTCATCCCTGAGAAACATCCCTCCCAGGCTCTCAGCTATGAAACAGCTTTACGAAACTACAAAACTTCTCCTTCAAAATAAAACAAGATAAACCCCTCAGAGCTCTGCAAAGATGTCTAACCCCATCCTGACCTTAGAGCCCCATGAAAACATTGCCTCGCACATGATATCTGACAGCAGCATTTGGCCCTGCCTGTACTATTGGCAAAGTAATAAGCACCACCAGCCCTGTGGCCTCAGCTTCACCTCCTGGGCGTAATGCGTGGGGAGTTGTTTATTCCAGGGGTGACGTGGGATTCATTAAGAGCTTGGATGAAGCAGTGCTAGTAAGAAGTCATGGGACTCACTGTCTGCCACTGTGATGGATCAAAACATGCCTTCCTGGCCCCATTCTTGGGCTAACTGAAATCTCTCAATTTCACTGGGTACAGGTAATTTTGGCAGAGGCTGCAGCTTTAATGAAGTTGGGGTTTTTATTGTGTTCATAATCACTATGCCCAGCTCAGAGGTTTATTTGGACCAGCTGCAAACAATCCTACCTGCCTCGGAGGAGCAGCACACAGCTGTATCACATCAAATAATAGGAGCTATTGCCCCCATTGTGCCTTCTTCACTTCCCAAGTTGTTCCTTACTCACCCAGGAGGAACTGCGACCAACAACTCAGGCCATCAGGTGGGAAAACACAAAGTTCTGCTTGCTTTCTCATCTGATCCAAGCCCACATCCCGAGTAGAAAATATTTAGTGAAAAAAGCCTCCATTATGGTGAGGTCCTTTCTTTGAGCAGTACTATACAGAGCAGGTGCAATCACTCACCGGTCCTCCTTCATCACCAGGATAGCCTCCGTAGCCAAGATCACCTGTGGCACCCTAGAAGACAATCAAGAGGATTCTGCATTTCTTACATATGATCTCCCTCTAAACTGATACTCAAGATTTCCCCAGATTTGCACAAAGTGGCTGCTTGGTCACCTGTGTAAAGAAGCTGATGAAAGAAACCATCTCCTTTTGACATCCCTAAATACTTTCACAAGACACTTCACCCCCTCCTTCTTTTACAACACAGAGGCTGTTAGTGATGGAGGACAGCAGCTCTCAACCACTATGCATGGCCCAGGGTCAGCTTTAAAATGGGGGACAAACGGAGATGAGCTTCCTGTTAGCATCACCCACTACAATGTATGCAGCTTGAACAACACCCACCCATCACCACCATAGTGGACACTGACCTTGCATGAAAACACCCTTCATCCCCAGGTAAGTGACTTACCTTTGGTCCTATGGGGCCTGGCACACCTCTGTCCCCTCTCTGCCCTGAGCACTTGCACGGGACCTTGCAGCAAGTCCTCTCTGCAATGTTGTCCTGCAGCAAAATGCATATGAGACAACAACAAGGTGTTAAAACCTGGCAGGGCACCAGCATTGTAACTCCTACAAGCCCCTGAGTCTATGCAATTGCCCCTGTGCCAAACTTAACATCAGTCTGGTAGCATTCTGGGGTCTGTCTACCCTGAAACACCCATAGCATACCAGGAGAAGGAGGCATGTGTTAGCAGACTGGATAGGTTGCATGGTTAGGAAGCAGCAGTCAATTTTCTTTTGGACATCAGAGGCAAGGGTTTAAATAGGAACAGTGTGGGGCAGAATTTGTAGAGAGCATGTAGCTCAGTCCTGAGAGCAGTGCCGGTACTGAAGAGAGCAATCTCATCTCCTAAGAAACGTATGTAGAATAGCCCATAAGAAGGTCAGTGCAGGGAACACTTGGCCAGTGACCTGCAGGCTGAGGGCAGTTTGTGAGCACACAACAAATGAGGAGAAAAGAAGACAGAAAGACAGAAAGGGATTCAGAGAAATCACAGCTTGATTTTGCATCATCCTATAGGAAGGAAAAAAATCACTTTCTTTGCCAAGTACGTTGCTGGCTGCAAATGCTTCCTGCCAGCTTTGTACATTTACATCTTGAAAGGATTTCCTAGGCAACTGAATTATCTGGGGATGGGCTGAGGACTAGCTGTGATCCCCAAACCCAAGGTTTACTCCCAAGTGGCTGCATGCTGATTTGTGGAGAAGGGCCCAGCAAGGATACCACAGGGATCAGCAGTTAAGCCCAATCTTATTAAATCTACTGGAAAAGAAGCTTAATGATGCTGGTAACAGATGTGAAGTTGGGAGGAAATGGACATACCAAGCTTGATAGCAAATTTACCTAACAAACTTCAGAGGGACTTCATATATGGCAGGGAAGCAGAAGAAGAAAGGATAACTCCTTCACCTGTTAAAAGTGTGTCTGAAATACAGGCAGTTTATCATCTTGGAGAAAGAAACCTAGAAAGCAGGGCTTCTGTAAGAAGTTTAGCACTGACAAGGCATGACAGTGCATTACCAGCAAGGTTAAAAACCCAACAACATAAATATAGGTGGAGGGCAGGCTTTTTGGCACACCAGCTTTTGATGGTATCTTATCCTATCCCACTCGACCTAATCTCATGCGCTGTAGCCTTGGCTGGAGTAGTGCTTCAGGCGTGGTACGAGACCAGGCAGCGCCACGGTCTGCTCTTAGCTTTCCTTGCTGTGGCATCTGTAAGAAGCGCTGATGTGAGGCAGGGAGGGGAGAGGACCAGAGCCAGCAGGGTGTCATTCAGCCTCCATTCAGCCCCCACAGGAGATCCAGGGTCAGCTTTCCTTCAGCATTACAAGGCAGCCCTGCCTGTGCCAAGTCACTTACGAGCTGTTCCGCCAGCTCGAAATCCAGGTCCAGCAGATTGACTCGAAGGGGTCTGTTGTAGGTGAACCCACGACCGAACTCCAGCTGCATCACTCTGTCAAAATCACTCACTCGGTCCAGCCCGACAAAGATGAGAGCGTTGACACCTGACAGGGGAGAATCAGAAGGGGCTGTGTGATGGGGTGAGTGCTCTTCAGAGCCTGCACACCCTCCCCTGTAAGGATGGGTTGCTATCCACTCCTTTGATTGCAAGTAGAGCTTATCAGTTGAGGACAAGCATCTTCAAGCACATTCAGTGCAAGTTACCCAGGTGCCAGCTGGTAGCTAAATATCACAGGAAGGCAATAAAGAGCAGCAAGTGCATGTAGAAATCATGAAATCCTTATTCATTACTATCTAAAGCTGGAGGATTCATTAGAGAAGGTGGTAAAATGGGCCAAATATTAACATGGATTATAATCACTGCCCTGAAGAGTAAAAGAATTACCTTCTGCATGCAAAGTAGATGAAGTGGCCTCCAGCTCTTCTATCGAGTCATCTACACCATCAGTAAAATGGATTATAACCTGGGAGAGAAACAAATTTATATCAGGGCCCAGAACTTTTTGAGTACAAAACACAATCAAAGTGCAACCTGAAGGGCTTTCTTCCAAGGCATGCTTCATCTGAGAGGATATGGGGGAATTGCTACACCCTTTCCAGGCTATGAAGCTTTGCATTTCTGTGCCAGGTTTCTGTATATCATAACACACAGGTGTATGTTGCTAAAGCACAAGCAGGGAAATACCTGGAAAGCAATAGTTTGCAGCCAGGCAGTGCTCATGGGTACTGGCTGCAGCAATGCTTGGCAATTGTCAGGAAAGGACCTTGGCAATGCGTCAGAAACTAGTGGCACTTATGTCACCAACTTTATCATGAATACATTTATTTAATGAATGTTTTTTTATTTATCATGATTTCACTGTTGCTTTACCAATTACACTACATCAGAGGTCAATTTTCCTGGCCAACACCATCCCAGTGGCCTTCATTTTGTCTTACCTTGGTGCTGCCAGCGGGCGAGGATCTGAACTTGCTCAGGTAGGACCTCAGTGTATCAGCTGTGAGGAAATAGGGCCCCTGGGTTCGCATGCCCTGAAACCTCTCAAAGAGTTCAGGCTGGTATTCGGAGAAGTCCAGACCCTCCACGGGTCCCCCCCGAGCCTGGGCCATGATGGCTACCCTGACATTGGGCTCCTGGTTGCCAGTGCAGCTGATCCTCTGCATCTGTGTTATTCTGTTCAGCACAGACTCAACTCTGGACTCCAGACCTCTCTGGGAATTGAATATATTCTGGCCAGGCCCAACATCTGAGACATCGAAGCCAAGTATCACATCTAAGTTGCAATCTGAAAGGGAAATGCAAAAAGAGAAGAGAACGTTGCCATTGAGCAATGTAATTGTTTTACAAGTAATTACTTTCCCAATTGATTGTTCTGATAGTCTTAGAATCATCAGGTAGTTTGGGTTGGAAGAGACCTTAAGGGTCATCTAGTTCCAACCCCCTGCCATTGGCATAGTCCTTAGAGAAGACTCTCTCTGCATCAGGCACTGACAACATTTGATCCACAAGTGCCTTCTACTTCCTTTCATCTCAGTAATTATAAAGGGAAAATCTGCATTTCATTGATTTTATTTGATGTTTTCCTGTGCACTTGTTGCTTAGCACTGGGAGGAGCTGACCAAGACAAGCCCAACGGGAGTTTGCACTGTCTGCTTTTCTGCAGGAATATTTAGCATGGGCTTGGAGCCACCCTGCAGCCATTGAGCTGCCCATTGGTCTGCAGCACTGAGAGATCAGGCTGCTGGATGCCTTTCACTCGGCTCAGGGCTGCTGTGGCTCTCCTTCAGCTTCTCCAGAGGTTCAGGACACCTCTGCTCAAAAGTCAGAGGGCTGAGCTGTGGTCAGTTATCCTGGGAGCAGGACTTGCCGTACTGTAGTAAGTTAAGCCAGCTGCTGGGATTCTGTCCAAAAGCAATACCAGCTCACTTACTCACCCCAATTCCCCTCGCTTCACTTTTGAAGTAGCCAAATCATGGGATTCCTTCTTAGGGTAATTTTAGCTTAAACTACAACCACACATGTCCTAGCTTTTTCTCATATACCTGTCATGAGATCAAGTGGGCAAGAGAAATTCTGATTTCCAGCACACCATGCATGCCAGTGACTGAATGGTCAAGAAGCCCAACTGTCTTATTATACACACAGTAGGCTGAAGCACAAGAACAGGCAGCTCTCATACCTAAGGTTTTAATCCTACCACCATGCTGATAGAGGAGCTCTGAGCCCATGCCACACCTCAGGCTATATGCAAAGCAGAAGAGAAGGCTGGACAAGTCCATCAACATCACTGGATATTAAAAGCCACCCTCAGGAATGGCCTGAGCACATTATGAGAGGATGGTGCTTACCTCTTGTAACGTCCGTTGTTCCTGGGCACAGTTTCTCCTCCATAGCGGCTTCCAGCGTAACTAGAACCTGCTCATTGAGCTCAGACAGCTCCTGGACTGTGGATGCTCGGAAGCTCGTGGCACTCTCGCTGGCCAACCTACTGACTTCTTTCAGGTCGATGTTTCTGACACCTACTGCAAACACCTTGACACCTTTCTGTGTGATTTCCAAGGAGGCACTTGGCCCATCATCTGAGGACTTCCCGCCTGTGACAAGGAAGGCAATCTGGGGCACTCTCTGATCGATTCTGCTGCCGGCCTCCTTCACAAAGTGATTTGCCTGGATATGCCTGATGGCTGCACCAGTGTTTGCCACTAGTCCACCTTTGTAGATGACTTTGTTGATGGCATCTAAAATCTGAGGTTTGGTGGAGTAGTCCTTGAGGAAAAACTCATCAGTGACATCTGAGTTGTACTGGGCCAGTCCTACCTGGATAGAGTCACCATCCCTATAAATGGCATCCACCACAGAGTAGACAAACTGGAGAACTTCTTGAAAATTCTCTCTCCCCAGATTGATGGAGCCATCCAGCAAAAACACAATGTCAGCCTGCTTTTTTCCTCCTGGAAAGATTACAGAGAAAACACAGGTGTTAATAAGTGTTGGCAGCATTCATAATACTTATGATGCTTAGTGCTTTGTGAAGTGGCATCATGTTTCTCTCTCATTTAGATTAGATGTTAGGCAGAAGTTCTTCCCTGTGAGGGTGCTGAGGCACTGACACAGGGTGCCCAGGGAAGCTGTGGCTGCCTCATCCCTGGAAGTGTTCAAGGCCAGGTTGGACAGGACTTGGAGCAAGCTGCTGTAGTGGAAGGTGTCCCTGCCCGTGGCAGGGAGTTGGAACTAGATTATCATTTAGGTTCCTTCCAACCCAAACCATTCTATAATTACATATACATACAAGAAGAAAGGTTTTCTACAACATTTACTACACTTCATACAACTTTTCTTGGTTTTGTGATAGATACCCTCATCTTATTTCAAATTTAATTCTGTTCTTTCATACACTCAACAAAGTCATTGTCTGAGTGTTCCTTAAATTAATGCAGCTAAAGGGTTGGGATTCAAAAGGTGTTAGTATGGAAACATTTCATATGGAGACATTAAACAAGTTTTATCTGTGCTCTGTCCAGAGAAGTCTACAGGATGAACAGGAGTCTTACCTGGTCCTAGAAACCCAGGGGTTTCTGTTGTAGGTATTGGAAGCTCTTCAAGAATACTCTGCACCTTCTTTTCCAAAGTTGGGAGTCCTGTAAAGTCCTGGACCACAAGCACGCGCTCAGGATCATTGGTAATGACCTGCAGCTGGTTCCTGTCCACATTCCTGGCTCCAACACCCAGAGGTTTGATGCTCGTTGATGTGATCACGTTAGCAGGCCTGTTCACATCGTCCTGGGACCGGTCTCCAAGGATGAGAATGAGGTGCTGGGGCACTCCATCTTCTATCCTGCTCCCTGCAGACTTGATGAAGTAGTTCTTCACCACGTAGTCTAGGGCTTTTCCAGCATTCAGAGGGGACCCCCCTCTATGCCTCAAGCGGCGGATGGCTTGCAGGACAGCATTTTTGGACTTGTGGGTCTTCAGGTAGAACTCAGGGAAGACATTATTGCTGAACTGCACCACACCAATCCGCACCTTGTTTGGCCCAACATCCAGCTGCTGAACAATTCTGCTGATGAAATCCCGAATGTGAGCCAGCCCATCGGGCCTGACACTGTCAGAGGTGTCAATGAGGAAGACTATGTCCTTTTCATCACCAGAAATATCTGCAGAAATAAAGCAAGAAGAGAGGAAATTATGTGCAAAGTCCTTGCTTAAGCTGTGCAGAAGGATTCTTGTGCTATATCTGTTGTGTGATGTAAAACTGCAAAGCATATTAAAGCATGGTGCTTTAAGAAGCCTCTCCAAAAGAGCTTGTGTGCAAGTGTGTATTAACAATCTGACTCATACTCAAATCATGCATTTCTCAGAGCCTTATCTGGTTTGTTCATTAACACTCCTCTCTGGATTTGTCAGTGTTTCCACCTTCATTTTGCCCAGATTTATTTCTCTTTCCTGGATAGCTGCTAAATTGGAAGAAACAGTTGTACATATTGTGGTATTTGACTTGAATCAAAATAAGCAACATACTTGGGCACCTGACTTGAAAATCACAAGTTATAATGTATTTAAGTATGTGGGTCAAATTTCTACGTATCTGACAGTTTCCCTCTAAAACTGTACATGTGCTGCACTTCTGCTTTTAACTGAGGAAAACCTTGGTTTATAGAGAAGGCATGAAAAGTTATTTACACATTTGGGCAACATTTACTTGAACAGCAACACAGAAGCAGCTGGTGTTAGCAGAGCCTTACCTACAGAAGGTGGCACGTCTCCCAGCAGCCTTCTGATTTGGTCCCCTGTCAGGGTTTCAATAGGAGTCAGCAGCTTCTGCTCGAGGCTGGGCAGTTCCTGGAAGCTGGAGACTTGGAATACATAATCAGGACTAAGGGAAATCTGTACCATCTCCTCAGGATCCACATTCTTGGCTACCACCATAGGTGCCACCCCCACTTGTTTCACTTGGAGTGATGGGTACTCCAAGTCATCGTCTGACTTGCGGGAGGAGAGGATGACCAAAAACTGAGGGACGCCTTCCTCTATGCGGCTCCCGGAGGGCCGGGTGAAGATGGTCTTTGCCACAAACTCAAGGGCCTCCCCCACGTTCACCTGCTGGCCACCCTGTGGCCGCAGCCGCCGCACAGCGCTCTGCACCTCATCCTTGGTGGAGTGCGCGTTGAGCAGGAACTCCACATGCGGATGCTCACTGAACTGGACCACTGAAATCCTGGTGGTGTCAAAGCCCACATCCAGGTTGTTCACTATCCTTTCAATGAGGTCACGGATGAGGTAGAACTCCTGGGCAGCATAGCGGGAACCATCAACCATGAACACGACGTCCCTCTTCACACCCGCTGCAGGAAGGAAGGCAGTGGTCAGAAGATGCATCGCACACTGCTTATGGAGAACAGCTAAACTCATTATCTACATCACTGGCCCATGTCTTTGGCCATGGGGAGGCTGCTCATTGTTTCATTGCTTGTGATAGCTCCTGTGGCTCTCAGCAGGCCGGAGATATCAGAGAGACAGGACCAGTCTGCTAGGCACATCCACAGGGAGTGCAAGAACAGCAACTTCCAGAGCAAAGGAAGCAAGAGGGAGCAGGGGAGGCCTGCAACAATTCCTTCAGGGATCTCCATGCAAGGAAATGTAGCCTGGTGACATTCCTTACTCAGAGCAGGTTTCCAGGCAGCCTGGGGCTGTTTTACACTCGGTACCACCCCTCTATCTTTGGCTTAGTCCTCTAAGAAAACTTCTATTTTATTATTCTCTCAGCTTCTGCCTTTCCAGGATAAGTTTTTGCTTCCTAATACAATGTTTTCTGCAGTGATAATGCAGGACAGAGCCTCAATTATTGCTGAATACCACACTGATAAATGGGGATGGAGGAAAGCAGTCTGGTTCTGAAGGGAAGGTACTGATAGAAGGGCTTCAAACGGACTGATCTGGGATGCGTACCCTTCACCCCAGGCATAAGGTGGCTGGATTTCATTCTGAGCAAGACCAGAAATGGAAGATCTGATCCTTTTCTTGATGCCTGTTTCCAGCTTCCCTTCCCCCAGTAAATGCGTGTGGCAAATGTAACACACATCAGCAGGTCTTCCATTTAGCAGGAAGCTGGCCTTGATTTATAGTGGTGTGAAGACGTCCCTATAGCATCTAAATGACGCATTTTCCATTCCACAAGGAATAGCATGGACTTAAAATCCATCACAACTTAAAATAAGATCAAGGTATTAGCATTTATTTTGTGGGTCTTCCACGAGGATACAAGGATGACCTTGAGGAACTGGGCTTAAAGGTGGCTCAGCTTAAGTTACACAGCTCCTACCAATCCTAAAGTGCACCAACAGTGAGACCAAGATGGACTTGGGACCATTTGCTTTTCTCAGTTTGTGTTGCAACCATGATGTTATTAAACATCATATTCTGCCGCTGACTCTTGGTGCAGACACAAACATCTTCTCACCTGGGCTGGGTGATGTAAAAACCAGATCAGGGGCAAGTGACTCTATTTCTTTCTTGGTCAGGCGGATGACTCTGTTGGAGACAACCTGCTGCACCGTATCCAGCTGGCTGAAGTCAGGCACAGAAATGGCAAAATCTGGGAGGAAGGAAATGGTCTGCAGCTCTGTGATGTCAGCATTTCCAATCCCAATGCCGAAGGGCACGGTGCCACTTGTCTTCAGGACCACTGAGGGCCTCCTTACATCATCCTGGGACCGGTCAGCAGTCAGCAGAATCAGGAACTGTGGGACACCTTCCGCTATCCTGCTGCCACTCGACACAGTGAACACATTCCTGATGAGATAGTCGAGGGCTGCTCCAGTGTTCAGAGGAGATCCTCCCATAATCTTCAGCTCCTGGATGGCACTGATGAGATCTGCCTTGTCTTCATGGGTGTCGAGTAAGAACTCAGGTTGCACAGCACTGCTGTACTGTGCAACAGCGACACGGACTTTGTCACGACCAATATCCAGGCTTTCAACAACTCTTTGGACAAAGGTCTTCAGTAGAGGGAAACCTCTTCTGACACCATCTGAGCCATCGATTAGAAACACCACATCCTTCTTCTCACCTCTCTCAACTACTGTTTGAGACAAGTAAGGGAAGGGGGGAATAAGTAAGATTCTCTTTTGCAGTGGTTATTATTCTCCACATACATTGAACTGAAGGAGTACAAAAGCTCAGGGAGGGGAAACTGAGGAGTCAGGATGTATGGTTCGGTTCCTTTGCCAACAGATGCAATCGCTGGTGAAGAGGCAGATGGGTGGAAGTCAGTGGAAAATGCTGCGCAACACGTGACATGCCTTATCCACTGAGTCATAGAATCATAGAGCCATACAAAATAGGGTGCCAAGGGACTCTGGGTGCCATCTCCTACTTGAGGCTGGGAGAAGCTGGCTGCTCCCAAGGGGCCTGTGAAGCTGGTACATATGGCTTTGCAATATGCAACAGGAGTCTGGGGCATTGCATACTGCAGAGACGGTGCTTGCAGGGACGCAGTGAGAGATGGAGAGCTTTCCCGAGGCATCGCTGAACTTAGAAATAAATAATCCTGCTCATGCTCATGCAAAATAAAAACTTGCTGGTAAAGACACCCGAGTGAAAACCGTGAAATCTTTTCTAAAATGTGACACTGGGGATTTTTTTTAACTGATTTTTTATATCTTTACTAACTTCAAGGACAAAAAGAAAGATGAATTCTGACCAAACATTCTTTTTTAAAAACAACACAAACAAGACTGAAACGCCAAAGATTAGAGAACTGTTGACACATTCTGCTATTAACAGAATTGTAAAGCTTTGGCTCAATCAAGCAGAAAACATCACTGCCTCTCAAACAGCAACTGATGGATGGTATCTCCAAAAGCAACATTGTCTTGTTTATAGCAGGGTCAAGTGGGACAAGCAGGAGCGCAATCTGTCCCTCTGAAGAAAAATCTTATGAATAATGGAGTTAATAAAGGCAGTTGAAGACTTAATGCAAACTTCAGATCAAGTTTATTATTTAAGAGGAATGTTGGAAACTTGGTGGGCTAATGTACAAGACTGGAATGGTAATATAGCTTGACCTGAGCCATACAGACAGGAAGAGGGATCAGACATTGCCTGGTGCATCGCAGTTGCAGACACTTTTTCTAAGGTTTAGGAGCAGCGGAAGAGACTCCTATCAAAAGTGTCTGATAGCAGATGAAGAAGAAAATATATAGGTACTCTTACAAGGTGTCTATCATTTAGCCAGGAATATTAGAAGTAGGTGGATGCAGCTATCTGTGAGCAAATGGCACAGTTATTCACAGTACTTGGTGGTTAGAGGGATTCAAAATGATCTTGACAACACATAAATGGTTTGAAAAGGAGGGAGCAGCTCAAGAGCACTAGTCACACTAGTTTATGTTGAGGCAGAAGGTGCACAAATATGGGAAAGGCAACGACTCCAAAAGGAAAGGATAGGGTAAGAGATGACCAGTGGATACCATTATTACATTCTGGTCATTTGGAGCAGGCTGATGTTGGAAAGACAAGCGTGAAAAGGTAGAAAAGACCTACAAGACCTACAAGGAAAGGTTGAATGAGTTGGGTATACAGCTGGTGACAGGAGGACCAAAAAGAGATGTACGTGGCAAGCTTAAAGTAAATGAAAGTCTGTCACACAAAACATGGGAATGAGCTGACTGTATCCTTCTTTAGCTGAAGGAGATATAAAAGGCTTAAAGTATGACTAGGAAGGCAGAGGTTTGACATTAAGAAAAAGTAGCTACTGATACAGATAAAAGCAATCAAACAGATTGATTATAGAGGCTGGGAAATCTCCACTGGAGGGTTTTCAGGACAGATTAGACCAATGTCAACTGGTTCTGGACAGGAAGATCCTGTTGGGGACAAGAGCATGTAGCAGATGGCACCCTGAGATCCCTTCCAGCCCTATATCTTGTTTATGTTTCTATGATTCTAAGTCCATCTGCCTAGGACTTGTATGCAGAGATGACATGGATGTTATTACACACTTCATTCTCCCCAGCTGCTGTTGGGAGATAGGTTAATACCCAAGGAAGGGCTGCCTTAGGAAATCACACAGCTGGACCTGCATCATTTCCAGTGCCACAATGTGAATTTATAATTGTGGCTGTGTGATTTTTTTTATGATTTTTTTTTTCTTCAGTTAATCCACACTCATCTATGGAGGCTGATGGTAACTGAGCCAAGAGCATCTGATTTACTGGTGCATAGGTACAAAATGTAGAAACTGCTGTCATATCCTGTAAGAAATATTGGGGCAGAAGCAAATCCAGTGTGTGCAGTGCTCCTTGCTCCTTACCACTCCTCCAGAAAAGGGAGGGTGGAAAGAGAAATTGAGACAAGCCTTTTTTTGCTTCTCCTAGCCCTTGGCCAGCACTGCACATGAACTTATGTGAGATCTCTGGGGCAACGACTCTGCGGTATTTCAGGTTTCTACCATGTTTTATACACCAGTAACAGCACCAACTGCAGCTCTTGCAGCTGAACACAAGGTTTTTTCCTTGCTCATCTTTAAAATTCAGTTCGGACCTTCTTTTCTGGATCAGGGTCTGACCAGAGGAGCAGTTTCTACGCAATGGTTTTAAACATCACCAGACCCAATTGTCCCAGTTACCAAATTGAGGGGGTCATATAAGTGGTGTCTTTCAGCCTTTTGGAAACCCTGGGAGTCCCTGTACCTGTTGGCTGAAGCTGGATAGTTTTCAAGAGGTTGACTATGTCTGGCTGAAGCTCTGAAATCCGAGGGAGGGAGTCGACGTTCAGGATGAACTGTGGGGCATACACGATCCTTTCCAGCTCTGCGGGGTCAGCATTTTTGGCTTTAATAACAAAGGTCACAACTCCTGCTTGCTTCAGAGCATCTGACGGTTGCTCCACATCATCAGTTGATCTCCCAGCAGCAAGGAGGACCAAAAACTGAGGAACTCCTTCCTCAATCCTGCTTCCAGCTTCCTTCACAAACAGCCTTCTTATAGCTTCATCCAGTGCAGCTCCAATGTTCAATTGCTTCCCAGTTTTTATCCTCATTCTTTTCACTTTGAGAAGCATGTCTTGCTTAGATGGGAGTTCAGCAAAGTCAAATTCAACTTGGATGGTGTCACTGAACTGAGCTACAGCTACTCGTGTGGCATCAGGACCCACGTTCAGGTCAGAAATGACTTTGTGTACAAAGTCCCGGACAGCAGGAAAGCTACCCAAGAGGTTGGCTGAGCCATCAATCAGGAATAAAATATCTTTCTTGCTTTCTAGAATAAATTCACAAATGAAAAGAGGGGAAAAACAGAGATGAGGGCATTTTTCTTCTCAAACATCATCTTAGAAACTTCTCTGAAAATTAGGTGGGTTTCAATATGCAAAGTGAGTGATTTTCATATACCAAAGTATTCAAAGGCTACAAGACTAAATAGCACCTTTGACTTATTTATCTGAGGAAGAAGGAGAAACAAGAACACATCTACCCTAGGACTCGATAAACTCAGGCACCAGATAGTCGTATCATACATCGTATTGCATCATGTCATTCATGTCATAAATTGGCCTTTTCAGATTATGCCAGTGACGTTGATATAGTCTAGCAATATGCTGGTAATAGAGGCATGAAGTACAACAGCAGTGGAGGGTTGTGGGGTTTCTGTCTATTTAAAGGCTTAGTAGATAGCATATATTAGTTCATACATACGTACACACACAAAACGTATTCTGTATTCTCTAAAAATAATTCTAGTCGCATCACAAGGAGCATCCAAATCCATAGGCTAGTTATGACTTTGGGAGGAGAAAAAGCCTTTTACCTGTTTCCTTTTGGTGCCCTTTTAATCTCATTGAATATCCAAGGGAAAACCAAGCATCTCATATCTGTGTGCTTAACATCTTTCATATTAATCTTAATGGTGTCCTTTCCATACTAAACAATCCTGGCTGTTCTTAAGTCTTGGTATGCACATAGCCAAAATAAGGGAAAGAGTGAGCAAATACCTGTTTAAAAATGGTTATATTTTCTGACAGCTTTGGGGTTTAATGTTGGAGGATAACTTGGAATATCTGGAGTCAAATTTGGCCTCTGTAACAGCCTGATAACAGCACTTTGACAAAGTGGCTCTGAGGAAGGATTCAGTCACCTGTACCTGGCTAGACCTCTGCTACTCTGTGCTCTTTGGCACAACTTTAACCTTTCCACACCACTCCTTGTGGCCAAAAGTGTATGTTCCCAGTGCCTGAGTTAGTGCCAAAGATGCATTTACAGGTTGTGATATGATTAGGGCAGCAGAAAGGGACCACCTGAGTGACTGGTGGTTGTAGACTTGCTTTGATCCTGACCTGCCAAAAGGCTTAAAATTGTGCTGACTTTGACATGTGTTAGAAATTAAGAGCTGTCAGTTTAACCATCAATACATAGTCAAGCTATGTATTGATACACAGCCTTAACTGCTTTGATGACTCAGGGCCTTGGACAGATGTGAAGGTGTACATTGGGAACAAACTGTCAAGAAAAACAAGATTAACTTAATGCAGTCAGCATGCAGAAAGGTAGGTATTACCTGTTGGGGTGAGTGGAACCTCTTCCACACCTCCACTAACATATGTTGTTATAGGCTTATTTAACTCCTGGGGTAAAGCTGCCAGAGCACTGAAATCATCCATAAAATATACCATTCTTGGATTAAAGGCAATCTGTTCAAGCTCTGCCTTATCCGCACTCCTAACTCCAACAGCAAAAGTCATCACTCCGGCCCGAGCTAATGCATTGGAAACTTGCAGGAAGGGATCAGCAGACCTCCCTGCCGTCACCAGGACTAGGACCTGCGGCACTTGTTCATTTATTCTGCTCCCACCAGCTTCCGTGAAGTGATTCAAAAGCACAAAGTTCAGTGCAGAGCCAGTGTTCAGCACTGACCCCCCCTTGGGCCTCAGCTGCCCCATACGTTGAATTATGTCTGATTTGGTTTGATACGAATATAGAAAGAACTCTGTTTTAGGAGTGTCGCTAAATTGCACTAAGCCAACTCGGATTTTGTCACTGCCGACATCAAGGTAGTTAACTAGGGTGGCAACAAAGTCACGCACAAAGGGGAAGTTGGCATTTCCAACGTTGAGTGATCCATCCAAAAGAAAGATGATATCCCTTTTGGTTACTTGAACTGCAGTAGAGCACAGAAAATAACATGAGACATCACAGAAAACAAACATGGATTATTTTTTGTCATGTGTGCATACAGCATACGCTGTACACGCATGTAAACATGGTTAGGAGGAAGGATGAGAAAAAGAGATGGGAAAGAGTGTGATCAGCACAGAAGTAACAAGGACCTTGCTGGAAATGAAAAAATTGGGCCGGGGAAGTTTCTGATGTGTATTGAAAAGTCTTTTAAATGTCAGGTTTATCAGTGGGGCTTAGCCTCTGCCATGGCAGATCTTTTCAATGGCTGCCAGTACCAGAGCTGCATGCTCTGCCCCAGACCCTTAGCCATCAAAAAGCAGCTTCATTGATTTTGGTGGAGCAATACTGAATTGCACCTATAGACATCTTGCTTATCTGCAAGTCAACACAAAATTACTAGGGCCTTTCTAACGAAGCTTTTGCTTTTGGCATTTTACGTGGGCTTCAACACCCAGTACTATCACCCCCTTAGTGACAGCAATCCCCCATTCCATGGAGATGCTCCCATGCATCCCCATGTAGAGAACCATGTACTGCCCTGCAGTGACTTCCATGGTCATGCTGTGCGGCCAGCAGCAGCTGGTCTGTGGTGCAGGGTTAAGCTCCACTTATATGGGGAAACACTTTTGCCAAGTAATCATTTTGGTCAGTATTTTGGGTGGGTATTAAAAATACCTTTTACTGACAGGCTTAGGAAAGTTGGTCCAAACCAGACTACAACAGCTGCTTGAGCCACCTGCTCGTTTGATGGCTACATATAGTCCAGAAAACTGCATGTTGATGTCTGCAGTTATGGACATACATTTTGTGGGCTGTTGAAGGGGGAGAAATTTCCCACTTCTGGCCATAACCAGCCAGTTCTTTGCTCCTTTTTTAAAGTTAAGTCCTTCCTGGGCTGTCTCCCAGAAAAGTGTGATTCAAGGCCCAGGGTGAGACAATATCTAGTTGAAACAAAGCAGATTGCCCAGTGTCAAAATCAGTATGTTACTAATAATAGTCATTCTACGGAGTAGCATATGATTACTTGCTTATGGTGTATGTGAATAGCTGTGAGTACAATAGAGCAAAAGGACTGGAAAAAGAGAGAAGCTGCATGAATGAGCTTTACAGAACAAGGAAGTCTGGGAACACTTTAAATTTCTATTGAAGATTAGAACGCCAGGTTTGTGTATAGCCATGCAAAACTGCATTAGCAAGAAACACATTCTGAACAAAAAAGCTTATTAAATGATAAGTACCGTGATATTCATCTTAATTAAGGACAAGTATTGGCAAACTGATTTTAAAACGTCTGGTCTGCTCCTCATGTACAATGGCCATCAACTTTCATTCTTTAAGGACCCTTTCAAAAGCTGCTTGTTTTGCACCATGGTTTACTATTGAAATTAATTGGAGAAACTAAAAAAATTATGGACATGGTTCAACACCCATTTAAACCCATGGGAACCTTACTCCTGACCTCACCAGGAGCTGGAGAAAGTCCTGGTTTTCAATGTTTGTACACCATAAGACAGAAATGCAAGGTTCAAATGCAAACTAGCATTAGTTCAACCTCAAGCAACCTTATTAGGAAGAAATCCTGAGAAGTCTGGTATATCTGTACTCAGCTACACCACCTCTGGAGATGCAGCGGAAACTGCCTGAAAGGACATGACTAGCAACTGGATTGCTTCCACACGACTGATGTCAATGGCAACACCAAGTAAAAAGGATCCACTGGCTTCACAGGGCTTTGAAAATCACCTTCTAAACGGACTAAATGAAAACCAACACTGCTATAGTCTCATGCATCTCTTAGGGCTTGAGCTGAGTAAATGACAAGAGAATTGTAAATATGTTCTGAAAGGGTGAGTTGCATTTGGTGTTAGGCCACATTTCTGTGAACATCTCCAGGAACAAACTTGCTTATTTTCTTGGCACTCAGAAGAAACTTTTTTGAGCAAATCTCCCCCAGAAATGATTCTCAAACAGGGGGAGATAATTTAACGTTCACAGTGTGTCCTGCTCATAGATTACCCAAACCCTCAGCAAGAGAAAAAGCCTCCACTGTATGATATCAGTAACTGACTAGTAAAGCACACCTTTCATGTCCAGGCCTTTAAATGTTGGTGACAAATATGGGATGGGACAAAAATCTCCAAGAAGGAATGACAAAGTTGTAACAACAACCATGCTACCAAATCCACCGATCTATTCCTGCTCATTTTGCAAATCAAAGAGACAACATTTAGTTACGCTGAAACATGTGCTTGATGCTTTTTCCCCCTTATCTCCACATGTCCTAGAATAAGGGTTGACAAACATAAACTGCATGTCTTTAATTAGAAACAGGTCATTAATTACCTGATGGCGGTTCTTGGATAATCAGTCCTCCAGAGAGTGTCCTGATAGGCGACAGCACTTCAGGAAGAATGGCTTGCATGAACTGGACACGGAAGTCATTCGGATTGAACACAAAATCTCTCTCATAGGCAATCTCTTGAAGTTCTGCCAGGTCGGCATTTCTTGACCCAATGGCAAGGATCACTATACGGTTCCTTTTCATCTCTGCTGCAGCTTGGTCAACGGCATCCATGGACTTACCACCAGTGATGAGCACCAGCATGGGGAGCACCCCTTCCTCCATCCTGCACCCAGCAGCACTGGTGAAGAAGTTGTTCCTCACAAAGTCCAGTGCCGAGCCAGTGTTCAGTGCCGTACCACCCATGAGCTTCATTCTCTTGACATTAGCCATCACATCCTTTCTGCTCTGGTGGGTGTTAAAATAGAACTCTGGCTTCACAGTGTCTGCGTACTGTGCCACCGCAACTTGGATCAGGTCAGGTCCAACCTCCAGCCTTTGGACAATTTTGGCAACAAAATCACGAATTGCATTAAAAGGGGCCGTCCCCAGAGCAGTTGAGCCATCTAGCAGGAAGACTATATCCTTCTTGTTCACTTCAATAACTGCAAGTAATGCATGAACATAAAGTTAGCGGAAGCCTTCACCACACAGCAGATCAGTTCTAGGTCAACAGTTCAGTAACATTTAGGACTTCTTGTCTGTCTGAAGTACTGTTATTCTCAACAATTTTTAAAGTCTCTTGCTTTCAAAACAGAATTATTGTCTGAGTTCTAGCAGAGAGTTAACAAGAAATATGAATGTTTTACCTATCTAAAACACAGAAGAGTTTAAGAGTTGCAAGAATTGCATTGTTTATAAAACAATATTAAAATGCACATACATGTCAAAACAAGAAAGGCAAACATGAAAAATCTTGGTACTCAGCTGGCACGTGAGTTAAAATAAGCAGGTGATGCTTTCTCTATCTGCAGTGGAGCTATCAGAATCATGCCAGAGCAGGGTTTGGTTTCAGAAGGATTAGGTTCCCAAAAGCAATGACATGAGAACAGTCTCCACTTATTCAACATACCTGGACTTTGAGTCTTCACATCCTACATCTTATTCCTTATCTAACAAAACCAAGTTATGATTTTTCTTGGCACAGCTAGCCCAGCCATGGAAGAGCTGAATCATATTCTTGTTGCCATGTCTTTAACAAAACAGGTCCTCTACGTTGTAATCTCTGAAACTTTATTACTGACTACGTCAAAGGAAGCAGAACAAGCACAGTTAGCTTTCCAGTTCCCAAGCTAAGTTTGAAGGAAGATAGTTAGCAAAGAAAAAAAAACTGTTGTGCAGCATTGGAACCAAAGCACCATCATATTTAATACAGCAAATGTACACACAAAAACCCCAGTAAATATTAACAGGACCAATGCCACTGTGATAAAAGCATTATACGTCATTGTCATGGGAGATGATCTGGATACCATCTTTTATACAACCCCACTCACATCATCACCTTCCTCATTTCATACCATTTAAGTGAAAAAGAAAACCTTCTGTTGCTTCCAAGTTATGCTGGGACATTACGGATCATTGCATTATGTTGGACTTGGGGTTTCCTTAAATTGCCCAACCACCTAAGAGCTCCTGAGATGGGGTCAGTATTCAAGGCGGCAGGTCCATCACCTCCCAGGCATACCACCATGATAAGTGCACAGCCTGGGAGAAGGGGAGACCCAGAATCGATCAGATCTCAAACCCCTCAGGGCAAGTGGAAGCAAACACTCATGTATGGCCTGGATGGCAAAGGGCAGCCCTTCAGCCCATCAGTGCTCCTCTGAATGGAGGCTATTTACTTTGGAGTTGAACAAAACCCAAAGCTTTGGCTGCAGTCCTTCTTGGCTGGACACCAGCTGGCTATGGAAAGCAGTGCTCCCAAAGGCTCATCTCCATTAGGTTTCTCATTAGGAGTAAGTGCCATGAGACTGGGCTACCCCAAGGAGTGATTTAGAGCTGAAGATAACATCTGTGACTCAGCTGTCTCTCTGTCCTCAGTCCCCAAGAGACCTGCCTCCAACACCAATGCAGTCTTTTGTACAAGCCTTTCGCAGAGTCTTGCTAAAAGTTGTTTGATTAAGGACTGACTGTCAAAATGTGAAGATTAGAATAGCCCACCATGGTGCTGTCAGACACAAAGTGATGAGAACCTGCACAAAGTGAATCTGGTGGTACCCCCCACAAAATACAGCCTCACGCGAGCTCCCAGTGGCTTGCAGTTGGCTGTCCAGGTTGTCAAAACAGAGCTACTCACAAAGCCATAAGGATTCATTTAAACAATCCTTTTCCCAGAACCATTATATCCACCACTCATTCTCCCAGCTAAGTTTTTTTCATCAGTTACTCCAAGGAGAGGGCTGAAAACAGGAAACTTGCCAAATGGATAACTAAGGCTGAAATCTCTGCTTTTTATCACCCAGGAGAGATGTCCAAAGTACTTCCTTAGCTTCTCGACAGCTAGATACCCAGAAGTGGAGACCCTGAAAGCTTTTGACTTCATATAGAAGTTTGTGGGAAATATGAAAGGGGCTTTGCAAAGATGAGGGAGCAGAGAAGGAATAGCTCCCTCCACTCCTCATTTCTCTTGCAGCTCTCAAAGCCTGCAGTATGTTTTATTAGAGAGGAATGCAAGAACCGAAACCAAAACCCACAGGAGGAAACAAACCACAGTGTTAATCTCAGTGGATACAATTAAAGCAAAAGCATTTAAGCAATCCTACACACATCTCATAGGATTGAGCCCAGTAAAGCTGATGGCAAGTCTCCCAGGACTTTCAAAGGATTTTGGATCAAAGCATTATGTCTTTGACTCTAAAGGCTGGGAATGCTGGAGGATGTCAGCACTGAACCCAGCCCTGCATAGTTCCCTCCTCATTGTAATCTCAGCTATCTTTGGTGAAGCATCTCTCATAATTTAATTGTCCAGGATCCCAAGCAGTTAAAGGAGAGGGGAGGAGAAAGTTAGAAAGGCACTTTGAGGTGTCTATTCATCTCAGAAGAACTAGTGTTTAGCTAACACGTGAGAGCTAACATGAGGGCTTATGTAAGGTGGGGTGACTTCAGTGTGTCACATGGAACACTTGGCACCTCAGTGGGTTTGGAATCCCTTTTGAACTGCGGTGTGTCCCACACCAGTGCTTTACACTGCAGATTTCCAAGGCACTGACATGAATCAAGCAGAACAGTCAAAATTAATTTCCATGGGTGCTAGGGAAAGGAAAATCCCTAAAGCTCCTTTGAAAATACCCACTTCTCCATTTAGCATATTCATCTGTATGTAATTGCACAGGCTGATGCTACAGTTGTACCTGCTACAAATGAGCTGGCATTTTAGGAGACAAATACAGAAGTGCAGATGAAACCAAATACAGCAACATTTTTAATCTCACCATTCAAAATGTTAGAAATCAGAGGGGCAGAAAGAGAGGTTTTCTATTGAGCTACATGGCATGCACATTCTACCTAGACAGGCAAACTTCAGCTTATTTAGCAAAATATGGTTCTTGTGGCGTGCTACCAGCAAAAGTTCTTTATGTTCTTTCCTGGAATAATCAAGGCAAGGTCATAAAATGATCTTTCAGGCAAATTCCTCCCTTTGATTTGAGCCACAGGACAGAAATCGTGTTTAGGCATAGATCAGCAAAGACATCTGGAACACAGTTTTATGTGTCAACATACATCATGAAGTGAACAGTATGTACAGAACTCCAAACTGGCACTTGGATCCCAAAAGCATTATTCCCATGGAGCATCCTGGTAATTAAGTGCAGCAACTCCAGCCTCATCGTTTCCAGGAGCCTCTGAAGTACAATGTGCTGTATCTTCCACAAAGCCTCTCTACCAGTAAATTTAACTTTTAGTCATAAAAGCATAGGGTGAGAAATCCTAATCACCTACTCATGAATCCAGATATTCCTTATTCCACTGCACCTGAGCTAATGCTAGTTCAGAAATAGTATCAATAAGGACTTAAGAGTGACAAAGTGACTTAAGTGGAATATTGACACCTACATTTTCTTTTTCCATGGGCTCACAGTAAATTTTCTCAGCTGATACATTGAAGGGAAGTAGATGTTAGCAAGGTAGGGTTTTCACTTCAGAAGAATTAAAGGTTGTTTTGCTTTTTAAGTTCAGCAACACAGGAGTTTCACCATTTTCCCAAGGACAGTGAACAGTTTCAGTGAGGTATGGAATTTTACTGTTTTAGCAAGCTGTGAAATAAGGATCCATCTAACATCTCTGATAGCTTCCTCAGTCAAATTTCATTCTTATGACACTCAACTGGCATATAATGTAAGCTAATGTGACATAGATGTTTTCAGAACTGACAGTGGTGCAAGACTTACTCCTAAAGCCCTTACATACCCCAAAAAGGATTATACAAGATTTTTTTATACCCTGCTTGTGTCCTTTAAAGCCACATGCCATGCCAGTGATTGACACACAACCTCACAGCTTTCAAAAGATAACTCACTGGGCAAAAGCGTTTCTGCCCATCAGCAGCAGTGTCCTTCCCACAACCAGAGCACAGAGATTCATTGCAAAAGGAAAAAAAAAAAAAGCAATTAGAAAAATAAGTATGTTTTTCAAGTGTGCAAAAGCTCATTCATTCATCGCAATGCAACAGTCTAGAAAGGCATACATACCTTCAGTCACAATGGTTGGGGCCTCTAACAAAATGAGTCTTTGGGCCACTCCAACAATGTTGGGCAGTAATAATTCTCGAAGAGCATCAAGGTTACGGATATCCAGGGCAGTAAATGCGAAGCTTCCATCAGTAGCAATCTGCTGCAGCTCTGCACTGTCAGCATTCAGGACCCCAATGCTAAACGAAAATATACTAGCTTGCTTCACTGCTAATAAGCCCTCTCGGATATCATCACTAGACTCTCCACCACTTATCAGCACTAAAATCTGCGGCACCGCTTCCTCTATCCTGCTGCCTCCTGCCTGGGTGAAGAGGTTCTCCACCACAAACTCCAGTGCTGCACCGGTGTTCGCTTCCTCGCCACCGCGGAAACTAAGTGCCTTCACGGCATCCAGAACTTCCGCTTTTGTGGAGTAGCTGTTCAAAGCGAACTCGGTTCTGGGTTGATCACTATACTGCACCACCCCAATGTGTATTTGCTGAGCTCCAACTCTGAGGCTTTCAACCAAATTTACAAGGAAATCACGTATGGCTTGGAAATTGACACTTCCGATGTTGTCTGATCCGTCAATAAGGAAAATAAGGTCAGCAGACTCTTGAGCTTTAAAAAAAGAAATGCAAAGGTGAAGGCATTAAAATGAGTGATTACATGCGGTTGTACAGTGTTCTGACATGTTTCTTGGAAAACCAGTAAGAAACACGAAAATGAGCAAACAAAACACATGTTCACTGAGGAGGTTTGCCTCTTAGTTCTGCATTCTGATTGAATAAGAGCCCCCAGCCCCAGCCCAGTAGCATCCACTGCCAATAAAGACACATAACCTGAGCCGGTGGCTGCAATTACACAGGGGTCAGAATTATTGGTACATGAGGAGAAAACTTGGCAAAATACATTCTTTTTTCTAATCTAAATCAATTCTATCTGTAGCCAGTACTGTCTCAATACTGAGAGCCAAAAGGAAAAGGTGGATTTTGGTGACAATTCACCCTGAAGACAGTGGGTGAGGACAGGGAGATTTCAAGGAGGTTTTCCTCATTACACTCATTTTTATTTATTAAAGGAAAAACCACTGTTATACTGGAATCATGTTATTGGAATCATGGAAAGTTTCAGCCTCTCTGTTGCAATTCTTCTGTTTTGCTGGTTAAAAGCAGTGGCTGAATTTATTGGCTTCTCCCACCATGAAGGATTGTTATTCCAAATGCATTTGTTAGAAACAAGTGAAAAGGTCTCAGTTATTGTTCTTGCACTGTAACTCTTTTACCAGCAGCCAGCATAGACACAATGGTATTGGAGACCTGCACAGCTGCCAGCTACACTAAACAATTGTCTTGCTTTAGTTACTTTGTACAAAGCTGCATCGATTATCGATGGAGGGGTTTGGTTGGTATTTTTCATACAGACTCTGGATATTCAATCAGGGAATGCAGAATCAGGTTAAAACAGGGTGATGAAATCAGTCATGACACAATTATCCAACTCTATTTGTTGTGACCATACCCAGATGATCACAAGCATCTGCTGAGAATATACACACACCAAAAAACCCCCACCTTTTATAGGGCATGAACATGATTGTGAAGGGGAAAACATTTTTTGCTGTGAGACTTACCGAAGCAGATCAAAAATGCCCTGGTGTTTGCTCTTACTCCTTTTGCTCAAGTAATTTATACCCATCAATGTCACCAAGAGCGGTATGCATGCAAACAGGGGTAAAGACCACCCAAAAACATGCTCAGACGTTTCCATGCTATTACTCTCCAATCTTATGAAGAAATCAAATTTCAGACTATTTGAAAGTGCACTGTTTGTAAATCCCACTCAGCTCTCAACTTTTAAAAGCCAAAGGTGAAACCAATAGCAAAACTGGCATGGAGTTTAGCAAGGCCAGGGATAAACCTGTGGTCTTTGCTATAAAGCAGCAGTGGTAAAACCATTGGTTTTGGTTTGTTTGATTGTTTTTTCCCCTGTTTAATTGTTTTTCTAGTAAATGTTTTCATAAATCATGATGCCACCAAGAGATTCAAATACTACCACAATTCCAGCGACTAAAGAGAACGTCTCCAGGGCATCATCACTTCCCTGGGCCAACTCCATAGCCAATGTTGGCTTTAGCATGGTTCAGAATTGTAAAGGACTGCAGGATTTGTTTCTCCATTGAGTCAAAATTTAGGGGTGCTTTGTGCTGGTTTCACTGTGCCATTTTCAGGTGGGATGTACATGTTCTATTTCACCATATAAATGAAGGGAAAATCTCAATGTGGTTATATCCAGCGCTGCTTTAGATACCCTGAACTTCTTTTTGAGGAACAAGGTTTCAGACACCAATGGGTGTCATCACAGCAGCACAGGTCACTCCCGCAGGAGAGAAAATAGATAGGAAACAGATATATTGGATAATGTGTCATCACTGTAAAAAAACCTTGTACTTCAGTGCACGTTTATGGAACAAGCTGGTGCTGGAGAACAAATAAAAGCATGCTTGTTACACAACTAAGCAAGGAGGGTCAGATGAGACAGACAGCTCAGGTTTAACAAATACATCAGGGCAAACTTGGGGCTGACTTTCACATTTATTCTAGTCAGCTCTGCGGACTGCCAGAGACCAACAGCTTTGGTACTTTGGAAGCGCTACAGGACTGGGCAGGGGCGGAGGGGGGGGGGCGGGGGGGGGGCGGTGGTGTTAACATTTCTGTTTCATATCAGGGCTCATTTTTAGCATAATTTCCATGGCATTTTTACACATTTCAGGCAAACGTTATTTGTACCATGTTTAGCACATCCTTGCGATCCAATGTTTAGGACCTGTATCATCTTTTCCTATGTTTCCTGATACTCCATAGATTACCCATGCAAGTCACACAGGGACAAAATGACCGTAGTAGGATTAACTTAAATTTGGGTTATGGGGGAGAGGGAAATGCTTGCAAAATATCTCTCAGAGTAGAAATGAACTTGGAAATACATGATAAACACAAAGCAGGCAATTGCCTTTAAAGTTTTCAAAGAAATGTCTGCGATTCCAGATATTCATGTACTATTGGGTTACATGCTGGTGTGCCCCTGAGGAGGACAGCCAGCTGCCAAAAAGCAATTCCCCTGTGATTTCAACAGGGAAGCACTGTGGTTCTCAATGGAGAAGCTGCAAAACAGCCACTGCAGTGCTGTAGCTGACTGGGACAACACTCATTTTCACATATAGTGACATGAATTTCTTAGAACTGGTAAACCTTATGTCACCTTTCTGGGGCAGCTGCTTTTATTCCCTGTGGCTTTCCCATGATCTGGATATTTACCCTGTCAAGCACTATGCACAATAAAAACACACATGAGCACAGCCTTTTGGTGTTGCTCAGTGTCATGCAGTGATGAAGAGCACTCAGTGGGGCTGGCGTGAGGGTTAATCAGGCAAGACAACACAGGGGGATTAATGTTACACTGCCTCATTACACTGCCATTGCCTTACATCACCCAGCAAGCTATTGACCTTCAGATGGAGTCTCAGGAATAAAAAGAAAGGTTTGATCTCTAGGGCTTCTGCTGTGAAACACAACAAAGCTGCTCAAAGGGCCCTTTCCATGAACAGTGAAAGGCCGGAGGAAGTGTCTTGTTTTTTTTCCAGGCAAATTAGGTCCCCAGCTTGCAGTCAGCACAGATCTGTTGAAGCCCAGGTGGTTTGAAGAGAGGTTTCAGTCACAGGAAGGGTCCAGCACTCCAGAAGGTGGAAGCCATCAGCTTGTACAAAAGGCATTTGAGTGGTGTTGCAAAAGGGGCTCTCCAACCACACAGCTTTCTCCAAGCACATGAGAAGAGAGCCTAAGGGCCAGCTCAGGGATGGGGTTTCAGTAGAGAAGGTCTCCACCAAACTGCTTTTCGTGTCTTCTGTCAAGAATGACTTTCTGGAGTAGCACATTACCTGTCTCCCCTGCTAGCTGCAAGGGGACAACCCGCATGGTGTCCCTGCAGCCAGCAGTGACCTTCTCAGTCTTGAGGGGTTTTGGTCAGGGCCTCATAGAATCATTGCCACAGCTAGTGTGCTTATCCCCTGTTTCTCTGCCTTGGGAGTGGATAGGATGAGGCAATTTAATAAGTCTACAGAACTCCCTGCAGAGTTATTAACTTGAGCTCCTTTCCATGCCATGGGTGCAAAAGGATGGTCACAACAGGTCACTGCCCATCCAAGGGCTCCTGTGCTACCTCCTGGGATGCCAGCTCAATCTGCAGGTGACAGCACACTCGATAGCTACAAACATGGGGCCACATGCTTCAAACCTTTGTTTTTAAACCTCTTGAACGTCCATCTCAGTCTTGCCCCTGCAAAGGCTTTAAACAGCGCAACGCCAGCAGATCCCATGCTGATGGAAGCCATCAGCAGTCAGCCATTACCTGTGATGTCTTTAACCAGTCCTTTGGCCCCAGCCTTTTCTGGAGTCATAGATGAACGGACACTCGCCACTAAGTCTCCAACTATGCCGTGGAGAGCAGTAAAATTCTCTAGGTTGAAAAGGTGCGTATTGAAGGGTTCGCTTGCTATTTCCTGTAACTCCCCTTCCACTGCATCCTGCACGCCGATCGCAAACAGGTTTACATGGGCTGATTTAAGGACAGATGATGGCAGAGCCACATCATCCTGGGATCGTCCGTCTGTTAATACTATAATAACCTGGGGGACACCTTCACTGGCTCTGCTTCCAGCAGTTTTAGTGAGATGGTTCTCGATTAGGTACTCTAATCCTTTTCCAGTCTTGGTGCCTCCCCCCACGTAAGGCATGTTGGCAATATGGGACAGGATGTCCTGGGTAGAGGGGTAGGTATTTAACTGGAACTCTGTGTGGGGGTTTCCGCTGAACTGGACCAGGGCAAAGCGAAAATCATTTCCTCCCACATCTAAAGCTTTTACAACATCATACAGAAATTCTCGAACCAGTTGGAAATGTTCCTTCCCAATGCTCCAAGAGGAATCCACTAGAAATATTATATCAGCCACAGCAGCGGGTTTGACAGCTTTAAAAAAACAGATGGGGATTTAGGATTTTCTGTCAGCACAAGCAGCATCATCCTCCTCCTCACCCAAACAACCGACAGCCTCTTGTGCATGATGAAAGTGAAGCTCAGCTTCCCCTTATCGCCTGCAGCACAGCGGGAGCTGCTGGAGAAAAGCCAGACAGCCATCAGCACCCTGACACCACAGGCACTGAGGGACAGGAGAGGACAGCATGCGATCTACCCTTCCCAGGGAGGGGGAGGCAAGATGCTTCTCCCCTCCTGGACCTCGCTTCACAGCCCTGAGCCATACCCCTGCAGCTTCACGTCTGAATTCAGGCTTGCGTGGCCTGAATTCAGGCTGCTCGTGGTCACATGCAGATTTTTTGCTGACTCAGGGCTTTACTGCCTCTGTGGCAGTGCTCAAGCAGGAAGGGCTGCTCGGTTTAAGCAGCCTGGGTGCTGGCATGAGTTTTCCATACTTTTCCTGCTGCTAACACCCACCTAATGACATCAGCTCTGGTCTCAGAGGCACCAGTGCCTTTCTAGAGGTCGGCGGCAGTGTTCTTCTCACTGCTAAAGCTCTCCAACACATGCAAGGAGGCCAACACGGCTCTGCCCAGGAGAAAACCTGCTTGGGGCCAGCCGGGGCGCACGTCCTGCACCTCTGTCCCCCGCAGAGCATCCTCAAAGGCACACCATTGGCCAGAGACATGCTTGGGAAGGCACCACACGCATTGGCCAGGGTCTGAAAGGTCCCTCAGCTGGGTGGGAGCTGAGGAGAAGGTGAACCACAATGGACCATCGACATGCATGTTAAAACCAAAAGGTGTGAACTACTGGCACGTTTGTACAGGCAAAGTCACAAAATCAGCACACTCTTACCTGCTTGCTGCTGGGCATGAAACAAGCAACAGCCTGAGAGTAGGAGATAAAACACTGCCTCAAAGGGCAAATGCCGGTGTTTCCTCATTTTGGTCTTTTATCTGAGCTTTCCTTTTATTATCCTTATTTTGAAGCACCCAATGTGAGACCTAAGGGAGGAAAACAGGGAGAGTGAGGAACAGTGGCAGTGCTGGCCAGGCATGGGTGAGGCACAAGATAAAAAAGCCAAACCATGGGGTTTTGCAATGCTTTTGTGCACTTTGACAGGGGAAGAAAAACCCCAAATTTCTGGTGCTGTACAGAGTCTGCTCCTAGCAAGCATTTCTTTGGAAGAGGAATCATTGCTCACATAATTGACATTTAATCACCCCTGTGGACTTGGAGAGCTTTCTTCTTGCCTGTGCTGTCCCAGGTAATACCTAATACATAGGAAAATGGTCAGCTCAGGTTTCTACCACTAACCCTCAGATCTATGGTGGCCTCTCACCTGCATTACCCTCCCATGGGTGACCAGCTCCAACACCTTGGTGAGTGTTCCCTCTTCCTGCTGCCCTTTCTTCTTTCATTTTTTCACGAGCCCCATGATCGTATCTTCCCTGAGCACCCCTTTTGCCTCAGCTCACCTCTTCAGCTGCCCCAAGCATACAAATGGATGTTTCATTACTCCAGATCTAAGTGAGCCACATGATCAGGAAGAAGCTCTTGGCCTCCCACAGGCTCACAGCCTGATTATATTCTGGAAAGGCACCAAGAATACTATTTCATATGTTGGAACCAGAAATAAAACTTAGGCAAGTTTCTTATCTGTGCTCCCCCTGGTGAGCCTCCTGAACCAATGCCTTCTGCAGGAGAGCTGTGGTTCTGTCGTCATAAAGACAACAAATTTATTATTTCATGTTCATTTCCAAGCCTACAGAGCAGAAAACAGCAAGGTTTGCTTAACTGCAAAAACATCCTCCCAGAAGAGAATCCAGGGATTTAATACTTTTCATTCCCCCAAAAGAGCTCAATTACTCAAATGAGCCAAAAGTGATTCACATGCATCAAGCTATTGAAAACGACAGAAATCTAAAACCCCAAAATTTTCTTATTACCATCCTTGCCAACTCCACCAGTCCAGAGAGTACGACCAATACATGAGCCTTCAAAAGTTAGGGGGAACACTAACCCCTGTTTAAGAAAAGCCACTTTATTTACAGATATGGTCATCACTGGCAAAGCCAGAAACAGAATTAGGTGCTAGGAATTGGAGTGTGACCAGCAGGTTGAAGGAGGTGATCCTGCCCTTTTACTCTGCTCTCATGAGACCTCACCTGGAGTATTGTGTGCAGTTCTGGTGTCCTCAACATAAAAAAGACATGGAACTGCTGGAACAAGTCCAGAGGAGGGCCACGAGGATGATCAGGGGACTGGAGCACCTCTCATATGAAGATAGGCTGAGGAAGTTGGGGATGTTCAGCCTGGAGAAGGCTGCATGGAGACCTCAGAGCAGCCTTCCTGTCTCTGAAGTGGGCCTATAAGGATGCTGGAGAGGGACTCTTCATTTTAGGGACTGTAGTGATAGGACAAGGGGCAATGGGTTGAAACTTACACAAGGGAAAATTTAGACTGGATATAAGGAAGAAGTTTTTTATTGTAAGAGTGGTGAGGCACTGGAATGGGTTGCCCAGGGAAGTGGTGAATGCTTCATCCCTGGCAGTGTTCAAGGCCCAGCTGGACAGAGCCTTGAGTGACATGGTTTAGTGTGAGGTGTCCCTGCCCATGGCAGGGGGTTGGAACTACATGATCTTAATGTCTTTTCCAACCCCAACTAGTCTATGATTCTATGATTCTGTGAATTAGGGAAGACTTGGTAATAAACATCTGACCAGCTGATCGATCTTCCCCTGAAGAGCCACTCCTCAGGGCTATCAGAGGAAGCCAGCGAAAAGGAGAATTCCCCCAATTTCCCTGATGGTATTTATCAATGATAATGATGAATTATCATTTATCAATGATAATAGCACGAGGCAGGCAAAAGTCAGTCTCTACCTGTCCCCACACACTTGTTAATAATAAAAACAGTAACAACCCCACCAGGCAGAGACACATTCAATAGGCACCCAGAGCCAGCAGAAGCACGCAGTATTCATTTAGATGTGTCAAGTTTTCTCTGCTATTGGCAGCTCCTCAATTTACAAAGGCAGCTGCTGCAGCCCAGAGAGGCATTACTGTCATTCATTAGAGATCATCCTTGTCAGCTGGCACCTATTCTTCCCGAGGCACCTCCCAGTGCCTCCAGTGGGAATAAACCTGCTCAGTTTGCTCTAATTTCACCTAAAGGACACGTGGGTGCAGGATGGGTGTTGCTGCAGAGTCATCTGCTGAGCAGATAGAGGGGGCTATAAGGATGCCAGAGTGGGGCTTTTCATTAGGGGTTTCAGCAAGAGCAAAGGAGGAGTAGCTGGGTCCTTTTAGGAAGGGGTGGGTGAGGAGGTTACCTTCCTGTGAGGTGTGGTCCCTGAGAAAAAGAAGGAGCAGCAAGGACAGCAGAGCAGCTTTTCTGTACAGGTAAGTGGTTTCTTGTGAGGGGTTGGGAAAGATTTGAAGCAGGACTTTGCCTGGCTCTGGCTTGACTGAGCTCACAGTGAGTCCCTGGCTTTGTGAGAAAAGTGGATTTAAGGTAGTAAGTGATGGCAATTTTGTTGCTTGGAGGGAGGTCTGGCTTGGCTGAGCTTGCCTTGGCGGGGTACAGAACTGTTTTGCTCACTGTATTCACATTGCTCACAGTGTATTCGCATGGGTGGCAGAAGCTGGAGGTGGCAGCAGCTTCCAGGGGGTGGAGGGTAAAATCGGGGATGGGAACATATGATTATTCATTTTAATTCTTGATTCTGGCAAGTATCTGTTTTGCAATTCTATTGCCCTGTGTTCTTGGTGTTTTCAACAATAAGTCTTTAACAAGGCAATTAAATTTTGTATTTATATATTTTTTTATTGTAAGTCCCTGGTATTCCTAAGGGGTGGAGGCTCTGGTTGAGCTTTTCATATGACCACTGCAAGCTGAGAAAAATGCTAAGAAAATAAACTGCTGAATGCCTTTAGGAAAGGAAAGCATTGTCATGAGCTATTAAGAAGTAACCCCCAAAGCTGAGTAGCCAGCCTCTTAATAACCCGTGTGCTAAAAGATTAACTTGTGTAGCCTTTAGTAATCTGAAGGGTTTATGACTCTTTAGAATTTATATAGTGTGTGGTAACCTTTTAATATTGCAGTATGTCCTCCATTTCATCAGGAAATATGCATCTGTTACTAATAATGCTCTCAGAAGGCAATCATTCCTGCCACTAACACAATGAAGTGATTTCCTCAAGTATTTTCCCCAGCAGCTATTTTTTTCCTTATCGCATTCTTCTCTGCACATAAAGTTTGACTTTTTGCATAATGTTTTTATTTGACTGGATGTTTCAAATCCGCTTTCTGAGCCATCACTTGCTTGTGTGTGCTTTTTCCACTAAAGTGTAGTTAAGATGTGTAAAAGTGCAAAGCAGATTGATAGGCTTGGAAGGCAAAACATAAAAGGCAGGAAAAATATATTACAACTGTTACATATCACTTGGCTTCATTCTGTGTGCCTCTCAGCTGGACTGGCTGGCTTTGAGAGGGAGGGAAAATGTGACCGGAAATGCAATGTGTGCCATGTGTATGTACAGATGGGTGCAATGGCAGGTAGGGAGGATAGCTGATGTTGCAAAATGCCTCTTGCATCTGAACTCCTGGCAGGGTTGTGCCTCAGGCACTGATGCTATCCATGGTCTAGTGGAAGGTGCCCCTGCCTGGAGGGACACACCTTTCAACCAGGGGGCTGGAACTGGATGAGCTTTAAGGTCCTTTCCAACCCAAACCATTCTATGATTCTGCTCTGGACTGTAATGGAAGCCAATAGCAAAGCTTGAGCTGTCAGAGGGTGTTTTTGTGCTAGTGTTTTGTAGTTGCTGGATGATTTTCTTCAAGGCTAAAGGACTGAGCTGGGCAGAACTGACTCCTGAGGTGTGATTTGGTTGTGCAAACTGTTTCCATCAGCTCTCCCTCCCATGACACGTTGCTGTTTCGCGGAGATGAGCAGCTGTTGGCAAAGGACAGAAGACCCAAAGCAGCGTGGTAGGCAGAGACTTGTGGGCTCTTCTGGGGACAAATGGCCTGGGTTTGGTCTTGGCCTGGGGCAATCTATGCAGCTTTGCTAGCTGGCACAACCAGGGATCTTTGGGCTGCCTCGCTGCCCCAGACCACAGTACATGTGGTCCAGCTTTCCTAACCAGCCCTGGGGCATCCTCAAAAAATAGCCTGAATAAAAACCTGAAAAGCAATTGCAGCCCTTCAATTCCCTTGTGAGTGTGGGGTGGGTCAGCTTGTGCTGTGAGAAAGAGGTAGGTTTGTGCCTGGGTCCCAGCAAGTTTTCTGAAAGGGCATCAGCCAGGACATGAGGGAGGGCAAAGCATCATCCCACAGACAGTGCAGGAGATGCTGCGAGTGTCTTCCAGACCCCTCAAGGTCTACCCCATGGGGATGCCAGGGTCAAAACCAAGGGGCTTCTGCCTACCCCGTATTTGATTTGTGGGGATCTCCCCTTGTCTCATCACTCAAGTGTTCTGACCAAACTGCTCAGCCTGACATCCCCTTGACATGGCTGTTCTCTGCTACCTACGTGCCCTTGGGATGCAGCAGTGAAGCCATGAGGCTGCTGTAAGCCTTGCCAGCAGATTAGAAGTGGACACGGGCCTCACAGTACAACTCCTTGCAGCCCAAATAGTGGGATATACAGCCAGTTCTGGCTGTGAAAGGAAAAGGGTGAGAAACAGCTCCTCAAACCCTGATGCGGAGCCAGAGTGGCGCAGATTGCGCTCTGGAGGTGATGCCCACTCATCTCAGCTGGATAAATCCCCCCTTTAAGCTTCTCCGCACTCTGAGCTGGGTAAAATGGTAGTCAAAAGCCACTCCTGGCAGTGATTTGGGCAGCTACAGGGCTCAGTGCTGTGCTAATGCTTCTTTCCATATGAAATGGCTCAGTCACTCAGTAAAGGGACATAAGTGTCTCAAGCCCCTAACTGGGCCACACCTTCATCAGAAAGTTCTAATCCTACCTGGCCCCACAGCCTTCTGCAGGAGCAAGGCTATTTTGGGAGACTTGGGATGAGCTGTGTGGGACAGATCCTGGATTTATTCATGGCTCCTCATGGAGCCATTTCAGTTTGCAGCAGCTGTTTGAAGGGTTTCCATTGATGTTGCTGCCATCTGGCACTGATGGCATGGGGAAGGTGAGGCTTGTTTGGCTCCTGAAAGCATTTCTTCCAGCAAAGGTAGACCTGAGCGTTGAAAGTAAACCAGCCTAAAAGGGTGGAGAATCTTCCTGCTTTAGCAAACCACTTGAGCTCTGATTTTTGAAAACCAGCATTCAGCAAAGCCATGAGTTATTTTGCATTTATATCCTATGCAGGCAAGTTCCCGGGGTGCTAGCATTTAATATGAATCACATACTCAGCTCTTATAAGTGTGCTGTTGTCTTAAAATCTGGTTGTTTTCTTAATCTCAAGACTGAGACTAAAATAGTCATTAAAAGAGGAAAGGGAGTATTTGCTGAAAAAAAAAAAGAGTTAAGAGGAAACTCCCTCACAGATCAATGACTCTTTATGAACAGTAACCAAAGCCTCCCACAGCCTCTCCACCCAAACAAATCGGCTGCTTAATGTGGAACACAGATCACTTAAAAAGGTGGAAAAAGTGATGGGGATGCAGAGCAGTGGGGCCGCTGTGATTCACAGCGGGGAGCAGGCAGGCAGTGCCACCCGCAGCCAGCCCCGCTGCTGTGCACACCCAGCACGGAGGCAGGTTCATCCTCTTGCTGCAAATGTAATGCATCCAGGCTGGGAGGACACAGTCCAAGGCTGGCAAGGCTGTGCAGTTACCCAAGTCTGCATGGATGGAAGGAATAAGATGTTCCCTTCCCTCCTGTTCCCAGACAAGCACGTAGCATAAGTTAGGAGAAGAACAACTTCCCACACACACACTTGTAGGAATAGAGCAGGGGGTGGTTTCACCCTGAAATTAAGGACAGTCCATGCATTTGAATAGAAAATTGTAAAGACATTTGGGAAAAACCAAACCAGAAAGAGGGGAGACTGCTGAACAAATTGAAAGGGATTGAATGATGGTGCAGCAGCAGAAAGCATGCAGCCCTGCACCCCTGTCTTGGCAATACCACTGCACCCCTCGTCATGGTAAAAACCTCTGCAAAGCTGAGGGTAGAATGAAGATGTAAGATTGGAGATGGAAAGCCAGTTCCTATGACCTCTGGGAGCTCTGTAACTAGTGAGTTAAGGGATGGCACTGGGGAGGTGCAGAGTTGGGTCTCTTCTCTCATACTGCATTCCTGTGTGACCTTGGAGGAGCCCCCCAGATTCCTGCAACAGCCTCCAGCTAGAGATGTGTCTCTGGCCTCTGCAAAGCTCTTAAATGGGCCACTGTGCCCCAGAAACAATGCTACATGACCACAGCAATTATCCAGCATAAATACTGATTTATTTTATTTTTTAACTAGTAATAATGGGGTAAAGGCAGAAGTTTGAGAAATGCAGAATTCCTCCCCTGGAGAGCGCACATGAATCATCCCAGCAACCAAAAATGAGAGGAGAGTTTCCCATTGCACCCACTGGAACCAGAGTGGCTTTGGCCACCTCTGCTCCAGCCAGATTTGTCCTCTGTGCCTGGTCAGGAAACCAATTTGGCAGCAGCTGTTTCTCCCCCCAGGCTCTGTTGGGAAGGGAGGCTGAGCTGACTGGTTGTGGTGGGGTGTCTCCAGGTTTAATCGTAGCCACCCCTTTGGCAAGAGCATTGTTGTGTGCACATCCCCGAGGGGAACTGGGGATATGGGGGGAAAGGACTGGGAAAGGCAGGAGGGAGTAAAGATGGGAGGGGAGGTGGCTCCATGCAATACTGGAGAGCCCTTGGGAGGGAAATAAAAACCTGATGTTTGGTTAGCATTCCTCTCTGTGGATGTCCACGAGAGGATGAGGATCATCCCTGAAGCCACAACAGGGGGTGGCTCATGCTGGAGCACTGGGGACATGCCCAGCAGAAGGGCCTGTGTGGGGCAGATGGGCTGACAAGCATCTCTGGCTGGTTCTTTCTACCCCACCTTGGGACAGGAGGGTTGAGGGCTGCTATCAAACAGCCCCCAGCCCTAGGGGGTTGTTTCCTGCCTCAGGAGCAGGAAAGGGGTAGTGAGATACCCCCTTAGCTGGATTCCTTGCAATGTCCCATTCATAAGCCCACCTCCTTGTGCCCAAACAGCTCCCCAAACCACTACATGCCCTCCTCATGGCACCCACCCCACTGCTTCCTGGGGCATCCTGTTCCTGTCCCACCAAGCTGCTGCTACAGTGGTTTCAAGGCATTAAAGGCAAACACAGTACTGTAGCTGCATGAGAAATACTCTGTGCTTAATCCCCGAACTTAATTCCCCTGCACTGGTGGGAACAGGAGTGTCACAGAATCCCAGAATAGTTTGGGTTGAAAAGGACCTTAAAGCCCATCCAGTTCTAACCCCCTTTCCATAGGCAGGGACACCTTCCGCTAGGAGCAGATTGCTCCAAGCCCCATCCAACCTGGCCTTGAACCTTGCCAGGGATCCTGGATGTTCCCTGTCCAGGGATCCGGGTGTCCCCTGCACCTGCGGAACAACGCTCCTGGTCTGAGCTTTATTCAAGAGCGATGCAAGCCTGGGGGCAGCTTTCACCCGAGGGCACCGCTCCGTGCACGGGATGGGTTTTCCTCAAAATGCCTCGCAAAAGCAGCCGCTGAGCCCGGCCGCTGGTCTCGCGCGCGGAAAGCAGCACTTACCCAAAGCGAAGGTCCTTGCTCCAGGATATTCCACCCCAAGGCGCCTCTCACCGCTGCCTCATGGCGCGGCTCAGCCCTGCCGGCCCCTGCTCGCCTCGCTCGGTGGGGTTAGAGCAGTGACGGCGCGAGGTAAGCGGGGCGTGCTCCTCCCTGCGCGCTGCTGCCGCGGGTCTGAGCGCAGTGGAGGAGGCGGCCGGCGTAGAGGCGCTGGGGGCCGGGCCATGCGGTGTCTGAAATGGGATCCAGATGGTTGGTGCTGGCGTTCCCGGGGCTGAGGTCAGAGCTGCTCATCACACGCAGTCAGTCCCCATCCTCCCCCCTCCTTCCCAGCAGTGCGGGATGCCTCTGTGCCATGTGGCTTCCCCTGGACCTCTGCCTCCAAAGTGTTGCTCCCTGCTATCAGTGGGAAGAGATATGTAAAAAGAAAGGGGGATTAAAAAAGTCTTGCAGGATTGCAGGAGCTGCCTTTGCTCAGGAAGGGCCGGGTTTGGATGTGTGCAGGAGTCAGGACATGCCAAGCACCATACCAAGTTACACAGAGCTCTGGTGAAGCCCTGGTTGGAGATGCTTGAGGCTACAGAAAGCTCGGCCTCTCCCCATAACTGTTACGGGCACCAGCACGGCGTAGGGGGAGAGTCTCTTCTGAATGCAGCTTCCCAGTTACATATGTTTTCGGGGGGGGGGGGGGGGGGGTGTCTGTGTGTGTTATAACTCTCAAATAAAAGTTAGCCCCTTAGCAGAAGGATGGGTTTTTAAAGTGCATGTAGCCTGCTGAGAGGTTTACGGTAAAAGTTTGAAAGGCAAAAACTCAAGTTCCTGAGCAGTGATTTTTTTTTATTATTATTATTATTGTTTTTCTAAACCTGTGTGTAGTGGGAAAACCAAAAACCCAAACTTTTAAACTCACATTGGGCAGGGCCTCTCAGGCAGGTCTTGGGACTGGTTTTATTCCTCTGCCTCAAGCAACAGCATGTTCCCAGTTGGAGCTAAACTTTTCAGTCTGGACTGGGTTGTATTCTGCAAGAAATGGTGATATGGAAGCGTTAATTTTTATCTCTTCCTTTGTTTGGTTCCATAGAAGGCTGGAGCTGAGATGGCATTCTCTGGAATCAAACAGTCAAATTCTCTTCATTTCAAATGGGGATTTATTATGTTTGCTCTGGGGTTTGTGCTGTTTGAAAGCCTAGCCACATAAAGAAATAGCTGGAATGCTTCAGGAAAGTGCTGAGCCCTTGAACTGATGCAATAGCTCATTTTAGCAATGGTGCTTGGCTTAGTGCTTGTGGAGACTGAACGTCGACCTTGCAGATGGATCCAGCACAAACATGCTGAGTCGTGCGCTTGAAAGCAAACAGGGTGTCATTTCCCCCCAAATCTGGCAAGCTGGAAGGCAGGATGTTCCCAAATAATAAATATGCCTGGCAAAAGGGAACTGCAGCTCCTTGCTAGGTGTCAGCTGAACAGGGAGTAGAGAAAGCAGGTCTGCTGGAGAGCAATGACACACATGGAACAGCAGCCAAGGCAGGTGAGGGATAGCTGCTAAAAGATAAAATACACCTGATGAAGGTGCACTAGGTTGGCAGGAGCATCCAAACCAAAGGCTTTTCCTTCTGAATCCAGTTTTCAGGGGAGAGCCCAACCAGGATGCTGCGATGGCACCAGCACCCCACTAAAGCAGCAGCTCATGGTTGTGGGTGTTCTCACCCCATTGCTAGCCTCATACTGAACAGGCAGGACCAGGTGATGTGCTGCCCTGCCCTGCCCTGCATCTTCCCCTGCCCTTAGGATTTCAAGCTATTGCCTCCTTTGTACTTCCCAGGCCTGCTGTTACCTGTACAATGCATCCAACAAGAATTACATCCACCATGTGGGGTCCAGTGGTTCCAGTTTGCTGCCACCAGTGGAAACCAGTATGGTCTGGTTATAGTAGATCAATAGCAGCCAGGGTCTGTATTGCCTTTACTTCAGATACACCTTTGAAAACCGGAGTTTTCTCCACAGCAGTGAAGGAACACACAAAAATGTTTTTAATTGACTAGCAAAACCAGAAGAACAAAAGATGGGCACCTCTCAAACAGTAACAAGAATAGCCGGGAAACAATATCACAGATAAATAAGGTAACAGTACTGGCAAAGCACGTATAACCTGCATTGTGTGCCTATCGCAGCTCAGATGAGAACATGTTTAACTTGAAAGCTAGAATTTATCCTTTTAGCAGTGTTAGAATTTATTCTTTCTTAATATGGTTTTAATATTGAAGTGACTTTTACTGAGTGCTCCAGTAATTACATGAGACTACAAGAGGTCTTAAATTTCCCATCTGAATGCCTTTATGACTGCAGTAACCAAGCTGAAAGGTTTTCCTTTCCAAAACTGAGTTCTGTAGCTGGTGTGCAGGGGGGAGCAGCCAGCCAGGATGCTGCTAAGGGTGTCCCAGGGTGGGGTTTAGTTTCTTCCCCTTCCACTCATGATCCTTTCCAATCCTTCCTTTAGCTGTTCCCTCTGTGTGTGTGTGGGTGACCCCCTGCAGTGGGTTCTCACTCACTGCAGCAGCAGCACGGAATCCAGGGGAGATCCAGGCAGGTCCCCACTGTGGCTGCTGCGACATCCTGAGGGTGAGCGGAACCCCTGGGGAAGGGGTGACATCCGCAGGGACCAACTTTCCATCCTCGGACACCAGACAAACCCTCTCTGATGATCAGTAAAAGGGTGAATCACATCACATTGGTAGTTTCTAGAGACAGCCGGCACTAAGTTTAGCAAGATTTCCTCCCTGGTGTATTAATAACTAGATGTGATTAATGCTATGAGTCAGGAAGAGGGTTTTGAGGAATCTTCTTTCCACCCACTACCAAAAAGCCTTTGCCTGAATGCAAAATGGACCTTGACATCATCCTCCCATCCATAGAATAAGGCTCTCATCTTGGGACCTTCACAAAAACTATCTGGTGAAATCCTGCAGTTCTTTTCTGTGTGCTTCAGCTGGGCCATTCCCACTCCCGGTTTAAGAAATACCCAGCAGTTTTACCCCATGTGACTCACAGAGGGTGGCTGGCCCTGGGTCATGAATGTGTGGGGGCACCCAGGAGCATCCTGCCTTGGCCCCGTCCTGGAGCACCATCTGCTGGCTTTTCCTCCAGGGACTCCTCGAGCTTCCACCAAGCCCAAGGTCACCTTCTTCCCGTCCCATAAAACCTGTTCCCAAAGGCAGAGCCACTTCTTAACTGCAATCAGTACCACCAAAACCAAGTATTGCTCTATTATCTTTCCATCACTGATCCCAGCACAGTGGACTGGAGGTGTGGGGTCTGGCTGTGGCCCTCACACCCCTGTTAAAAAGCACAGGTTCTCTCTCCTGCTTGCAAAGCAGCGCAGAGACCATTCCTGCTACAACAAGCGCAGGGTTGCAGATTGCATTTTCATTTTGCTCTCAATAGATGGTTTTCATTAGTTCCAAAGGATTTGCCATTGCTTTTGTCCAAATACTTCCCTCCCCACCAGAGCCCTGGTGAGGAAGTGGTGCAGGGAAATATGTTCTGATTTTCTGGATTCTGCTGTCCTCCTACGCTTTGTCTGTCTGCCTCTGTGCAAATCTCTCTTGATGCATTTGTACATTGATATCACCCTTAAGTTTGAACTAGGGAGGGGGAAAATGCAGGGGTATGTCTAGAGCATGTGGAAAGGGTTGGGATAAAGTGAGCTGGGCAGGTCAGGATGGGAAGTTAGGCCAGAGAAAAGTGACACTGCTCTGCCCTTTCCATCTCACAGCCCTGGCAAAGACATTAAAACACTGCTGCAAAATCTTCTTCCCATCCTAAAGAATGAAGCTGTGGTAGTGGGTTCAAGGCACTAGGATGGGCTTGTGAAAGCCTTGAGGATGCCATCCAACAACCTGGGTGCAAGCCAGGCTTAATTTCAGTCAAGGACCTATCCCTTACTTGGCATCAGGGAAGGGAGGTTTGTGCCCCAGCACAGCTCAGTGGGGTGGGTTCCCAGGGCTTCTTGGAGTAGTGCCAAGGAAAATGTAGTCTTGGGACCTTTTTGATCCCAAGCTGATCCTCAGCTGAATGATCACAGGTAACTTGCTCTTGTCTCCCCTCCTTATCTGTAAGATGGGTGTTTGCCCCCCTAGCTTATGTGAAGGGTAAAAAACTGGGAATCAGTGTGACTGCTGCAGGTAGAAGGGCTCTCAAAAAGCCGAGCACAGGCTGGAGCCTTTTGATCTCAGCTTCTACTTGTTTCTATTTCCCCAAAATCAAAGCTCTTAAAAATACCTGCTTCTGCTAGAAGACATTTTCCCTTTGATAAATCATAGAATCGCAGAGTGGTTTGGGTTGGAAGGGCCTTACAGCTCATCCAGTTCCAGCCTCAATCCATGATTTCTCAAAAGGGCGCCTGTTTTGTTGGAACATTTCTGAGGCTGATACAGGCAATAGATCACAGCAACAGGTTAACCCCAGAAGCAGCAATAAAAGCAAGCGTACAGCAGTTCTGTGTGTATTGTCTGAGCCTATATATGCTCTTAGTCCATGGCTTATAAAGAAGATCATAATTCAAAAGAAGAAACTTGGGGCCCTGACCAATGGCATCCTGCAGAAAGCCCTTCTGCTGGAATTGCTTCTGCAATGACAAGGAAGAAACTACTCTCAAATATGTAAATAATGTGAATGTTTTTCCCCTCTAGCACAATGCACAGTTTGTGGGTCAGTGAACTGTGATGTGAGCTGTGAGGCCTGGCTTTTAGGAAAAATGCTTGCTGAGCTGTTTCAGAATGGAAGATGGCTTGGGGAGCATGTGTGGGAGATGGTTTGGCCAACACAGACCTTGCCAGCTGTTATTTTGGGTTGCTTCTGGTCTCTTGTGTTAGATCCTTCCATGTGATTCCTTGCACAAGGGGAACAAAACCAAATCTCAGTCATGGCTTCCCTGTCCTGTGGCAACTTCAGGGTCTCATGCTGCACCCAAAGCCATCTGAAGTGGACTGAACTTCAATGGTTCAATGACACTTCCCATTCTGTGATGGAAAGGACTAATTACTGGGGAGAGGTGAGGTGTCTTGGAAAGAGCTGCAGTCAGGGAGAAGCCAGAAATACACTGCCCACACGGATGGGATGATGTAATGGCAGACGAGTCAAAGAGGGATTAGAAGGAATTATTCATACCCATGAATGAGTGTTATGTTAGTTGGGAAGATACAGGGGAGAAAAGACCTAAGGGTTTGCTCTAGTCAAGTCATTGGAAACCTGTGGTCGCTGTGCACCAGTGGTAAAGAGAAAAACTCATGTGCTATGGTAAGAGGGAGAGGACAGCACTGGAAATACAAAAGCTCTGTGTTGATGCACATCTCCGGCCCCAGGGGGTATTTCTTGTTAGGGTTCCCTATTAAGAATATATGGTTTTATCTTGCCTAAGTGGGTTTTTCAATGATAAATGGAGTTTCCTGCTATCATTTCTTGCTTGCGGGGAGAGCGAGACAAAGCCAGGACAGCAGCAATGCTGGAGTCTTAAACACCCCGTGGGGATTGTGACCCACACCCCAACCTCACCAGGGCTGCTGCTTCTCCACTGTGACACCAGGTCCTCAATCAGCCCTTGCCATGCTTTCCTGCCAGGTGATGTGCCTGAAATACTGCTTCTTTTCACTCTTTTTGAGCCAATGCTAAGTTGAACAGGCTTAATTCAGGTGTGAAAATTGGGCTCCTCCCCAGAAATGAAAAAAGCTGTGAATTAAGGGGAGAAAAAAAACCAAAACACCACATTTTGCACAAAGTGATCACCTGTATTTGAGCAGAGTTGAATCCCTGCTCACCTCTCCATCTTTCACCTCATGCAACTTGTTGGTTTCCTCTCTGGGCTTAATTCCTTTGGCTTCATTGCACACGTGATAGTCCCTCTCTGATCTCTTGGGCCTTAATACAGGACATGTCTTTTCTGTCTTGAGGAAAGGCTGCAGGAGATGGCAGGATGCTGGCAGCAAAGCCTAGGGAGGGTGGTGGTGGGCAGAGGTAGCTGCTGCTCCCTAAGGCTTTAAGGATCTGCTGCAGCACAGAAGGTGACACCCTGTTTCCCGGGGACAACAGAAAGTAGCATTAGTTACTGAGCATCCTTGTGTTGCATTGCATCCTGGCATTGATGGTGATAAAGGCAGCCCAGGGTGGGATGCACTTGGTTCTCCTCCATGGGAGGGTCCCTGCTGTCCCCAGTTGGGTGGCACAGGAGTCCAGGCTGTGTAATCTTCCTCTCTCTTACAAACATCCCATCTCTTTATGGGGAGTTGACACAAGCAGTACCTCCCCATCACAGCTGCTTTGTTTGGAGTTAGCATTTAAAAAGCCCCACAGGAAATAGTACCTATGGGGATGGTCTGTATTTATTCCCCAGGGGTTTGCCTGTGGCTTGCACTGAGCATCTGGAACAACTTGTACTTGAGATGTTTGAGTCTGAGGCATCTGGAGATGCTGACTTTCTAATGACGAGTTAAAACTGTGTCATTCAGTGCTTTGGATAGAACTGATGAGGTATCTTTTGGGAGATTTTCCCTGAATTTTCCCCTGTAACTGGTTGGAGCTCCTTTGGAAGCTAAAAAGCCAAGGTTTTTTTGCCCAAACCGACCTCGACACTCAAGTATGGGTGTATTTCTGGCTGGTCTAGGCAATTTTCAGAACAACGTATTTCTCTGTGTGGGAGCTCCATCACAGATGCAGATGCAACCTCAGTCTTTAATTGGAGAGTTTTTCTTTAAGCCAGTACCAGTTCTTCAGCACTGCCAGGTTATTTACACACAGCCAGATGCAAACTGGGAAGAAAGGGAAATTAACTTCAGTGTCAAATTAAGGTCTCACGGGTATGGAAAAACCAATCTGATAAAGCTGCAAAATGACCAGATTTAAGTTTCTACTGAAAATGTGGGCACAAGGGGTAAATCAAAGACATTATCCAGTTATTTGCCTGAGGAAGACAGTGCTGAGGTTTGTGTATAAAGGGGTTTAGGCATCCCTTTGGGCAACTGCCTCCTCCTGCCAGCACCCACAGTTCCTGCTGCAGCCCTGGGATTTGGGATGTCCCTGGATGTGAAAGATGAACCCATGCTGGGGCAGGAAGAGGTGGGGACAGCTTTGCATGGTTACTGTTGCTGTTTATCACCCTTTCCAATGGCTAGTGGCAGGAACTAGTGGAAAAAAGCCTTCAGAGCTCCTATAAACCCAGGAGCCAGCAAGCTTGCCAGCCTCACAAACTGTCCTCTGTTAAACGCCTCATTCATTCATTCTGCTGTGGGGACGCGTGAAAATCACATCATTTCCCCAAGGCAGAACAATACCACACTTGTCCCTAAAAAATCCCCACACCGCCCAGCAACCAGTCACCTGTTGGCTGCAGGCAGGATGGGACAGGGCTGATCTTTATAAGACCAAGTATCTATGCAAGTAAAGCTCAGGAGGAGCAAGCCTGAGTGCCAGCAAAGTGTGATGGAGAATCACCCAGGCTGGAAAAGAGCTTTAAGCTCATCCAGTCCAGCCACTCCCCAGCACTGCCAAGGCCACCACTGACCCATGGCACTGAGGCCTTGTCTCCACGGCATGTGAACACTTGCAGGGACGGTGACTCCAGCCCTGCCCTGGGCAGCCTGTTCCAATGCCTGAGCACCCTCTGGGGAAGGAATTGTTCCTCAGCTCCATCCAAACCTGCCCTGGTGCAGCTTGAGGCCAGCTCCTCTTGTCTCATCCCTTTGTTCTTCGGGAGCAGAGACACGGCCCCTCCTGGCTCCATCCTCCTGTCAGGCAGTTGCAGGGAGCAATAAGGTCAGTCTCGTCACTGGAGTTCTTCTGGCTCCCCAGGATCCACCAAGAATAGGGCCAGGAACACTGTCCCCTTCACTGCTGGATGGCTGTTACTCTTTGCCGAGAGATGCCAAAGGCTGGAACTTCTTGGTTTACACTGTGTGTGGTTTTCCCTGCTTTATCTAGGGTTCAGGAGGAGTGGGTTACATGTCCCTATGTGAATGTCCCACTAGAAAATACATCTCTCACAAATCAGTTTATGGATGGCATGCTTATGTAAGGTTAGTAAACCAGACTGACTAGAATGAGGCTTGTCATGTGTTTGATGTAGTTCTGAATGGAATTGTTCAAGGTGAGGGTAGAAATGTTTAAGCGTAGATCTGAAATATTCAAGGCCAGGTTGGATGGGGCTTGGAGCAACCTGTTCTAGTGGAAAGGTGTCCCTGCCCATGGCAGGGGGTTGAAACTGGATGAGCTTTAAGGTCTCTTACACACTGAGTGATTCTGTATATTGAGTGATTGTGGCACTTTTTCATAAGGGAAAATTATCCACTCTGAGAAAAATACTGCTGTCAGGCTGGGTCTTAAAGCCCCTTCCTAACTGAAAATTACATTGAGCACACACATGGGGGAGATGAAGCAACTTTCTGCTATCTCTGGGAGGAGGTGAGGCAGACACCCTGCTGACAGGCTACCAAAGCAGGGGCCTACATACCCCTGTGCACCCCAGCTGCTCCAGCTCCTCATGCTGGTCTCAGCATGAACCCTACAGGTTGCTCGTAAGCCTCTGCCTCAGTGAGGGCACCTGCTCTGGTGCCCAGCTATTTCGGGTGCTAACAGTGTGACCCAGTGATGCCTGGCCATGCCAGCACCCTGCTGGAGTGAGTGTATCAGACTCCAGCCTGGAACCCTGTCTCCTGCTAGAGGACTGTCCAGTGCAGGGCACACACCTTGGTGGCTGAAGTGTGATGGAAAAGGCTGTGTCCTGCAGAGGCACAGCCCAAGCTGCAGTGCTGGGGTCTGAGACCACCCATCAGCTCTTCCAAGCTGCCATTTCCTCCCCATCAATACCAGCTGGGTGCACACAGCAGCAGGAGAGCTCTTGCAGGGTATTTACATGATGCCCACACCAAGGAGGGGACCCTGTTTTCTGGCAGCTCATGTTCCCATCTTTGGGCCGTGGTGAACCAGGGTGCTACAGCAGTCTTGCAGGGCATTCCACTCACTCTTTACCTTCTAAACCTGGCACCTAATGGGCATAAAGATAGCAGCTGGTGCCCCTGGTTCAGGGGAGGGTGCTGGGGCAGAGCAATCTGCTTTGGAGGCAACACTGACGGATTTCTGTGGATTTGAAGCATGGATTCAGTAACTTGACCTCCTCCTCTGCTCTGCAGCAGGGAGGCTTTGGTGGAGTAGGAACGTGCAGTGATGTATAGAGTACAGCATGTACATGGCTTGTGCTGACAGCAGCATGTTCTCACTGATTCCTCCGTTGATCTACATCCTTGAGCAGGGCTGCCACTGACATCCTCCTTGCTGTGCCACAGAGGAGCACAGGCCTCCGCAACAAAACATCTGGTCAGCTAGCTTCCCAGCTCTCTGCTCTGCAAGCCCCTGGATCAAATTAGATGCTTGTGGGCTGAATGAAAAGCTGCTGTATGTGAACTAATCCCCCATTGAGACTTGAGTCTTGGAGCAGGCAGCTGGGATGTCTGCAGGGAGCTGATGCTTCCTCTCCCTGGAAGCATTGGTCTACCCGATGCTTTTAACAGTGGGAGGACCATTCTAGGTGAGATGATGCAGTAACTGGATATGTGGCAGGGGTGTGCTCTCCCTATGCCGTTATTCTGGCACCTGGATAAACCACCAATGCAAGCGAACAAGCTCAGCAGGTGTCCATGGACCATCTCTGTGCAGAACAGCTCCCAGGGGTTCCTGGCTCTTGCAATAAAAATAGCGCAAGGGAGCTTGGGATTCGTTATGTGGCTTGAAGCTGACCTATATGGCTATAAAGATATGACGTCCTGTATCAACAAGTACCTTAGAGGCAGTGGTTTCCTCTGGCTGTGCAATGCTCTGGGTCAAGGCTGTGCAAGGTGCTGTACACACAGGGTGGGAAATGACCTTGGTCCCCAGGGACTCCTTGTCCAAGTGAGAAGAACAAAAAGCCCAATTGCACATAGAAGAGGAAAACATCCCCAGTCTCACCCCTTACCCCCTCACTCCCCAGACCAGGTACTTCCATATCACAAACTGGTGGCCCACAGGCATCACAATGTATTTGGCCATAAGACTTTCACTCGGTTGAGGCATGGGGTGTTTGGAGGAGGAGGACTGGGGCGGGGTGGGGGGAAATCTCAATGTACAGCAAACAAGGCTAAAATCTTTATTTAACAGCAGGAGATCTTTTTTCTTCTTTTTTTTTTTTTTTTTTTTTTTTTTTTTACACAAATGGCCTGAAACTCCTCTCTGCAATGCCCTTTTGGCTTCTGCTCAACCAGGAGGAGGAGCACCAAAGAGAGGGGAGGAGGCTGGGATATTTTTTCCCCTGCAAGAGGCCAGCCCTGGCCAGACTTCACTGGTCATGGGACAGCAGTTGGGATTTTCCCTCTCCACCAAGAGAAGGAACAGGGAGGAGAAAAAGGCAATTGTGAGCCCTCCTCAGAGCTTAGGAGATCGTGTTTGTTTCTTTTCCATGGTTGAAGCTTTTGGGAGGGTGGGAAGACACCTGGCCAGAGACCTGTGAGAAACTTGTTTATGAAAGAGCCATGAGTGGTGTCTCCAGTTCCAGACAAAAAGCCAGTGTTTTGTCTGCATGCCTGACCCCAAGCCAGGGCACTGGAGCCTGCAGAGTGTGCCTGGGCTCAGGAGGCTGGGTAAGCTGCTCCCAGGCATGATGTCAGTGGACATCGCAGGTGCCTGAGGTTGCTAAGCAGGTTTTCCATGAGGGGGTCCTCTAGAGAGAAGGTCCTGGCTCTGGCCGGTAGGAATAAGGTGGGCAGAGCTGCTTGGTGTCCCATTTGGGGTACGAACGCTGTGCTCCTGCTCCACAGCTCGAGTGATGCTTTGGATGCTTCCACGTCCAGGTCATGACCCAGATTTGCTTTCTTTGAACAGAGTAAGGAGGGTGGCTTCAGCAACCAAGCACTTCCAGCCTTGGGGTGTCGTTTGAGGTGGTGGTGGGGTTAATATACTCGGCAGACGGCTATTGCCGCTGCTGGGCTGGCAGCCAGGACGAGTGAATGGGAAGGCATCATGATGCGTGTTGGAATGGAGATTTTTCTTGGGATTAATAAAGAGATCAGGAATATTAACGGGCCTTTTTCACGTGCTGGCTCCCCATGTGCTGTGCGTTGCTGCCTGTGTGTTTTACTGGGCTCCACAAGGTGGCACAAGGAAACTGCTCTCTCCAAAGAGCATCCCTGGGCTGCTCAGGCTCCCCAAAGTGCGCCTCTCCGTACCGGATCTGCAGCAGCAACCGGCCGGGGGCTTCAGGAGAGCTGGAGAACTCGTCCATGGGGATTGTTCCCTCTTAGCTCAAGCGGTGTTTTGCCGAATTCCCAGAAAGGACGTGCTGAGTGTGTAGCATGATGCTCTTGTTAGAGGAGCTCGCTTAACAGGCAAGGACAGGGAGGTGGTTGTACCTTAACTGATGTGGGGATACCTCCCCTTCCCCGTAGATGGTCAGAAAGGCCTTTCTGCCATGGGGTACCTGCGATGCCCCTGCTCCTGGGTGCACCTCAGGATGAAATCTGAGCTACACCAGGAAAAGCTGCAAGGAAGTGGCTCTGGCTGGGGCTTTGTCAGCAATCCAGCAAAGGAGGGAATGACAGACACAGGCACAGACACATGGGAGGTTGGTTTTCTGTTATGAACTGGAACATGCTTTCTGGCTGGGATGGGCTAAAAGTTACCCTTTTCCTACCAATCCAAGGACCTCGACAAACTCTGCCTCTCCCCCTGCTTCTTCTCAACTCTGGAGTTCTTTATGTTGTGGCCTGGCATCTCCGTTGTGCCCCACAGATAGCCCTTAATCCCTCCAGCCTGAGTACTTCTGGGTGGCATCTCCCCTGTCCCGACCAAGCGAGACATGACAGCTTCAAGCCACCAGAAGTCAAATATGTTAGTTCCGCACGTCCCTTTGAATGAAAACCCCCAGGCTGCCATTTCAGTCCATGCTGCAAATGCCTTTCTTGTGCCAGCCCTCTCTTACTGTCACTGTTATTCCAGGGTGAAGTGGGCTTGGATGGTGGGGGACAGGACTCTTGTGACCCAGCTAAAATCACACAAACACAGCCAGGATTCTGGTTTCCCCCCAGCCTGCTCACTCAGCCTGCCCCAGCAGCTGGAGGAAAGGCACAGCAGCTTATGTTCATTTGTTACTGGGTGTAAAAAGAGGATGTTGATAAGCAGATGGCTTATCTGAGCATCTCCAGCATCAGAGAGAGACGAGCTATGTCCTGCAGAGCCTGCATGTCATGGGTAGTGCGTGTGGTTTAGAGAGCTTTGATGGGGAGGGCTTTCATGCCAGCTCAGCTCCATCACTGCTTGGTGCTATGCAAGACACCAGGTCCGTGCTCACCTCTGCAGAGCCAAAGATGGCTGAGATGAAGCACCCCAGCCCTCAACATTCCCGCTGCCAGCAGCCTGGTGATTACAAGTGTGAGCTTGCAGAAACCAGAGGTGCCCCCTGACACCTCCTGCAGCCCCACTTTGCCCCAGCCAGGTCTGCTTTGGCATAGCCATTCCTGACCCAACCTTAAAGTTTTGCTCCATAGCACAGAACTTAAGGGCCAGGTAAGTCTCTGAGGATGCTAGGTTGCGCTAGGACTGCATCATATATATAATATACATGCAATATAACATGTGAAAGGCACATGGCAAGTGGCTCTGGCTCCACCTGGGCAAGCAGCACCCCAGCATGGTTGCCTCCAGGGGGGTAGGCTGTGAGCAATGGAAAAAGGCTAAGGGCTGCAGTTAGCTCTGCTGCCTGGAGCAGCAGACAAGCAGGAGAGGGGATGAGAATCACGGGAGCCAGATTGAGCTTGAACCTGCTCATCAGACACTTGTTAGATCAGTAGAGCAGCCCCCCAGGCTCTCACATCCCCAGGGATGGCGGGTGCTGGGCTCTGGGGTGCACCCTGCCCTCCCCTCATTGCCCCAGGGAGTGATGCGGAGCCAAGTTAATGCAAGGAGCTTTCTGGATTCAGGGAGCAGATAATTGCAAGAAAGATCCTTTCCTCGACGTTCCCACTCTGCTGCCTATCCGTGTTTGGAAGAGCAGTTCTGCCTTCCCTCCCTCTGCCTTCTCTGAGCCCTGGCGAGTGGCCACCTCATCGCAGTGAGGCAATGGGAGCCATCAGCATGTTCAAAAGAGGACAGGAATAATGGTGCTCACTGGCAGCACAGGGCAGAGATGGGCATATGGAAACTCATTAGAGAGCGGATCGACTGGTGAGGCTCTCCTTAGGCGACCTTGCTGGAAGCACTTGCACAGCACTGCTGCTGCTGGCTGCATCCAACCAGTCCTTCCCACCCCTACAGGGCTGCATCTGGTGGGGAGAAAACCAATATGCTCCATCTTTGCTATCTGCGAGGCATCTCAGCTTGAGCAGGGAGAGCAATAAAGCACTGAGGCAGCTTCAGGAGGAACCAGGGAACCTTCTAGAAGATGGAGCTTCAAAACAGAGCCTAGGGCAAGTCGGCAGGCTGGAAAGAAGCTGCAGCTCAAAACACATCCCATGGCTGGTGCCCTGGCCACCCAGCTTGAGAACAAAGAAGGCACTGGTGCAGAAGAGTGGTGGGGGGATGGCTGCCAGAAGCTGTGGTTTAGGCCATGGGGTCTGCACTGGGGTCCTCTGCCTTTCTGGGGCCTCAGGGCTTTCATTGCAGAAAATGTTGAGCCCCTTCCTGGCCCTTTGTCCTGATTGCCCTCTTGGGTGACTTGAAAAAGCCAGCTGCCAGTTGCTTGCATGGGCAGTCAGCAAGACCTCCAGGAGGGTTTCTGATTTAGGGTTTCCCTCTGGTGGGAATAGGCTGCTTTTCCTGTTCTAGTCTATGTAGCCTTTTCCAAGCTGCTTTTAGGCTTGGTTTTCCTCTTTTTGACATCTGTGAATTTCTGCTGATCTCCAGGAACTTTTCTCTGGTGTCTTTTAGGCAAGTTGAGTCCTTCTTTACTATCAGTTCCATTACACTGGCTCCCCAGCAGAAAGCAGACAGGCAGTAGCAAAGGACAAACATTTGGGGTCTGTTTCTCCTGTGCAGTTTATCAGCCTCTTACCATGGCAGAGACCTCTCTGGGCTTTGGCAAAGTAGGAATGAGTTCAGTGATGACAGCCCGTGCCTTCAGACAGCCTGAAGCAAGCACCCTAAACATGCACAAGCTGCTCAGTTCCTCAGGCAGTTAGCTCTCAGTGCTTGTCTCAGTTTTGACCCTGCTATTTGGCTGAACAGGAATATCCAGTTAGTGCCACTACCTGATAACTCTGATCTTCTTCATGGCTTCATAGATGCTCGGGCTGTTTCCAGTGTAACTGGTGAAGCCTCCGGCCCCTTTCAGAGCATTGCTTTCCATATGGATGATGTGAATCCAGGTCCTTGCTGCAGGCCGAAATCCCAGTCACAGCATAATTACATTCAAGATTTAAAGTTAGGGAGGCAAACAATTTTTTCAGGATGACCCTCTTGGGCATTTGCTGGGATCTCCTGGGTTTGGATTTCTGCAGCAAAACTCCCACTTCATTGTTGTCAAAATGGTGTGAAAAAGTCCAGGTTTGACTGCAAACTAGATGGGACTCTCCTAGAACAGCATAGCTGGCCCCTGCTCTGACCGAAGACAAGATTACTTTGGCCTGTGTTGCGTTTAAGCTCTTTGCAAACATCTCCACCTCTGTCCTGAGTTCTCGGGCTACTCTGGGCTATTGCAATGGAGGATATTTGAACACTCTGGGACAGGGTAGGACATAGTCCCCAGAGGGAAGGGATAGAAACCTGACCATTGTGATCTGCTCTGCTCTCCTCTCATTGTGGAGCACAGGGGAGGGGAGGGAATCAGTGCTCTTGTTACCATCTATAGAGGAGAGGGAATGGACTGGCCTGTCAAATGAGTAGTCTTCTCTGTCCTGGATCTCAGGATCTCTGAAGTACTCAAGTGCTGTTTGCCCAATTAGTGTTTTGCATTTAAGATGTACTGAACCATCTGTCTCTAGTGTAACTCCTACATCTGTGTTAAAGTTGCTGATGAACTTCAATGGGCCCCAGGTGCTGGGTGAACACCCTGAAGGTGTTTCTCAGATCACATCTCCCAGGGTCTGGACAAGATTTGTGTGGTCTCCACAGAGCCCAAACCAGTCTTTGTTTCCATCTGCTGTTGTTGGGCTGCAGTAGGACACAATCCATTAAGGCACGTGTCGGAAGTGACTTTGAACTCCTGTTGATTTTGTAGGGATTTACTTGTGTTTGCTCAGTGACTGTTTACCTTGGTAATTACTACAGGCTGTAGAGGACAATGCCCTTTGTCAAGTGTTTTACTGCCCAAAGCAGATGCTTGAATTGTGCTTTTTATCACTGCAAATGATGCATTCCTACAGGATCCAGCTCACCTCAGATGCTAGAGAAAGCATGTTCCTGTGAAAAACCTGCATTTCTGGTGGGAACTCTCCCAGCAATTGTCTGGATTTCTCTTCATATTGGTTAATAGGAGAACATTTGCTGCTTTCCAAAGGCAAGCTGGGAATAGAATAGGGATGGTGCAGTCTCACTTGTGTTGGTTAAACAGGTGAGGAAAGTGGAAATAGTTCCTGATCCACAGGAATCCAGAGCTGTGAGTGACATGAGAGCAGGATGGTGAGCTTGGATCAGGGTTTGGTGTGTAGTCCTCTGTAGGTAATGTGAAGATGCAGGGCTTCTCACATCAGATTGACAGTAACCTTGTGGCATAATCCATCAAAAATATTATTAGATGCATGTTAGAAGAATTGGGGTAGATAAGAGAAGGCAGAGATAAGGTATCATCCAGCCAATGCTCCATAGCATTCACATGGTTAGGAAAAATGCCCTTACTGCTTCTGCGCTAGGAATGATAGTCCGCAAGCTTTGTTTTCAAGTCCTCTGAGATGGCAGTTCTCTAATTGCCTCAGATGTCAGAGCATCGATGTTGAGTGCCCATTTTCTTTAAGTCAGGCTGTTGGGGTCATTCCAGTTGAGGTATGGTCATGCCATAACATAATTAAGAGTCGTATTAATAGATAAAACCTGTAATGATCCTTTGCAGGTCATGTACAAAAATAGCAGCAGCATTGTACACCCCTTCCCTGTCCTGCTTGCTCCGTTCCAGCACGATGGGGATGATAAAAGGTCTTTATAGAACTGCCAAAGAGCTGAAGGGAGAAGGAATGCCATCCCAGCCTTACAAGATCTCATGACCTGGGAGATGTTTTTAGGGGGATGTTGAGAAAGGCAGAGGCACCCGTGAAATTGCTGCTGCTGCCTTGTTTGTTGGAGCTACCCTGTTTTTGCTATGCTACTGTGAATAAGGGTCTTGTGTCCTCTCTCACTGTGGCTTGGAGATTATCTGGTGGATGCTGCTGGTCTGATTCCCCATGGCTTTTGAAAATTCCTGCAGCTTGGCCGAGGTCTTGGAATGACTCTGTATATATGGGAGCCAGAACACACACTGGAGTCATCTAGGGAGTGAGGAGCGAAGCTGGGGTTGGCACACTGTAAATCGTCCTGCCCCTAAGCATCATTTCAGCAGCTTTTCCCAATCAGCCTGCTGGCTGTTCCCTGTAAGACCCTCTTTACCCACCTCTGAGGCTGCGGATTCACCTTGCTGTGCTGCAGTCACTCCGCTATGGTGATCCACCACAGAGCAGTGTAGAATGTCCTCCTGCATCCCCGGGTACCATTGGAGTTTCTGGTTTGATTGAGGCTGGCTGTGTGTGCCAGCACAGGGTTGGCATGTGGGGTGGTGCAGCACTTGGGACAGATGTTTGGCAAATTGGGTATCATTATACTTACAGAAGTTGTTGTAGGTTCTCCCCTTGGTGTGGCCAAGCAGGGCCCTCTGCATGTGGAGATACCAGGCTGAAAACGAGAATGGGGGAGTGAGAATTGGCTGATTTCACTGGGGTGGCATTTGTGGTCTTTAAAAACAACCAAAATAGTATTTTCATCCATCAGCTCTGTTGAACTCTGTTTATGGGTTTGCTTCCAGTTATCAGGAAAAAAAACCCAGACACTAAAAATTGGTGGCTGGAGAAGGTCCAGGCCACTTATCTATATAGCATAGAATCATAGAATGGTTTGGGTTGGAAGGGACCTTAAAAATCATCCATTTCCAACCCCCCTGCCATGGGCAGGGAAACCTTCCAGTGTCAGTTCATAGCTGTCTTACAAAAGATCAGTTCACAGTTGATGTAGAGAAGATTACCAAGAGCTGCAAAGATAACAGCTCATGTGAGTATTAGGTTTAAAGAGCAGTCCTGTGTCTAGAAGGGCATGTTTCTCTTAAAGAAGATACCCCAGAAATCCCCCCAGGGATTATCATCTGGCAAGACTGAAAATCAGAAATCAAGCTCTATCTGAGCTCTATCCATGCCTAGTTTCTTGGGACAGGCTTAGCTTGTAACACTCTTCTCTCCCATTTTGCCACACCATGGACCCCCAACTCAACTGGACGTGAGGTCCAGTTCAACCTACAGCTAATAGGAAATATAACTCACATTGTCCTTTGCATCCCTGCTCCTAACTTCCACCCCAAATACACATGGTCACTGCAGGCGCTGGTGAATGTAATATAAGATCATCTGGCCCTATGACATGTGACAGTGTTTGTATGAGTGGCTCTGGGTTTGTTTGTTGGCTTTGTTATTTCTCTTTTGCATGAGTTCATGAGGTTTGGGAGCCTTTATTCATGGCTGAATGACATGGAAGGAGCTGTGGGCAGGCAGGTTTAATTGTCTTTCTCAAAGCAAAGGATTGCTGGAATCTGGTACTTAACGGCTCTGAACCACTACAAAACTTTCTGGTACATACACCACTGGCCTGGGGGAGGATTGTTCCCTGGAGAGATGCAGTTCCCAGGACAACCTAGTACTCGACAGAGCTGCACCTAAGATGTATCCCACTTGGTGGTTTTCCAGCTAAAACAGCCCTTTTGGGGAGTATTGGCACTGCTGAGCACTTGCATTTTTCACATTTTTATTGCATAGGAGGCCACATCGTCCCCATTTTATGTAGCCTCCTTAACCTCTGGGAGATGGAAGTATTCAGATCTGGGTGCAAACCCCAGCACTGCAGTTTCTGGCCTGTTTGGCCCAACAGGTCTTGGAACAAGGTCTTGTTGTGATGTTAATTAGTATTTATTGACGCTGTTCAGATGCAGTGGGGCAAACACGGGCTCTCAGATACGCTTACATAAGGGGCAGCACAACGAATGCCTGGCTCTTGCCAATAAACTAATTGTTTTTGCTGGGACAGCATCTCTGCTGGAAAAGGAACTAGAAATCAATTTCTGGCTTCCAGCAAAGGTCATGCATTCCTGATATTTAAACTCACCATTGCATCTGTGATCATCACCTTTTCTGCACAAAATTAATCGAAGTGTGGGTTCAAAATCCTTTCCTGGCTCTGTCCGTAGAGTTTAATCTTTGTTTTAAGTGAGTTACCGGGGTGGATAATTCCCTACACCCATGGGCAAGCGCAGTGTCTGAGTAGCAGTGAGGCTATTCCCACCAACTATTCCTCTTTGGTCCTGCTGTCTTGCTGCCTGTTTACATACCTTTTAGGGGGAAGAAAGTGTGGTTGATGTTAATATTTGCTCTGATGAAGATAAGATACAGGTTTCCTTCAATATCCAAGGTCTGGGAAGTTCCTGCTTAGACACAGAGGGAGTGTTTTACTGAGCAAGAAAGCAGCTTTGGTAGTTGGATTATTGCAATGTATGTGCTTTAGGTGTGTGATGTACTTCAGTATTTTTCTTAAAATCCTGACAAACCCTCTTTTCTTGCTCACTGTAAATGAGGGAAGCACTGTGTCCTAATTAAGCGGACACAAGCAAAACTCAGTTTCCCAAATTGCTGTAAAAGCAAATGCTGGAGGCCAGTCTCTGTTGTGGCTGTACGGGTGTGGGGAGGGGGGGAGCCGGAGGCTTTTGCTGATGGGGGCAGAACTTGGTTTAATGAGATCAGACACAGAAGAAAGAGCTGGGGAGTAAGCAGCAGGGGAGCAGAGGGTCGCGGTGGTCCAGGACCCCAGTTACGGAGCCGGTTGATGGAACCGCTCGGTGCCCCTGTTGGTGGAGGCACAGCTCCTCCCAGGGATGCTCACCCCCCTCCCAAACCCCGTGGCCTGCCTTCCCCGGAGGCGTTTGAAGTTTCACTTGATTCGCACACCCTGCATAAAAGCAGGCGGCTTCGCTGAGAGCAAACATCTCCTTCCACCCCAGCCGAGCGAGGCGGACCAGGTCTGGAGCTGCCTGCAGCAGTGGGCAGGACCGCGGGGACAGGCAGGGCTGCCCGCCCGGGTCCGGGAGTCACCCGCAGCGATAGGCACCGTGCCAGCCCTGCTCCAAGCCTGGCTCACCCAGCAGACCGGCTGCGGTGCTGTCAGGGACTGGGTGGCCTGCCTGCATCTCTGCCCATTTGCATGGGCAGCCACAGAGGTGGGGCAGAGCTGTTTTTCTCTCTCCACATCATCCGACGGTGCGGAAGAGTGAGCACTCGGGGTAGGGAGTAACGGGACCGGCTTCAACCGTCGCCGGGACGATGGGGAGGAAGCTGGACCTCTCCAAGCTAACGGATGAAGAAGCCAAGCACGTTTGGGAAGTCGTTCAACGAGACTTTGATCTGCGGAAAAAAGAGGAGGAACGGCTGGAGTGAGTATCTGCTCTCTGGTCCGCGAGGTTGGGGGCGAGCAAGCTGGAGCTGTGGGTGCCTGTACGCACTCCTGAGGGTAGGCTGTAGGAATCAGGTGATGCATCGAGGCTGTGTGCGAGGAGGAACAGCCAGGACCAAGCTGTGAAAATCAAACATAGTAGTGAATAGATGACGTTGTCAGCGTCAAGGTGACGAGTTCAAGCTGCAAAGGTGCAACCTGGCGCTGTGCCATCAGCAGCGATGCGGATCAATGTCATTACGGTGGCTTATCGGGGCACATATGCGGGCCTCACTCAGGAAATGCCTCTGTGGGGCTTGATGCTGGCATGGCTCTCACGGGAAGACCTTACGTTGGAGCAAAGGATGGGATTTGGCAACCTTGCTTTTGTTTCATGTGATGATACCTGTGTGTTTAGGACACAAGAGTTGTTTGGTGATTCAGTGGGTCCTGGGAGTCTAAAGACTCCTGAAGGATTCTGGAAAAATAACTGAGAGGAGAAGTAAACCGTAATTGCCTTAATAGGCTCCACGGGCGGTGTGCCATACTTGGGAAGTTTTAGGGGGGCGCACATTGGGAAAGGACTGAAAAGTCCCTGGGGCAGCAAATGGATGTATTGCCTAAACTCTTATAAACCGGTCATTTGACAGAAGTGCTGTCTAAAAAATGTTCAGTCATATTGGATTAATTTTTTAGCATGAAATCATGGGGTTTAGATCTTGTTCATTAATTACATCAGGCATTGGCCTTAGTAATTTCTTAACTGTATTTCAGGAAGCTGCAGTGTCCTCGTTCAGGGTCTGGCCAAGTTCTCATTATTATCCCAAGGGGTATTTATGACCTGTGCTCGCAGGCCAGGTTTGGGCAGTGCTGCACTCCCACTGGGCTCTCCTACCCTCCTAGCTCTGGATTTTGTGAGCCACGGCTGGTGCTGATGGCCGGATGGCTCATTGCTTGCTCTGTCAGAGCCAAAAGGAGAGGTGAGGGGTGACAGTTAGTCTGCATTTGGATATCTACACCTGTACTGTTGAATTCTCCCCCCAGAGCCCGCTGGTGTGTGTTCACAGTATGCTGTGTGTGAGCCGCTCCATTTACACCAGTAGCCACAGGAAGCTCTCGCTCTTATGTTTTTGAACCTCCTGATTACATTTTTTTCTTGCCTAAGAAAACGCACCCTGTGTAGGAGGCAGCGATAACTCCGTATCGTCATCTGCTGCCTTCCTTTGCTGGTAGCAGGACGGCAGATCAGACATGACTGTTGAAACACATCATCACCCTGGGAAGGGTGAATGACTCCCTTGTGATGGATCTGAGCTGTGCCTGGAGGAAGGAGGTGGGGACAGACATTGCCATGCCTTGCAGCAAAGGAGTGGGGAGGTGAATTCAGTACTTAGCTGACCTTGGCGCCAGACTGGCTTCTCTGGGTCCCCTCTGATGCCTTGCGGCTCCCAGATGGAGTGCCGTGGAACGGGAGCTGTGAGGCAGGGGGCACATGTACCCAGCTTCTGAGCAATGTTCCCTCTGTCCCAGCAGTCACAGCTTTTACATTTCAATGGCGGTGTCTCACAGAGGGCTGGCGTTAACCCAGCAGTGCCTGGCACTGCCTAAGTCTCCGGGGTAGAGCACGCTACCCGGTCCCAAGCTTGGTTGCCTCTGTGCAAGCTAAAGCCAGACATCAGATGTTTCTATGATGCCCTGGCATAGAGTAGACCACCAGTCTGGGGAACTGCCACACTCCTACAGGCTGGACATGAAGCTATGAGAGCATTTTCTACCTGTAACAAGCTGGGACATGATGTGATATTGTGGGAGACCCTGCAGCCATTCACCCTGTTCCCTGTGCTCTGACCACCCCCATGGACTTTTCTATTCGTTGGCTTTTCTATTCACTGGGCTTGTCTCAACATGCAAACCTTAAAGATTTCTTCCCTTTCCCCTGTTCCCCCCCCTTCCCCCAGCTTGATCTTTTTCTTCCCTTTTCTGTGTTTTCTTTTTGGCTAAAGATACTCCCCAACAATGGACAAAGGTTTCAGCTGGCCAGAAACCCCATGGCCATGCAAGAGGAATGCTTTGCCCAAGAAATTAAATAATGGCCACTTTGTGGGGGCTCTCCCTGGTTCCTTCCATACACATCCCTGCCAGCAGCCCCATTTCTGGGGGACAGCTCTCTGCATTTTTCCAGAGCTCAGCTGGATGGACCCCACTGCAGTCTGGCATCTCACAGCAGCCTGTTCATTCTGCCATGAGCAGAGCAGGGAAAGGGCTGGCCTGTGTTCCTGCCAGCAAGAGGAGACAAGAGGTGTGCAGTCCCTGTGGGTTTTAAACTGGTTTGGTTGAGACTTGTCCTTCCTTTGGCAGGTCTTGTGGGTGAGGGAGGGGAGGCGAAGGGATCCGACCGGTCTCTGGGAACCAGAAAAAGCAGTCCTGTGAAAGATCAGATTCTGCTGGAAACAGCCTTAGCATGGGAGTGGAAAAGGAGCTCCGAGCCCAACCCAAGGGTTTTCTATGTGGGGGATTGTTTTTAGTACCCACAGGCAAATTACTGCTGAGCGTTTGCACTATGCCGTTCAGAACACTGAATATTTAAATGCAACACTAGGTGTGCAGTTCAGCCTTTATACTGATTTTTACACATTCCACATCCTCAGTTAATGCAAGTTGGTGTTACTCCTGTGTAACAGTGAACGCAGCCCAAGGTGCTGGCAGGGAGCTGATGAGAAAAGTCCTGTGTTGTGTCTTCCCCCCACCCCCAGAACAAACCCCGAGAGCAGATCCCTCATGTGCAAACTGATTTGGTTAAACAGAGATTAGCTTGATTTGCTTTCATATCAATCTTACCAGCAGTCACATCACTGCTCCCGTGGATGCCCCTGCACCATGCTGCCACACCACGCAGCTCCTGCTGTGGTCAGCCTGGCATCAGCCCCTGCTGCCTGGGGGGCACTGACAGCACCACCAGAAGCCTTTGGTCCAGACTGTGCTCCTGAAGCAGCCTCTGGTCATGACCAATTGAGGGGTTTGGCCTAGGCTGACTTCTACCTTGGAAAATGCAGCTTCCAAACCCTGCCTAAGCAGAAAACAGCCTTCTAGGGACCTTCCCTACAACTCAAACATTGCTTCTCTGCCATAGCCCCAAAAGCAAACATACCTGAAGCAGTGCGTGGGGCAGGGAACAAACAGAAAGCCTTTGGGAAGTGCAATGGGCTCTCACCAGCTTGGCAGGCATTTTAGCTGGCCCTGGCTGTCACAGGGGGTCAGCCTCACACAGGCAGCTTCTTGAATGGGGGCCTGCAGCCCCCATTCTGAACAGCAAAGGAATGCTGTTCAGCATTCTGAACAGCAGCCAGGTCTGAACAGCAAAGGAAGCCTGCAGTGATGGACTGCCAGGAGAAGGTGCTTTTGGTAAGCACTTGTGTAGGCCAGGCTTTCACAGGACTGTCATGAACATCTCCTCCTGCTGCTGTTCTCTGAGCAGCCAGAACCTTGTTGCACATCACTTCTGCCTTTATTAAAAGCCTTGGCTGAATCTAGCACCGAAATACTAGATTAGAACTCCTTTTAGTCCTTTTAAATCTCAGACTGCTTTTCCTCCCTCCTCCCAGAATTCCAGAAAGCTTTTCATTCCCAGCTGAACTTCAGGCTGAAAGGTTGTGCTGGGTTGGTATAAGCCAGACACTTTGAGAGGAGCCACTCTCCTGAGATTTCTGGGATCGATCAATTGACCAATAACCTGTGAAGCAAATTGGACAGGTTTTGGCTCAACCAAATTCAACCTCAACAGCAGCAGCAGATCCTAATGTATACTGGCCTGCCTGGACTCTAGAGCGCACTTCCTTTGTTCAGCTTATGTAATTGGTGATATGTCAGTTATTGGATTTGCCCTGCAGTGGTTTCCACAAGCTGTGGGACTCAGGATGTTCTCTGGAAAATCATTGCTGCAATGATAGGGGTGTGATGGGGTTTGCCATGTGGGAGCTCAAAGTGAAATGGTCACAAAACCAAGTTCCTGTGTTTTGGGATGTGTTTTTGCAGGGAGCTAAAATGCAAGATCAACCAGGAGAGCAGCAAGAGGGAGTTCCTGACAAATCAGTCCCACCTCAACGAAACCCACTGCGTCCACTGCCTCCAGCCCTTCAAGTTCCTGCTCAACAGCAAGCGGCAGTGCCAGGACTGCCACTTCTACACCTGCAAGAACTGCAGCCGCTACAACAAGAAGGAGCAAGGCTGGGTCTGTGATCCCTGCCGCCTCTCCAGGTACCTGCAACAGAGGGCGAAGGGCAAGGCAAGCCTTGGGGCTGGGGCTGAAGATGAGTCACACAAACTCAGCATCCCTTTATGCTGCTTAGAAACCAATTCTGCTGACTAGAAAACAAACTGGTTTTGTTAGGAGATGGTTTCTGGGTGAGGGTCTGGTCACCACGAGTGTGGCCAGACTTGCTCACCTTGTACGTGCATTGTCTCTTTGGGCAGGATCGTGAAGATCGGCTCCCTGGAGTGGTACTATGAACACGTGAGATCCCGTTTCAAGAGGTTCGGAAGTGCCAAAGTGCTGCAGTCCCTCTACGGCAGGCTGCAGCCGGGGCATGGCAAAAACTCTGTGTTTCTAGGTGAGGAGGGCACCGGGGTTCCTCCTGTCCTGCTGCACAGGGAGAGTCTGTGCAGCACCGTGTTGGGATGCACCAAGGGAGGAAAACGAGCACTGATGCTGCTCTGAGTGCCTTGTGGCTTCCAGACCATTCAAAACATCCTGGGGAGGAAGCAGAGGTTCCGAGCTGTTTGCTCATACTGTGAGCAGCACAGCACATGTTATTGGAGGATGCTTCGAGGGCTGGAGCAGCTCTGCTCTGGAGCCAGGCTGAGAGAGCTGGGCTGGGTCAGCCTGGAGAAGAGAAGGCTCCTGAAGGGGAGACCTTAGAGCAGCTCCAGTGCCTAAAGGGGCTCCAGGAAATGTGGAGAGGGGCTTTGGACAAGGGACTGCAGGGACAGGACAAGGAGAATGGCTTTAACCTGCCAGAACAGGGGAGACTGAGATGAGCTCTTAGGCAGAAGCTCTTCCCTGTGAGGGTGCGGAGGCGCTGGCACAGGGTGCCCAGAGAAGCTGTGGCTGCCCCATCCCTGGCAGTGTTCAAGGTTGGACACAGGGGCTTGGAGCACCCTGCTCTAGTGGAAGGTGTCCCTGCCCGTGGCAGGGAGTTGGAACTGGATGGGCTTTAAGCTTCCTTCCAACCCAAACCATTCCTTGTTTCTATGATTCTATGATTTTTAACTCTGTTAAGATTTGCATTTTCACTACAGATTTCAGAATATCTGGTGCTTTGTTTTAACAAGTCTCCTGTCCTGCAGTTTGTAAGTATGTAAGAGTTGCAGCTCGTTTTTCTTTCTTTTAGCTCTTTTTGTCACAGGGGAGAGCTTGTGAGATTAACTCAAGTTTAACCTGCAGGGCCAGTACATCTAGCTGGCTGGATAAGGCAGCACTTATTGTTTCCCTTGATCTAATGACTTTTACAGCCTATCTGGTGATGGTCCGGCACTGAACAAACAGTATCTACATTATTGAGTTTCCTCTCACCATAATTATTTCCTTCAGAGCTCTAAGGAACTTCAGTGTTCCTGATACTGGTCCAGTAGTGCATGAACATATGCTGAAAGCTGTTGTTAATACAGTGCTATTCACTGGGTAGCTGCTGGCTGCCATTCGCATGTACTTTGCATATTGCTTTCGAAAACCAATGTGGATTTTACCCCTTTTCTGTGGAGCCACAGAGAAGTTTGCACAAATGCCATAGACATGAGCTGCTTCAGCTGGTCCAACCCAGAACTTATCCAGACCGCTCACAGCAGAAATAACTACAGCATGAAGGGCAGTGACATTAAATACACAATTAATGCCCTGAGAGACAAATCATGCAACATTCAGTCTGAAAACACATCAGACCACAGAGAAAGGACAATCTGAAAGAAAGCCAAGCCAATTCTGAGGATGACAGTGCTTTAGGCTTCTTTATGTTGAGAGTCTGATGTCTTTTTAAAGATTAATTACTTTATTGTTACTACTTCATTAGCACCAGTGAACTGACTTTACCCTTAAGCAAGCAAGAGCCTCCTCTTGGGGCCTATCTCTGACTGCAGGAGATGGAGCAGTATGATGCAAAACCACTGCATTTTACATGGCTATCTGCTGCTGCACTGCCAGACATGCTGCATCAGGTCCATGGAAGTGATGGAAATAAGGCCTTTGAGTCAAGTCTTGTCTCAGAGTGCTGCTTTTATCCTCTTTTTGATAACTTTCTGATGACTGTGCCTTGTGATGGCTGAAGAATGAGAACTGCAGTTAACCATAGCTCTGAGGCTTGTTCTCTCAGAGGTACCTGGAGAAAATGTGCTTATTTATTTTTCCCACAATTTTTCTTCCATTTAGGTCGTCAGGACAGAGTTTACAGCCTCCCAGACATTAACAGTAAGTACAAAAGAGAACTGCAGCATGTGACTCGCAGTTCAAGAGAGGTTTCCAATGTCTTTTCCTCTTCACACCCTCTGGCTATGGGCTCTCCAGTGTGGTTTGGTGTGGCTGGACCAGGGAAGACATCTCTCCACTGCAGTGGAGGTGGATTGTAATATCTGTCTCTTGCACTGATGTACACCTGGGGTGTCAAAGTGTAGGCTTGGATGCAACAGGGCTTTTAGCTACATGCCAAACTTAAAGCTTGCAAGTACTCACCATCTCAATGCATTCATGTCGTACACTTAAAGCTGGCCATATTCTTAAGGGACCCACAGAACTCAAGACCTCAGGTTGCATTCCTTAGGAGCCCTTGCAGGAGAAATTCACTGCACCTTGCCATTTGATAAAAGAAAAAAACATTTTGCCTACCTTGACTTTGGACTTGGTCTGGCATCTGTGTTGTTCCCAATGTACTGCTGGGCTTCGCAGTGATCCGGGTACAGAGATGGGGACCAGAAAGGAATGAGTCACTGACAGCAGAGCTGGCTGATCAGGACTAGCAGCAGAGCTGTGTTAGGCTGAGCTGTGCTGCGTTCAAACACCAGAGTCACTCAGGTGGACCTTGGTGTGCTCTCTGTGATGCAGGTGCCCTTATTCTTCCTGCAGTGGTCACTTCCACACCTTTGAGAGCACACATCTGGAAAGGAAAGCAATGAGTGCCCAGAGAAACTGTGGCTGCCCCATCGCTGGCAATGTTCAAGGCCAGGTTGGACACAGGGGCTTGGAGCAACCTGCTCTAGTGTGAGGTGTCCCTGCCTGTGGCAGGGGTTGGAGCTGGATGAGCTTTAAGGTCCCTTCAACCCAAACCAGGCTGGGATTCTAATCTGGACTTTTTCATTCCATATAAGCAGCATGGTGTGATCACCACAGAAGGCACTTACCTCCCCAGGAATGGGGTGCAGGAGATGCCCTTACACAGCGTGCCATTGTCTCCCCTTCAGGTGAGTGCCAGCTCCTCACCAGTGGTGATGTTGGGGATGGCAGTAATGATGAAGACAACGTCCTTTGTGGAGCTGAAGCAGAGTGCTACAGCAGAGTAAGTGTTTCATTCTGTGGCTCCTTCCTCCTCACCCTGTACCCTCAGCTGCTGCTAGCCTGCCTTGGGTCATGGTGGTGGTGGTGATGGTGGGTTTCTATGCCACATTCAGATCTGGGCCTTTCTGTTTTCCTTCTCCGAGATAAGCCCCTCTCCCAGTTTGTGTAGAAACAACCAAGTCAGTAAAACCACAAACACTTGTGCTCTGTAAAAGAGATCCACTCCTGGCATGAAGAATGTCCCTAATGAATATCACAGGCCTGGCCCCTACCCATATAATGAGAACCCATCTGGGGTGGTTTTTACTAGAAGAAGAGGTATGTGGTAGAGTAGCAAAGCACAGCTAGGTCCATGAGTATACTGAATTATCTCCTGGGTTTTTCTGGGACTATGTGCACAGATTAAGGAGCCTGATAGGAAGAGTATGTGTCCCTGTAGCATGTGTGAAATCTGTCGGTATGTTTGAGTTGCTGGTTATGGCTACAAACGTGCAGTTACATACATGTCATCTAAGTCCATGGATATAGGTATGTGCTGCATTTCACATACTAGTGTTCAAGGCCAGGTTGAACAGGGCTTGGAGCAAGCTCCTCTAGTGGAAGGTATCCTTGCCCACAGCAGGGATTTGGAACTGGATGAGCTTTAGGGTCCCTTCAAACCCAAACCATTCTGTGATTCTATGATGCTTCATTCTGATCTGCTTCTGAAGACTTAGAAGCTTGTCCAAGCTGCTCCTGCCCCAAGGCAGCTGATGACCTCCCAGATATCTGGGAAGATCTGCCAGCAGCATCCTTTCTCTGAAGATGGGGAGATGCTTCAAGTATCAGAAGCATCTCCCAGATTTCTCCCTGAGTTCCTCACTCTGCTTTTCCTCAGTACCTTTATAAACCAGGAGCGAGCTTCTTACTGTCTGCTCATGGCAGCAGTCCTGAGCCAGAGGCGAGAAGTCAGGAACCCAATTTTCCTTGACTCCAGCATAAGCACAGGCTGCCCTATAAGCCTGCCTCCCTGCAAGCAGGACAGTGTCAGACCCAAAGTGCCTCTGCAGGAAGCAGGAGCCTTGCTTGATGCTCTGCAGACTGGGGCACACTGGGGGGACAAGGGCCCTCCCTCCCACTTCCTTTTGAGGTCAACTGTGGTTTATGCTGAATTCTCCTTTCTTGCACTTCCCACACTAAGATGTGCAAGACAAAGCGCCTGCTGTCTGTGCATCCCTTTGATTTTGAACTGGACTCGGAGTATTCTGCTCAGTCTCGTCGCCAGTCTGCACAGCTCTCTCCAGCAGCCAGCAGCCCGGATGCTTTCCAGGTACTAGGAGAGTGCTGGGGGTTTCCTTTCATTTCTTCTTTCTTCTCCTTGCTACCCCTGCTACCCCCTTCTCCAGCTGGTGTTGAGAGGCAGTGGTGCCAGTCCTTGCTCCCCATAGCTCTCTCTTTGTCCATTTGAAGTCATTTGCCTCAGGCTGAGTCAGGAGTAGAACATCTGACTGAGCCAAGGATGAGGGTAAGATGAGATAGAAGAGGTTTTCTGGCCTTTTCCCTGCAGATTTCTTTGCTCTCTGCAGACAATGCTCTTCCTTGTGTTACCCCAAGGCTGTGACACCCTGGTTTCTGGTGAGCTTTTGGAGGTTCAGTATTCTGCCTTGTAGAGATGTTGGGGAGTTTGTTTCATGCTTGCATTAAAGGTGAGGAAGTTTGGCCAGCTTGGAGCAACCTGGTCTACTAAACAGTCTCCCTGCCCATGGCAGGGGGGTTGGAACCGCACGATCTTTAAGATCCATTCCAGGCCAAACCGTTCCATGATTTCACTCAAGGGATAAAATGAAACCAGACTCTTCTGCCATCATCCTATCCAGTTTGGGGCTGGTTTTGCCATGCGGTGGCACTGGGGATGTATTCGGCCAGCAGTTTCCTGGGGCACACAACCTTAGTGAGACTGAAGAGATAAATCCCACAGAGCCAGCATGACTGCAGTGTTGGCACCTGCAGGGTGGGGGACTCAGTCGGAGGGGAGAACAAAAGCTTTGTGAATACTGATTATTTCTCTGTAGGAGACTTCATGTGTGTGTCAGGAGCTCCTCACCAGGAGCAGGATACACAGACAGCTCCAGTATGAGCAACAGCAGTAAGCTGCACCTCAGGATTCCACCAAGGGCCGCGGGTCAGCATCCTCACCCTCCAGCTCTGGGAGGAACACAGACAGGGCTGCCCTGCATGTGGCAAAAAGTCTTCCAGCCTGAGGTGCTTCAGATCAAGCTTTTTGGGTTGCTCCTGTTTCCCTTTCCTGTTGAAATTTCACTTTTAAAATATTATAGAGCTCCTTCTTCCTTCTCATGATGCTGTGATGCTTTACACTCTACTGGGATGTGCTGAGATGCATAACACGGGCTTAAAAAAAGCAATCCTCACAGTTCCACACAGTTTGATAAGAATTTGGGGCAGACAATTAGATTCTCTCTCTCTTTATGTAATCCTGTCTTCATGTAGCAAAATCAATGTGAGTCTAAGGAGGGCTGAGCTCTGCCAAGATCATCTGGATCACATTTATGAGTTGCAGAGTATTTGAGGGGCAGGGGGTAATTGAATACGGACATTGAGTTTCAGAAGACCAGTTTTTGCAGCCCAGATGTATCTGGCGCTTGTAAAACTTCACAGTGCCCCCTGGCAGTGATGAGGAGCATTGCTCAGGGCTCATCACCAAAGGGAAGCAGTATTTAAACCGGATTATTAGGGAAGGCCATTATAAAAACTCAATCCATGCAGGTGTTGGAGGACAAAGGGAGGAGCGGTTACCGAAGGTCAGGAGAGAGAAGCAGTCCTCCCAGGCAGCTGCTCATCAGCAATCCTCATCTCAGTCTTTCCCAGATTTCCCCACCCCAGCTGAAGATGCCTCCCAGGAGTCCAGGATCACAGATGCGGATCTGGTCTTCCACCACATCTTGCAGGAGCAGGGACCAGGCAGGATCCCTCCAGAGCAGCACTTCAGCACAGAGGTTCGGCTCACTGTCAACTCCCGGAGAAGAAGCCTGGAAAGAAATGCCAGACCTGGTAGGTGTCCCTGGACAGGCTTCTCCTAGGTCCTTTGAGGACAAGTGGCTGCGAGAGGTGGAACAAAATGAAAACGTCCTTGATGTTGTTAAAAAATTCCCAAAACCTCCAAGCCACGAAAAACCTTGTGACCAAATATGTTGTGGCTGAAGCAATTTGGTTGTAATGGGAACACGTCTTGTTCCCAACAAACTCATTTCACCAAGTCAGAAGGGCCTTGCGTAAGGTTTCTATCCTTCTCACAGCCACTGCTCTTGTCCGGGGTAGAAACTAGATATAATCAAATGGACACTACTAGAAATAATGGGATATGTTTCCTCCTGCAGGCAACAGCTGATGAGTTCAGCTTCTTGCCAAAGGATGGTGTAGGTGCAGAAAATGTAGTCTTAAGGGGACTTGAGCTGTAGTAAGACTGGCAAGCAACTGATGGCAAGCACTGGGAATTGCTAAGTAACATCCATGTAGCTGGGCAGGGTGCACTGTCAGTCTGAATGAAATACCCTAGCAAATAACAGGGCAGAATTTGCCTTTCCCTGCTGTGGCAGCAGACCCAGGAAGGCTGGATACTGGCTTGTGCCAGCTTTAGGATATATCCCTCTGGGTCTCCAGTGCCTCTGTTTTATTCTCAAGGGAATAGGAAATGCTGGGTAAACCCTTCTGTGTGCTTTGTAAGTGTCCTCTCCAAGCCCCACTGGAGCGACACAGCAGCAGCAGGGCCTATTGGCTTGTTCATTCCATTTTATGTCATTGGCTTTGTCTCATTTGAAATTTTCCTTAAAGAATAAGACTTTCTACTCCTTTTTAAATGCTCTGTCCTAGACTGGTACCTCTAGCCTGAGCTAAACATCTTCCACTACTCAGTGTATGAAGAGCAGTGTCCAAACCTGGGCTCCAACAAAACTGGGAGGGCAATAGCAGTTTTTACTGATGGACATGATTGTCTGGGGCATGAGAGAGCAAGGATGATCCTCCTTGTGCCTCCTGCTAACTCAGCAGTGCTGTGTGGCTGCAGCGAGTGGAGCTACAGCCTGGTCTAGCATAGCCATCCTTGACCTTGGTGTCTCCCACAGAAGCATCTCCTGCCGAAGCATAGAAGGTGTGGTCTGGAGAAGGGCCTTGTTATTTGCTTGTTTACAGCTGGGGCCAATCTCCAGGAAGGAACTCAGGGGTACGACTTTGTTGTAACTTTGTGCTGAAGCCTCCTCTTCTCTCCCCAAAGGCAGCCCCTGGAATGAGCAGCCCCGATCGCGGTACTCTGCAGATATGGACACCTCTGATGAGGACATGAAGGAAGCCCAGTTCCCAGCCTACCCTGCCCATCACATGAAGCGACGTAACAGAGCCTCCTCGCAGGAGAATGCCAGCCACTCTGGGAGCCAGGTACCAAACACCCATTGAACCAGCCTGTGGCCAAGCTTCTCTTGCCATGAGCAGTGCTTGTTATCTGCAAGGCGCAGGATGGTTCAGAGGAGAAAAGAAGCAGTGATGGCAAACTGGGGTGCACCCATGGTAAGCTCCCATCCAGCATGGATGTGCAGCATGAGCAGAAAAGCTGGAGTGCCCTCAGTATCCACACAGCCCCTGCCACTTCTGCGCAGGAGTGGCTTGGTACCCGAGCATCACATGTGCAGGTCCAAGAGGGAGCAGAGTGGGTCCCAGATCTCTGTAGACTCAAGATCTTTCCTCCTCTTCAGAAGTACCCTGGAGCTCTGTGCTTCCCCTCCCATGTTCTCCTTCCAGCCCTTTCACTTTGGCAGTCACAGCAAAAAGAAACTCAGGCACTGGTTTGTGCTTCATTCTGCCCATGATGCCTGGAGCCTTCCTTCATTCTTGTTAATTTTTCAGCTTGTCCTTATTACTCTGCAAGTTACCTTTTAGTTTCCTGTGTTCCCCAAAAGGCTTTCTTTAATTGAATGACTGGTGCTTTATGATCAGACAGAGATTTGGAGAAGGATATTTGATAAGCATCAAGATCCTGTTCTTCCTTTGCAAGGTTCAGTGTTCCTGCCCTGATAGGACTGGGTCAGGACAACCTGCCACATTAGTCTTCTGAATGATGATAATAGGGGGAACAGTCTAGAGATGGATGTCAAAAAGGCTGTGTAAGCTTGTGTTTTAGTTGTCAGACAAGGGCTTGCAGTTCCTGATGCCACCTTTGTGAATGGTGGTGGGTGGTGAGAGATGATAAAGCATTCCTCAGACCTTGAGCAGCAAAATGCAGGGTGGTGTTTGAATGCAGATACACACAGAGAGCCAGCACCAGTCTCTGCTCACAGGAGTGATTTTGCACATCCTGGACCCCGCTTTGTGTATTGAGCGGGGAGATCTGTAATCACAACCATCACTCGGCAACGCTTCATCTGCCTGTGGAGGGAAACCTTTCCTTTGCCTTTTACTTCTCTCAGCACATGTTTTAATCAGTGTCGTTCCTTTTTTAGTCAGCAGTAAATGGGAGAGCCCTGGACTGGGTATCCTTAATGACACCACGGTACATTAGGCATGAAATTCATACCATGATTTGCAGTGGGGAAATGGGGTCAAATTCCTGCCAATGCTTCAGGTTAACTTCCTCTGTCAGCTGGGCAAACTCCTCCTCAGGGTGGTCCGGTGTGATCCGGCGGTTTGCTCCATCACACCAGCACGAAGGCTGCTGTGGAGCCTCATCACTCTAATGGTTACAAGACATATTCTCACTCCCAATTTAAGGCCATTTTCTCATATGCCAACATCGTTCATTAGCTCAAACAGCTTTTCATCCTTCCTGCCCTTTGGGCTGCTGATGTGTTTACAGCTAGCAACCATCCTCTGAGCTTTCTCCTTGCCCAGCAGGAAGAGACCTGCCTCTGTGCTGGGCCATTAACTTCGGCACGATGCGTACATGCGTTGCTGTCACTTGTTGGCCAAGGAGAGGCCAGGTACAAGCCCTAAGAAGCAAGAAGGCAAGAACATCCAGGTTTCAGTGCTGGACAGCTCTGTGGTATCGGCAGAGCTGGAAGAGGCTCGAAAGAGGCTGGGGTCCATCCCCTGGTGCTGACACTGGAGGAGGTGGAGGGGCTGAGGCTGGCAGGAAGGCAGAGGCAGACCAGGAGGGTTTGGGGGCAGCAAGGAGCAGCTGCATTCTCCTGAGCAATGAAGTGATGCCTTTTGAATTGCTTACAGGCACTTCCTGGATGTGTCACATAGCTCCTGGGTTATGCCAGCCCCTGACGGGACAGCAAGGGTGGCTGAGTACGACTCGTCACCCTAGTGCTGCACTCCTCAGAGGCTGTGCCCTGTGGCAATTCAAGATGTTGGCTTGTGGGGTGTAGGGTCCAGAAGCGTGTTTGTTAACTCCTGTTAACCCTCTATTGAATCCCATAGCTGCACTTCAATAGAGATGTTTTCCTGGTAGACACTTTATTGGCATCTGAAGGTTCCAAGAGTTAGAGAGCTCAGCTCTTTGTCCTGCATCATTTTGACTCTACAGATGAAAACCCTCTCTTAAAACTGCATTAGGGGCAAGTTTGTCAAAATCTGTTTGGTCTGAAAATTGCTTTTGCTTTCATCCTGGAGCAGATACATTGTCCAGTCCCAAACAAGGAGCACAGCTTCTCCAGTAACAAAGGCAGAGGCTGCTCACTGGCCCTGTGAGTCCAAGAGCTCAAGGTGCCAGAACAACGTTGAAAAAAACCCCACCACTATTTAAGAAAGCTCTTAAATCTGACAGGACATGAAGAGAAGCCCTGAATTAGCAAGTGTATAGGTAGGTCTCTGCTTTAGGTCTTTAGCAGCCAGGTAAGAACAGGGTCAAGCCACAAGGAATAGAGCAAATTTACCAAGTTTCTCCCTGAAAACCCATCTGCTGTACCTCAAGGGAGCTCAGTGGTTGTGGATTCCCAAAGCTTTGGTGCTGTCTGGCTCCTTTTCTTTACACTAAGCTTCTGTTTGAGGTCTTGGGTATTTGAGAGACTGAAGGTAGCACCTCTGCTGGAGTAGCCTGTCTTCCCTCCTCAGCAGCAAGTGATGGTTTGCCCTGATGGCTTCCTTGTGGGCCCTGGTTTAAGTTTCTTCACTTCAAGTGTTTGACTACAGAGCAGCATTTGCAAGCCTTTGTCATACAGAGAGCAGTGCAGGGCAGCCCAGCCCAGTGGGGATGCACACTAACAGGATGACCACCATGCATTAAAACTAGCCTTACTTAGGAGGGAGAACAAAAGCAAGCTCTTCAGCTCCTACCCTTCAACAGCAGAGCATGCATTATGCTCTGACCTCTCCCAGCCTCTGCGTTATGGAGACAGCATAGTGCCTGTGTTCAGCTCATCACTCATTGTCACTGGGAGCAAAGCAAGAGTCAGGCCTTGAACAGTACTGAGAAACCACTTAGAGACAGATTGGGTTGCTTCCTGCCTGTGGGTTTAATGCTGCTTAAAGATGCATTCAGTAAGAGATGGTAATTACAGCGTTCTGCTCTCCAGAGTGTCAGGGGTTTATGTTCGTCTTCCCTAAAGCAGATGCGATCTCTCCAAGCTGTTGTGGGGATCTAATTAATCAAACACAAGCACAAAAACTGGGTGAGAGGATGGAAATGTTACAAAAACAAAGCCAAGCCCTCGCATCTCTTTGTTACTGCATTTACTTACTGCATTTGCTTCAGTGGGAGGCAGGCACTCAGGACAGCAGTGATGTGGGAGTTCATGCTAAAAGATGGGCAATATTCCTCATCATTTGTAATTTATTTGCTTGGATCAAAGAAGAAAGACATTTACTGTCTTTTCCCCCAAAGAAATCAAAACTTCCAATTCTAAGAGGGAGGAAAAAGCTTCCTTTGATGTTTTCAGTGGTTTAACCACGACAGTTTGTCTTGGCTCTTGTGCACAGACGGTGCTTTTTGGTTTTCAGGGTTTTGTCTGTTCTTTTCCCTGCTTTTCTCTCCATGCCCCTTTTTTGATGGGAAGAGCTAAGGAGGAGAGAGAGGCAAGCGTCTCAGTAAATCCATGCATGTAAAAGTCAGAAAATTGCAGTGTGCTGGGAAAGCTTTCAGGGTTATTATTTCTATCTGGAATTTCTATGGGAATTTTTTACCTATTCCCTCTTCCTTCCCAGTGCTGTATTGGCTGGGGGGTGATGAGGTAGTAGCTGCCTGAAAAAAGTGTTAGTAGGGAGTGAAAATTGTGTTGACTTGAATTTGGGGCAGCGTGTGAATGATAGCAGGATAGATGGCTTTGTTACAGCCTGATGCTTTTGCCTGGACAAGGGACACAGTGGGCCAGTGATGTGCTTTTATGTACACTGAATCAAAGCTACCAATGCTTTGGTGGGATTGAGATGTGCTGGGTACTTAGCATCACTTTGAGCTTTCCAGATGTGAGGGTAGGCTGTGCACCTCCTGGGGCTCATCAGTGTGGCCGGGGCTGGTTTTAAAGACAGTAACTGTTAATGTCTTTTAGCTCAGCCCACAGTGGCGGTGTCTTGCTGCTTGCTTGCTTCTGCTGGTCGCACTGTTTCCTCACTGCTGCAGTGGTGGCTGGGCTGTTCTCTACTCCTCTGCTCTATCTCTCCTTTCCTCTAGATCCATGAGCTCAACAAACGCATGTCCGCAATCGAACGTGTGCTGAACCGCTTGGAGGAAAAGATCCTGGTGAGCTCTGAGGAGGTAACCGGGCAAAGCCAGGACACTCTGCAGGGAGAGAGCATGGGCTGTGCTGGGCCCTTCCCCTTGTCATTGGAGGGGCTTCTCTGAAACAGCCAGCATTGCAGGGAGAAAGCAGGTAGACAAAATGACCCAGGCTGGTTGAGTTTAATCCTGTATTGACTTTGGAGGCTCTTCTATATTTCTAGGTGATGGGAGTGCCTTAGAAAACATTGCATGGCAGGACAGAATCAGAAGCAAGCTTAACCTTTAGGCCCCCCTGCAAGCTAGTGCCTTCCTTGACTCTTCTGCACAAGGAAGATTGGGTTTCAGGTTGATACTCTATGTAATGCTGATTGCAGGAGTATTGTCAAGTGGGTGTTGGTACACCCGCAGAGCTGTGACAGCTAATTTGAAATCATGGGAAACTCAATTAGGACATATGAGGAAGTCACCTGGTAACTGTCAATGAGATCTGAGTCAAGAAGGATTTCTGAATCTCTTCTGAGTTGCCCTTGTCTTACCATGCCATCAAGTTTGGAAGAAAACAGCTAAATTAAGTTACAGCTGGGCAGCAGTGTAGAATCTGTGAATCCTTAGGTCATTTAACATTGATTTGGGGTTTCTAATTTTAAACTATGTACTCTTCTCTTGTGTGAAGCCATTACCATGAGCTGCTCTGGCAGGTGATGGCTCAATAGAATAGACAATGATGATTACAGAGAAGTCCCCTAGAGACAGACGAAACAGGTCAATTTCTTCTTTATACTGTCTGTGATGGGGATGGCCATGTTTGCAGTCATTCAGTGTTTCTGTCAGTAAATCTGACTGAAGGAGTAGGAGATGTGCACATTTGCATGTTCCTGTGCTTTATTGCCATGTCTAGGGCATATCAGAGTAGAGGCAATGGGTCTAAACTGCTGCAGAAGAGGTTGAGGTTAACTAAAGCAAAGCTTTCTAGCAGAAAGGATAGCAGAACCTGAGAGTAGGTTGCCTGCGAGAAAGATTGCCTGCTGCAGATGCCATTGTTCAAGATGGGTAAGAGCAGCTTAGACAAAAACCCATCAGGATGACATGGGTAATTGTATTCCTGCCTTAATGCAAGGGACAGCAAGTTCAGTAACTTCTGGAGATCCCTTACAGCATCTGGAGGTTTAATAGGATTCTTCTCCTGGTACCAGGAATTGCACCTAATAACAGGGCTGGGTGGAACTGTGCCATCTGTCCTATAGGAAAGTTTGCTGCATGTGTTCTCATGACAAATAAGATTACTTAAAGGCTCTCAAAGCTACACTGGGGAGCAGCAGTTCACATGGCTTCCTCCCTCACCCTGGTGGACCATGTCTTTGGGTTGCTGTGACCTTCTGCCCTTGCAACCACCAGCCACACCATGATTCCTAATGAAAACCTGGAGATTTTGGGCCCCAGATCCCCTGCGTGCATCTTGTTTTTTGAGGGAGTAGGGGGAGCCAGCAAATGCAATTTTACACAGGGAAAAACAAGTAAGCTGGGGAGGTGGGGGGAAAGTCCTTCAGATCAAGGTTGCGCTCCTTATCATGGAGCTGGGACACAACTCCTTTTGTAAAGTCCATCAATGACTACACTCCTCACGTTCCTCTCCTGCCCAGCCATGGGGAGTGCATCCGGACCTGGGCATGCCCCGCTGTCCAACACAGGAGACCCTTATCCACCTCCCTTCTTCTGTGCCCTCAGTCTCCAGCCCCAGATTCCCAGCTTGATCCTGATGCAGAGGAGGAGGAGTTGAAGAGGAAGCTGGAGGAGTTAGCCAGTAATATCAGTGACAAGGAAGTCTCTTCTGAAGAAGAGGATTGTGAAGAAAAGAAGAGATCAAAGAAACCAGAGATGAGTCCCTCCTGTGATGACATGGCCAGAGATGCTCGAAAGGTAATCTGTGTCCTCCCGCCCACACCATTCTAGGCTTCATCTCTGGTTCCTTCCGCTTTTAGTGGTTTATGGTCTACACTGTGATAATGCAACTCTTCTGTCCCACACCTCCACCTCAATTGCCTCCCAGGGCGGTGATGTGTCTGGCTTAGCTGTCTGCTTTAACAAAGTGTCAAGGGTTAGAGCAGTGCTAGGGTGTTGGATCTGGACCTTTCACTGCTCTCTAGGCTCTCCCAGTCTCATCCAAGAGTCAAAGGTGAAGTCTCTTAGAGGTCTTGCAGGCTGCTCCCTACCTTGGAGAGGTACACAATCTCCACATCTGTTTAGAAGAGCTGTCTCAGGATCTGGATATCATTGTGGAGAAGAGAGTCCTGAGGTGGGAGAAGAGCTTGGTCATTTAGTACTGGCTGCCTTTGTCAGGTGCCTGCTACAGCCTGAAATGTCTCTTCCAGGCCTCTCAGTGCTCCTGAGGCCCCATATCCCTGGTCCTGCTTCCTCCCTGCTAGATCAGCGTCTCCTGTACTTCAGCAGTGTGCTGGCTCCTGTCCCCTATTCAGTGGGTGATCTTTGGGGACATGGCCAGAGAGAGGAGGAGGGATCACTGCTTTCACCCAGTCCCATTCACATTACACCAGAGGATCCATCACCCCCATGGCCCAGCGCAGCTCTGATTTATCCCCCTGCTTGCTGTCTGCGTTTTGGAGGTCTGCTTTCCCCTGCATATCTCCGCAGCATGGCTGGACAGGCATTCGTTTGTGTGTAGCCTTGCATGGCGAATTGCTTCCATGGCCTGAGAGCATGAGCAGACAGAGGAGGTGGTCAGCTTCGCCCTCACCTCACCCAGTGTGTGGTGCGGATGGGTGACAGCCCAGGGGATGAGCAACCCATCCAGCCCAGGTGACTCAGAAAGAGAGATTTGCGTCTCTCCAGCTGTGTAGAGCCTCCTGATATGGTCCATTAACACAAAAAGGAGAGGTCAGTGTTCCTTGTTAGGTCTCTAATGGCTTATTTGTTCATCCCTCCCTTCTGCCTTGGCTGTGGGTGGAGGATTTGTGTGTTTGCTCTGCCACATCCGTCACCGGAGCTCTATCCCGCTCCTCTCCTGCAAAGCTCCTTTCATCTGAGGTTGCAGAGACTTCCATGGTGCCACAAGGTCTCTCTTTAATGGGCTTTTGTTCCTCAGCATCGCTTGGTAAAACCTGGCTGCTTGGATGTGCGGCTGCTTGTACACACCTTGTGCATTTAGCGAGTCTGTGTCAGGTGTGCAGGAGACCTCAGAGCAGCTTCCAGTGCTACAAGGATGCTGGAGAGGGACTCTTCATCAGGGACTCTACTGATAGGACAAGGGGGTGATGGGTTAAAACTGAAACAGGGGAAGTTCAGACTGGAGATGAGGCAGAAGTTCTTCCCCGTGAGGGTGCTGAGGCACTGGCACAGGGTGCCCAGAGAAGCTGTGGCTGCCCCATCTCTGGCAGTGTTCAAGGCCAGGTTGGATGGGGCTTGGAGCAGCCTGGCCCAGTGAAAGATATCCCTTCCATGGCAGGGGATTGAAACTGCATGATCTAATGGTCCTTTCCAACCCAAACCATTCTATGAGTCTTTGCACAGCTCTCTGTAAAATCTCAGGATCAGAGCAAGCAGCTGTTCCCAGGATGACTTACCTCCTGGTTTGGGTACCATTTGCTGTTTTCTTTCTGCCACTGGATCACCAGTGCACTGCATCATTACTGAAAAACCTCCTTGAATGCCCCCTTTTTCCAGACAGCTGCTTTTAGGTGATTGCTGCAGCCAGATTTAGCTACCCCTCGTGTGTTGAACAATGTGCATCTTCTTAGTAGCCATTTCCAATTAGCTGCAGCACAGGAGATAAGTGGCAACCAAGATAACTTAATTCTTAAGCGGTAAGCCAAGATAACGTAATTCTTGAGGGAGCTGCTGATCTGCAGCAGATGGGGTCTCACCCTGATCTGCAATGAGGAATAGGGAGATGTTAGTGGGGTATCCATGTAAGCTTCTTGATTCTTGTAAAATGAAGCCTGGATTCTCCAGATATGCTGCTTGCTTTAACCAAAGCCCATCTATGAGACATGGAAGATACAGGCATGGTTATGGACTCTAGGCAGGTAGGTAACACAGGAGCTGTATATGGCAGCTCCTAAGCAAAGAGGACCCCAGCTGGGTTGCAACAGCTCAAGCAGAACCGAATCTGAGAAATTAAATAAAATTCAGGTTTTTGCTGCATTGTAACGCTGAAAATACTTTAGAAATGCCAGCAGTGACGTAGATGAACCAGCTTTGCTTAAAGGCTGTGTCAGCATGGATGTGATTTTAATAGCAACTTTCCTTATAATAGATCCAGGCTTGGATTTTGCATGATTCTGAGTCTGGGTTTATGGGAGTCTCCTCTCCAGTCAGGAGGAAGTCATCAAAGTGGGGAACACCACAATGAAAGCACGTGGTCCTAATGGAAAATGTGAAAAACTCAGCTGTGCCGTGAAGGACCATAAAGTGATAAAGATGCCAGCTGTGCTGAGCGAGCTGGTTCTCTGCAGGACAGCCTGCCTGGAAATACATGAGGTTGTAAACACCAGTGTTCATTGCCAGGGCATGTATCACCCCATCTCCTTGGTTTCTAGGGAATTATCAGTTGAGAGAGAGATCGTGAGTTTCTTCAGTCTGTTTTTACATTTGCTTAATGCCTTAGCAAGCAAAAGGCAGCACTTAGGAGCATTACTGTCATCAGTGCTCCTTGGGGTGGGCAGAGGGGGCGTTAGTCCCAAGTTCTGGCACTGTGGCAATACAATATAGTTGTTCTTTTTTTCCTTTGCCATAAACTCCAGGAGTTATTGGAGTTATTTGCACCTGTGCTGAAGTGGAAAGCAATATGCTGCAATTAGATCTTATCTGCTGAGTAACTGAGTGGCCTTCAGGTGGCCAAGTGCTGCTGCTGTCAGACAGCACTGGTGAGTGACACATCCCCTGATAACCTCTTTTCCAAGACTTTTGAGATTACTTCTTTTGTCACAGCCATCCTCCAGCAAGCACGGGCTGAGATCAAACCTCTGCTTTAGCCAGGCATCCATCTCCAGTGAGAAGCCCTTCAGGAGCAGCGTAAGCCCTTTAATTACCACTTCTCCATCTTTCTACAGCTCCTGAAGGTCTGATACCCGACTTGCTCGGTTTTACACACCACGTTAAAATAATGTCCTTATTTCTCTCCCTGCTCCCCGCTCCGCTCTGGCTGTACCTGGCGTTCACAGAGGTCATCAGCTCAGGCTTTGAGTGAAATCACGATCAAAGTGCTGAGAACCATAAATGCCACGGAGCAAGCGGTGTGTGAGTTGTTGCATGGAGAGAGCCAGTGCAACGGTGGCTGTGTCCTCCCCGCAGGGCATCCTCCCAGCCTGGGAGATGGGAAGGAGGTGGCCGAAGCATACCGTGAGCTTGAAGAAAATGTAAGGTTCTAGGGTTCATGAGAGGTTTCTGCAAGCAGGGAGGGCGTCAGCAAGGAGGGAGGGGGGAATACGGAGGAAACCCCCCAAAGCTGCCTACTAGTGGGTAGGCCAGCACTAAAAGGATGGGCACGGCACAGGGGTTTGAGTCCACTCTCACCTGATGGTGGCCAGGGCTCTCTTACAAGGGGGGTGGCACAATAGCAAGTGCAGATGCTCTGTCTTGCTGCTTTCCTTGTGCCTCGGTTCCTGGTTTCCCCAGCTGAGTGCCAGGGAAGGAGGATGAGTGCAGTCCTCAGTTTGCTGTAGTGCTGCTTTGCTGGATTCTGCAGCCCTGTGCTCCAGCTGCAGCAGAATCTTTTGTCCTGCTTCACTTTGGCTCCTGCCCAGCACTGCATTTCATCAAAGCTTTCATGAACAAGGATAGCATGTCCTACCTGTTTGCTAATGCTGACTTATGCCTGGAGCTGATGGGCTCATGCAGGTGGTAAGTTCACATCCAGAGCACAACCTCCTGCTGGGTTTGTGTGGCACTGAAGCGCCAACAATTAGATATAGTAAACCCATATGAATTGGTCCCCTGTGGAAATGGATTGCATCTACAGTGCCATTTGCCAAGATGCAAAGAAATACTTCAAGGATGGGGCAAAGAGTTGCATCTCCATCTGGGTGGTCAGGTTTCGCTGTCAGAAACATCCTGGGGAGCCAGGTTTTATGACATACTGTGGCTTATCTCTTATTGGGGAAAGCTTATACATAAAAGCAGTGAGCTGCTGGCAGAAGAGTGTGCTCAGAAAGTGGTTTCTGGCCAAATGCAGCATCCCAGGGAAAGAGGGGTGTCTGCATGAAGGGTTTGAGGTTCCCCCTCTCCCAGAAGAGGGAATAGGGCTGGGAAGGATGTGAACTATGGGCTTAGTGCTGTCAGTGGCAGGTCTGGGACAAGGAGATGGGTAGAGATGGCCCTGGGAGGTGCATGCTCAGCCTGCCATTCCCTCCTGGCCCTGGCTGAGTCACAGCTTGATGCTCTCCTCCTGGACTGTGCCACCTCAGAGGACACTGGAAGAGTTTGATGGCTCAACAACAAATTGTGTCCCTGTGACTCACAGGTTGAGCTGCTTCACAGACAGCACCCATAAATGTCTCCAGTCTGTTATGGCCTCAGGGCTTGCACTGGCATGGGAGAGACCTATGGGACATAGTGGTGTGAGTTGGGTTGGATGCTCGGTACTGCAGGGTATACCAGGGGCTCTTGCCAGGCAGTCTTGAGCAATTCCTGGCCCAGGAAAAGCAGTGAGGGTTGGAGGAGCAGGACTTGGACTGGCAATACCAAGATTTGGGATTCAGTCAGCAAAACAGTGGCCACAACCCATCTGATAATCTTATGCGATTGCATACAAACGTCTCTTGGACTTGCGTCCTTGTAGTGTAGGCCAGGAGGAGGCAAGTGATGGCAAAGCCCGTGGTTTTATTGGGATAGGTCATTTTTCCCTTTTTACCTATGCAGCAAAGGTAGCCCATTGCTTCCCATGCACCATGCACCCCCCGTCAGCAGCCCCATGTTCGCCCCACGGCTGCTGGGCTCCGTTTGCATGCGTGTTTGCTGGTGCTTTGGCTGGGACCATTCCTGTGTATTTAGAGCAGTTCCTGAGCCAAACTGTCCTTTGCAGGTTGGTTAACGGCCCAGGGCCAAGCTCCCACCCCCTGACCCCCCTCCCAGGCAACCCAGCAGCACAGACTGAGTGGATGTGGAAAGTCAGTGTATCAACTTCCCAGCTCACTGACACCCCGGGACGTAGCAGCCTGCACTGGTTTGCAGGTGCCTGCCTCCCCTCTGAGCAGATGACATAAAGATGGTGATGCTTCTCGAGTAGGTCACCGAGTTTTGGTCCTTCCTGTGTTCTCATTGAGCATTTCACCACTTTGCTGGGTTAGTAATTGCTCTCAAAAAGCCTGGGGAAGGGAGGAAATGAGATGAAAACCCCGCCAGAGCTGGCTGGTATGGCCTGTGCTGCAAGGCAAGAAAGCAGCCATAAAATAGCGGCAGGAGCTGTTGTGTCGGGGGCTGCAGAGGCACTGAGAGCTCCAGGGAGGCTAATGCTGCAATGTGTGTGGGTTTGGTTGGTTTTTTTCCCTTTCAGGTGTATCTGACTGCTGGGAAGACCTTCCAGCTTGAGAGCACCCTGAAAGAGCTCGAAGAAGGGGCTCAGCACAGCGGCACAACTGACTCGGAGCTGTCAGAGCTGGAGGATAAAGTGGCCTCAGCAGCTGCTCAGGTGCAACAGGCAGAGAATGAGGTGAGGACATGGCTGAGAGCTGCTTTGCCCAGCCAGTGACAGCACATTGAAGCCGGGGGTGGAATCAGCCTCTGTTATGGTCTTTTTCATTCTAAAGGTTTCGGACATCGAATCTCGGATCGCGGCTCTGTCAGCTGCGGGGCTGACAGTGAAGTCGGTGGAGAAGGCAAGGAAGAAGTCAAATGGGCAGGTGAGCATGGAGGGTGCACGTGAGAGATCCCAGCCCTGCGATGCACAGGTTGCTGCTGCTGCCACTGGGCACTGTGAGGGCTTGCTGTGCTCAGCTCCCTCCCTGCTGTGTGGTTCTCTGCCCCAAGGCTCCGGGAGCAGATGTCTCACTAAGGATGGGAGACAACACTGATTCCCTGTATGCATCAAGGGAGGATTTTGTATCTGGGACTGGTGTTCTTCCTGGGGTTGCTGGAGGGCGGGCACAGGGCCACAGCAGTGCACTGCCTCCTTTGCTTACCTTAGGATCAGCCCAGTCTAACTGAAAGAGGTGAAAATGCAAAGGAAAGCAGACAAAGTTGTCTGCTCCCTCCACCCAGAGAGAAACCCCTGCCTTCCTCTGTCCACAGGCTGCCTGCCTCCACTCTTCTGGTGCCACCAGCAGCAGTCCCGGCGAGTCTTCCGATGATGTTAAAGTGAGTACATGTTTAGTGGTGTGTGCAGCTCATCATCCAGCCTGGAGACACCTGGGGTGTCCAGGGAGCTGCTTTCAAAGCGGTGGGGACCTCTGTCCTCCCATCCCATTGCCCACAGCAGGCTGCTCCCCATCTCTTTCAGACGATGCCTGGACTGCAGAGGTTCAGGAGTAAGTTCAACAGTCCCCTCGACATCCCTGGTAAGGACCGAGGCTCTGCCATGGGAGTTGGGGAGCTGTGGGTGGATGGGGCTGGGTTTGGGGAGATGCTCTGTCCTCTCTCTCTGCGTCCCCCTGCACTGGAGGATCCTCTTCCCTGTGTTCATGGCCTCCTGCGAGGAGAGAGGGAACCTGTGGTGGACCATTTAGAAAGGAGGCAGGAACTGTCAGGACGGGGATGGGGATGGTGATAGGAGAGCGGAGGCCAGGCTGAGTTGGCTCAGTCTCCAGGAGCCAGGACTTTCTATACAGCCTGGCCTCTGCCACCCCAGAGTCCAGGGGGATTTCACCTGTGGCATCCTGTTGGCTGTAAGACCTTGAAGCCTCACCTAAGCCCATCACCTCTTCTGACAACGATTTCTTCCTTGCTTGGTCATCTCGGAGAAGGTATCCTTGACCCTGTTATCCAGCTGGCTCATCCATTGGTGTCTGGTGAGGGCAAGAGACCCTCCACATCCCACCTATGACAAACAGCAGCTTGGGAATGCCACAGAGCAGTCAGTGACCTGAAACTTGGCGCAACAGCTTGTGTAGTGAGGGGCAGCCACTGGGGGTGTTTCATCCTGACCCATATCAGTGAGACCCACGAGGAAATGACTTTTCTTTTTCTCTCTTATCTCACCTTGTAAGTGTAAAGACAGGAAGAGTGGGTCTCTTTCCAGGTAATGGAAGATGAAAGGAGGAAAGATCCTTTAATGCAGAGGATGAATCCTGTTTTCCCCATGCATGCAGACAATTAACAGTGCCATTTCCCAGGCTGAGGATGGTAGGTGGAAAGGTCCATTCTTCTCACGCTGAAGAGGAGTCATCCGCTCTCCTTCCTGCAAAGGACAGGCAGATAAAGGCAGCCTGGGTGACATGTCAGCCCCACACGGAGATAGAGAGATGTGCAATTAGGATGGATGTCACCAGGCAAACCTAATCCCCTCTGCCTGGGCTGGGCAATGGGCAGATTCTGTCTCCTGAGCACCCTCTCTTTGCAAAGTTGGGTTTGCAAAAGTGCAGCTGGAGCAAGGTGGTGTCAGAGAAATGACTTGGTGTAGGTCAAGAGAGGCCTGAGTGGTGAGAGCTCCACGTGTGCTGGGCTTTGGCCAGTCCATGGCGGATTCCAGAGCAGAGGTTGTCACAGCTGAGCACTGGCAGGCTGGCCCAGCTCACGGTGCTCTGGGAACCTCTGTAGCAGTAGCTTCTCTTTCCTTATTGTGAAAGTGCTTCCCACCACCCTCTTGGAAAGGGAAGTGCAACGGAACACACAAAGCCCCAGCCAGCAGGGGATAGTAAAACCCCAGTGACTTGGTGAGTGACAAAAACATCTCTGAGGTGGGTGAGGACCTGCTGCCCCTCTCTCCTCTCACTACAGGTCTTGACGACTCCTTTGACCGCAACTCTGTTTACCGTGGCTCCCTGACGCAGAGAAACCCCAATGGGAAGAACAGGAGAGTGGAGAGGCTCTTTGCGGTATGAACCAAGCCACCCAGGAGGGCTGCTGGCTGGGCCCCACATGGGACTTAGAGCAATCTGTCCCTCCCTTGCTGTCCTTGAGCCTGTGGAGCCCTCAGCTCTGGGTGTTGGCCAGTGGTGGCAGGCATGCCTGGGTATCACCCCATGAGGTCTGGTGTGTCGTAAGCCCCAGGGTGGAGGGACCAAACAAGACCTTTGGGTTCCCACTGCCTGGGTGGCTCCATGGGATGGGGCAGGTCCTCGCTCCACACAGGGGCAGCAAGAAATGTTGCCTGGTGTGTGTGTGTGCACAGTGGTGAGCTGAGGTTTCTCCCTCTGGTGCCTTGCAGAAGCCTGTGATGACCCACCTGTCCTGAGGAGAGGGGGACCCTCCTGCCACTGCATTTCACTGATGCAAGACCTCAGCGCAAAGCCTAACCTCCTTCCCCACAGCACTTGTTCTTCCTTCTCCCATCTTCATCTCTCCCTGAAGCCCTGGACAGGAAGGGAGCCAGAGGTTGTGGGCAGGAAGTGCTGGTAGCTGCCAGGGAGAGGAGCAAGGCACTGGGGTGCAGACCCATGGCTAGGGGCTCTCATGGGAGGATGCAGGCATGAGACCTTTGCTTAAGGCTGCTTTTTGGTATCAGATTAATCAAGGGGACCAGAGAGGTGCAGAGGAGTGAGCTCCTCAGAGGGAGCTGGAGGCCAGTGTGGCTTCCCAGCACGGGCACAAGGGGCAGTGACACCTTGTCAAAAGCTGTCAGTGCCTCTCCCTGCTCTTCAGCTCCTGGTGCTGACTGGGGACAGGAGCTGATGGTGCAGGATGTTCTTGGGTACCTCAGGTAGAGCAGGAACCAAGGCATCCTGGGCTGGAATTCGCATCCCAGTGCTGGTCCCAGCTCCCTGCGATGTCCCTTGGAGCATCTCCTCCCTTCCCTGAGCAGGAAAGCAGGGTGGGAGCAATGCTGGCTCTCTCCCAGTGAGCCCTTGGCCAACAGATCTTTGCACAAAGCCATGCAAACACCCACTGAGGCTTCTCACCACCATGCTTGAAGCAGCCATGACCATGTGAGGATGTGAGTGGGGCAAGGCTTGTGACAAGTGGTGGCAAGAAAGGTGGAAGAGAGGCTGGAGGCCTTCCCCTGGTTGGGGTTCAGTTGTTTTTACAGTGCTCAAAGATATCCCCTCTCCGGGTAAGGCTGTATTGGCAGGTTTAGAAGGACTCCAGAAGGATTGTGTAGGTGCTCCCCTGCAGGCTTTCCCCACCCTGCAGAGGGACTGGCCCGTACCAAGAGGCACTTTGGATGTCCCCTGTCCTGATGATGGAATTGTTAGAACCTGATAGGACCATCCAATCCTTTGGAGGGGCTCTGATGGCCATTGCGTGCTGCAGTGGCCTTGGGCTCCTAGCAGGTGACAGTGGGTTTGGTAGCACCTCCCTTAGATACCACAATTGCTTGTTCTCCTCAGCATTTAATTCTGCACATCCCAGTGGATCAGTGCCTGGCTCCATACCTGTGCCAGCGGGATGGGGAGGGGGCTGCTTTCTTTCGCAGGTCACTTGGAGGGAGGAGGTTCTTCTTAAAAGGCTTTGCTCAGTACCTGCTGGTCCCTGTTTATAGCCCCCACCTCCCTCCCTCCCCTCTGCAGTGGGTGATGCTGGAAGGATCACTCACAGCCAGAGCAGGTATGTCAGAGCAGTGCTGGCAGTTCCCCATCAATGGCTAAGCAGGCTGGACTGTTTTAGGCTGTTCCTGTGCATATGAACTAAACCCACTTGAATTATGAGCACTAGTGTGAATTTTCATGCAAATAACACTTCTGTTTAGCTTTCACAGTAGCAGAGACTCCTAACTGCCTGGAAATAGTCCTGTGGTCATCTGAGAGCAGTCTTGTTAGTCCATAGGCTGAGATTCCCAGCTGGAAACAAAACCGGTTGCTTATTTTGAAGTCAAATCATTCAAAAGGGTCAGTGCAAACCGCTGCCATTGTAGAAACTCTCCCAGGCGCCGTGGCATTACTGGGTGCACCTCTTGCTGCCCAGCCAGCCTCAGTGCCAGGATGCAGCTTCATGGCTAGCATCCTAGAAGAGAGCTCCATGAAGACCTCTGCAATGCTATGGGTTTGCACCCACCCTTCTGCTGTCAGGGTTCAGCCTTTGCCTCATCCGCATCTCTTGGTGTATCTGTTTTCACCCATAACTTTAGTCTTTCCACACAACTGCTTGGATGCTTAACCCTGAGAAGTCCTTGCAGTGAGCATCAGCAGGGCAAGCTAAGGCGTCTTTCAGGCTTTAGTCACCCATGTTGTTATTTGCTGGTTTTCTGCCCCATCTGCCTGTGTAGATTATATATATGTATGCAAAATCATGCAATAAAGCCAGTTTTGTGCCCAGAACCTGGAACCCATTTTTCAGTCTGTTCTTTCAGCTCACTCAAGCAAATGCTCCTTTCTCTTCCCATCCTCTCCTGTAACCAGCTGGTGCACTCCTCTCTTTAAACTATGAAGGTGAAAGTAGAAAGAAGCTGAATTGGTGGAAGTGAAGCAGAACAGAGGGAGAGGGTGGTGAACAGGATGGCAATATGACTTGACAGATGCTGGTCACAGAGCTGCAGATGTGATGGGCATGGGTCCTCTTCATCCCTTTCCCTGCCTTTAATGTCCCTCTGCAGCGGTTGCCCTGTGTCCAGCTTTGCTCCTGTGACTGTCCCAGCACTGGCTGTGCTCGGAGCTGATCGCGGCACGAAATGGAGATCTATCTTAGGGCAATGTCTACCCTGCAGGGTAGACGGCAGCTGAGACCTTCCCCCTGCTCACACCTCGCCAGTGACGGTGTCTTCACCATCCTGCCAACCCAGACACATCCCTATCTCAGAGTATTTGTAGTCTCAGTTATTCCAGTTTTGCCTGAGGGTGGACCTGTGTTTGGACACTGAGCAGCCCCCTGTGCTGGGGACCCAAGCTGGCTTCTCCAGCATCGTATCCAGAAGAATAAACACCATCAGAACCTCCTTCCTGGGGGTGGTTTAACCCATTTAATAGAGGAGGTCTGAAGTCCCCATGCTGTGGAGACGAGCCCCCTCCTGCCAGCCTGTGTGCCCCAACAAGTTGCCTTCCCTTCTTCTCTGTATTTAATTTTCTAGTTTCCCTAAAGCAGCCTTCTGGGGGGGGGGGGGGGGGGTGGTGGTCTGAAGGAGAAAGGGGGGTGGCACCCAGCGTGACTCGTGTGGTGGAGTGAGTTCAGGGCAGCATCACTCACCGACGCCCCGCAGCAGGCACCGAGTGAGGAGCAGAAACGTCCCCCTTGTCTGGAGTAGGAGCGGGTCAAGGACAGGGATGACCGCGTCCCCAGCGCTCCGGCTCGGGCGGCGGAAGGTGAGATGCTGGTCCCTTCTGAGTCACGAAGCTCCGGGTGCTGATTCGATGAGAGGGGCGGCGGGGAGGGGAGATGCCCCTGCTCGGTCCCGCCGGGGCTCGCCTCTGACATCAGCACAAAACTGGCCATAAAAACGGCGGGCGGCGAGGACTCCGGCTCAGACAGCGGCCGTGGGGCTCAGCGGGACGGCAGCCAGCGCCTCGCCGAGGTAAGTGCAGCCCCAGCGTGCGGAGCGGTGCTTTCCTCTCCCTCTCGTGATGCTTTTGTTGCTGACTGCCTTCCCGAGCGCTGCTTTGCCTCTGAGCGTGTGTGTGTCCCTGTGTCCGTCCGACTGGCTTACCGGCTCCCAAAAGGGGGCTGTAAAAAGTTGGTGGCTGCAGCAAACCTGAGCTCTCTGGAGCCCAGAAGGGCTCCTGCCCGGCATGCTGCAAACTCCTCCTTTGCAGGTCATAGACTCACAGAATGGCTTGGCTTGGAAAGGACCTAAAGATCATCCAGTTCCATCCGCCTGCCACAGGGTCCCTGAAAATAAAGCTGCTGCATGTCCCCGTCCTGTCCTGCTTAACACAGCTCTCCTGCTTCTGCCGCTTGCCCTGCTCCCTTGCCATGGGTGGTTGCAGAACTCAAGCCCATCACTCAGCCTGCTCTGCACTCATGGCCTTGGTGCCATAAAGCATGTTACAGGGTGCTCCCAGGTTAGCAGTCCAGCAGCCGGGTCCGGGGGTGCATACCAAGGATGCAGGGGTGGCCATGGTTCATCCAGCAGCAAAACCCATGTGCGCAGCCTTTGCTTGGTGCTGCCAGCCCTGCATTTTCATGGTGGCCCCATCCCTATCTCCTGGGCCACAGGATCCCACAGGGGCCCCAGAAGCCCCAGAGGGAAGGAGCAATGCCAGGCCTGGCACAAGGTGCTCAGCTAGGACAAAACCCTGTTTAACGACCCTGGGGGTTTGTACAACCCACGTTTGCGGGGAGCAGTTATCCCCAGAGCTGCCAGCCCACCGAAACCCCCTGCTTTTGACCAAGCTGCCCTGACCAAGCCAAACCTCTTCGCTCCCGCAGCCGTGACGGAGGCCATTATCTTTGTGGCACCATCGGGAAGCGCCAGGCACTGGGAGGCTGCGGGGCCAAGCCACAGCCGGCCGGAGAGTGCTGGGGATGAAGCTGGGGGCCGCCTGCCTGCTGTGCCTGCTGCTCGCCTGCCTGACCCTGCCCGGCGCCTGCAGCCGCCGCCACGAGCGCTCCATGGAAATCCGCAGCGAAAACAGGAGTAAGGGACCCCCCCCCGCCCCTGCCCCCAGAACCCTCTGCACCCCCAGCCTCCCCTGCCCTGGGGGGAGCGGGTGTCCCTGTGCAGAAGCAGTGGGGTTTTTTTATCCCCCTCAACCCCTTTCCCTCTCCCCTGGCATTTGTCGCCCCTTCCCCCATGGGTGCAATGCCCTGTCCTCCCTCCATGTCCTCTGTCATCCCCCTCTGATGGCTCCTTGGCTTTTGCCTTGCAGACCCGGACATCGACCCCTCCTGGTACACAGGGCGCGGGATCAGGCCCGTGGGGCGGTTCGGGCGGCGGCAGGCGCTGGACGAGGGCATCCATCCGGGGGGGGCTGGCCAGCAGCAAGCTCGTGCGCCCCCGCACCTGCACCTCCACCCCCCCCGGGGGGAGCGGAGCCCCTGAGCTGCAGCCCGCAATAAAAGCCCTTTTCCTCTCAAGCCCATGTCCCTTCCTCTCTGTCTGAAATGCAGCCCAGGGCAGTGACCCCCAGAACTGCTGATCTTGCCATGGCTTTGCAGCCTGCCCTGGCAGCGGGTGCAGTGCAGCAGAGCTGCTCTCTGTATTACATGGCATATCCCCAAAAGCCACCCTAAATATAATCCCCAGAGGGCTTCCTTTCCTAAGTGCATCCCCTGAGGTCTCCGCAGCACACCAGCACCCATGGATGCCCCCTACACCTTCATTTCCATGGTGCTGGGGTCAGAAACAGTCACTCCATTTCCATGACCTGGGTCAGATACTCCCTGGGAGCACATTGGGCCATGTCCGATGTGCTGCATGTCCCCAGATGTTCCTGCATGAGCGGTGTCCCCAAGCCAGACCTCCTCTCTGCTCTGGGGACAAGAAGAGCCACAGAGAAAGGTGACCCTCAGGATCCCTGTTTGCGGATCTGTTTCCAGGATCTCCTGGCCCAACATCGAGGGTCTAGGGTTGTTTGGGGAGGGAAGGGTTAATCTTGTTTCCCAGTTGCCCTGATGTAGGTGCTTTTAGGCAGCAAATGTGCCTTCTGGCTGGGAAGGAGCCCCTGTCCCACTTCAGGATGGCAGGGCTGGGGCTGGCAGGGTGAGGGGAGCACCAGCTCCAGTCGCTGCCACCTCCCCACCTGTGAGCTGACATCCAGGTTAGGGCAAACCCACAAACCCACCCCTTTAGGGCAAAGTTCTGTTTATTTGCAGCCTGGTGCAAAGCTGCTGGCAGGCACTGGCTCCACTCTGGGAAGTTAAACTCTCCCTCTTCAGATGGGAAGGCAGACGGAGGCGTGAACTGCAGCTGGGGTGGGAAGGCACCAGTCAGGGCTGGCGGCAGCAGTGCCGGGAGGTCCCACTCCTCTCTGGAAGCAGAACGGTGGTGGAAGAAACCCATGTGCGTCAACTCTTGCTCGAAGGCAGTGCCGGAGTTGAGGAACCCCCATGCTGGGGTCAGGTAGGCTCTGACCTCGCTCAGAGCGGGAGGATGGCGAGGCTGAGCTGCCCCTGCCCTGCTGCGTCCCGCTTGCCTTGTCACTGCTCTTCTTGGAGGCCTCACCCAGGTCCAGAGCTGCTGGTCCTCAGCGCCGGCAGCACCCTGTCCGCGCCCTGCTCTCCCCCAGGGTGACTGTTGACCTCCCATGCGGGGATGGGGCTCGTGCCTTCTCTTGTTCCCGCTGCAGGAGCTCTCGGGCTAGGAAGAAACACAAGGTTGGAAAGGGCTCATTTCTCGTGCCAGGGGCTGGGATGCAGTGGCTGTCCTGTCCCACCCCAGGGGAGCCACTGGTGACCGCCACTGTTGTCCCATGGTAACTACGTTAGCTCTCTCCTGAACAGCTATGCTGGGGACACCATTACACACAGAGTGGATACTAAAGCAAAAGAGAATTGTGGTTTTGGGAAATGACATGAAATCCATCTCAGATGTTGGAGCATCCTGGGATGGATCTGTTCATCCTTCTGTCCAGAGGTGTGACACTTTTCACTGAAACCATGGGCTGCTGTGGCTGTGACCATTGCAGTTGCTGGATGTGGCACAAGCTGGACCAGCCAGGAAGAAGATCTTGGTGCCAAACACAGGCAATGAAATGGGTCAGCTTTGCAGGGGGGAGGATATTTGCAGCGTTGAAGCAGAAGTTTGGGACCCGTGCACACAGCTCTGCTCTCATCTGAAGCCACGACACTACTCACCTATGGCCATAAAGATATCATTTACTTGGTAGTTGGATTTTGCAGATGTCTCCATGAACAGGAGGCCTCTGGTCCTTGCAAACTCTTCCCCCTCCTAGGTGGAGACAAGCAGTTATTCCCTCAGCCGCTTGTTCAGTTACAGTGGCAGTTCATGGAAGGTCAGGAATTGCACAGGGACTTTGGAGGTGTCTGAAAGCCTCGTAGATTCTTAGTTTTGCTAGGACATATCCCAGTGCTTGCTGGTGAGGGGTGAAGAGCAGGTGTGGGAGCTCACCCCAAGCACTCACCTCGGTAGCGACTTCTCGCTCAGCAGCAAGATCCACCTTGTTGCCTACCAAAGCAATGACAATTTCATCAGGAAGGAATTCCTTCTCCAGGTCCTTCAGCCACAGCTTTGCTCTGTTGAGTGTTTCCTGGAGAGATGAAGACAAAACCACTCAGGGATCTGGTTTTAATTTAATCCTATTCTCTCAGGCATATGTACCTATGGGTAGCACCAAACCAAAGCGGGTGAGAGAGATGTGGTGAGGAGACTGAACTGAATGAGGCAGAAGTTCTTCCCTGTGAGGGTGCTGAGGTGCTGGCACAGGGTGCCCAGAGAAGCTGTGGCTGCCCCATCCCTGGCAGTGTTCAAGGCCAGGTTGGACACAGGAGCTTGGAGCACCCTGCTCTAGTGTGAGGTGTCCCTGCCCGTGGCAGGGGTTGGAGCTGGATGAACTAAAGGTCCCTTCAGACACGAATTGGTCTGTGACGCTATGATTCTATGACTTTGATTGCCATCTCTCAGGGAAACAAGTCACAAGCCCTCAAACACTTTTAAGGCTAAATCAGCCTTGGATAGGATGCACTCATTCTGCACAGCATCAAAAATCACCCCAGGGTGGTGGCATGGGCCTACATGGGCAGGGACAGCCCCCGGCGCATCCCAGGTGGGATGTTCACCTTCTCAAGTGGTACTCCTGTATCTGGACACCTGCCCTGGCAGTGCTGCTGCAGCAGGGCTTAGAGCAGCATCCCCTGCCTTACCTTGTTGGTGATGTCGTAAACAAGGAGAGCAGCATGGGCGCCCCGGTAATAGAGGTGGCACACACTGTGGTACTTCTCCTGGCCTGCTGTGTCCCAGATCTCCAACTTGACCGTGGCCACCTCCATGTTGAGCATCTGTGTGAGGAAGGAGCCTGCAGGGAAGGTGCACGTTCACTTGCAGGCAGAGCAGAATGCTCAGATTTGCTGCTGTGAAGTCAAATCCCTCCTGAGGGCCAGTAAAGGTGCTCTAATGCACAAAACTGCGGTGGGTTGCTCATCAGTACTGGCACTGTTGATGGGATGGCGGGGCAGCCTGTGGCAGGCTGGGAGTCCTTCCTGGCAGCAGCTTTGGGTGGATGCACACCAGTTCTGGTGTCAGATAGCTCTGAGCCCTGCAGAATAGCCCTCAGATACAGAGCCACTTCCACCTTGCTGGTGCGTCAGACCTGTGGGAGCTGTGAGTAGAAATATCCACTGAAAAGGGTCACACTACAGGGAAGCCTCCGTCCCTGCTCTCAGGGAGCAGATGGCCACTTGTGGACCAGCCAGAGCCAAAGCAGAAGAACAAGGGGAGCAGCTCCACAGTGCCTTGCTCTCCTTCACCAGTTAGCTCTTCCGACTGCAGGTGGGACCTCAACCTTTGTGTCTGCTGTGCCCTTCTTAGGGCAAAATCCAGGTGTATCATGTAAAATTAACATCTATAATGTCTAGGTGCTGCAGGAAGCTGTGCTGATGTGAACATACAGGGCAGGCAGCTTCATGTCAGCAGACATGTTGGCTCAAGGGAGGTTTTAGAGGGAGCAGAGCTCTCACCTTGATGATGGAGACCATCGGGAGATGCAGCATGAGCATGCACGTAGCCTGCCTTCAGACACAGGCTGCTCAGCATGGCCTGTCAGGTCAGCGTGCACAGGAGCAGATACTCTGCTCTTTGGCTGTGGGGCACAGCGTGGCACTTGCAGCCTGGCCATGGTGTGGGGAGGTCTGGAGGAAGGAGGCAATGCTGGTAGCCTTCCATCAGGCAGTGCTGAGGGACCCTGCTGCAGCTGCCCTGCCTGCACCCAACCTCCCTGCGCCAGTGGGACACTGGGGCTGCGGCAGCTCTCCTTGGCAGAGGCTGTCCTTGGGTGTCTGAAAGCTGCGAGGGCAGCACAGGACCAAGCGTGCAAGGGGCAGATGAGCTGTGCAGCTGGACCCCAGTTTCACTCTTTGCTGCTGCAGAAAGTGGTGTTTGGTGCCTCCAAACCACGTCTGGACATGGCTTTGCTCATAGCCTGGTGCTGAGGAATAGGGGCTGCAGAGAGCTGGAGGTGACAGCAAAGGGGGAGGTCTGTCTCTGGGTGTGAGATATGTGGTGAAGGGAATTAAGGCAACACCCTGATAGGGGTGATGGATGGGCTGCTGATGGGGGTGATTAGGCAATCAAGGGGAGGCATGTTGCCTCAGTGGGTGGAAGAAGGAATGATGCTAAGGTTCCGTTCTGCCCTTGCACAAGAGCCACAGTCCTTGGAGCAGCACATCTGAAGGTAATTGCATGTAATAAATACACCAAATAAGAATAGGGCTGCCCCCACCCCATGTATGGTGGCTGCACCAGGTAATTTGGCTGCAGTCTCACCTCCCCTTCTCTCAAGAGTATAAATTGGGCAGTTGAAGCTTGCTATGGTAGGGAGTGAGGATGTGATCCTGTTGTGTAGATGGTGGGCTTGCTTTTCTCTCTAAAGCAGAGGTGCCTCTTTGGTAAGATTTGCACTTCTGACTGTGGCACAACACCTGGGTGAAACTGAATTTACTGAATTACCAATTGGTTTGTTTGTTGGGTTTGTTTTTCCAATATGAGCTCAATTACTCACTGTCTGGCTTTGGGTTTTAGTGCTACTGCAGTAAGTGAATTTATCAGTGGCAATTCTGAATCTGTATTTCTGGTGCTTTATGTTTAAAAGTGGGTTTGTGCTACTGCAAGATGTACCAACCAGTTCTGCTGCATCCCACCCTGCTATAAGGAAGGGCATCAGGCCTGGTCTTGTGTCTGGAGCCATCAAGCTATTGAAGCCACTCACATCCCACGGTTGGCAGTGACTCCTTGAAGTCATTTTTCACATATCGGTAGGCCAGGCTTGACTTTCCCACTGATGTGCTCCCCAGCAGAACCACCTTGTAGGGGTAAGTTGGATGAATCCCCCCCGGGGAGGTGCCCAGCGATTCTTCCTGTGCCATGCCCTGTAAGGAAACCATTCAATGCGCATCTGCAGTGATCAGCCTGTCAGCTGAGCCTCCTGCATCAACTCCTGACTGGTGGTACTGGGGCAGGTGGGGCATTCGAGCCTATTCTAACCTCAAAATAGGCTAGAATAAAATCATTAATCTTCTGAATTGAATTTATTAAGTTAAAATACCTGCCACTGCCAGTAACGACCAGAGGGGGGAGATCTTTAGAAAGAAACTATGCAAGTGAGAAGCCTTCTTCTTGGACTGGGTGCATCTCCTGCATACTGGAAAAGTTGATTGCAGATGGACATCACTTATGGGTGTGCCTTGCTCCTTCCCCAAAGTGCTGTGAAGAGCTTAGGCTTATGTCCCACAGTTACTGTGGGTGCTGGTCAGAAGTTACACCAGGAGAGCCTAACTCAGGCTGCAGGTGATCTTGGGTACAGAGGTGATGCTGCTGCCAGTTTGCTAAGGACACTGCCCAGGGAATGGCTGTGCACCTCCACAGCTGATGAGTTTTGTGTCAGCTCTGCTTCAAGTCAGCATGCTGCTCGCCAGGGTGAAAAAGCCAGGACTGAGAGGACCTGGCTCAAGCAGCACACGGAGCACATGGCGGTGACCAGGGAACGGCAGGAGAGCACTGCCCCAGATACAGTGGTTGCCTCAAACCTGATCTGAAAAGAGCGGCTGTAGAGTGCTGGCTGTACCCTCGGAAGGGATGGTGGGTGGGAGCCCTCCTGGGTGGCACATGTGCCCCACTCCCAGCCTTGAGCTTAAGGAACAGACACTACCCTGCTGTCCTGCAGATAGCCAAAGCTTTGCCCTGGCTTTTCCTTACAGGGCTCCTCCTCCAATCTCTGCTCACATGGGGAGCTGTAGGAAAAGAAGGTTCATGCAGAGCTTGCAAAGGAAGGGTCACAGGGGGTTGGGTTGAGCAGAAGGGTGTGAGAGGACCTTGCAAGCACTTATCCCATATCACATACAGCAGCAAAGGGGAAATACGCCACCAGCAAGCATGTGACTGTGTGCAGAGATGGGATGTGCCTTTATATAGATCTGATCTAACACCCAGAGGCAGCAATGGAGCTTTGTGAAGGATGCTGAAATGTTTGTGCCCTACTGTTGTTCTCCACCTGTGTGCCCTGATGCCCTTGCTGCTACCCCATGCCAGATGTAGAGTCTCCCATGCCTGGGTGAACACTGTTGGCATGGGGTGCTGCCCTCTGTGTGCTTTTGAATAACTCCCTGGTCAGCCAGACAGCGCAGGTCTGCAGGACGTGCAGGAAAGAGTCAGTGCCATTACTCCAGCTTCTGCCTGGGGCTTGCAGGATGTGGTGTGCAGAACCTGCAAATGAGCAAGGCATATCTCTATAAAGACACCTGAGAGTGGCCCTGCCCAGGGCAGTCTCTGGAGCTCACTTGTCTGACAAAAGCCTCTTGTTCCTGCACACTGCTCATCCCACACATCTCTTACTTTGCCCATCTTCCCCTGCAATCTGGCAGGCTCCAGGCCTTTAATCACTCTCCCTTCCCTGAGTTGTTACCAGAGTAGGCTGTCATTAAGATCATTCCTCAGTGCTGGGGGAATCCAGGTCTGTATCTTTAGACAGAGGTGGTTTTTCTGCTCAGTGAGATGCGCTTTCATCCCCCTAAAGACCAGGGGTAAAACCCTCTCCTGCAGTTCATACAGCCCAGTGATGAAGAGCAGGGACACACTTTGTACAGCACAGCCTGTTAGGGCTAGGTTATATTTTAGGTACAGCATAGGGTGCTCCTTATGGTATTTAATTACATATGTTTGCCTCCCTGTAGGCCTAGAGGTCCTTTCTGGGCACTTACATTGGTTACTGCTGCTAATAAGCCATAAACCTCTCTAGGGAAGCAAGAAACTGCATGAAAACATTGTCCAAATTCAATTTCTCATGATTTCCCTCTGCTGCTCTCTGTATAGCACTAAAGGCTGCATTGATGCTTGAACACAGGTCCCGAATCAGTCCCCAGAGAACTAATCCAACGACAGAAACTTCCTTGGAAGCTTTTCTTACTAGTGAGCACCTATTGGAGATGGAGAGTTTTGCCAAATCTCACTTGAAACAGCGTCTTTCCCATGTTAAGAAGCAGAAGGTGAGTCTCCCTTTCAACCTGCGGAGAACAGCAAGGAATAAAGACAAGTGGCTTTACTCCAACTCAATGAAAATAGGATTTAGGGAAAACTGTTTCCTTTGCCTTTTTTTGTTTGTTTGTTGAAGGAGTTCACAGAGTAAAACCTTGTGCTCACTGGCTAATGGATGATGGGGAAGTGCTCCAGACGCCTCACATGGCTGGCAGTCACCCTTCTGTGGCTGCCCTGGGGAAGAGCTTGTCAGTGAGACCAGGGTTAGGGTTACAACTGGCTCTGCAAATGCAGGATGCTGCTCCGGCCGGGTCACTGATCCCTGCTCCAGGAGCAGATAATGGTGCTGGGGCCTCACAGCGAACAGCACCCCTGCTCTTTCAGCTGGAGCCTGTGCTGCCAACAAAGCAGAAGCTCATTCTTCACCTGGAAACCCCCCTGACTTGCCTGGGCTAACTGAGTACATCCAGGAGAAGTATTTAAAGCACTTCCCTGCTGATTCGTGTGAGTTCAGCCCCAGCAGAACACATCTGCATGGCAGACAGCTCCTGTCAGGGGAACTACCACGTCTGATTCGACTCGCTACAGACTTTAAAGAAGTCACCGATGCTTCTGTGCAGAATGGCTTTAGCACATTTTCCCATGCAGGAAATGCTGAGGGGTAACTTTAACTGGGACTGCTGGATGCTGGATTTTGGGGCTTTAGCTTGGCCCTGGCAAAGAATAACTTGTCAATTTCGGGAGAACAGCTGGGGAACAGCTGAGGTGTTACCAGTCCTGTCCTCCTGCCTAGAGGCCATGCTGAGCGGCAGGGAAAGCTGAACCTGCTCAGATTCAGTATAAAGAGACTGAGATTAGACTAATATCAGTCAACTGTAAAATACCCTGTTTGTGGATTTAATCTCCAAATACAGCTTAATATTTGTGACCACTGTGTCTTGCAGCAGATATTCAGGACAGACTTGACTCATCTTATACTCACCTAGGAGGTGACACTGAAATGGCCATGACAGATCATTTCTCACTTCCTAAAGCAGGATGAAGCGTCATTGTGCCCAGGAAATTGTGCTCGCAGCCAGCCCTGTTCCTCTGTCACAATGTCTCCTACCTCCTTCCCGTGGGCAATGGGTGGGCATGAGGACACAGCTCTGATCAGCGTTAACCACTTTTCCCTATGGAGCCCACTGTTTTAGTGCAAATCAACTTAAGGGCAATCTGTTTGCTGGGTACAGCAGCAGCGCTGGATCAGTGATGCTACCTTTGAACCACCTGCTCTTGCTGTTTCTAAGAAGGAACCTGACAAATCTGGTCATGAGGGTGACTCAGTTGTTTATAATTAGCAGGAAAGTGAACTTTACCTAAGGAGCAGCCTCTCAAACTCTCATGGGCATAGAAATTAGTAATAAAACCCAGAAGAGTGGGGCAGCAGAGCAGGTATTTGCTCTGGAATGCAACCACAAGGGCTTGGCTTTTGCCACTCAATAAATCAGTATCTCTGAAGTATATTTAACCTGGGGAGGGGTATTCTGGTATATTCACTGTTGGGCGATAAGACTTTTATTCCCAAAGGAAAACAGTGAAGAAAGAAAAGAAATGCCCACCTTTGGGGATGGAGCTGCTCAGAAGTGGTATTTAAGACTCTGTTTAACTTCCTGGGAAATTAATGATGTTTAAGTCTAATGATGTCAAATTGATGTCTAAGCTTTTCTACACAAGCTCTAAGAAGATCCTAAAGCCATTAAAGACACTTGCTGATTTTCTGCAGGGGTACAGCAGTGAACAGGGACCACAGTTAATAGGACTCCAAAGTAGATTTTCACAGGTATCCAGCTCTGCAAGTTTTGGACATGATGCTTTAGGTTCTTTCAGATTTAGTTTTGTTCCTCCCCCCCCCCCCCCCGGATAGTGGCCATGCACCTACCTCCCCAGTTAACTTCAAGTATTCAGCTCAAAGCCCTTCTCTGGTTTTGGGAGCCTCCTCCTACCTTCTTAAAGCTCTCATGGTGCTGGTGTAGGTGCGCAGCTGCTTGGAAAGTTCATTTAAGCCAAGGCTACACGGGGGTATGAAAATCCCAACTGCAAAGGCTTGTACATAAACACTGTTAGATTTACACAGCACTTATTTCTCAACACAATCAGCTCTCCTCGAAGCTAAGGGGAAGAGAATAAAGGCCATTACCTGTGCAGCCAGTTAGTGACCCTTAACCAGCAAGGAGAGAGCTTTAGCAGAGTGGGTTGGGGAAATAAGCGATAAACAGAGGCTGCCCTGGGCTATGGATGAGACCAAGTGTTCGGCTAAGACCTTAGCTTCAGCTCCTCAGCTGCCAGAGAGGATGGGGTAGGGCAGAGAGCTTCCTGAGTCTCCCTAAAGCCCTCTTCTCTTGGACAGGGAGCCACCGAGGACGGTGCCACCCTCCCTTCTGATGCCTCTCTGTGGCTGGGATGCAGGGCTTCTTCCTGATGGGACGTTGGGAGTCCTGGGCCTGTCTGGGAAGTGCACCCTGGGGGTCGTGGCTGCGGCTGGGGTCCTGCCCTGCCCTGCCCTGCGTGGAGTCTTCCACAGGGGCACCGTTACCTTCCTGAAGAAGCCTTGCTGCGCTCCCGGCTCTCCAGTCCGTGCCGTCGGCTGGTGTCCGGCTGCCCGAGCCCTTCTGCGCCCGGGCAGGTAAGAGTGAAGCCAGGCAGCAGCTCCCAGGGAGCGGTGCCAAAGGTGAGAGCTCAGTGAACCTTAGACCCGCTGCCGAGATGGGTGAGCCGGGTCCGCAGGGCTGCCGCCACGGTGAGAGCAGCGGGCGGCCATTCACCTGCACCCGATCCCTGCCTCTGCCCTTCCTGCTCCCCACGCTGGGGTTTGGCCATGGGGTGGATGGGGGGTGCATGGATGGGAGGGTGGGGTTTCCCGGAGTCTCAGAGTTGGAGCCAGCCCAGCTTCCCAGCGCATGGGCAGTAGCAGCAGCCGCACCTCAGCACTGGAGCTTGAGGTCGGGGACCGTTCCTGTAACACAGCAATGTCCGCTGACGCACACTAGCCCTGGCTTTGGTCTTGTGCCGGGGTACGGGCTCGGATAACTTGGGTATTGATGCAGTGATTTGCTTGCAGGAGCGTGGCTGCTTTACCAGCTGGTGGGAGACAGCGTGCCCGCTTCTCTTGCAAAGCACTTCAGCAGATGAGCTGGGGAGGTGCAAAGGGAGCAAAAACTGAGTGCCTGGGTTTTACTGCCTTTTAATTAAGGTAATAGCTGGTTGCCACAGGCAGCTGGGGCCTGGTGCTTTGGAGAAGGCTGCTCCTGTTAAAGCTCAAGTATCTTGAGAGAGAAATCACAGCGTGTTAATGCATCAGGGTAACAGGTCTGGAGTGAGAACTGGATAATTAAAAAGCTAAATGAAGATAGCTTTTGTGTGTCTGCCACTCATCACGGTCAATGTGTTTCCTTCAAGTAACAGCTCCTGTAGCTTTCTGGAAGTGAAACAGACTTTACAACATCTAATCCTCAGTTACAGGGAGCAGAGTGAAAAACAGGAGTCCTACAAGCAAGCTTGAAATCATGTCTTCCCGGGTTAGAAATGAAGAGCCTGGCAGGATCATGGAGCAGGTTCTCCTGGAAAGCATGCTAAGGCACACAGAGAAAAACAAGCTGGTTGGTGAAATTTAAACAGGGGAAGTTCAGGTTAGATCTAAGGCAGAAGCTCTTCCCGGTGAGGGTGCTGAGGCGCTGGCACAGGGTGCCCAGAGAAGTGATGAATGCTCCACCCCTGGCAGCATTCGAGGCCAGACTGGACAGAGCCTTGGGCGACATGGTCTGGTGTGAGGTGTCCCTGCCCATGGCAGGGGGTTGGAATTGGGTGAATTTTAAGGTCCTTTCCAACCCAAACCAGTCTGTGTCCTGTGACTGCAAGGCCTGGCTGCTGCTGCTGCTCGATTACTTCCCATTTCTATGCTGAAATGCCTTGTAGAGATGCCAGATAGCTGCACAGATTTCATATGGTACCTGTGCCCTTCCAAGTGGAATCACTATGAGAGGTTATGGTCTGTGAGCCACATCAGAGTGTTTTCTGTTTCCCTTTCTTTGGGAATGTGTCTATGCATGGGTTTGCACCATCACAACAAAACTGGCTTGAGTACACCCACAAATGCCTCCAGCCTAAGAGCCAGTCTTACCCTGCTTGCAGCCTTTTTGCCAGAGGGAAGGAAAGTGTTTTCCTTTCCAGGTCCCTTTAACTTGTTTCACAAGGCTGTGCTGTGAAATAAGCTGACTTAAAGCCTTATTTTTTTTTTTTTTTTGAGGGCTTTGGAGAGTTCCTCAGTGTGAGTTTGTGTGACCCTGTGAGCAGTCACAATGGCACAGCAGAGAGGTAGAAAGGTGTTTCAGGGCCTGGAAAGGGTTGGGCACGTGGATACACTTGTCTGCAATTGCTGCAGCAAGAATCCTTGCCCAAAGCAATGAGGGATTGTGAAAGGCAGCTTGCTCCCATTTACAAGCTGTGGTAACATCATGCACCTGAACTAGGCACTGAATTCTTAGAAAATGAGGCTCTCAGTCTTGGCTGGGAGGCTTTGAAGCCTTATGAAAGAATTGCTTTGCAGCTTCTAAAAGAAACTTCATTTCCAATTTTCACTGCTGCAATAAGCATCCATCTCATGCTCTATTATTTTCTTAGCAATCTCATCTACCCAAGCAGATGTCTCAGGTGTCTTTGTTTAAGGGCCTTTATAAAGGAGATGGTTTAAATGAGATCCCCGCACAAAGCGCTATGGCCTGGCTGGTGCAAGTAGCCTGGAGCCACGGGAGCGTTTCCAGTTCCAGTTCTGGGCTGGGATCTCCTGGGCGGGACCTACTCCGGCTCCCGTGGAGCCAGACCCCACTAGATGGCAGTGGGGTTTAAGACAGCAGGGATGCAGGCCGGTCTCATTCCTTGACCGGGCGACGGGACAGAGAGCAGTCAGCGAGGGTGGTGGGAGGGACAGACGGAGGTCTCCTGCACGAACTGGATCTGGACAGCCAGCTTTGATTTGGGTGGGCTCTGTTCCCCGAGCAACGGGGACTTGGGAAGCCACACTGTCCATTGTCTGAGAGATGGGTGTGAGGAGCTGAAATGGGGCTCCATTGTCTCAAGGAATGGTGTGAGGAATTGCTGTCCATTATCTCAAGGATTGTTGACATATGTGTGCAGTTGAAGAGCTGGCTGCAGGACCTGGAATGCATGTGTTCCACCAGGAATGTGCAGTACATGACATTAAGAACAGAGGCGCTTACCCCTAACATATTATAAAAGGGGAAAAAGGTACTTGCTGTGGGGCCACCCACCATGGAAGACAACCATGAGCCCTCAGGATGCCACTGGATCCATGGTGGTGACTATCCCTCTCTGCACTCCAAAAGTTTGCTTAATTTCTATGCTTTTTCCTGATCTGTCCTATTGCTATTCTTTTTTTATATAATTATCTTTCTATAATCAAGTGCCCAATTGCAGTACTTGGCCTCATTGGTGTCTTAATTTCACTCTGGGATCACAAACAGAGTATTTCCAACACTGGGTTTTATCCAGTTGGACCCTGACGGATGGGTCTGGCCACAGGGATGGTATGGGTCAAACACTCCGGCCCAGCAATCTGAGCACCTGAAACCCCATTGCAGACCTTCCCATTGCTTCACCTCTTTGATTTATTGATTTTTAGCTGTGAAGGAAATGGTGACATTTCAGCTGGGCACAGGAACACCAGAACAAGTGAAAATAAGATCCCTAGATTAAGTATGCAAGAATAATTCGAATAGCCTCTGCCTGTTGTGTAGTTTCAGGCAGGCTGCTTTTCCTTCCCCCTTCTCTGAGTAAAAGGAGGTACAAGGACACAGATCTTCCAGGGACAGCCTGGGTCTTCCTGCAAGGCTCTTTTTCAGTGGCTGGGTAGCACTTGGTTCCTCCTGACTCTGGCTGGCGTGAGGAAGCATTAGCTCATGGATGTGAGCACTGTAATAAATCATCCCTTGCTTAAGGAAGAGAGGTTGGGTGGAAAGGGCACCAGGGTCCAGTAATAAGGCAGTACCCTGAGCAGAAAACAAAGCCTAAAACCTCAGCATTGCCACTTGTCTGCTGTCTGCCCGTGGGAAGGGTTATTTTGTCTCCTCTGCCTTGTTTCTCCTGCTCCCCTCGGCTCACCATCTGGGTTTATGTGTGTTCCCCAGTGTGCTCTGTGCAGGCAGCCCAGCGCACGAGGTCTGATCTCCATCGAGGCTCCTGCGCTGCTGAACCAACAGTAAGGCTAACTGCTCAGCCTCAGCTTAAGCGGTTTTGGACCCCTGAGATCCCTCAGTACCATGAAGCTGCTCCTGAAAGGTCAGTTTTCATCCAAAACACACCCATTTTTTTCTAATTCGGTTTTAAGAGTGTTTCAAGAGCATGGCTGTGGTCTTGGCACTGCTGCTCAGCAGAGCACTGTGCCCCTTGCTTGGGTACCTCAAGGCTCCTGTTTTCTGCTTGCAGCACAGTGCGGCTGCACTGTCTTGCATGGGGACAGGCGGCTGAGACTTCATTCCTGAGTACGGTTGGTCTGAGCCACAGATACCCGAGTGTCTGAGCTGCATGGATCATCCCATAGTGCTGCTGCCTGCCTTGCCCTTGCCTCTTGCTCTGCAGTAAAGGTCTGAAAACACAAGAGGCTTTTCTGGTGGGTTTGTTGGTGGTGGTGGTTTTGGTTTGGTTTGTTGGTTTTTTTTGTGTTGTTTCGGTTTTTTTCCCCTGCTGAGGGGTGTAGAGGAGCAATAAGAAAAGAACAACAGTGTTATTTCTATTGAAAGTGCTTTGTGACACTGTTCTGGCCTAAACCACAGAGCTGGGGTTTGCTAGATCTGCTCTAATGTTATACTTGCACTGACTGAAGCTGCAGCAGCAAGGGTAGAGCCGTGTGAGCTCAGTAGACATGGTGGCCTGAAAATCCTTGTTTGCTTTTTCAGAAAGCCACGTATCTATAATGTGTGTGCATATGTATGCAGGCATTTTAGAAAGTATGGGCTGCATATGTGATAGTGGCTGAATCCTGCTATTGTCTTGTGCCCTACTCCAGTGGCTTTAGGGCTCTGGGCTGCACTGAAACACCCACAGTGGCCACAGGTCACTGCCAACCTGATACAAGCATCTGCTGCTGCAAACTGCTTTCTCGGTAGGCTCTTATGGGCTGCCTCTGTATTAACAGGCTTCCTGAGAGCATTGCCTGTCATCTTGATGCAGGTGCAAAAGCAGCATTTGCTATTGTGAGCTCTGACTGGACAGAAATGAGGGTATGGTCAGATTTAGGCAGCTGGCTTTGGGCATGCAGATCCCAGAATTGATGGTCATAGGAATGTGGCTTTTATTATGACCTTGGCTATGTGATTTTGGCTCCTAGGCCAGCTGTAGGACAACTTGTCTCTGCATTGCCAGCTTCAAAGCAGCTTGTGTGTCAGTATATATAGCATGCCCTGCTTTTGAGATGTAACTAGTTTGGTCTAGCAGGTACTGCTATAAATGAGTCCACCCATGGTCCCGATCCTGCTCTTGCAGAGGAGCTCTCCTCACTGTGCTCCTTGGAGCAAGGCTCCACAATGCTGAAAGCTGGTCTGGGGAGCCCTCAGCCATGCTTTGAATGGAAGTGCTTTTTCTAAGCATCCTTTTCTTTGCTGTTTCTCCTTTTCTGTGCATGCAGTAAGATCAACTAGAGTTCAGCTCCTGAGACCTGAAGACTCAGAGCAGTCCAATATTGATGTTACAGGCAAGGTTTGTCACTGCTGCAATGGAGCATTGGAAGATCATTTTGTCAGTTTTGAGAGGAGGAAGGGTTGTGTCTTTGTTAATGAATAAAGATTGGGCTCTTCCCTGTTCCACTGATAGAGAGTTAAGAAATATTTTGAGCATTAGTGGAGTTGTAATGATGAACAGATCATTTACACAGAGGCTCGAAACTGAGCGTGCTGTGAGCCACTTTGGGCTTCTAAAACACTAGTCTTCCTGTATTAATTATTAACATCACTAAAACACCCCAGAGATTAGCATGGAAACATTAAACAAGCTTCATATTAATGACTCCCAGATGATAAGTGATGATGAAGCATGTGTTAAAGACCAGTGAGGGAAAATAACTACTGACTACAATAAACATATTAAGTATAGTGGCGTTAAATTACAAGAAGAATACAAGTGTGAACCACAAGAAAGGCTTTCCAATAGCACTGCCCAAGGTAGCAAGGCATTTAAAGAGACAGGTAATACTGTTTACACCTTTCAAATTACACTTTGACAACAAACAGCCTTGAAGGACAGGGATGTGCTGAGGTGAGAAACGTCTGCCACACACCTCCTTGCTGCTGTGCTTTGGCTAGAGACTGCTGCAGTCAGTGGGTAAACCTGCACTGATTTACCTGCTAGTTCAGGACTTAAGAGATGCTACGAACAGCCTCCACTGACCCAGCTGGAGGTGGGGTGCAAAGCGATTTAGTCAATGCTCCCTATTTGTGCATGGGTTGGTTCTTGCTGTGTGTCTAATAAGTAAATTGCAGCTTTTGTGGCTTCTTGTAGTAAAAATGCCTGTATCAAACATTTTGCTTATCTCAAACTTTATGTTCTCTTTTACTCAGCAGACCTTGGCCAGGACACCCCCTGTGAGTCCAGCCTACCTTACCAAAAGAGCTGTGATGCAAAGACCTTTGCTTCCTGAAAAGCCTGGAAACAAAAGAAACAGTTCTGTGAAGTAAGAGCTACCTTTGTCTAATGAGGGGCAGGTTGTGCAGCATTTTACATTGCTAAAGCACTTAAGCAGCTCTTCCACATGCCTGCTCTGCTGCCTGCCATAAGCTCCTTGTGCTGCTTTTTTGCTGGTGGGGATATACGTTTGGGATGGACCTTGACCTCACTGGTAAACCTGGTGGTAACTGGCCAGCTGGCTTAAACTATTAGGCAGGGACCAGCACATGCTTACAGAGCGATCACACATGTTCCCTTACGAACTAGGCTAAAAATGGCTCTAGGCGGTACCTTCCTATGCAAGAGCTACAGAGGAGCTCACTGGCAGCCAAAAGTTGCTCTCAGCTCAGTAATGCCCCCAGAAGTGTTTCATCTGTCTGTGTCTGTGAGACAGCTGTAATGAATGCAACTGAAAGTGGTTTACCAGTGCTTGGAAAGAGAACTATTTAAGCAACACTGCCTAGCAATGACTTGGAAAGTGCCTGTGGGTGTGAATATAACGTTATTTTCCCTGAAGTCCCCACCCAGCTTTTGGATGCACAGTACAGCCATGTTCAGAACGCATTTGATGATGGTTTTTACCTCTCCGTGCTTTGTAGCAGGCTGGTGGCCACATTGTAGTCTTGCTATTTTGAGGTCACATCCAACTGTTTGGCTGGTTTTCAGCTGGTTTTTGGTCTTGTGCCCTGGGCGTTACAGACATGGTCTGTAAAGGCACAAGAACAGAAATTATTCCATCGGTATGAGCCTGAGCAACCTTGTTTAACATGAGCCACTGCCTGAAGAGTAGCAAAGCAGTCAGCGTTATGCAGAGGTAGAAATAAGTCATCTGTTGCAAATCAACTAGGGAAGAGAGGTAGAAATAAGTCATCTGTTGCCAATCAACTAGGGAAGAACAAAGATGCCTCGAGGGGGGAACCGTTATCTGCTGTTACCTGGAGCAACACCCTGTATAATTGAAAATTGTATTAAAGATTATTTTGGGAATTTCTAATTAGTTGAATGGAGCCACTTGTGCTCAGGATGTTTCAGAAACCTAAACTAGTAACTGCCCAAAAGAGGCCACCGCCAAGGAGCGTCATTCCTGCCTTTCCTCTCTGCCACCACAGCTACAAGGTCAGGGAGGATGAAAACTTCTGCAGAAATTAGGTTGGGCAATAAAGGCAGAGCCTGACAATCCTTGGGGAGATGCCACTGCCTGGCCCTACATGGCTTAAGGCTGGAACCCCTGAAAGGAGCAATGATATACTGAGTAGCTATCCTTAGGGAAGTGCACAGTTAGGAAAGGTGGAAGGCAAAAGTAGGGAAGAGGTTTGTGGTTGAGACCACTCTGTTTCTGCCTCTGGCATTGGTTTCCAGCCTAGTCCTTGACAAGTCATTCAGTGGCTATGGGAGTTGGTGGTTCTAGATGCAAGCACACGTTTTTCTCTCCGTCCAGTTTTGGGTACTCCATGCTGTACTTATTTATCTACTTATTTCTACATGCAGCTGAAACTGAAGAGTTCTGTAGCAACTCACTGTGTATGTGTGTGGGAATTATCTCTTTTGTTTCTACAGTTGGAGGAAAACGAAACACTGGAGAATTTGACAGCATTTGCCTGGCTGTTTTGGCTCTTTGTTGGTGGAGAACAGAGGAGCTAATTCCTTCACATTCTTACAGGGAAGGACATAGAGGGTTTTAGTGCTGTAATAATCAATGCTGCGGAAAAGCCTACAGGGAAACCACAGAGCATGGCAACTGCTTCAGGGCTGGGATGGGGTGAAGTAACTAAGGGATGACTTGGCTTGAGGGTGCACAGCCAGGCAGAAGGCAGGGACAGCGTGCTAAGCAGATGACTCAGTCCCACATGCCATCCATCAGTCACTGTCATGGAAAAACAGGAATGCTGGGGATGCCAAAATGTGTTATGACTTAAAATCAGATGTACCAATGCTAACACACTGTAACATCTGAAGTGTTTTGCCTCATTTCGTCTGAAGTTTTGTTATCGTTATCTTCTTTCACTTCCCGGTTTAGGCAAACTTCTTTGTTTTAGGAAACAATAATGACCTCCCTTCCTGCCCTGTAAGTGATTATCACAGCTGGAATTTGAAATCCTTTAGCACCAGCACAGCTTGTTTTAGGTGAGCCAGGAAGTATTAGCTGACACCCCTGGTTTGCTGCTGTCCTGTGTAGGCGGGTGATCAGAGAGGTGCAAGGGGATGGGGTAGCAATGAACAGCTTCAGCTCATAATGCAGAACCACGAGACATCAGACACAGGTGCTCTTCCTTCTGATGTGAAGTGGTTGGAACTCTTCCCTGAAGATAGATGTGTCAATTTTTCATTTTGCTATAAAATAGGCGAGTGCAAAATACCTCTCCCCTGACAAGCATGAAAGATGGCTGGAAGGAGAGCATAGCTAAGTTCTGCTGTGCTTGAGAAAAGGAATGTTTTGCCTCTGATTTGCACTTTGGATGAATCTGGATGGATTTCCACAGGGACAACAAACAACACCTCCTTTCCCCTCTTCCACTCCAGCTGAGGGAGTTAAACTGTGATGTGGTTTCACATAAGCTTTTCCAAAATGATGTTCATATGCCATTTTATGGAAAAGTATGACTAATTAGGACAAGCACTTGGTCTGCTACAAACAATTGGTTGGGTTTAGACCATGTGTTGTGTCTATGTTTTACTGCAGTCCAAAACAACTGGAGTTTAAGAAAACCTGGAGGGCCTGACTGGAAAATGTGGCTCAGTTTAACTCTGCAACACTTGGAATGGGAGTGGAAGAGGCCACACAGCATGAAGCAGAAAAACCACAGGGAAAATGAGCAGCATCGAGCCCTTGTAGCAAGGCCACGTGATTCCTCATTCTCGTGTCTCCACGCTGTCACCAGCACAATGGCAGGAGGAATGCTTTGATACATTAATCCCAAAGTGATGTACAGCCAGTTCCTCAGCTGCTCTAGCTGATGCAATGCATTGTTTTTGCTGAAGCCATTCTGATTTCATCTGGCTGAAGGACTGGGTAGTTCAGACTATGGGTTTGGACAGATGTAGAGGCTGTATTTCCAAATTAAATATGTATATTGATGTCTTGCCTGCATTCCACCCAAGCTCTGGGAAGAAAAGGCAGGGGGCGTGCAGGTCTTGTCATCACAATGCCCAAGTGTCCCACAGTCTGGAATGGGTTTTATCACCATAGAACTTGAGGTAGGAAACGAGGAGTGGTTTTATGCTAGGTGGAAGAAACATATGATGTATTTTCTTCCAAAAATAACCTGGGGCTCTCTTAAAACTTAGCTTTTTTACATGGTAAGAGGGGAGGCCGAAGGAGGAAAACCAACCAGATTTTGCAGCTTGCTGTGGCAGGCTGGGAACAGCAGATAGGAGTGCAGATAGCAAACAGCAAACCATAACAGGCTGTGTTCTTCACAGCCTAGGGTAGGTTTGGCTCCCTGCAACCACAGCTGCTGTGGAGCTGGCTTGGCTTTGCTTTGTGCTGAAACACTCTGAGCTGTGGCATGCCTGCTGCTAATTAGATTAGCTCCACAGAGGTTACCTTGAGTGAGTTCCCATCTGTAGCCTGACATGGGAAGTTTTCAGTGAGCTCAGTGACAGTTTGCAAACTGCAGGTAAGTTCCCTGCCTGGCACAGGAACAGAGAGTTTGCGTGTCTTGGTCTGGGTGAAGCCTTATGTCCTCGAAACAGGAGCACCGATGGGACCAGAACAATCTCCCTGGGGCTGTTGCAGTGTCAGCCGTGGTGGATATTCATGTCCCAGATTTAATGGCAGGGCTGACAGCCTGCGGTATTTGGGCTAGTGCTCTTTAAGGCAGACAGACTCTCAATATAGTGCTTACCACAGACTTAATGTACTTGACCCTAGCTACCCAAAAATTGCTTTTGGATGCATGTCCAGAACTTTGGCAAGAAACCTCTGATTTCCAGACTACAATTATATACGACCTATTTAGCTGTATGCTTTTGCTCTAACTCGACTCTAAGCTTTACATAGCATCATCCCCACCCCTTTACTCCAAAGCAGTTTATAGAAAAGAGATGCAGTTGCTCTGCCTTTGGTTAGGCAAGGCGACCCCTTCTCATCTCAGGAAAGGCCCTCCTGCTGATTATCCTAGGAGTTTTTCTCATTACAGCTATGCAAGTTTGGGTTCTTAACATGGAAAAGCAGATTTGCAGGCATCATTTTGGGTAAAGTCTTGTGGACGGTTGTGCAATGGTATAAATATTTGCACTGGTAGACCCTTACCTGAGCTGCTCTAACATTAAATGTATTCTTTGGTGTTTGTGTTGTGATGGTGGCATACAACTAACCTGTGAGCAGTTTATGACCCCAGAACTTCCTCCTCTTCCCCTATTTACAGCTGATGAGATCATGAATTTAGCCCTTGGCATGGTACTCGTTGTCTGCTTGGTTTCACTCCACTTGTTTCTCATGTCCTTAAACTCTTTGCATTCTTGTGTAACTTTATTATCTTTTACTCGTGATGCTGTTTCATCAGCATGTTTCATTAGAGTGCTAAAGAAAATACTAAATGAAATCAACCCCAAAGTTAACCTTCAAAAAACTGCCTCCAAAGGAAGAACCTTCTTCAGCCTTGAAAGGGATCCAATTCTGAGACCTCAAGATCCCCAAAATGGCATCTTCAGTGACCTGTAAGAAATTTACAGATGAAAAACTATCCCTCAGGATATGCCAAGGTGACTGGAAGAGGCCAACAAGTCACTGAGGGATTTTCACAGGATGAAGACAACAAATAAGCGCTCTTCAGGAAAAAAAACCCCACCACGCTTACTTTCGTATAGCAAGTAAGTCATTGTTGGTAAACAGTGAACAATCTGCTGCTGTTGTGAGGTATTTTTCCCCCCCCCAGTCCTCCTAAAGCTGGGCTTGGAAGCCCACTTCTTTATGGACTGCATTCTCCTTGGTCAACCCAAGCTCGGGAATCTGTTTTCTGAGCTTTCTGGAAGAGAGCTACCAGTCACAGCTTTGCTGTAATGAGTTGCTATGTGACTGGAAGCCCCAGGCTAGACACCACAAAGCTAAGCAAGGTTCCCAGCATCCCAGCGCTCCACGAATGCAAATAGAGACTCTACTGGTTTGAAGAGATGAAGCAACAGTAAAGACTCTCATCTGGACAAAGTCTGCATGGACACTACCAGTCCCCTGAGCCCTGTCTTGACACCAGTTAGATGCAGCAACAACATCTGAGTGCTTTTCCTGAGAGGTCTGATTACCTGAAGAGGATCATCTTGGGCTCTTTAGGAGGTCTAATAAAGGGGAAGCCCTTTAGTTGCACTAGTGGATTTTTTAGGCAGTATTTCAGTGCCAGCACATACTTGTCTGTGGTGTAATTTTCTTCCCTTAATAAATCCACAGACCCTGCTGGATATCACTACTGTTATGTTTGCAAATTGTTACAGTGCTAATGGAGCCCTGCTTGTTTCACCTACCTTGGCAATATGAAACACTGGCCTCCTAAGTGTAGGTTTTCCAAGGTATTTAAATGATCCATTCACCTTGGACTAATGGACATCTTGTTAAAGCTGTCAAACTTCATTTATGGTTTAGCTGGGGCTGTGATCTTGTGGCAGAGCAGAGAGGTGCCCTTGTGTTTTCTTTTGACACAGTCAGCTAGCTACTGGACTCCCCTATCACAGGGCTTGCTGCTAATAGAGATGTAATTATATTTTGCTCCACAGCATATAAACCCATCCATTTTATTATGTAGAATTGGCCTGTTGAGTGCAGCAGCAGCAGTGCTAACAGCTGATTGCTTGTTCTGATTCTCAAGGGTGAGGTTTTAAAGACAGGTTGGTTTAAAAGCAGCACAGAGGGGAAAACTGCATCTTCAGGGCGTGAAACAGCCTTCGTGCACACCGGATACTGGAGAATGAGGTGCATGTTACGCACTTAAAGCCCTTTAAAACTGGCATGGGATACTCAGTCTTGTCCAAGTATCATTAATCACAGTTATAAGTCTCAGACAAAATGAGCCTTGACTTCGTGTTGTTTCTTAACACGAGAAATGTACATTTCAAGTATTTTATTTTCAGCTGCGCTCAGTCCACTTCATAGTGCAGTCAAAATGAATGTGTTTGAAACATTATTTCACACTTATTTGGACAAATTCTGTATGTATAGTATTTTTATAATGAGATGACTAAAATGAAGAAAAAACACCTATATGTGTCTGGAATGCAAGAATAAAGAAGGGTTTCTTAGACTGCAGCTCACGTTCAATGTGTGATTTGAAATATGCCTGCACTCCCCTGATAGTTTCTTCTCTTCCAATCTCTTGGCTTTATTTTTATTTCCCTCCTGCCTGCCTCCTTCCCTCCTTCCTCTTCCCTCCCCTCTCCCTTCCCCTCTTTTTTCCTTCCCCCTTCCTATGTTTTTCAGACACAAACCTGTCTAATCCAAGCCTGAGTTGTGCTCTAAGGCCAATCCTCTGCAAGGCTTTCAGCAGGGCAGGCAGCACTGATGCACGTCTACTGCACCACTGAACTGGAAATCCCTTGCATGTATGCAGTGATGCAGCTGCACAGGTGGCTTAAACCCTTGGGTAACATGGACCTAAAAATAAGGCACTGCACCACCTCTTCAGCCAGAATTCCTCAGAGGGCGGGGGCCAATGCAAGGATAAGGGCTCAGGGTACATGTAGAGCCTGCAAGGGAGCCAGCGCTAAGCCAGGTCTTGAGGAGGTGAGGTTGGCTGGAGTGGCTGATGAAGGGAAGCCTGCGGGATATCTAGGAAAGCCAGGCACAGCAAGGCTCACTTTTAGGGCCCCTGCACTGCCTTGCAGAGCAGGTGCTGCTTTTTTTTTTCACTTGTGTGGGGTCAGAGTAAGTTTGCTGCCAAATCTCAGGCTATGACACCATGTTTTTGATGCCCAGTTCAGGCGGAGAACTCCTCTATGTGCTTCTGCTTACGAAATAATCATTTGTTTCTTGTACAGATGAATAGTCCCAGGCATGAGAAGCAATGTCAATGCAATACCAGAAGAACCGTGGTTCCCCAAACAAGTGTAACACGAGTGGTGAGTGCACACAGCCCGAACGCTATGTGATGAAAAAAAGAGATAGTGTTTGGCTGCTCTGAGAAGGTGGCAGATACTGAACTAGAGCTGGAGTGATGGCAGGCTGGGGGAGAACGTGGGCTTTGGGTTCTCCCCTTCAAGAGATGTTAAACAGGAGAAAACGACTGAAAGTTCAGGGATTACTGTTCAGTCTGCAGGACCCAAGGCTGAGGAGGGGATGTGCTTCGCGGGGTGGCTGATCGGGAGGGCTTTGTTAGGAGCTCCCAATCACTCATCTGCTCTGAAGTCAATGGCTGCACCTCAAAGGTCTGCACGACCTCTTGCAAAGTTCGGTCCACAGCATTCCCACGCGTGATAAAAACTAGGGCTTTTCTTCTCCTTGTACAGCCACCGCTTGTTTTATGCTCCGATATGTGTGCTCGTGGGAAAGGATGATATATTAAACTGCTTCACACACTTTTGAACTTGACGACGACCCGAATCTCAGTTGTTGTTTGTGAAAACCACCAGATAAACATCGATCGGGCTGGCCAGAGCAGGCAAGTGCTGCCTTTTGCCTTCATCAAGTTTGAAGTCTAAAAGTGAGGCACAAGGACTAAATGCAGCACGTGGGTCCTTGTCAGTGAGGGCTGGGTGGGTTTGGCAGGCCTTTTTTCTGCCACACATCTGTGTAACGTGATTAATGCCCTACGCTTGAGAGACTTACAGTTCGTACGTAAGGAATTACTGTGAACATTGAGGTACGAGGGCTGTGACAGGGATTGCAGCGCATACATGCTCCTTGCCCATGCGATTTCGTTAAGCACCGGTTTGTTTGACACCGGAACGAATCACGTTCACTTAACAGGAGCAGGCGGACAAGCAGCCCCGGAGGGCAGTCACTGGGACGGGATGGGACGGGCCGGGCCAGGGGAGCGGGGTCCAGCGGCGCTGCCCACGGCCGACGCAGCCGCTGCGGAAGCCGCCATGCGAGGGGCGCGGGCAGCCCCTCTGCCGGGGAGGCGGGCGAGGGGCGTGCGGCGGCTCCGGGCCCGGCCCCTCAGGGCGGGGGGCCGCGGCGCATGCGCCGACCGGGGGGCGGTGGCGGTCGGTGTGTTCGCGGCGCCGGCGGGCGGCTGAAGCGGCGGGGACAGTGGCCGGGAGTGGAGCGGCCATGGGGACGCAGGGAGCCGGGCGGAAGCGGCTGCCGAACCGGGAGCGTCTGACGGCGGAGGACGATGCGCTCAACCAGATCGCCCGCGAGGTGAGGAGCGGGACGCGGCCGCCCCCCGTTCTCCTTCCTCCCTCTTCCTCCCTCGCGTGGGGTCCCCCGGCCGCCGCGCACGCGCCCCCGGCGGTTCAAGGGCAGCTCGGTGAACCGCAGTGTGGAACTCGCGTTCGCCTCGGGGGTGCCGGCCCCTTCTGTCATCCCCGGGCGCTGCTCCAGTCTGAGGTGCTTGAAGTGTTCATCCGGGAGGGTACCGCGGCCGCCCGGGCAGGAACCCCTGCTCCAGCCCCTCTGTGCGGGGAAATGAATTGTGTGCTGCCGCCGGGGTGCGTGTTAGTGACTGGGAACCGGGAAATAGGCCACGCCGGTTTCTATGGATGCGGATACGCGAGAAAGCGGAAAGCAGGAGGTTGCGAGATAATGCTAGGTGCATGTGCAAGTGTACAATCGAACTTGGAAACTGGATTATGTCTGTATTTAATGACTTTGACTTGCTGCTCAGTGGGCACTGCCTTGTGCTTGATTTGACTTTAAACACTTAAAACCAGCTGATACCTGTTTCCCGTATACTTCCTTACTCTTGGGTACCATTGCACCGGTTCAGTGGCAAACAGGGTGGCATGAATTTGGTTTTTATGTTTACTGAATGTGACACAGGTCGTTCTGCATCCTTGTTCCCAGTCTTCCAATGGGGCAGGTGGGCAATCCCAACCTTAGATCAGGATGAGCAGCTGGTGTTGGCTGCTGCTGGAGGTAGCCGTCGTCTTCCCCTAGCATGGGTTATGTGTGTCTCATCCCTGCCTTGCGTTGGTCTGACCCCCAGATGGGTTACAAGATTAATTGCTCTTCTAGAAGAGATTTGAGTCTTGGCTTCCTTTCCTGAATCACGTTTGCAGCAGGATCAAATGATGTGAATGTGCAGCTTATTTTTGTTGTCAACTGGCTGTTAGATTGAGTTAGCTGTAACACCATGCACCTCATATGCATCAGCAGTGGCAGCCCTGAGGTGGGAAGCCTTTACTATTCTTGTGTACCATTTTGAAGTGGTTTGTAGCTTCTTTGCAGTACACGCACTAGGCTAATGTGAGTGATTTGGATAGTGTTTCCACAAGTCAAACTGCTGTGGCAGGGATGGAGGTTGAGGTAGGAGGGCAAGAATGTCTTGTGTCCTGGACATAAGATAGCAAGTATAAAGTGATTGTGCTGTCTGTTGGAGTTTGAGTCATGATAACACCCTAGGAACTGCTTTGAGATGAGGGTTTAAGTTCCACACCTGTGTCCTGGCTGTGTTGCCATTTGATCAAAGACAGCATCAATCTGTAATGAGGCCTAAATTATCCTTCTCTGTGTCCCACTTTCACCTTTCTTTAGCTGTTATACTGCTTTTCACTGTATTGAGCATTGGTTCCAGGCTCCAAATATTGTGTTGATTTGGTTTGTGGGGTTTTTTTTTGTTTTCTTTTGTGGGTGGGTGTGATTTTTTTTCTTCTGGGGACTGTTTAAAGAACAACTCCATTTGGTCAAAATCCCAACACAATCATGTCTTTTATCTTTTCCCTCCAGTGCTAAAACTCTGAACTGCTAAGTTCAAGGTTCAGCATTTTCCCATATTGTTTTAACTCTCTGCATTACTCTGTCTTGGGTTTTAAGCACTCATAATAGTTTTGTTGGTTAACCGTCTGTTCTCCACACAAAGGGTTCAAGATGAATCCTTCCCCATGATCTTTAGGACTCTTAAAAAAGTAAAGCAAGCCTTTCGTCTCCTCCTAGCAAGGGTGCTGGGAGTCCTCATGGCAAGAAGGGTATAGTGATTATTGACATTTTGTCTCTTGCAGGTGTTTAGGCAAAGCTGAGCCAAAGACATGTTGTGTTTGTGTGTAGGTTTTCACTCTTTCCTTTGGTCTTCCTTTGTTATCCAAAGCCGTAGATGCTTGCAAGTTATTAGCAGATTCCAGAATCTCATTTTGCTGTGTTCAGATGGGAACCTAAAAGAACATCTGAGCCTTTATTCAGAGAAGTACTTTTACCTTGGGATCACTGGGAGGAAGCTGAAATGAGTGCATCTTCTGTCCATTTGTTTTTCCTCCGAAGGGATTGTGCTGCTTTGACACTTAGAGTGTTATTTTGTAGCTTTCAGAATAGCCCTCAAAATCAGCAGTTCTTGCTGTACTGCGTGGTTCTGTAACCAGGATGTCTGGCTCTGTATGTGCAGTCTTGCATAGACCTTACACAGTGAAGAAGGCAGTCCTTACTCCCACGGGATGCAAGAACAGTCTTGAGAGGAAGTAACTAGGCAAGCAGAAGGAAATTGTGAAAGTGAAGCTTATTCTAGTGTTGGGGTTTAGTAGCAGTGTTAGTGGTGTTGATCAGTAGTAGTTTTAATGTTTGAGGCAATTTCTGACCTAGATCAGCTGCAAGTAGTTTATCATCTTCTCCAGACATGTTCAGAGCAGAAAGTATAGTTACTGTAAATCACCTTGCCCATCAGGTCAGTACCAGACCACTAAATATGGCTGGGGAGTTTCTGACTCGCATGGTAATTAAATAGATGACAAATAAGTCAATGTAGTTAACATACAGACTCGGAATGTCATGTTTGTAGTGGGCACAGATGATCCCTCTCAGGATTTGCTGTGTGCACACCTAATTTGCAATGTATGTACATTGGCGAGGTTTATTTTTTTGGGTGTCAGCTCTTGCAGACCAGAGTGACACTGATCAATATTTGGCTTCCCTGCTTTCAGACTCGTGTTGACGTCAGTAGGTTATTCTATGTTTAGGTCAATGGGAACTTTTGGGCTATTTTATTCTGTCTGTGAATACATGCCAGAAGTGTTAGCAAAATCTAGTAGTTTGATACTTCTAGAGGTCTGTGCCAGCACAGCCTGCAGTAATTGCATACGTGTACAGTCATCTTGTCCTCTTAGGCTGGTGTATGTGTGGTTCAGGAAGGCAGAGTCCTGGGCTGCTGAACCTTACAGGGACTGGCTTCCTGCTTGGGTTAGATGGTTTTGTTATGGTACCTTGAGATGTTGCTTAAAACGGAATGTTTCTCCCCCTCTCCCCCAGATTCCACTATGCTCTTTGTTCCCTACAGTAATAGTTAAGTGTTACTGCTCAAGTGAGTCCAGAGGAGGCCATGGAGATGCTGTGAGGGCTGGAGAAATTCTTCCCTGTGAGGGTGCTGAGGCGCTGGCACAGGGTGCCCAGAGAAGCTGTGGCTGCCCCATCCCTGGCAGTGTTCAAGGCCAGGTTGGACACAGGGGCTTAGAGCACCCTGCTCTAGTGGAAGGTGTCCCTGCCTGTGGCAGGGGGTTGGAACTGGATGAGCTTTAGATCATTTATACCTTGTTTTGGTCAAGTTTTGCAAACAGACCTGTCACACAGCTCAGAAAAAAAATTCCTGCTTTGTGCCATGTCTGTGCTAGAAATCTTTTTCATCCAGAGCTCTTTTTAGCTAGTAAGTAATTTGAAGTTAGTAACTCCAGCAACATACCGTTACTTTCTGTGACAGTAAAATAAAGTTATGAAGGTTGCTTCTTCACTCTTCGTATGCTGTATATCAAAGTTTCAAGAACTGTCCTCTACATACTTACATAATTACTATCTTCTTAAATAGCTGGCAGGATCAGTTTATGGACTGATTGTTTCACTGAAGCTTTCAGTTTGTGCATTGACTTGCATTCTTAAGGATCAAAAACTTGGGATGTTACACTACTGTGAAGGAGCAGAAAGTGTAGGTGATGTGAAATAGCTCAAAATGTAGGTGAAACCAGCCAGCCAGCTTTACTGGGTATGGTAAGGAGGCACGAAGTATCTTCAGACGTCTAAAATGGACTTTCAGAACTGGTGAAGAGATGCTATGATCTTCATATGTGGAATCTAAAGGCGTGGCTTTTGAATTAAGTGGATAGTTTGAGGGAGAATTCTCTGGTTTGTACAATTTGGGTGACTTGTGTAAACCAAGCTGGAAACAGTTTGCTAAAAGTCAAAGCTAAATCAAGCAGAATAGATATTTATATGTGGGAATGGAGGCCATGCAAACTTTCATTGAACTGTTATGCAAACCAGAGTGGTTACAGCAGTGTGTTCCCTAAGGATGTAATAGGCAATGTCTGTGTGAAGATCTCTGTGCCTTGTTAGTATAGTGGGAAAACGTTTTTGAGCAGCATTTGGCATTAGAGATGCATGACGCCTTTTGTAAGTGTTCCAAGAGAAGCCCTTAGAAACAAGTTTTGTTTATGTAGCACCAATCTCTTGCATTTGACTTTTTTTTTTTTTCTTTCCATTTTGTTACTTCCTATCTTTGAGTGTTATAAATGTGTCAGCCCAAGAGAACAAATTATCTGAAGAAGGATGCCTGGCTGTAATTCTCGAAATAGAACACTATGAAAGCAAGGGATGCTCACGGAGGGCTTGACTCAGCCTGGTTGACCTAAATATAGGAAGGAAGGAGGACTTCGTAGGCAATGCTTGCCAGCAGGGCATGGTGAATTGTTCCAAAATTGAGATGATGCAGCAGATGTGCTCTTCTTCACTGAACATTCCTTTTCCTTGATGTTTTACATCTGTGTATTCAACAAATGGCATTGGCATCACTTATGATCCTTCTCAAAGGGAATGTGTGAAGGAGCAGCTTTGGATGGTTTAAGAAGTGAGACACTGAGGTGGGTCTTAAGATTGTTGTATTTGACTGGTGATTGTAGCCCATCCCCAATGCACACTCCGCCTCACAATATGCCTATTGCAACTTCACATAATTACTTGCCTGGTTTTGTGTCCTGGCCCGAGTCCTCTTCAGCTGTTCTCTGGTTGTCTGAGGAAGCAGCTGTTTAAGGAGCTGTGATTCCTATTTCAGTCAAGCAAGAGACTACTGTTAGGATTAACAGCATGGGAAGCCCGGCCTCTCCGCAAGCCCAAATGCTGAGCTTGCCTGCAGGATGTGATACTAATCATTACCTCATCTAGAAGGATGCTTTTCCAGGCCTGTCGCTGAATAAAGTTGGAGCTCCAGTATACTTGCAAGGCTTTCAACACTGTTTGGGTTTGTTTTTTTCATCCTTGGTTGTAAGGAGCATAATCCACCCAGCACTTCAGGCTTATGAAACAAGGTATTTGTCCCTCTTGTCAAGTCAGCAGGTTGCCAGGAGCAGCAAATCTGACAAGCTAGACCTAAGCACTTGAAGGCAAACCTTAAAATAGCAGCTCTGAAATATCAGCTGTTGTCTCGTTTGCATCGAGATACTTTTTGGGGAGAAGTTGCCTATTGGAATGGCGGGGAGGGAGGGTGGTGGTGACCAGAGAAGGGGAGCTGCACTAAACCATATTGTCCTTCAGATAGTTTTAAGGTGGCTTTGGTAGTGGTTTGCTTGTTTTGTTTGTTTTTAAATATTAGAGATGCTTCTGAGAAGGGAAGGTGCATAGTCATTCCATCACAGAGCTTTCTGCGCTTCTGGTGTTGTCTGGTGCTCTTGCTCATCAGCCTGGATTTACTAGAGAAGGTCGCCTTGCATGTAGTAGAAAAATACCTGATTTTGGACTTCCATCACACAGTAAAGATGAGGAAAGTGCTTAAGGGCTTCTTATGAGCAGATGTCTGCTTTGGTAGGAGACTTGCCAGGCTGGTCAAGGCAGCTTTAAAGTAGATGTGTTGGAGAAAGGGGGCACCGATCCATCCCAACGCTCCCAGTCGGATACCAGCACCTATAATAAATGCTCGGAGCGATGCAGAGCTATTTCAGCTGCTCGAGCCAATGAGTCAGCTTCATTTGGAGCTCGGCTCAGATGGGGAATAAACAAGAGGCATCAGAGATGTGTGTGTGGCTGCAGGGATATGATATCATTGGCATCACAGAAACATGGTGGGATGGCTCCTTTGACTGGAGTGTTGGAATGGAAGGTTGCAGGCTCTTTAGGAAAGCAGGCCAGGCAGACAGGGAGGGGTCAAAACTATATTTAAAAGGCATTGACATGAGTAGGCTTCGTCTTCAGTCTTGCAAGTCGGAGCTGGCCAGTTCCTGGTGAATGTGTTTTTCATACCATGAGTAGCTGAGCAGAACACAACTCATTTTAATGTGATTGCTGGATTCCAGCTTGGCATCTTTCCTGTAACCTTGGTTTTCGTTTTTAATTTTAAACTCTTAAAAGTAAGCTGCTGTAAGGTAAATCACTGCTGGTGGAGAGCTGCTCTGTGCAACTAGCAACTGCAGAGAGTAATCTCTTAAATTGAGTAATCTGGTGCTCTGAAGTTTATTTGCAGGTACTTAGATATGGTAAGGATGGAGAGCCACCAGTGTTGCTGGTAGGTACCAAGAAATACAAGGCAGCACTCAAAGACCTGGTTGTAGATGGTTTAACTGTTGAAATTAAGGCTTGATGTAGCATAATAAATACTAAATAAGGTCATACTTTGCTGGTAGGAATTTGAGGGTTTTAATTATCTAGGGGGAGCTGATCTAGTTGCTGTGCAGTGCTTGCAGTGTGTAAATGACTTCAGGGAGGTGAATGACCGTATGACAGAATTTTCTGTTATGAAAATGTAGATCTTCTGGTCAGGCTGTTTAAAAACTACTGCTGTTTGGAGGCGACAGAGGATATAGAAGTCGTGTATTCAGAGGCTGGGGAAAAGCATGCAAATAATACTTTCACATTGGTGGGAATGTGCCATAACTTTGACCCCTGTACTAGTTTGACAACTGTCCTTATCTAGAAAAGTTGGTGGTTAGACCTCAGTTTCAAAGACACTTCCTGTGTGTATTTGGATGGGTTTCTAATTCTGCCTTCAAACAAAATTAACTAAGCAACATGAAGTGCGGAGGGCAGTGTGAAGGGCAAGGCTTGGGAGGTATTTCCTGATGAGCAGAGCTAGGAGCAGTTTTATGGCCTAACCAGCAAAGAGCTTTGGGTGTTGACAGAGGGGAAGATGCAAGCTAACTCTGACTAACACAGTTTGCAAAACTGAGGGTTACTTGTTTTGGGACATGGATGTATGCCTAAACAAAAACCAGGCAGAAAGGCATGTATCTTGGTTAAAAGAAGCAGCATCTCCCCAAGATAGGCGTGACTCGTGCTTCAGCATCTAGCCTGTGATCCTGTCCTTCATCCCCACGATGTTTTGTGTTTTCCTGGAAGTGGATTTCTGGTGCAGTGTGTGCTACTTGAGGGCATGGAATTCTGAAATGGAGTGTGGGGTTGAGGTTGTCTTCAAATCCTTTGAAAAATGTTTGGTTTTATTCTCAGACATTAAAGTTTGCAGATTTTAACAAACCCAGTGATTTCTGGGTTAAGAAACGATGGGTGTTCTGGGTATTGACTGTAATTAGTTCTAAAGGGCACAACTCTGGTCTAAAAATTTGAGTGACTAGTTCTGATTTGGAAGCTCTGTTGAATAGATTGAAATAATTTTTGTTAATTTAGGGACTTTCAGTACTGTTCAGTGCCAACAAAAATGAGTGTCTGAGCTAATTGCTCATTAAAAGTTTCTGACCTGGAACTGGAAAGTTGATTGCTTTGTGAGTATACTTGCAGTAAAATATACTGGGTAGGATCTGGAAAGAGGTGGATTTGTTCAGTCGCATCTGCTTTGCCTTTCTCTGTTCCTGCAGCCTGTGAGCCGGCAACTTGGCATGGGCTGTGGTTTTATCCACCTAAATACTACTGCAGCATCTATGAGTTGAGCTGGAGACAGCAAACAGGGAAAGTGATCTTACAGTGCCAAATCCAAGCTGTGTTCCAGTCTCGGATGTTCTGGGGAAGCCTCTAGTTCATCACCGCTCTTCTTCACAGCTCTCCTCTTCCTGCATGTTGCTTTTGTGTGCAGGATGAGAGTTTCTTGTGTGATGCAACTTAATCCTGATGCTATACTTGGAAAATCATGGAGTGCCTTCTAGTTTCTCAATGCTTTGTGGGCCCCTTTGCTCTTTGAGAAAACACTGAGATTTTAGTTTTGTGTTGTATGTTGTCGTACAAGTAATCAAAGCCTTTGGTAAACCAGAATTGCCAGGTGCATCACCACTGCTGGGTTCCTGGTTTTAATACCTCATAATTAGGTAGGACACTGCTTGTTATCATTGGCATGTGAAGAAATACAAAAATCCTACTTAAGTTTCAGAGCAAGTTTTCTTTCCTTTGAGTTGTTAGGAGGTTTATGTGAATGAGAGTGGGTTATTCAATTTGTATTCAAACTTCTGTTGAAGAAACAATTGAACTGCTTCTGGCTTCCTCAAAAATAGGCTCTCGGAGTTGGGTTTTTCCTGCCTTGGAGTTTTTAAGTGTAATTAATGTCACACTGATTTAATCTTTCCTGGAATGGACAACCTTACTGGAAGCATGTTACACAAAGCAGTTTGTTTGTGTGTTTACTGGTTCAGCTGGTTAGTCAGTGCCTTGTGTTTTCATATTGCCTGCAAATGAAATGATGGTTTCTCTGTCCTGAGTGGACCCACTGGTGACTCTTTGCAGACCATTATTGAAATCCCGCAGGTCCCTTGAATGCAGATCTCTTCACAGGCAGAGAATGTAAAGGAATAATGTTTCTTTCCTCTTGGTCTCTGCTCTTGCATATCTTGTGACCTTTCCTTTCATCAGTAGCTGGTTTAAACTGAGTATTGTTCTCCCTTTGCCTTTCTCTTCTGAGTACTTCCTGCATCCCAATATATTCTTTCTCTAATCCCATGTTTGAAAACCACAGTTAGTTGAGTCTGTCTCTCTTGTTTCCTTTTACTAGCCTCTTCCAGTAGACAGAAACTAAATATAGGAGAATCTGGCATGCTAAAAGCTGGGTCAGGTTTTTAAACTTGTTCCCTCATGGCAGATGGATTTCAGACATCCCCACTTGGGTCTTCTAATTATGGAGTGTTTATCAGCTAACATACTAGGATGACATGAGAGCAAGGAAAGGCTCTTGATGTGCTTCACATGCAGAAAAATCCTTGGGCTCTAGGCTCCTATTGGGCTCTTGTAGCTTCATGAAACATATCGCCTTAGGTTCAGGTATTTTGGATGTGGCTGTTTATACTGGTGCCAGTGTACTACAGCCTTCACCTGGAAACGATAAAACCTGTCTGCTTTTGCTGATTATTGAAGGTAGCAGCCTACTGGGTTTGGTTTTGTTTTTTAGTCTTTGTAATTGCTTCTTGTTTCTCCCTGATTGCCAACTGGAAGTTGACTCAGTTGAGTTGCCAGGAGAGCAGATGACATAACTTTGTGTTCTGTCTTACACTGGCATGGTTTTGGACAAGAAATTTAAACTCTAATGATCTGCACCCCTGTTGCTTTGCTGTGCAACAAAGCATTTCCCAGGAGCTGTTTTCTTTAAGATGCCCCTTCTCCCACGTGAAGTGTGTGTGTGCTGGTCTTGATTTTCTTCCTCTGCTGAATGTGTTGCTGAACTCTAAGAGGATTTGCGATGACAAATATGATGCATTAACATCTGTTGAGAATTGAAGTGGGCTTTTGGGATGTTTTTTTGGTGACACCCAAAGGGCACCGTTTTGAGCTATTTCATTGTCTGTTAAATATGAAATGTAAATCTGCCTCCATGTGAAATGAGTACATTGAAACAGTAATGCGACCTAACCTTTACATGAACTCTGCAGGAATCTAGGGGCTCTGGGAAATAGTATGCTTGTGTGTGGATACGAGGGATAATGTTGGTCTATCTAGAGAATGTCAGGGTTGTATTTATAGAGGGTTACACAGTGTTCTTTGTAATATTTATACATTCTTGTCTAATTACCCAGGGGAAAAAAAATATCATTTAGTGAACTAGAGCAAGTTAAGAAAGTTCCTCCATGTGCTGGTGAAATGCTTTTGTATTACTGATGGAATAAATACATACTGTCAGACTTCACAGTTCTCAGTCTAGCATAAAGGCATCTGGTAACCCAGAACTTGTGTAACCAATCCACCAGTCTAAGCAATGTGCCAATTTAGCATTAGAAAATAAAGACCAATGGGTTTGTAGTGAGCTGTACTCTTACAGGGGGGCTCAACCTGTTAATACAGAAGCAAACCTTTTATAGAGAGCTGCATTATCTGGAGTTTCTGCTCTGAGGTCTGTTGCCTGTGCTGCTGGGATAACAGGTCTGCTCCTTCTGTCTTCCTGCTATAAAATCAATACAGTATGCAAAAAAGTAGTCTTAATATCTTGCATATGACCTCTGCATATAGTGATTAGGGATATATGCCTTATGTGTAACACTTCTAAGATTGCTTGATGCACCTCGGGAGCTGGTAACAAACCATAAGGGAGTTGGCTTTTTATTGTAATTTCCTCTAATAGAATGTGATTCTTAATGGGCTGATCTTTTGCAGCTGGTTTATCCCATTCTCTCACCACTTCTTGTCACTTGCCATTTTTTGAATACAGCTGTTCCTGACACTAAACTTATTGATTGACACATTTTTCAGTGTTAAATAGACTGTGAGAGTAAAGATGAAGTTGTTAGATCTGCTGGGTGGGAATTGCTGTTAGGGGAAAAAAAAGGAACAAGCAAAGAAAGGACCTGACTGGGGGAGGGCTGTCTCTATCTTATGCCAGAGTGGTATTCTTTGATTTCAAGAGTCATATGGCTGTGAAGGTCCCTTTTGTCGTACAACTGCATAAGGTGTGTGTAGCCTGGTAGCATCTTTCAAACTGAATTCTCCTGTTAGTAAGGGTTAGGACACAGATTCTCCAGGTAATCCATTATAGCTCAGACCCAGTTTGGATACATTAATCCTGTCCCACCCCCGCACAAAAGCTGTCCAGTCGTTTCTTAAACAATGCTGGGTTTTTAGCTTTAATCCAAGCTCTTGGGTTGTTCAGCGCCATCTCCCTCGGCGCAAGTTGTCTTGACATGTCCTGGTGCTCTCCAGGAATTCCTCTTCCTATGGGTTGTGGAATGATAGCAGACACAAGAGGATAATTCCTGTCTGCCGGCCAGGTGAGGGTGTCTTGTGGATACAATTTTTTGAACTGGTTGTAATTATGAGATATGGAGGAGAGTGAAAGGTGTGTGTGTATATATGTATATATATATATATATATGTAGATGGATGGATAGATAGATATAGATATATATGTATATATTTCATAGGTCTCTTACAATGGCTTGACAGGTATGAGTGCGTAGAATGTTCTCTCTGTGTAATTTCCTGCGTGTACTTTTTCTGCTAACTGAATGTAGAATTTGGCTCCCCTCAAGAGACATGGGTCCGGTGCTGCTCCTGAATGTTTGAAGTTTGATATCTGTGCTTAAAGGACAGAAAAATCCACTAAAGCACGATGTAGTAGAAGCTGTTTATCCATACTCTGCGGTGTCCAGCTGTACTAACAAGAATGGCAATTTCATCAGGCGTTTGTGAGGTTGTTTCTGTGGACATAGACATAGTAAGCATGTGTGTACGGTTTATATCTAAAATAAAGGTGCTTCTCTGGTGATGCCTCTTGCAGAGTCCTTCATACAGTTTATATACTAGACTTCTGATCTTCTCCAGTACTTACAATGACTCTAGGTCCTTCTTTTAAACTTCTCATGAAGTCAGTGTAGTTGAGGTAATGAAAACCATTGCCTTACAAGTTATAACAATTACACTGCATTCAACTAAAGATCATATTGTAAATGTAATAAAACTGTTTATTACCAGATTGCTTTATTATCTCTAATCAGTCTGAAGAGCTAGATTTAATTAAATTGCCTGTGGATGAGACCATTCCAGCCATGGAAAGGTGCACTAAAGGTCATCTCCAGCTTTGAATTTAGGATTACATGTAAAAATCTGTTCTGTCTTTCATAGAATCCTAGACTGGTTTGGGTTGAAAAGGACCTCAGGATCATCCAGTTCCAACCCCCTGCCGTGGGCAGGGACACCTCACACTAAACCATGTCACTCAAGGCTCTGCACAGCCTGGCCTCGAACACTGCCAGGGATGGAGCATTCGCCGCTTCTCTGGGCACCCTGTGCCAGCGCCTCAGCACCCTCACAGGGAAGAGCTTCTGCCTTAGATCTAACCTGAACTTCTCCTGTTTTAGTGTAAACCCATCACCCCTTGTCCTATTGCACAACCCCTGATGAAGAGCCCCTCTCCAGCATGCAGCATTTTCAGTGTTTAAAAAAAATTAAAAATGAAAGTGTGTGGACAAGTGCATGGGAGGAGAGGAAGCAAGGGCCACTCAAGGGACAGATCTGATGCTGGTGCAGAGCAAAGCAGTATCTGACAGTGCTGAGGTGCTGGCACAGGGTGCCCAGAGAAGCTGTGGCTGCCCCATCCCTGGCAGTGTTCAAGGCCAGGTTGGACACAGGGACTTGGAGTAAGCTGCTCTAGTGGAAGGTGTCCCTGTCCATGGCAGAGATTGGAGCTGGATGAGCTTTAACGTCCTTTCCATCCCAAACATGGCATGATTCTGTGACAAGGTCTGATGGTGCAGCCTGAGCTAATGGGCAGGTAACCCTCTGTGTAGTGTTAACTCGTAACTCCAGAAGTATCTTGTGTACTTCTGCACTCAGATCTTTATTTCTAGCTCTTCGATTGCCATGCTTTAAGAAAGGCTTTTACTAACTTAAAGGAATTAAGTAATCAGGTCTAAGTGGTAGGTGTGACTAGTCTTTCCAAAGACTGGAAAACCCTTTGATTTCTGTTCTAGATGCATTCTTGTTCCTTGAGAACACTGTGGGGTGCTTTGGTCATTTGAAAGTAACTTCAAAAGGAGACTTCATTTTTCCTCACCCAGGAGAACTTGTATTCAGTGTCAGGCAGGCCATATTATTTGGACATTCAGCCATTTTATACACAGAAACAACACATTTCTAGTACTCTCTTTAACATGCTAAGCTTTACAGAATTCCATCTAAGACACAGTAAGTTGTTATACTGGCTGGGTTTGCTACTTGCCGTAAACTGGGGAAAAGAGGGAAGGTATGATGTGGCAAATCCAGGTATTTAACATCATATGTTGAATTATTTCCTTCCAAACAAAAATGGCTAATACAGTAGTTATGTGATTTGTTTATTTTCAAGACTGTCTTCAGTTTGCTTTTGCTTCAGTTCTGCAACAGGACTGCAGGCAGGCTGGTGTAATGGGATATAATGTTCGTCCTAATACTGCCAAAATTGTGTACTTGTATAAACACACATTTGTATTTGTTTCCATTTGTATAATGGAAAATTGTATAAATGGATTTAATTTCCAGTTCCGTAGCGTTGCAAGTGTGACCTCATTGTACTTCCCAAGGTGTTTCCTGTACAAAGGTGAGATTTGCTTTTATATAATGTAATGGGTCTTGTGGACAGTCTTCTGCTAGAATTTTCCATCTGAATGTTTCACATTATTAATTTGAAATAACTTTTCTTGCACTATATTTTTAAAGCAGACCTGGTTCTATAGTGCATGAGAACACTTAGCCTGGGGGGAGTCAGCAATAAATAGTTTTATTCCCTAAAGCAGTGGCTCTTGGCCAACTTCTGTGTTCTTGCTCATCAACTGCTGCTCTTAATTCTGCTGAATTCAAAGGTTTTTTTTATCTCTGAAGAGCAGGAATAATTATTTATGCATGATTCATACTCCCAAATGTCCCTTCATTAATGAGACACTGAGGTTCCTTGGTTCTTGCAGGCAGTTCATTCAGGATCCCGGATGTGCCAGTCCCTATGTGACACACTGCAATCCAGTCAATATAGATGCTGGCTTCAAAGTCTCCTTATTTCTATATCAGGTTTTATTGGAGCCAGAGCCTTGTGGCACATTGTAAGGCTGGCAGTGCTCAGTGCAAGCTCAGTGCAATGCTCACTGCAACACATTTCTTCCTGTTAAAAATAATTACCACATTTTCACCATAAATGTCTCTGAAGAGCACTTCAAACTGAGAGCTGAGTCTGAACACAGCAATGAAGCTTCACTGTATTGATTTATCTCCTTGTCCTGGTTGGTTGCTTATCCTGTGAGATTATGCTATGTAACAATGAAACCCAAGACAAAAAACGCCAACAGACTTACAGCTTCCTAGAAGCAGCTTGTCAGGCAGTGCTTGTTTTAGAAATGTGCTAGTTCAAGGGCAGAACTGAAAATCACGGTAACACCATCAAATGTTCCAGTAGTCAGATGTCAAAGTTCTCTGGGTTTGTTTGGCTTGAATGGTTTTTAATGTTACTGCTTTTAGAAGATAATGTTTTGGGCAACTTCTTTCTCATTTTCATGTGGTTTATGATCTCATCAGCTGTGTCTTCATTATGGAATATTCTAAGCTCATCAAATCAAAAAGTTTTAGTCTTATTTTTGGCTACATTTAAATGAAGTGCAGAAAACAAGAGCCTATTTTATTCTGTCGTCTGGTGGCTTTTTCTGCCATAACATTGTTGAAAGTTCTAGGGAAAGAGTTATGGCTGAAATGAAAATGGGGAGTGAACATTCCTCACATGGACATTGACTCAAACCAAAACCGAAGTGATCCTGGTGTAGTACCATGGGAAAATCTATGCTTCTGGTAATGTCAAATGCCATGTTTTACACCTGCAACACTCTACTCTGAGGGGGGTGAAAGGAAAAGTTGGTTGTGCAAAAAGTAGAAGAGAGAAAAGGAAGGAGGTGTCTTAGATCTTAAAATACCTTTGAAAGCAAAGTGCTGGTATTGATTTTAATACTTCCTTGGAAGCTGTGCCATCATTAAGGAAGGGAGCATGATACTGTAGACCTGTCCAGTGTCCCAGTAAAGCTGTTACCCTGCTGTGAAAGATAGGGGGGGAAATGGTGCTTAAGTCTTGCCTGACAAGCATAGGTATGTGAGAGCAAAACCCAGCATGATACCTCTTTGTCCCGTTTCTTAACTCCCCAAGCAGTCACTTTCCTCACCTTGGCCTGTTTCCTGTTTGAAGAGTGAAGCAATGCCAGCTCTGGCAGGGCTTTGGGCTGTGCCTGTGGTTTAGCTAAGTAGGGTGTCATAGGAATGAGCTTCCTGCCCTAATGTTCTGTGTTTTTCCCTTCCCTGCTACTGACTCATGCTTGGAATCAAATAAAAAAGTTAACCCCTTAAAAGAGGAGAAAAAACCCCCCAAACATTTCTGTGAATTTATGAATGCAGGGAAGTGGTTTCGTTTGTGGTGGGTTTGTTGGTTTTGGTTGTGGCTTGTTTTTTCCTTTGGAGTCTGTATTTTGCCTCGGTGCAGGAAACGTACTGACTAGTTATTCAGGATGAAGAAGGCCAAAACATGAACTGGCCCAGTCTCTTCGGTTCAGGTCACAGGCCGGGGGCAGAGGTCATCTGCAATTCCATTCTGAAGCAGATTAGAGATCCGCACCAGCTCTTTGGGGTTGGGCATCTTGGGCGTTAGTGAAAGCATTATGAGAAAGGCCTTTTTCTTTGTAGGAGACCTGTCTCTTCCTGCTTGGATTTGACAAGATAGAAAGCCACAATTGAAGGACTGTTAATGAGATTAATTGACTGGAAGGCTAACCCTGATGCAGCCAGTCCTTCACCTATTTTCTTGCCTTGATGGTTTCAATATAGTGTTGGCCTTTAGCATTTGAAATCAATTACAAAGTGATTACATTAGATGGAATTGCACTTCATAATCCACAGCCTGAGTTCAGCAAAAATTGCACTGGACCTACTCATTGTGAGTATAAGCTGCCTAGTGCAGTGGATGTTGTATTTATGATACTTCTAGAAAAGCATCCTGGTTGAAGTTCAGGAGCAGAACTATCAGCTTTATCTGTTCCTCCTGCTCTCAGAGCAGCAAAGCTCTGTGTGAAGTGTGTGCAAGCAAAGAGGGGCAAGCATAGCTCAGATCCTGGCCACAAATGGCATACATCTCTGCATATGCATCCACTTATGGTCAAAAGACTGAATAACAGTGAAAAACTTAATTAGAGCTTTGAACTGTGATTGCAGTGAGGTTTTTCATTTCCCCATCTAGAAAAGCAGACAGCGTAGCTGATTTCTTTTATAAGATCCTGTTGCATCCGCTTGCCATCCGAAGCTAGACCTTTGTCAAAAAAGACATTGAAAATGACTGCTGAGAGCTAAAAAACCACACACACCTAAAAGAGGAGGGACTTGTCACATTTGTTGCTGTTGGGATGCTTTTAAGGGTTAATGCAGGATTCTCTGAAGATGCCTCCCCATTTTGCAGGTGCAATACTAATACCATATGGTGACACCTGATAGTACTTTTGCAGATTTGGTTTGTGAGAGTGAAGCCTGCAGGACAGTAAATCTGTGCATAACTGCAACTGAACCAGCCTCTGTACTACCAGTTGGGTATCTCCCTGTGGCCTCCCTCCTTTGCAGCTACAAGTCCTCCTATTTCTCCTCTTCCTCAAAGGTGGGAGCATCCCATTGCAACAGTCTCCCTGTAAGTCCCTGATGCTTTCAGGGTGTCCTGTAGATCCTTGATGCTTTCAGGGGTTCAGTTTCACATTCCACTTGAATTTGGTTAAAATTCACTTGAACACAGCTAAAACCTGGATTTTCTAGTTGGTTGACAATGTCATTTGAGGTCCAAATATATGTGGAAGTAAGATGATTTTATATAAAAGCGTCAGAGTAGTGTCAGTTCTTTCTGACACTTTTGAGAAAGTCCATATCCTATCTCCAAGTGAATTTTGGGATTTGCTGGAAAGGAGAGGAGATACAGACTTGGATGTGGATGCTATAGCTTGTTTCAGTGCATTGAGTGAGGTAGTTCCATCGCCCTGAGCAACTCAGTGTGATTAGATTGTCAAATTGATTCTTTAAAAACCAAACAAACAACAAACCCCAACCAAACCAACCCAAACCCAACCAACAAACCACAAAAAAACCTCAAAAATGTGACTCAGAGCTTTGATTTGTACTGGTAATTTCTGCTAAAGATCTGACTCTGCTGATGAATGTTAATTAGCCTTATAAATATCCTCCAAATACAATTAAAGGAAATTACGTGTTGGGAAAGTAAAGCTGAAGCTGCTGTGTTGGTGAGGACTAATTGGCCCTAGCAGAACTGAGTTAAAAACAAGACCTCATAGAGAAAGAGGCAGCTTTCTGGCAAAGGTTTTATTGGTACTTCTAGTTAGAAGAAATAATAGTGTTTGCATACCTTGTGCATCAAAACTGGTCATTGTGTCAATTTCATTATGGCAGATGCGCTATGTGTGTGTACTCATGTAAATAGTGTTGGATTTTTGAGAGTAAACCACAATGTCACATAAACTCTCCTCATCTCTGTAAAGCTGTAGCTTTATAGTGTCCTGGTGTATCCGAGTCCTTAAAGCTGCTTTTTGTGATGGTGTCTGGCTTCTCACCAATGAACTTCTAATGGCAGTGAGTTGAGAGCGGCTTTACCTGTCATGAACGTGAAGACTGTGTGCTTGACAAAAAGAGGGAGCTTGAAGATCCCACATCTTTGGCAAGGCTTCTCATTGTCCATGGGGTGGGGAGTGGGAGTCAGTTTCTAATATTAAATCAAACTTTCTCATACCTTTTTTCCCCTTTCCTGCAGTGTGGATGTGTTACGTAGTCATCTGTAGAGAGGGACAAGCAAGGAGTCCCACAGGAAAGAATTTTCATACCAGGACTGGTCAATGCTAATATCTGCAGTCTCTGCTTGGATTTTTGAAGTCTTGAAGGATAAGTCACTTGCGTCATCTTAAACCTGATCTCCTCTCCTTACCCTTTCCCTTGTTGGATGGGAAGGTGAGAGTGTTTCCTGCAGTCATTCCCTTGCAGGGAGGTTGACAACTGATGAAGGGTTGTGTTACATGCTGTAGTTGTGAGTTATTTGGAGGTGGCCAAGTTGGTCAACAGCTGCAGCCCTCTGCTATCATGTGAATGGTTTGCTTTTTGCCACACTGCTTATTTTAATGAACTCCATCTGTACATAGTTTAGTCCATAATAGAAAGCATATTGCTGAGATGGTGGTGTGTGTCTGCAGTGCCATATAGATGCTGTGAAATGTCCAGTCTGCTGGGTTGCAGATGAAGGTTAAATATGAAAGTGAGGTGGATTGTTTAGTACAGAAGCAATTCCCAAACTGTTGGAATTTTGCCTGAAAAGGAAGGAGATTGCAGGGGAGGGAAGGGTGAGGCAGCAATTGCTTAGGAAGGAGCTGGTATTTTCCTGAAAGAGGCAGCTCATAATCTCTGAAATGTGTTTTGTAGTTAAATCCCTGGGTATTTTTGTTTGTTCCTTCACCCCTCCGAAAGTCCTGATGACAATGGCTTACTATTCAGGATTGCCCTGCTATTGAAAGTGATTTTTTTTTTTTTTTTTTTCTAGATTCTCTGGTTTTATTCAGATAATAGCATATTGGTGTAGATGCTCACTGTCCTGTTCTATAAGTCTTGCTAAGATAAATGTGACAAGGGAAACATAGAATGGGTTCATTTTAAGGCAAATTCCAGCCAAAATCAAAGCACTTTCCTTAAAACAGAAAACAGAAAAAGTTCTTTTTCTGAAGATAAGGCTTTGTTAATAAGACTTAAATGACTTAAATGATTTTTTTTTTTTTTTTTTAGCTGCAGCTTATTCAGGTAAAGTTGCTTCTGCCTGAGTCTAAATATATGCAGCATGGCACCCAGAGCCATAGTTGGCTTACTGAGAATGTATGATGTAGCATATTTTCCTTTTCCTCTGCCATAGGTTGAATATCAGTCCTCCACCAGCATACCACACCAAAAATAAGGCTGTATAAATATCTGAGCACATGGAAAAATAACTCTCCTCTTACTACCACATTAGAAATTAAAAGAATTACTCAATTTTAGGCACTCAGTGGGGACCTCTTAAATTAGTAACAATTATGTGAACCCAACCATCCCAGGTTTTAGGCAGATTGCTGTAAATGAACAGGGCAGGGCTGGCACACGCACTGAGATGACCGTTACGATGCTGTATGTCAGAGGAAGTGTTTGACGGCTTGCAACAGCTTCCAACAGCTGATGGTTTTGAACCAAATGTGTATGCCAAATTAGGTAACTTTATCGTTTTTGCTCTTTGTATTCCCCTTGCTGCTCCTTAGCTTTGAGTGTTTCAGTGAACACATCTGACAGATAAAAAGCACAAGAACTGTGCTGTATTCAGGAAGAAACACCCCCATAGCAGAAAGGGCTTAACTGGCTGTGAAGAATGAAAGGCTGATTTAAGGAGAAAATACTATTTTTGTACATAGCTTGTGCATTAGAAAATACGTACTTGTGCATACTATCTATTCTGGTGCTTCTTTAAAATAAGGAATGTAATGTTCTACTTAGATTTAGCAGAACTCTGACTCTGTATGGACACTTAAACATTAGCTGTTATTGTCAAGGCTATGGGGAATTCTGTTGGATTCGAACAGTGCTAGTGCTTTGTTTCACTGAGGGACTATGAAGCTGGGGACTTAAGTACTGTTACTGCTGTAGCAACATAGAAGAGTCCATAAGAAGGTCCCTGGTAATTATGAAGGGCATCAATACCTACCAGACATGAAGAAATCTAGTTATGGAGGGTGATGGGTACTGTGAGGAACACACAGCTTTTCTAGAGTCTTGTTTTGGCTTTCGTGTCACCAGAATGGCATTCACGAGTGGTAAATTAATTTAACGAAACTAATTTTGGAACTATAGGTCAGCACTTTAAATTGCTTTCTCCTTGCTGGTCTTACAACTAGATCAGGTTTTAGGATTTAGAATAAACAGGTCTTTGAAGCCTCATTTCTTCCTTCTCTGCCAGATACCATCACACAAGTGAGCAAACATGGTTGTTACTTGTTGTGCAGCCTGTGCTCTTTGTGAGTCAGACTCCATTTTTTAACACTTGAATCATTTCCATCACTAGGGTTTATTTGCCTATTATTACTCAATTTTCCTGTTGTTCCTCATCTTCTGTTTCTTTAGTTAATGACAGAAATACCTGTGGCACAGATCAGCTCTGTTGTCAGGGGGAAGCGTCACAGCATGGCTGTGACGAAAAATGGCCAATTACATTTTTTCATCATCCTTACAGAGATACCAAAGGGGGATGAGCAGAGAAGTCATTTCCTTACCACCCTACAGTGCAGTCTGTGGATGGACAAGGAGTGATGGGCAGTCTTGGTTCAGCTGTGCCACTGCTGCTGCATTTGAAAGCTGAACAAAAGACAAGGGAACTATAATCTGTTGAGATATAGAAGTATCCCTTGGCTTCCACCAGCAGTCTAAGTCAGGCTCTTTTCTTAGTGCAGCAGACTTGTGCAGCAGTGTATCTCCCACAGGAAGAAGCACATGGTGAGAACACTTTTGCCATCTGTCTCTTGTCACTCGTATCCATCTAGTTAAGACTGGAGCTGTTGTTGCTCTGGAGGACGAAGCAGGACGGGTGGCAGCTGCCCTGCTATAGCAGTGTGTGTTAATGCCCTAAGGAGATTGGATCAAGTGGTGCCTGCCCACAAGCTACAAAAGAGGAATAGTGCAGGAGGTACGGATTCAGCGCAGGAGAAATGTGTGAATTCCTCTTGTAAATGCCAAAGCTGTTCACCACGTTAATATTCAGGTTCTGCAGCTGCCTCTGTGGGCTGGTCTGTGAGTTCCTCATTGATCCTCTGGATAGGGGTCTTTATGGGATTGATGATAATTGGCCTATTTAGAGTTCTTTCTGCTGCAGTGAAATTGATGCAAGAACATGGCAGAAGCTCAATCCTGAACATCATAAAAGGAAAAGTATACCCTTCATCTGCTTTGGTGGAGGTGTGGAATGGCTGTTCTTTTAACTGATGCAGTATCATACCAAAAAGTTAAAGGTCGAATAGAGATGGTTTGTTATATGGGAAGAGTGCTCAATACTCGCAGCAGTACACAAATATGCAGGACTAACAAAAACTACGCAAAGAGGGAAAGCTGGTAAATAGTTTGTATACGCTTTAATTTCTTCGTAGCAGAGATAGCTAGAATGAAAGCTGTATGGTGTTCTTCTGTAAAGAGGTTGGAGTATAGGATTTTCCAGTGACTCCCAGAAAGCTTGCTTTGATTTGGGGCACATGAGGCTGCATGAAGGTGAGGAATGGGTTTTAGTAGTAGCAAACTAAAGCTGTTCCCTACTTTGCTACCTACGTGCCATTTTGAGAACAAAAGCTAAACATCATGAAACATCTAATACAGAGCATACATCATGTTTAATCTTTATCAGCTAGTTTATTTTAGGTGGATGATGGTATAGGCCAGATAACTTGGGTACTATTGACCCAGTGGTGGTGTCAGGGTTATAGTTGGTCTGCATTGCCCATCACGACACTGTTACATAGTGTAAATATTTAGACAGGTGAGTTGTGATCTCAGTTGGTCCCTGGATGCCATTAGTACACGCAGTTGAAAGGATATTTTATAAATAAGGTGGCAGGAATAGGTAATTATTTGTGAAGAGTAAATACTGCAGCAGAGCTGTAGGGATGCTCTGTTACATGTCATCCGTTGGTTTAAACTCCAGAGCTGTTAAACCTGAGCCTGGTGAATAAACCAAGTGCAATTTTGCATCATTCTTTTAAAGTTAGTGAACCTGCTCGTGTTTTAGTGGGAAAATCTTCTGTCGGGGCGGGGGGCAGATCATGGCAAAGATCTTCTGGTTCAGAAACAGCCACTGGAGAGGTGGACCTGTAAATACCATCTTGTAGTGTGTGTAAACATCTATGCTTGTAGTGTGTGTATGGCATCCTTCACAGTGGCCATTTGGGTGGCTGTGCTTTCTTCTTATATATAAAAGTAGCACCTCCCAAGTCAAACTTGGAAATGATTCCCCAAAGCACGTGTGTCTTTTGCTGCGTGCAGTAGGCTAAGCAGAATCTTGTGTCTGATACGGAAAGTAAAATGCCATCGGTGCCTATGGGGAGATGCAGTGCTTGTTGAATCTGGTACTTGTGTCCAAGGGTAGTTCCTGCCTGATGTTCCATGCTTGACTCCAGCTTCGGTGGCTGCAGGGAAGCAGGCTCTGCAGGCGGAGCGTGCTGCTGGGCTGGCTGCCAGGGCCCTGGAGAGAAGCTGCAGTGTCCTCAACACGAAGGCATCCAGCCCCGAGGCTTCAAGATTGATGTTTTGTGGATGTTCCCCACTGAAACCACTGTGCATCTCTGCTGCTGTTTGGAAATGCCAGAAAACTGGGACACCCTTTACTCCCACCCCTCAAAGCACTATTTGGTGTAGTGGAGCTTTATTCCTAGGCTGGAGTGGAAGAAGTGGCCGGTGAGGAATAGAGGTTGGGCTAAGGAGCTCTGTGGCCTCTGGCTATCTCAGCCACTGCTTGCCCAGTGCCCAATATCTGTGTTCAGTATTTAGCCTGCTGTAAAGCAAATTCTGGTATGTGCTTAATATGGAGTGACCTCCTTCTGAATTAGACATTATCTAAGTTCTCCAAAAAACAGGCCATTAGCTGTTCCTTGCAAAGCTGAAGAGCTGCTTCCATGGACGTATCTTTGTATGTAGTTTCCTTAGGATGCTACTGTGCATTTATTTGTCTCTTAAGTAATCCATGAATGAATATGTAGCCTGCTAGTCAGATAAAAAATAACATGGGGTATTTGATACACCTGAAATATTATCAGACATCCTAATTTCTAACTACTAAGTGTGCCTTTGATATGGATTCCTTTGTGATGTGTTCTTGTGTATGTTTTCCTATGTTTAGGTAGTTGCCAGGATATTAACTGTAGGGTCTTTGCAGGTGTAGCATGTCACGTTTATGGTGGTCTGATAAATAACTCTTAGCATGTGAGCAATTTGTTGCAGCAGAACGGTTGTAATGGCATTTTTGTCAAAACCTTGACAGTTTATCAAGCTTATCCCTAGTGGAATATATAGCTGGATTTATGACAGAGCTTCTTCCCTTTGAAGAGATTTAGCCTTGCTTTTCCCAGGCCTGCTATGAATGCTGTACTGCATCTGCATAAAGTAGAATTACATACTCCAGTGGCTTTTCTAGTCTCAGTACTATAGGGTTTCAGTGATGTGGACTTTGCTGCAAAATGGAAAGGTCTCATATGAATGTAGTAAGTAAGGTAACTGGAGGGTGTCCTGTGAACATTCTGGGTTGTTTCCAGATGACTTTGACATTGCCAGACCTTCAAAAGCCCTGTCAAGTTAACAACTATGTACAGCCTTTCCCCCCCTGTATGAATGGAAACAGTAACATGATTTTGTGATGTTACTTACTTGCTGTGATGTGACCATTTCATGAGTTGTGGAGCTGGAGGTTTTTACACCATTGCACATGTTTTATTTAGAAGATCATAGAGTGGTTTGTGTTGGAAGGGACCTCCAAGCTCATCCAGCTCCAACCCCTGCCACGGGCAGGGACACCTTCCACTAGAGCAGGTTGCTTCAAGCCCCGGTGTCCAACCTGGCCTTGAACACTGCCAGGGATGGGGCAGCCACAGCTTCTCTGGGCACCCTGTGCCAGCGCCTCAGGGAAGACCCTCAACAGGGAAGAGCTTCTGCCTAAGAGCTCATCTCAGTCTCACCTCTGGCAGGTTAAAGCCATTCCCCTTGTCCTGTCCCTACATGTTTTTATGAATTAAAAAAAACCCAACAAAACAGGCCCTAAGGAAACCCAGTTGTACAAAGCTGAACGTGTTCATGTTCTGGTCAGACACTCGGCACTCCCAGCTTCTGTCTTCACGGACTTAAATGTGTTTTTCAGAGAAGTAGCGCATCGCTCCCATTTTACTTTATGCTGCTTGTTCTCTGCTGGCAGCTGTATGAAGGCCTGTTGGTAGAGCAGGAATCCTACATCTCCCGCACAGACTGAGGCTTGATGACCTCAAGGTTTTTTTTAAAACCTTTTTTGGCACCTCTATCTGCATATAAATAGCTCACACGTCTGTTCCTCAGCACTGGCTAGACCTAAAGTAGCGTTAAATGCTTCTGTGAGGAGCAAGTAGGCTTTCTCAGTTACTTGCAGATGGAGCGTATCCAAGCTGTGCTCTATATTTACACGCTTGCATTCTCTAACAAGTTGTACTCCATCAGGCACATGCAGAATTTGCAGATTTAAAATGCACGCCTGTCAAAGACTTAAGAAGACAGATCAGTCTGCCCACAATAATTTTGTCTCTAGCTACTGGCAGCAGCTCTCAATTTTATTCATACAGTTGTTTAGCTGATGTTTTGATCAGCAGCAATCCCTGGATCTTTGGAAGAGCCATTTGAAATGGTCAGGCAGTGCTGCTTGCTTCACTGTTTGCTGTGAGTAGCTGCATACATTTGCCATTCATGCCCTCGAGTCTCAACTGATGGTGGATTTTTAGTTGCTTGTTTTTTGAGGGGGGTAGGTTTTGGGTTGTGTTCTTTCTATAATTGGCTTGACAAATGTACATTTTTATCAGCATGCTATTTGTAATGCAGTAGACCAGAGTGATTTACACTGTATGAGGTACACTGGTGCAATATCTTCATGTAACTGCCAGGGAAGAGCAGGTGGACACTGGGAGATCAGCAGGGACAAAGTAATAGATTTATGTGCGTGTGCAAAAGGTCAGAAGGAATTCGCAGTGACCTGGAGGAGACAGGGCAGCACCTCAGGTTTCAAGGAGCTGTGTGACTTCCTTGCTTAATTGGTGATGTTGAGCCCTGGAGATTTGCTGCTTATTAAAGCATGATTGCTTCTGGTGACATGGAAGGCCTTGAGGTCTGCTTTCCAACTTGTAGTTGGTTTAAACTCTTTTCCTGTCCAAGTGTGCGAGGTGTCATGTCTGTGAGCATCATTCAAGCTTTGGAGAGGTTGCTGTGAATCTTCCCTGAATGTTATTCTCCATGAAGCATGAGCTGTTGTCAGAGCTAAGAGAAGAAATTGAAGTTATTCTGGTGTATAACTTCCTTATGCATTGCTTTTCTTCATATAACCTGAAAGCCTATTTTAACTTTAGTGACCTGTATTGTGATTATTAATAACATTTGGCATTAACATTCTTGAACGATGACCAGCAAATCTTGTATTCTCTGGCAGACATGCTTCTAAAACCAGTCATGTTTTGTATGTCTGTGGCTTGGAGTAATTCTGTATCTGCAACAGATGTCTGCCTTTAAAAAGCCAGGGAAGCATGAGAGGCAGTCAGAGCTTTAAGAGTGTGTTTGAGCAACTGATGTGTGCAGGGTCTGCTCCCAAAGGAACAGAGAACGTGGTGCACTGGGTTTGGGTATTTTTGTCTGTGATAGTGGCTTGCAAGCCACTGTGCTGCATTGGAGATGAATTTAAAATCCTCATTCTTTTATGATCCCTGATATAGTTTCAGTTAAATTCAGATTCCTGTTTTTCTCTCTTTTTCAGGGGGGTAGGGAGGTGCATATAGTGAAATATTTCCTGAGGGTCACTGTGGATAATCCCAGAGGGAGAAACCCGGGAAGAGAAGGCAGTACCAAAACATACAGGAGGGATGAGAAGTCCCACACCCCCCTGCCACCTTTGGTTAGCTTCTTTGCATAGGTGGTTGGAATGCATTTGGTAAGGCTAATAATTTAAGGTGAAATTACCACAATCTCAGTAGTCATAGAGAGCAGTATTGCCTTCTACTGCGGTGTCCTATTCCCTTTGTTATCCCAAGGTCAGATTAAATAGTGCTAATGACTTTCAACTGCATCCTCAACGACTGAATAGTCAAGGAATTAAATGCTTCCACTGAAAAGGCAGGAATGGGCTCTGTGTGGTGCAAGTATTGTCTCTTTAGAAACACAGTGTTTGCTTTGCTTGATTGCTGCTCCCTCTTGTGGGTTTCAGGCCAGTGTAAGCAGGCCTGAAGCTACTTCTCAGTGTTTTTAGATGGAATAATTAATCAGAAGTACTCCTCTGATATACTGGCCTTAAGACTTGCTTTGCTGCATATGTCTACAAACTAGAATGTTCTTTTATATCAAGAGTATTAAATTTGAAAAACATCTAATTTGCTCTTTAAATGTAATTTACTCTTTCCAAGAACTTACCCTGCTGTTGCTATTAGTATATAGTCTGATTTACTTTTTTGTAAAGCAAAGAGAAGCCTGTATCATAACTGTACCAGACTTTGCGAGTGCTATACTGGCAGTTTTAAGATCTTTCTTGTATTTTCTCTTCCCTAGTCAGTGCTTCTGAGTTGCACTTCATGGGCTACCACTCTTCACTGAAGAGAGCTGCTGTGTGATGCAAGTTGTTCCTGAAAACTAAATTCCCAAAAACAGCTTCCTGTGAGCCCTCCCAACAAAGAGAAATGCCACACCTGCAGGAAAGATAATTCCTTTCTTTTAGCTTCTCATTTGCTCTGCTGGCATTAAATCTCTATGTCTAAATTTATTGTGTCTAAAGATATCAAAATAGTGCTGGTATTTGTTCTTCTCCAGAGGGACATATAATCTCTGTTCTTTGGAGAAGAAGCACAGTGGGATTCTGAATTGCTCCTAATGGATGGCAAAGACCTGTGCAACTTCACTGACTAGTTCTTGGCATGATGCTCTTCCAACCTTTCCCACTGAAGCTGAAGAAACAAATTGTTCTGACCTATTGCAAAATAGGAAGGTCCCCCATTAGTGTGATACTGAAATAACAGCAGTTCACATGATCTAATGGCAATCTTACACCATTTCCAAATAATGAAGCAGTTTGTCTTAGCATTGGAAGCTGTTCAGTACCAATCACTTAAGTGATGTTGAACTGCTTGTGTACAGGAACTGGGATATGGCTGTTAAATCTTGGGTCCTCTGGACTTTGGTGCTTGTCTTTTGTGCCTTTCCCCTGGCTCTGCCCTTCCTGATTTTTAATTTTCTCTGGTATCTTACTTCCCTCATGCTCTCTTGCTCTATAGTCTTCTCATCTATTTAATCTATGTAATGTTTTCTGCATATCCCACTGTGTGTTCTGCTTGGTTTGCAGTATTTTCAGCACCTTCTATATTTCCTATCTTCTTTACTTCACACTGCCTGTTGGCATACTTTCTCAATACCATATAACTTGCATGGCCAAGAAGCAGACTTTTCATTAGTGTCTGGCCAAGCAGCTCCAGCTATTGGCTATCCAGTAACATCTGAAATCTATTACTGCCTCTGTATCTCTTCAAGAGCATATATATAGGGGATTTTTCAGTGGATTATGTGGAATTTCTGATCTTCATTTTACTTGGCTTTAAAAGAATAAATCAGTCTGAAACTTGTAACCTTTACTTCAGTATTTATGGTTTCTTTATCCTGACTGGTAGTTTGAGCATTGTTTTAAACAGCTGCTGAGGTTTGTATCTACATTTTAATGTACTGTAAGTGCAGAGATTTAATGTGCTGTATGTTCAAGATTTGCCAGCTTTTATTCAGATGAGATTTGCAGTCCAGCAAAGAGTACAGAGCTGTCAAACAGCCCACACTGAATGTCAGTTCTTAGTTACACTTCTAATACCTGTACTAGTCAGGAACAGAACTTCTCGTTTATGTCCATGTTCAAAAAGATGTTGGCAGTTGCCCAGCCCCGGCGCCCTCCCCAACCTGTGTTTATGCTGTAAGGAAGCCAGATGAAATATTGCTGCTTATTGCAGGCTCCAGATTATTGTGCTTACTTTCCCTTTCAGCTCGGTCAAGACAAATGTGTCTGCTCTTCAGCAATCTTTGCTAATGGATCAGTTGATTTCACATGTGTACTTCCTCACTGAGAGCCTTCCTGCTGACCTCCCCATGTGCTGGGTGCCTGCGGGCTGCTCCTGGGAGGGAAGCGCTGGTTGTAGCTTTGCTCCCTCACTGTAAAGAAATGGCAGACGAGCACCAAAACCATAATTCAACTTTTTAATTGTGGTATCACACAAAGATGCCAAAGGGCAGGGTCATTAAGGTGGTAACTTACCCTTGCATCTTTCACTGTCTATTTTGTGTTTTTTTCACTTAAATTTCACTGTATATTTATATTGGGGTTAAGCAACAGTTGTCCATTTCTGTATGTTACCAATTCATTTGCACTACCTGATTAACCCTAGTGCTTGTCTTACAACAAGCATACTGTTTTTTCTCTTTAAAGAAAGAAAAACAGAATGCCAAACACACACACTTTGTTATGAAGAAAGATTTAAAGCCTTTTGAGGTGTACTGCTACAGTCTCACTGTGGAGGGGTTTTACTAGCTCCTATCTCCCTTAGGTAGCCCTGTTTGCATCCTGGCCCTCTTTCAGACAGATGGCTTTATGCCCTCTAAAATCTGCAGTGAACTCTTGTGTGATTTTAATTACAAAAGCTTGTAGTTAAAGGTTCTACAATCAAACAGAAGCACAGCATGCAAAAAGTACTCTGCAATACAGCTGTTCTAATTGTGTTTTGAGGTTCAGCCTTATTTAAGTTTTATACAGGGAAAACAGTTGCTGCTAAATACTGCTGATCTAATACAGGGAGAATACACTCCAGAAGAGAATATTCTTCCTTTTTATACAGAGTTGAGTAAAGCAAATGGAAGAAACCACTGAACGCAGCTTCACACAAATAAGTATTGCAAGAGGCAACACTGGGAAACTTTGTGTGCTTCTCTGGTGAAATCCTGTCAGCTAGTGGGCTTGATTTATTTATTTTCCTTTCTAGGTATCATTGTAGCTTCAACAACTCTGATTCATGTACTTGAATGAGTGATCCAGGTGTTTCTAAGGTGAATGTCGGCTCCTGCAAAACTTCTTTCTCATGAGTAATAGTCTTGATCCAAATGGGTGCAGTATTATACAGGGCATACAGAACGTGTGGTTTTGTTAAAGGTAACTTGCTGTCAAGGAGTGTCCAGATTCCTCTCTGGTGGGAACAACCACTTGCTGACCAGAGCTATTTGGAGAGAAAACACACATTGTGAAGAAGTAATGTTGCGAATGCCCCATCCCTGGCAGTGTTCAAGGCCGGGCTGGACGGAGCTTGGAGTAACCTGCTCTAGTGGAAGGTGTCCCTGCCTGGGGCAGGGGTTGGAACTGGTGAGCTTTGAGGTCCTTTCCAAGCCGTTCTATGATAACTGCATTGATTCTCTGCTGAATACACTATGTATAGGAAACTGTTAGGGGTTTATAGCTCTAGCATGCTTCTGCAGAGCTGCCTGCTAACATCCTGTGCTGGAATTGTCCTTTCATCCCTGTTCTGCTTTCTCTGAGTATGGAAACAGGACAATTTAGTTATTTCTAAATAGCAGTTAAAGTAGTATGCCCTATATACAGTTATCTCCCCATTCTCCAGGCTCTGGAGCTACAGTGCTTATGGAAATCTTATTTTTACAGGATTCTATAGTTTTTCTACAGCATTATGTAACTTTCTGCTGAATTTTGCCTCTGAAGTCACTTTGAACTCTCCAGCATTTTCTCATGAAGAAGGTTTGTTTGAATTGAAGGATGTGATTCAAGCACTTCTCCCTCCTACTGCAAGTACAGTGCATATCAAAGTGTGATTTAATTTGCAGCTAACCCATCTCCAACTGAGCTGGTGGCTCAGTATGCAAGGGGAACCCAACAATGCAACAGGGACCACACCAGGCGTTAGCTGCTGGGGAAGTTGCTGACAAGTTCCTTAGTATTAGTGTACATGTGAAGGTACGGGAAAAAGGAGCAGAGGGAAAGAGACCATATCACCTTCCTGAGTAACCAGTGTATTTTACAACAACGTAATTTTTAAACTCGAAGACAAGGGAAGGGAGACCAAAAAACAAACCAAAAAGAAAATAAAAAAGCCCCAAATGTTTCCTAAGCTAATAAATGTAATGAATGTCTCTAAAACACAGCAAGGATCTACGGAAATTTTTACAGAATACCTCATTTTTAAGAGGTGTTTTAAAATCACAGAATCACAGACTGGTTTGTGTTTGAAGGCACCTTAAAGCTCATCCAGTTCCAACCCCTCTGCCACAGGCACCTTCCACTAGAGCAGGTTGCTCCAAGCCCCTGTGTCCAACCTGGCCTTGAACACTGCCAAGGATAGGGGAGCCACAGCTTCTCTGGGCAACCCCTGCCACTGCCTCAGCATCCTCATAGTGAAGAAGATCAATTCCTTGTGGCAGGATTTACTTGGGTAATCCATGCAAGCTCATGATGGATTTCAGTTATTTTCTAGACTGTATTTTTAGCAGTGGCCCCGTGTGACTGCATGGCAGTATAATTTATGAAGTAGGACACAACTCCCTAATTGTATTTTACATTGTAAATTTGTACACACTGTTCACTGCAGTGTTCTGCAGAATAAACATTCTTCCTCTTTATGGCGGGGGGGGGAAGGTCCACGTCAACAAGACTGATCACATGCTTAAATTGTATCTCTGAGATATAATTTGTTTTTTGGCAAACACATAAGCAAATGTTTCTCCAAAGTGGACAATGGTCTTGGGCAAATTCCCCATTAGTTGCGGGTCTCTTCCCCTCTGCCTCTTCCTAGACTTTGGCTCAAAATCCTAAGCAAGAAGACCAAGAATGCTGACCCCTCAAACACAGAGGACACACAACAGCACCATTGGCATGTCAGAGGGGAACATCTGCCTGTTAGTACTCCCTGCTCCCAGTGCTTGGGAATTAATGAGAAAGAAGAAAAACAAAGCTCTGGCATTCTGAGAAACTTTAAAACAAAATAAGGAATGGGTCGCAGAATGTCCTTGCAGGAAAACTTTCCATAGAAAACCTTCAGATAAGCCACCAAACTTCAGGCTTGTTGGACTGCATTGTGTGAATGAGTATGATTCAGGAAAATAGGTTTAGGTTGCAGTTAGGGTTGTCTTGGGAAACAGTGTAACAGTTCTTTCTCTCAGGTTTCCTCTGTGGGTGTCCTAACTGGCCCCTTTGTATCAGAAAGTAGGACCTTTCTCAGAGGGAACTGTCAATTTGTTGTGAAGCTATTTGATAATGAGATTCTTCTGTGTTTTCGAAGTATCTTAAAGCTCTGATTTCAGATGATTTCCCATGATTTCCGATGCCAGACTGGTCTGTTCTCTGTCATGAACATAGTCAAATATTTTGAGTTGAAAACATAATTCTGTTTAGTTCTCAGTCTAAATTTTTGGACTTGGCTTTTCCTGTGAATTGGATGTTGGTTGCCTTTTGTGTGTGTTGAGTTGGAGAGCTTGAGGAGGGAACTGTGGCACTCCCAGAGTTTTAAAATGCTCCTCTTTCCCCACCTCATGTTGCTGTCTGCAGTCATGGTGGCAGTGGTTGTTAATGCAGCTTCCAGCTCTTTAGAACTGGTGAGGTTTGGAGGTGGCAAAGCACTTTCCTACAAGTAAGTCCCTCACTGGATTACTTTTGCATATGGGGTTTTGTTGTTTGTTTGGTGGGTTTCTGTTTGTGTGTTACACAAGTCTCTGTGTACTCAGGTTGTGTGAAATGCTCTGAACCAAAGTGCGGGATTTTGGTCTCATCTTTTACAATTCTGTGGGGTTGTTTTTTGTATTTTCCCCATGATTGAGCAAAGGCACAGGAAAGTTTTAAGCCTTGGTATGGAATTTATTAGCTTATGAGAACTACTCTTAAGTCTGGTCTTTCTAAAACCAAAAGATCATCTGTCTTTTCATATATCAGTATCTCAGATTTCTGAAGCTTTCTGATGGCAGTGAGGCATTAATGCTATCTGAATGTTCATGACAGTGTTGCCTTTGAGTTTGGAAGCTGGATTTCCTGGGCTGAATGATAAGCATGGCATGCATTAGGCTACCCAGGAGTCTTCAAGCTTCCCAACTAGCATGATTCAGTCTGTCTGACTTGAGTGTAGCAAGAAGCACTTATGTCTGGTTCAGCAGTTTCCTTCCTCCTCCTCGCTGTGTCATGTTCAAGCCTCAACAGAAAAACCTCTGTTGATACTGGCAGTGCACTTTGGTTATGAAAACCGGACATTGTTTTCCTAAGCAGCACTTAGTTGTGTATACTCGAGTTCATTGCCTTGGTTACGGTTTACAAGGAGGTTTTGTTAACTCTGCCAGCTGAGCTGCAAGGGTGCCAGGATGCCCACAGCAGACAGGGATGATGAAGTGAGATGCATGCGTAGGGCTTTTTCTGTCTTCATGACTTCATATGGGTGTTATTCCATGGAATTCTTATTTTATAGGCTTCTGGAACATGAGAAGAACAAGATTCTGAACCCTCAAAAGAGGCAGAGAAACCGAACTTTCCTGCCAGTATGAAGTTCTTGCCATCCTTTTTCTCCACAAAATGAAACTTGCTTTGTCTGTTACCAGCGGTTGGAGGGACAGTAGTAAATGTGATATGGAGGGATACTGCCAGAATTCTGAGAATCACAGACTCAGGCTGGAAAACACTTTGAAGACCTTCCTTTTGACACTGCTCCCTTTCTTTGAGTTAGAGGTAAAGGGACGCAGTTCTGCGAAAGTGGTTTTTAGGATTAAGACCTGTGTTTGTGGAGGAATGTGTGGTGTTGTGTGCAAGCACGGTGGGGTTTGCATCTGCATGTTTGCAAAAGGGAAGTGTGTTCCACATGGAGAGGTAAGCGCAAGTCTGTGTCATCACAACCGGAGCTGCTGTCCTAAGCACAGTCATTCTGGGGGGGAGGTTTGTGGGGTTGGTTTGTGTAACGTTTGCTGCCTTTTTTCCCTGCTCAGGCATACCCACAATGAGCTCACAGTGAACCCTCCCAGCTTCCTCAAACTGAAAATCACTGGCTTCCCCCCTACTTCTACATCTCCTGTTTACCTGCTTTTCTCATGCTCAGTTTAGCATTGTATTCCACGTAATGTGTATTTCCACCATGAACATTGTTCCTGCTTAGATATCTCCCTGAATTAATGTCATTCTTACAAAGTCCTACTTCAAATGGGAAATGCACAGTTATGAGAGCTGTGCACTGAGTTAATGGTATTTCATAGAGTCACAGCCTGGTTTGGGTTGGAAGGGACCTCAGAGCTCACCTAGTTCCAATCCTTGCCATGGGCAGGGACACCTTGCACTAGAGCAGGTTGCTCCAAGCCCCTGTGTCCAGCCTGGCCGTGAACACTGCCAGGGATGGGGCAGCCACAGCTTCTCTGGGCACCCTGTGCCAGCGCCTCAGCACCCTCACAGGGAAGAGCTTCTGCCTAAGAGCTCATCTCAGTCTCCCCTCTGGCAGGTTAAAGCCATTCCTCTTGTCCTGTCCCTACAGGCCCTTGTCCAAAGCCCCTCTCCAGGTTTCCTGTATCCCCTTTAGGCACTGGAGCTGCTCTAAGGTCTCCCCTTAAGGAGCCTTCTCCAGGCTGACCCAGCCCAGCTCTCTCAGCCTGGCTCCAGAGCAGAGCTGCTCCAGCCCTCGCAGCATCTCCATGGCCTCCTCTGGCCTTGCTCCAGCAGCTCCACATCCCTTTTGTGCTGTTGCCCCAGAGCTGGATCAGGACTGCAGGGGGGGTGTCTCCCCAGAATGCAGCAGAGGGAGAGAATCCCTTCCCTGAGCTGCTGCTCACACTCCTTTGGATGCTCTTTTGTGCTTCTTCTCCAGCCACTGCACCGATTATCCTACAGTCCCCACTGTCCCACTGCAATGAACTTTTGTACCTGAGAAGGCAATTCCGAGAATGATTTCAAAGCTCCCAAACTCCTTTTTAAGCTAGAGGAAGATAACCCCCAGTACCAACACAACACTTCCCCTTTAAGCATATATATACTCACTCTCCAGGTTGCACATCCCAGCATACTGGCATGTAACAATCAGACACTTGAACAGATGCTTATAAATCCATATCCACACTGAGTAGCAGTTGCAATGCAGAAATAAACCATGAAACTGTTGTTAATTTGCTGCAGTTGTATCCCTGAGGTGCCTCGGGTTGTGCCAGAGCTGAGCTTAACCCAGGTGCTGACCACTGGAGAGGCTGGTGTTGATTTTAGTCTTTAAGCAACAGCATCACACTGTAAGCAGTTAGTTAAATTTAAAAAAGGAAAAGGAGCAAAAGAAAAGGCTGGGAAACCCATCAGGGAATGGAGCTGGGGTGTGGGAATGCTGCGGTAGAGGAGCCAGGAGTAGCAGCTTCAAAAAGGCTCTTGTGATGAGCTGGGTGAGCCTAAAACACACCCAAGGGAGAGACAAGAGGGATTAGAGGACACAGGTGTTTGTAAATGGCACTAAATGGGACAATACCCCAAGAACAATGCAAGGCATAGTCTGAGCAGAAATCTTGGCTCCACAGAAATCAGTGCCATGCTTGAGTTCACCTGATTTGAGTTCCCCCTGGTTTCACTTGTTGCAGGGACCAGAGCTCGGGGAGGAGGAATCTCCCACCTCAGGGAGAATTACCGAAGTTTAAGCAGCTCATTTTATCCATTGCCATTTTGCAGCAGCAACAATAGAACTCAAGAAGAGTCATCTCTTCCTGGCACCAGATTTTCTCCGGTTGCAGAGACAAGCACAACACATTGCCCTTTAGCAACTGAACCCTGTGCTCTCCTTCCCAGGCAGAGGGTGTGGGTCCCGGAGCCTAGCAAAGCCTCCACCCAGCAACGGAGCTCAGTTTCCCATGTGAGCTGGCAGCCCAGTGTGGAGAATCTCTTTTCCCAGCGCTGCCACGCAGCTGACAGTGTTTTAGCTAATTTGGATGGGCTGGCACTATTTTACATGTGGGGGCAATAGTTCAGCTGGATTCATTTACAGTCCCTGGACCCCAGCCGTGTCCCACTGTCCCTGAAAAGGCCACACACTCTTCCTTTAAATAAAGGACATTACGGATGTCTAACTTGCACCCTGGCACAGGGAGAAACCCTGCTTAAGGCAGGGAAAGTATTGCATTTGTAAAACGGACTGTGGTTTTACTGAAGTCATAGAATCCGAGACTGGTTTGTGTTGGAAGGGACCTTAAAACTTATCCAGCTCCAACCCCCTGCCATGGGCAGGGACACCTTCCACTAGAGCAGGGTGCTCCAAGCCCGGTGTCCAACCTGGCCTTGAACACTGACAGGGATGGGGCAGCCACAGCTTCTCTGGGCACCCTGTGCCAGCGCCTCAGCACCCTCATTGTCCCCATCATCACCCCTCTTCCTTATGTTTAATCTCTGGCTTCCAGTTTAAAATCATTACCCATTGTTTTATTCCTACAGGCCCTGGTAAACAGTTTATCATTCCTTTAAACCCCCTTTAAGTACTGAAAAACTGTAATAAGGTCTCCAAACCCTTGAGCCTACCTGTTATTTTTTCCTTCAATACAGGGTAAAGGACACAACTTTGCTTAAAAAAAGTAAATCTGAACTGTCTTAAGTCCACTTCAATATGAGTATGAAAATAAACTGATAGCTACAGACATAATAGATGATCCTGTGAAGCAGGAACATGATCACATGGCTCAAAAGTACTGTTTTTTTTAATTGGACAAAGTCAGTCTTAAGCTACTCTGAAAGCTGTAACTGGAGATTCAGTGGTACACTGTACCCTTGTGTGAAGTTTCTTCTTGGTGAACCTGCTAGCTGGAGGGTATGATGGGTATGCCTGCATAGCAGAATAGCCAAGATGAAAGGGGAAAGGGAAGCTAGGCAGTATAATCTGCCCAGCACACTTCATAGGCAGTCAACAGAGACAGCGTCTGTAAATTAAATCTGTGTTTCACTGACGCCCATTTCATCCCCAGGAAGGTTGATACTGGAGCAGGCACCAGGCCAACATAACGTGATCAGGAAACACTTTCCTGTTCAGGTACCGTACCTACAACCCTAAGCCTCTTAAGGCTGAAAAGGTTCCTGCTCTGCTGCATTTCTCTTACCCTTTGTCATCAAGAGCAAAGAACACCACAAGTGTACAATAACTGCGGGAAGATGCTGGCATGTCCTGCCCCAGCTGAGTGACCTGCCTGGAGATGCCCCTGGGGATTGCTACTGCTCCTGCAATGCCCAGCAGGTCCATCCTCTGTGGCTGGCCCTGAATCCCACAGAAGTTGAGGCCTAATTCCCAGACACTGCTCAGCATTTAATTTTGGTGCAGTAAACACTGTCAAGCATTGCAAAAAGCCCTGTTGTCAGCTGTGAAGAAGGCACTTCTGGACTACGGCAACTCACCCCAAGGTAGCCAGGGTCAGGCTCTGGGGTTAATTCTTCCAATGTGCCTTGCTTATATGTAGAAGTTTTAATAGAGAAGGGGAGTGACGTTAACCATGTAAATCTGAAGCATCGTAACTCAGTGTCATGGTTTAAACCACTATTAAGGACAAATTATGCATATTTTCATCTTATCTTAAAGTAGACAATTTGTTCTGGTTTTCTTGGTTAATGAGAATTATTCCTCCTCCTTACATTCACTGGTAAATCTGTACCAGTACTGTACTATCTGTCACTTAGAAAATATGCAAGAGATGCAAGTACTTCCTATACAAGGCATAAATTACTGAGGACCCCCACATACACCTTTTTCTAATTACTTTCTAAGTCCATACAGCAGCAAAAATACTTGGTTTTATTTGGCTTACTTGATGAACTATAAGTAAGGTATTCTGCATACCTCAGGGTAAATTCAAACATGTTAGTGTCCCACTGACCTGGTGGGTAAGGAACTGAAGAAGCGGGAGGTCTTTTTAATACCAGCAAACTTCCATTTTTCAGTAACACAGAGCTCACAGCATTCAAAATGCACTTCAGCATGTCTGAATTGATTTGACATGAAGTGAGGCCCATTCAGCTGGGATTTCCAAGCAGGTCCTGGCAAATTTTGCTAGAACAAAATTCTCTGTATTCCTACATACACACTCGCTGCTCCTCCTGGCACTTGACACTCCGCTGGATCCTTCAGACAGTGCTAAATAAAAACCAAGTGCATACAATTCTGTAACTACAGGAGCTGAGCCATAATCTGGGAAGCCAGGGGTGCATTTTACTTGATTGCTTGCCAAAGCCATTTAGCATCATTCAGGTGAGAGCAGTTAGCTCTCTCTCCGTCCTTGCCTGCTATATCACTGTCACTTGGGGGAGCAGGGCAGTACTCACAGAACCTAAAGAGCATAGTCTGAAAGTGGGTATTAATCTGTCTCTTCTTTTTTTTTACCCCCTTAAAAAGCTAGTGTCTGTCTAGTCATACCTATCTCAGAAAGATGGTCAGAGGAGCTGAAGCTTTGCTTAATATGAAGACAGGCTGAGAGAGCTGGGCTGGTTCAGCCTGGAGAAGAGAAGGCTCCTTAAGGGGAGACCTTAGAGCAGCTCCAGTGCCTAAAGGGGCTGCAGGAAACCTGGAGAGGGGCTTTGGGCAAGGGCCTAGGGCCTAAAGGCCAAGGGGAATGGCTTTAACCTGCCAGAACAGGGTAGACTGAGATGAGCTCTTAGGCAGAAGCTCTTCCCTGTGAGGGTGCTGAGGCGCTGGCACAGGGTACCCAGAGAAGCTGTGGCTGCCCCATCCCTGGCAGTGTCCAAGGCCAGGCTGGACACAGGGGCTTGGAGCACCCTGCTCTAGTGGAAGGTGTCCCTGCCCGTGGCAGGGGGTTGGAACTAGATGTGCTTTGCGGTCCCTCCAGCCCCAACCGCTCCGCGGCTCTAAGCGCGCCCTCCGGAGCAAGGACCAGCTCCCCCCGCCAGCCGCGCACACCCGCCCGCACCCGCCTGCGGCCTCCCCAGGGCCTCCCCGGCAGCGCCCCGCCCCGAGGGCCGGCCCGGCCCGGCCCGGGCTGCCGGCTTCCTGCGAGCGGAGCGGGAGCGAGCGGCAGCCGCGGCCATGGAAGCGGTGTCCGAGTGCCTGAGCCCGGCCGCCCGGGAGCAGGTAAGCGGGGCCGCGGGGGCAGCAGCGCGGGCGTGCCCCGGGCGGGGCAGCCCCCGGGAGAGCCCGCGGGCGTCCCCTCCGCGAGTGCCGGCGCTGGTTCAGCCCGAAGGCAGTGACCGAGGTGCTGGGGAGCGTGCAGGGGGTCTCCGCGCTCCCGTGCGCGCTGTGGCTCGGTCGCGTTCTGGGGGCAGCGTGTAACCGGCAGCAGCTCTGCGGTGGGGCTGGTGGGCACCTCCTGCCGCTGCTGGCAGCTGCAGGAGGGAGCCAGTGCTTTAAGGGCTTGCTTTTGAAAATCGGAGGTAAAACACGTGGTGCTGGCTGCTTGCTGCGGTACGGGAGCAGATAGGACAGCTGAGCCTCTTAGGTGTTTTCTGAGCAAACTTTCAGAGCAGCCCCGTGTGACTGTAAGCTGTTAATGGGTGGATTAGTCATCTGCTGACATAAACCGTCACCCTGGGTTCACCGCCGTGGCTGTACGAAGGGATAGGAGCCGTTTGACAAGCCTGTCATGGGCCTGTCTGTCTCACCAGCAGTGCTGGGACGTGGGTATTGGAAGGGAATCTTTGAGTAGGTTAAGGCTCGTGAACGTGTTGGCTTTTAATACTAACTCGCATTTAAGAGAAACGTGGGGAGTTAAGCACGATGCGGACTGACCGAGCCCTACATGATTCATAGGCTCCTCGTCAAGTGGTGCAAAGTATGTTTGCATTTATAACTCAGATGCAAAAAATGCCAGGTGAATATGCTCGTATGACCTCTAAGCATACAAGTTATTTATAGACTCTTGCTTGGGTGCTGAGGAGGGCATGAAAACTCATGGTGAGCCCCTGGAACTCACTGTTTTATGTCACCTGTAACTGAAGTGAAGGTGGGAAGTCGTTGCTGTGGGGTAGAACTAGTTTACCTGACAGCTGTGTCACAAAAGTATTATAAATCAAGTGCTGCTTCTCTAAATAGACTTTAAACTCAGTCAAAGTATAGCAAACCTTACCAGATTTCTTTTGTCTGATGGCGTATAACTTGTGTAAATAGAGTGAATAGTTGTTTATCATTTGAGGAAGAGCCTTTACATGCACAGTAATGGAATGCTTGCCCCAAAAGTGACTTGCTGGCTTCGTCCTAAGTGTGTTGGCAAGCAGTTTGAATCAGCCTGAGAATAGTTACTGCAGAAATACATAATAGTAGTTGCATACAGTAAGCAGGTGTAATTTAATCAGGCAGTCTTGTGTTTTAAAGCTGCTCTGACAGTGGGATCAGAGAACTCTGTCTATGGTTTGGTGCTGGCAAACTAACACTCTGTCCACAAAAAACCATGCTACTAACTTTGATTACTAGTCTTAAAAGCAGATAATTTTGTGCACGTTGGAATTAAGGGGTGCTTTGTATAGATCGAAACCTCTTATATGCGTAGCTTTGTGGCAAGTCAACAGTCATTTTTCACTGCTCAAAAAAGCGCATAATTTCCTGTCTTTGTTGGCTGTTTCTTGGGGCTCCCAGTTGAACAATGAGCTCTTAGGCATTGCACAGGGAATGCACACCTTCAGGATGTGTGTCATTAGCCTCTACCTAACAAAGTCACCTAAATAATTCTGTCATCAAAATGATAATGAATGTGCAGCTTCTCTGTCACTGTGCTCGCAGCCAGGAAGCTCTCGCTTCCGTAACCGTTGTGCACTATACACCAGGCCCAGCAGCACCGGCTGCGGGTGCAACCAGACCTCTGCTCGTCTTGATGCGTGGGGTGTAAAGCCACGAGAGGGTAACTCCTCAGCAGATGCAGATCTCGCACCCCTACTTCTCCCCACTTCCTCGTGCTGCAGACAGCAGCAGACTCCTCTCACCCTTTCCTGCGGATACCAAATAACCACACAACTGCAGGCTGGGGGAGACGGGCTGGAGCAGCCTTGAGGAGAAGGACTTGGTCAAGAAGCACCCCATGGCCCTGTTCCAGTGTGCACTTGAGTGCAGAACCCCGCCGTGTGCTGGGCTGCACCCCCAGAGCGGGAGCAGCAGCTCAGGGAGGGGATCCTGCGCCTCTGCTGTGCTCTGAGGAGACCCCCACCCCTGCAGTCCTGACCCAGCTCTGGGGCAGCAGCACAAGAGGGACATGGAAGAGGGGAGACTGAGATGAGCTCTTAGGCAGAAGCTCTTCCCTGTGAGGGTGCTGAGGTGCTGGCACAGGGTGCCCAGAGAAGCTGTGGCTGCCCCATCCCTGGCAGCGCTCAAGGCCAGGTTGGACACAGGGGCTTGGAGCACCCTGCTCTAGTGGAAGGTGTCCCTGCCCGTGGCAGGGGTTGGGACTGAATGAGCTTTAAGGTCCCTTCCAGCACAAACCGCTCTGTGGTGCTATGATCTGGTTTGGCTTTTTTTCAGATGCAGTTGCACTTCAGTAATGAACCAGGTTACAGCCTACTTAGTTTTTCCCTGTTCAGAGCTGAATGTGCTGAACTCTTTGAGGCAGAATAAAGATCTGTAGAGAACTCAACAGTTTTAAAACTAGTGACCCTTTAAGCAGGGGTGTCAAGTGCTGAGCAAGGGACTTACAAAAGCAGTGACAATTTTCAGTGCAGCAGCATACTTGTTTCAGGCCTTAGTGGCTACCAATCACTCTATGCAGCTGCAATCAGAAGACAAAAGTGCAGGAGATGCAGTTGTAGTATTCGAGTGAGTTGCATAAATTAAGGCGATTGTTTTTCAGCTGTGTGCATTTCAGCTTCACCTCAGCAGCATGGTTGCCATCTCCTTGTATGCCCACAGGGATTTACAGAGGCCCCTTATTAGGCTTGATGGGGTTTTTTGAGGTGCACAGATTGGCTGAAGATGCCAGTCCTCCTTGTCAGATGAGCAGTACTTGATAAAAGGGAAATTACAAAAGCTTTGTAATGAGAGCAATTAGGCTTCATATTTTTAGTCCTCTGTTTTTGCCAGTGATCTGTCACTTTTGGTTGAGGCCTGCTTTGCTTGCTCACTGAGTCACTAGCGAATTTTAGATTAAGATTACTTCCTTTGAGCTTGGTGATTTTTCTCTTCATTTTGAATCCGTTGAATTGTTATTTCTGCTGGCAAACTGGGGCCTTTCATCTTAGCCTCTGTAGTCTGAACTTCAGAAGTTTATATGAATTTATTACTGTTTTCATGATCATAGAATCTCCCAGAGTAGTTTGGGTTGAAAAGAACCTTAAAGCTCATCCAGCTCCAACCCCTGCCACAGGCAGGGCCACCTTCCACTAGAGCAGGGTGCTCCAAGCCCCTGTGTCCAACCTGGCCTTGAACACTGCCAGGGATGGGGCAGCCACAGCTTCTCTGGGCCACCCTCTGCCAGCACCTAAGCACCCTCACAGGGAAGCATCGCAGCATCTCCGTGGCCTCCTCTGGCCTTGCTCCAACAGCTCCATGTCCCTCTTGTGCTGATGCCCCAGAGCTGGCTCAGGACTGCAGGGGAGGTCTCCCCAGAGCACAGCAGAGGGGGAGAATCCCCTCCCTTGACCTGCTGGCCTGATGTCGGCTTCTTGCACGCTGTGGTGTCAGTCTCTTCTACTGACTGCCCTTGATTCTGGGTCCTGACAAATGCTTGGGCTGGATGAAGGCCAAAGTCATCCAGGCAAAGCCTGTTTTGGTTTAGTCAGCACAGAGAGAGAAATGTGAAATTAAAGCTGCTGTTTGCAGGGTATGCAAGAAATAAAGGTATTTATAGCACAGAACTATTAATGTGAAAGCAAAGTCCAAGACTTTCAAAGAGTGTGGTTTGACAACCTTGGGCAAGTTTAGTCATCCCCCTGCTTTTGAAGAAAAGGTCCATAATAAATCTGACACTCTTATGCATTAGTCTAAAAGTCTGTAGGTAACAGTGGAGCTTGTGTTGGGAGCATCCGTGCCATGTGGGTTGCTGATGGGGTAGCTGCTCCTGTCAGTAGCTGAGCTACAGTTATGCACAGGGAAATTCATAAGTAATGGTTCCTGTTTGTCTTCCACACTTGCTGCAGAATTTGCTGGGTGTTTGGGTTGCTACGAGACTTTGGTTATCTTTGATAAAATCATACACAGTAAGTGTTAGGTGTGGTCTCAACCGTGCCCTGATTGATTTACTTCCTCTGAGCTCACAAGTGATGCCAGGTTTGTTACCTGTGTTACCTACAGGATATAAAAAAATCCCATTCTGAAGAAGTAATTCTGTCAACTAAAGCATGGTAGAAAGGGTATCAGGAAGGGCACACGCTGATCACTGAATGGCCAGCCTGATTATAGCTTGCTGCAAACCAAGTTGGAGAGCGCTCTCCAGAGGCTCATGCATAGCTTCAGAGAAGGGTTTGGGAGCACTGAGGTGGGATGCTTGACTTCTGCAGCTGGGGACTAGTTTTGTTCTTTGTCAGATGAGGACTTTCCTGGGGAACTATGAGTAGTGCAGACTCTAGTGGTCCTGTTTTGTTAAAGTGCCAAGGGAAGATGGATGATGAGTGAGAGCACGTTCACTCTTGCTTAACCAACCTAACCTGAGGAAGCAAAGTAGATTTCATTTGGAAGTGTTCGGTTCATGCTTAACCATTTTATCAGTGCTCTTCGTATCACTGATACCATCAGAGACCATTGCTTATTGTATTGATCACATCATTGTACTGAGAATTTCTTCTCTTTGCATATTTCTTGTCACCTGTAGTCTCATTTTGCTGTGGCTTCAAAAACCCTTCAGGGAAGGATGGCTTGTCCCTTACAAACTGCCTTTGTCCAGTGCAGAAGAGGTGGTGATTTCATCAGGAACCACAATGAAAATAACTGTGTAATCATCTAAATAGCACCCGGACACCACTGAGAGCATGTTTAGAAAAACATAACTACCAGTTTACATACAGTATTTAATGCACAGCACCAGACCATAAGGTAGGAATGAACAGCACCTTTCTGACATACAGTCTGAGGTTACTGTAGAGAGCAGTATAAGAGCCAGGCTGTCTTATGGGATGCATAGCAGGAGAATGAAACAGTGGTTTTAAACCGAGAGTGGGTTCTGACGTGATGTGGGGTCAATTCCATGTGAGGATGGTCAGTCAGTGAAGCAGAAGCCTGGAAAGGCTGTAGAGCTGCCAGCCTTCGAGGTTTTCGAAAGCCAACTGGGCAGCATGATCCAAATTTGATCCTGACTGTGCTTTGAGCAGGAGGGTGGATTGGAGACTTCCCGAGGTCCCTTCCAGATTAAATGATCCCAAATTCCTTGTTTTGATATGATAAAAATTACTTGCTTTAATACAGTAGTATTCTGGGTGGAATAACAATTTGTTGACTTCCTACAAGCATACCAGTATGTGCCAATGGCAGATTTTGAATTTCAGAAGCTGTTTAAAAGGATCAGAACATATTGTATCTCCTGTTTGTATGTTGAAGAGCTGTGCAGTCAGGGAAAGAAAAAGCTCATAAATACAAAATATGTTCGTTCCAAAATGTAAGGCATTGTTAGTCAAAGATACTAAGTGAATATGTGCTTTTCCTCTTGCATGTCTGACAGGTCTGCAGATTGACTTTGCAGGTGGAGGGCTGCAAAGCTGAAATAGAATAAATTAGAGGCACTCTATGGATTGGCACTGAAATTTGTACTAATAAATGACAGGTTACATATATGAGGGACCACAGGAAGCCTGGAGAGGGGTTTGGACAAGGGCCTGTAGGAGCAAGACAAGGGGAATGGCTTTAACCTGCCAGAGGGGAGATTGAGATGAGCTCTTAGGCAGAAGCTCTTCCCTGTGAGGGTGCTGAGGCGCTGGCACAGGGTGCCCAGAGAAGCTGTGGCTGCCCCATCCCTGGCAGTGTTCAAGGCCAGGTTGGACACAGGGGCTTGGAGCAACCTGCTCTAGCGGAAGGTGTCCCTGCCCGTGGCAGGGGGTTGGAGCTGGATGAGCTTTAAGGTCCCTTACAGCACAAACAGTTCTGTTACTCTTTGATTTACTTGAATCAGGTGTGATTTGCAAATGTGTGTACAGTAAAGTGGTTAACTTTAATTTTTGTGCTGTTTCTTAAGACTACTTACAGTTTGCAGGGATGAGGGAGCATTTCTCTAAACTGTAAGGAATGAAAGGTATATCTCCTATTCCCTCTGTCCCCAAAAAATGAAGAATGACCTGGTGTCACTGGAGCAAGATTCTCCTTCCTTGGGACATGATCCTGTTGTGTTTGCGCAGCTACTGGCAGAAGACGGTGGTTGTTACCCAGTGTCATGTGAATTGCTTGGCAGCCTTCTGTGATAAACAGCTTGGAGCAATCCTTGTCTCTGACAGTGTCCTTTATTTACAGTAGTACTGATGTGGGGTAGACTCAGAGTAGGGCTTCTTGAGGTACTGCAGCTTATTTTCGAATCAACAGAAGTGGATCACGTAAAGTCCGTATCATACTTGGTCAGTCCTGTGATTTCTCACCTTTAGCATACATTTCTAGATTATGTTTATATAGTGGGTGTCATAAGCGATTGCAAACATTGCAGGTAAATCAGGACTGCCTGGCAGGGATTCCACCTAATATCTGCCCAGCAGCAGGGCTGTTGGTTTGTTTTTTGGACAAATTGCTTCAGGTTAGCAAGTGCTTTTGAAGACACTGTCCCTTGAAAACACTTGTGGTAATCATGAAATCATCATGGAATGGTTTGGGTTAAAGGGACCTTAAAGCTCATCCAGCTCCAACCCCTGCCAGGGGCACGGACACCTTCCACTAGATCAGGGTGCTCCAAGCCCCTGTGTCCAACCTAGCCTTGAACACTGCCAGGGATGGGGCAGCCACAGCTTCTCTGGGCACCCTGTGCCAGCGCCTCAGCACCCTCACAGGGAAAAGCTTCTGCCTAAGATCTAATCCAAGTCCCCTACATGCCTGTACGCTGGAATCTGCCTTCATTTGTCTCTGTAAGTAACAACACGCTGCGATGATGAGAGGGGGCATGTTTTGGGGACAGGCATAGAGGTCTGTTCTAGGTACAAGACCTTGGGTGGATTTTGCAGTTTCTGTCCGTGGCAGAGCTGGTTACCCTGAAATTCAAGCAATGAACTGAAAAGAGAACAGCACTTTGTGCAAAACAATCCCTTTTCTCGTTCTGCCATGGGCTTTTTTTACCCTCAGAGAAGGTTTTTCTGTTCTTGTAAGTAATGTTTCAGACCGAAATTCACTGTGTTGCAGTGATTAAAAACTGTTCATGTAAATAGATCATATTTGCACAATGGGGAGCTGCTATGGTCATCAAGAGGAATCTGCCTGCGTACCAGTTTTGAGTCTAGGGGCAATGCAGTAAAAGGAGGGAGAATGTTGATAGTTGAGATGTGGAGGTATTTAGGGATTGGGGCTGTTTATGGTAGGGTTTAGTAGAATGTGGGTGATGGGAAGGCTCCTGGTCCTCCCATACACCATCTTGTGCTTGGTTTTCATTGGCCCTTTTCTGTTAGCTGAAAGTTTCAACCAGCCTACTCGTTTGTTTAAACTCTTCCCATGTTTTGTGTTGTGGTTTTGAAGGTTGTGGCCTTTGCCCATAGGTTCAGGTGGTGACTACATACAGAAGGGAAAAGAAATGGCACCTGTCTTCTTTCTGGTTTTCCTCCTGGTTAGAAGTGCTGGTGGAAGCTCTGGCATTTTGGTTTTTTGTATGCTTGACCCTTGTATTACTGCAAGTGTTCCTGTTAAATTGGATGCTGTACTTACGGTTAAGAGGTTTCAGAAGCAGAGGGGTTGGGCGTAACACCGGGGCGACTGGCTGAGCAATGCCTTTTGCTCGCTGCTGAGCTATCTTGGATTTCACCGGGCAGACTGCTGCCGGCTGTGGGGTACAGAGCCTGAGCTCATTTTACATGTTTCTCTGTAAGACTGAACAGCTTTGCCTGGGATGAAACACAGAATATTTAGAAATATCACTGTATAGGCTGTTGTAGTGTTTCCAGCTGGGCTGAAATGAGGAAGCACTGTAGATCTCCCGGGAGGCCGGTTCTTGGCAGGTTTCCACTCCAGAGAGGTTTGGACTTGAATGCAGATGCCTGGAGACTTCGAGTTAGCACATTTTCTCAGGTTCCCTGCTCCCACCCCAGCATCCAGCATTTCAGCCTTAGCTGTGCATAGTCATGCTCAACAGCAGCGTTTACCTGAGTGCCGTGCCCATGTATGTGTGCGCAGCGTCAGTGGTTAAGAAAGATGGCACATAATGTGTTTGCTGTTGGTCAGATTAATTCATCAATAAAAATAAGCTGCACCGCAAAGGGGGGGAGGAGGGGGGGAGGAGGAAGAGCAAACCCTGCCTTTCATAAACAAATCTTGCTGTTTCCTCTCTATCCACACAAATAGTAATTAAAGAAACGCAGTGCTGTGAAACACAACTCCTGGCTGAGGGTAGTGCCCACACGAGGGTGTATTACCTGGCTGTGAAGCATAACAAATTATGGAAGGCAGGGCCATTACTTGCAACAGGGAATTAACTCCTACAGATGTGTTTACAGTCTTGCCGAGTCAAGTCTCCATATTTCATGCCCTGCTTAACAAGTGTGTTTCATGTGGAATTGTGCAGCTTTTATTTCACTGCTGTGTTCCCCTTTGCAGGCTGAAGCAAGACTCGCAGCAAAGCGAGCGGCACGGGCAGAGGCACGGGAGATCCGGATGAAGGAATTGGAGAGGCAGCAGAAAGAGGTATGGTGAAGGCTTTTGGGGAGGTGTTTTGGTCATCTTCTTTCTGGAATATAATCCGAGATCATGGAACAAAGAGTTGATCTGTCTTTCGTTGAAACAGTCATAGTCTGCTAATGTTGATCATCATAGAAGAACAAATAAACAAGCTTGGAAAAAAATATGGATTGTGGCAAGAATTTTGTCATGGTGAAGCCAGTATAATTATTCACTGGTGGTTAGTTAGTAATCAAAGTCTAATATTAAATCTCAAAGTACACAGCTTGTCTGTGTGCATTGGGGGGGTAGGTTCTTATCAGTTCAGTTGGTCTAATTCGTGTTGTAGACTTGGCCTTGTGTAATTCTCCTTGTAACCTGTTTTGCTTTATTGTTGTGAATTTGGCATTGTGGTCTCCCTTGTTTTGTGAAAATGGTGGTCTCCTATTGGCAGAAATAATGGTAGAAACTGAACTTGGCAAAACATTTGGATTAAATGCCTGGTGTAGTCTTTCCAAAATTCTGTAAGAGCTGGTTATTTTATACCAGCGGCAAAGTTACTGTGCCTCTGCATGTCAGTGTGTGGGATATCATGGGCTTCCCTTGTCGGAATGATTTTAAAGACCAAAAAGGCTTATTCTGCTCCTGCTGCATTTGACAGGTTAGGAGCTGTGCTAAATGTTCTTTCACTACAAGAAACTGAGAACAGCATTTGGTTTGAACCTCTAGAAGCTAAACTAGTGCTATTAGACTGGGGGGTCTAAGCATGGGTTGGCGCAGGTGGGCTGAACCAGGAGGACTTAAAACTGGTATTTGTTGATGTGTCTTTAATGAAGACAGCAGAGTAGGCTGATCAGAGTCAATAGTAATAATACCTTATTTGTTTTCAAATTAATTTTGAAGGAAAGGGAAGAAGTAAGGAGTTTGGGAGCAGGGTGTTGGAATAAGTAGTAAGAATAAATATACATCCATGCTTTAGAGTGCAGAGAAGGATTTAGTTTAGCTTTTAAACAGTGAATGGAGATGTGATAGCAGACTAGTGTTGGTGGAGGCTGCAGCAATGCCTGCAAAGGAAGCACTTGGGCAGTTTGCCTATGCTCAGCTTTGTGCTGGAGTGTCTCGTCTAGTTGAGGCACGTCTCAATGTATCTTAGCAGCCTGTAACCACAGCAGTGTTATAGGTTAGATGTAGGTGCAAGTACACCAGGAGTAAGAGCTGCAGGGGAGCATTGCTGCAAGCACAGTGCTTGTGGAGGAGAGGAGCCTTTTCCTGCTATGGCTTCTGCTTTTTTGAAGTATGTTTTCTTGCAACCCGGACCACAGTCGGAAGGCCTGGACTGCAAACAGATGTTGATACTGTCAAGCTGCCTGCTGTGCCTGTGGCCTGAGTGATGGGACTTGCCGAGCAGCCTTTGGCAGAGCTGTGGTAAACAACCAATAGATGCTGTGTTTGGGCAGCAAAGTAAATACGGGTGTCATGGCAGCTGACAGTGGTTTTACCATCTAATTTGCAGATAACTTTAATGGAACTGATGACCCCTTTGAAGATTAAAAGCTGCTGCTGCAAAGGGTGTCATAGTAAGTTGAAAACTAGCACTTGTCTGAATGGTCCTGCAGTTACTAACTGAAGAGTGGTGATCTGAAACTGAAAATTTGGGTAGATAAAACCTGAATCCTACAGGGTGTTGCTCTGAAATACCAGATTTAGTGAAAGTGAAGCCAGCTCTCCACTACAATTTGGTTTGTAATTCACTGGCGTAATGTGATTACACATTTGTTTAATATTTTGCAAGTTCGGCTATTCTGTAGCTTTTTCAAAGAGCATAAAATGCTCTTTGAAATGTCAGCCCCAGATGCGAGGGGGAGCCTGTAAGAGTGCATGCAGAAAGTTTTCCACAGCCACGGATGTCTTGCAGATATAATAAAAGAAAACATAAATACAGAAAATTCCAAGCAGGGATCAACACAAGGGAGCTGGCACCTCCCCCTGCCTTGGAGGGGAATGTACTGGGGTACTGGTGTCTGTACAGCTTCTTTTCTGCCATCTTCATTTTCCTTCTCAAAATTTTCAGAGGAATGAGTAGCACATTCCCACTACTGCTGTGTCGTATAACCAGAACTTAAAGCACTTGTTTTACTGCTTCAGAAGGCTTTTTAGGGGCGGCAGTTATGGAAGTTAAAAAGCAATAAATACATCTATTGCATGTGCGTGTACTTGCTCAAGCTTAAAGCAATGTACATGCCCAGACAAGCTTCTTGTGGAACATGGATTACTTCAGAATATATTTATGTTGCTGATCTGGGTTAAAAGTTTCCAGATGCTACCATTACAAGCTATAACCATGGCAATTTAGCTTCTGCTGGCAGTGAAGTAGGGTGTTCTAATAATTTGGATTTGGACTGGAAATTGGCTCCTCTACCTGCTCACTGTCTGGTGTTAATGGCATTTCTTAATCTTCTGCTGCAGGTTCCTCATTTTAAAATAATTGAGTGATTTTTGTATCGGGAATCTACGTCTGTGATTTAGCTAATGTTCTGCTTGCCATTACAGAAAAATAGGACTTTGAGGGTCTAACCGCTATGAGGGTGCTGAGGCACTGGCACAGGGTGCCCAGAGAAGCTATGGCTGCCCCATCCCTGGCAGTGTTCAAGGCCAGGTTGGACACAGGGGCTTGGAGCAAGCTGCTATAGTGGAAGGTGTCCCTGCCCATGGCAGGGGGTTGGAACTGGGTGAGCTTTAAGGCCCCTTTCAACCCAAACCAGTCTGATAATAGATGAAATACCAGTGTAGAAGCACCAGGTATCTGAGATTTTTGTTCTGTTATATGTTGGTGGAATGAGCAGCACCTTTATTGGAAAGCTATTAAAATGCGCAGTGCTGGTTCTATTGGCTCACCATATGTGAAGAGTACACCACAGATTAGTCACAACTGTGTAGTAAAGCTTATAGGTAAATGGTAAAGATTACACAATATCATACCAAGCTCTTCATTTGGCAGAAATTATTTCATGGGAAGCACATAACTGAGAGCAGAAATTGCTGTGTAGTCTGTTCTTTTGGAAATCTAAAATTATAGTCGTCATCAGCCATGCTATGGATAAGCTCCTTTCTTTTCAAAAGGCAGGATGAGAAGCTCGTGGCAAACAGCTTGGGTTTAGATGATGGTGAGCATGCTTGTATATATTTAGTGGGGAGTGAGTTCCTGGTCATGAGACTGTAAAAAAGGCACAGACCTAATAAACATAACTGCTTGAATGTTTCTGACTTCTTATTCTGTGCTCCTTGCTGTTATCCACACTGCCATGTACATTAAGCATGTGGTTTACAGTTGCAGAGTCTAAGTGTTGTGCTTCGTGCTGAGACAAATGCTTGCCTGCATTCAGATACTTACTGTGAATTCAAGCGAGGTCAGTCTTTTCAAGTAACAAGTTGTTTATCCCCACGGGTCTACCAGGTAAAATAGAGGGAATAATTATTTTCTGTGTATTTTTTTCCTTAGAAGGTTGGTGTATGATATATTAAAGCCTTTTTCCCCCCAAGAAATATTTAGCAGTAATGTTTCAAGACACATAAAAGCTGCAGCATTAGGGCTAATTGTAGAAAATGTTTTAAGTAGGAGTACCTTCTGCTGGCAAGACTTTAAATGTCTTTTTGAGGACTGACACTCGGAGACCACAATTTAAGCTGATATTAGTACCTGAAGTGAAAAGAGAATGGTCTCCCATTCTTTAACCTTCAGGATAAGATTCTTCCTTGCTAGTTCACACAGTAGATGAGCCTGTACTTCTAGTTCTAGGCAAGTCCAGTATGTTTATCTCCTAGATTCATTTTTAGCTCTTACTTTAAGGGCACAGCACAAAACTTGCCTTTGCCATTTTGTAATTTGTTCTTTACCAGCACATTCCTTTGCACATTTTTATCTTCCTTGAATTCGTGTTTCTTTGAAATCAAATGTTACCAGCACTTAATGTCATGCATTGCTTTTTTTCTATGTCAGTTCCTCGAGCATGTCATAAATTCAGTAAATACACTAAAGCCAAGTTAATGTGGGCAAAAGACTTGCAGCCAGTTTTGATCTGCTCACCCCTCCTGTTGACTATGATGTAGGCCCCTTCTTGCCTTGCAGGGGTTAGGTACGCACTGATGGGAGGCAGTGGGTCCTGTGGTATTTGGAATTGCTTGAAGCCATTTTAAAATCCAAGGCACCGCAGGAAAAAACAAGAGAAAAGCAGGATTCTCCTGGTTTGAATGGGAGGGGTGGGACTGACCATGGAACTTGATGCATATGTATGCAGGGGACAAGTTAAGGAGGTTTGTGATGGTTAATCTGTATCTTTCTTACACATCCAGCGTGGGTGCACAGGGACATTGGGGGAGGGAATATGTCAAAGGTGTTTTTAGTAGTTTGTGGATTTCTGCCTCCTTCTACTGTCTGCTCCTCTGGCTTGTTCAGTCACTTTGGATCAGAGCTGTTCTAATCCAGTCAGCTAATAGATGACCCTAAAATTCCAGTTTTTATAAAGCACTGGAACAGTTATGATGATGCACTTGGCTTTATCCCTGTGCCCCCCTCCACAGTGTCTGGCCGTGAACAAGGGCCTCATTGTTATCTTATCCATTGGCAATCAGGGTGCTGGACACAAGACTTCTTGTGTGTCTCAATGGGAATACCTGCTATGCCAATCCTGAAGCATTGGGGCTTGAAAAATAAGACTTCCGTGGTGCTGCCTCAAAGCATGAGTGAAACAACAGCATTGAGAAGTTGAAGCTTAAAGGTTAAACAGCCTAAGGTAATTGCCACATCTGAAATGGTGATGTCTGGCTTCTGTGTATGAATGAGAGACACTCTGTGTGTGCAACAGAGAAACCAAAGATCAGGGTCTGTATGCAGTCTTGGGAGCTGTGGGTCGGTGGAGTTCATTTTCCTCTTCAGGGTTTTCTTAGTAAAAGGTGAGCAAGGTGGTGGGTTGTGTAGGAATCCTAGTTTTAAGTGTGGATCCTAATTATCCCCCCTGCACTTGTAGGTCTAGGAGTTAATACTTCTGAGGTTTGAAGCTGGGTTCTACAGTTGTCCTTCATGATCATGGAGGGAAACCTCATCAGGAGGGCGGGGACTGAAAGAAGTATGCTCTGCTTCCCAGCACTGGGATCTGGGTTCACCTGAGATGGCCCAGATGGATGGAGGGATTCCCTTAATATTCCAAAAGAGGGGAGAATGACTTCCCTGCTGCCTGCTGACCAACTGAAGGGTTTGAGTCAGCAATGTACCCTTCCCCCTGGGATGTGCAGAGAGCAGAGGGCTGGCGTTGGTGTTAATTCAGGTAGCATCAGTGCTTATCTAGGAAGACAAGTAGTAAGGTGGCTGAAGACTTTCAGACCAGAGCTGTGATACATTTCCTACAGATAGAAAGCTAGTGGGGAAAAAAAAGCTGCAATTTCCTTCTGGATGTGTGTAGCCAGTTAGGTGTTTTTAAACAGGAAGGGTTTCTGGCTTTAGAAGGGCTAAGGGAGATGTGAGAAAATACCTAGTTTTCATGTAAATTTCCAAAGCTTATCAGTCAAGGGCAGTTCTCCACTTAAACAAAACTCAGATGTATTAGAGTGGCTGTAATGCTTATGTGTATTATTAAAATGGTTCAAGACTATGGAACAACTTCATAGAGTCAGCAGTGCATTTATTAGGGCCTGCAAATGGTGTGAGGCTCCATGGAAACATTAATAATGGAAAAAGCAACCTGCAGAGATCCTCCAACGTGTGGAATAAACTTTCAGGGAGTTTTAGCAAGTTGAGACTGTGCTGTACACAGGTGAAAGATGTATAAGCATTGACACTGTTATAACTGTGCTTCATCAGGTCAGGACAAAATGTGTCCCTAAAAGAAGAAGTTTTTCTGCAGTTAATGCTGTTCGCTTTTATTGTGGTAGTAGATGTATGACTGTCATCCCACATGAATAAATGGGCAGTATTACTTTGAAGGAGGGAAGCTGGAAGAGAGAGGTCCTAGCTCACAGCTGGGTTGGGCTCTGGTCTGGTGCCATGTCTAAGGGGCAGATATTCATAGAATCATAGGATGGTTTGGGTTGGAAGGGATCAATGCCTGTGCCTCCAAGAGTCTAGCGAGTATGAAAACAGGAGTGCTCTATTTTAGCTGGGCACACAGAGGAGGCCTAGAAGGTAAATGCTGCTTTCATTCTATCCAATTGCAGGGCTTTGACGTGTACATCTTTTTGTTTTCATGCTTTGCTGTATATTCTGTATAAATGTTGTGGTTTTTTTCTCTCCTTTAGAACAAGCTGTAGAACATTGCATTGTTGTTGATTTATTCACACTAGCTTTTGTTTCCTTGTTTTCTTTCTTCCCCTTTTCCCCTAGATCTACCAGGTTCAGAAGGTAGGGCTTGCTCTCTTTCATTCTTGTTTGCATGTGTTCCCACGTCGTGAGTCTTGCCAGCATTTCTAATAAGCCTCTGAGGAATGGAAGGTGCATAGCAGGCTTTATATTCCCACGCATTTTCCCCTTCCCTCCCATAGTCTTGTGGGGTGCGCAGTAAAGATGACCCGTGTAAAATATGTCTGGTCAGGCACTTAATATGTTTTGTAAACACTGTTTGACAAAGAATAAGCAATAAGCAGGAAGGTAATTTGGCAAACAGCCATTGTAGGAGGGTGCGGTGGCTCCGTGTGTCACCAAGCACTGTACACACGTTTGTGTGTTGAAGGCCAAGAATATCACCGAGAAACACTTGGGGCTGGAGAAGCATTTAACTTGTGCCACCAGAAGAATGACTTTGAGGTGACTTTGTTTGCAGCGAGTCATTGAAGTAAATCAGGGATGCTGTGTTTGAGTTTATAATCTTTTGGTAAATAAACTGTGTGGCTTTTCACCCAGCGTGGCCCAAGCTTATAAATGCTTTTATATTGTTTAATCCCCTCCCACCTCAGTCATGATCTCTTCGCTCCTCCCAGTTTCAGTTTAGTAGTTCCAGATGATGGTGGTGGTGATAATAGCTCACTTTGAGGTCACTTGCTATGTAACAAGAGAGAGTTTACGTTTTGTGTTACGATGTTTGGCTGTTCCATACTTCCAGCATGTGAACTGTGTAGTACCTTAAAGAGAAATGGCCCAAAAGAGATTTTGCAGTGAGGGAGAATGCGCATCTCTCTTCAAGCCTGCCATTTCCTGCCTTACCGAATATTGCTTCTGGTTTTGTTTTTTCTGAGGCATTTTTATTGCTTGCTGAATGACGAATGTCTCTTTAAACCACAGCCTGTTTGTCTTTTGTCCTGGCGCTCCTGCTGCCTTAACTGCATGTTTCCCTCGCTTGGCTGAGCAGTGCACGTGCTGCTTGGAAATGCTATTCTCCTCTCAAGTGCATATGTATATGATGATAGCTACTCAAATCATGTGCTGTGGTATTTAATCCTGACCCCATCAGTTTGGCCACAAATACATCTTACTGTTGTTTTTATTTGCGGAGTTGGTACGTGCTAAGTAATTCAAATCAGCATCTACCCATGGACCAACAGGCTCATTATCAATCTCCTTTATAGGAACTAATTTAATCTTCTGGTACAAACACAGCCCCGCTGGAGCCCAGGAGGGTGTTTACTGTTGGTGTCCTGACATGGAGGAGAAGTGGGTTAGCCTCACACTATCCCCTAGTCAGTTTGCAAGTCCAGGAGTTTTGCTGTCTCATAGTGGGTAAATCTGATATGGAATTCTCTCTCAGTGGTATTAATGTAATGAATTATTTAATTGTAGTATCAGTTTTCAGGATGGAAGGGAACTTGAGTCTGGGAGAGTTCTCTAAAAAGCAAATGAATGGATAAGCACCATTTCTTCCTTTAACCCATGCAGTCATTCAGACCAGGCCCCTTGGGGCAAGACAGAAGAGTCCACATGGAGAAAGAAATGGGAAGTGGCTGAGGGGGCAAAATACCTGAGACTTCAAATGCTGCCAGTTCAGTACAGGGTGAGACATGCTGTTTGAAAGATCATAAATTAAAATAAATGGTCTCAAGGTAATCACATTCATTCACATTTTTCATGTGGGAATAGTAAACATGTAGCAATGTAATTTTAAATGGCAGAGGAAAAGACTTAAGTGGAACTTGTAATATAACAAGTCTTAAGGGCTATTTCCTTATCTGCCTTGTGCAAAACTGAATTCAGAAGCTTCTGTGAGAAAGTAAGGAGAGCAGATCAAAGAAGCAGCACCTTACAAATATTATTAGCATGTCTATGGATCCTTCCTGTGTGCATTCTCTGTTACCATGGTGGTTTCTAAAGCTGATTTCTAGTGTTATATTATATATCTCTTGGGGGAGCTGAAAAACCTCTATTCAGGCTTTATCTGACCTGGTTTACTACAAAGCATATAATCTGTAGGTTTAGATTATGTACACAATCCTGACTATGTGAAGTGCATAAAACTTAATGCAACACGCTGTTTGTGGTACATATTGTGCTTCTGCCTGGCAGTAACTTGTCTAAGCGCTTGTGAGGAGGTTTGTAATGCTGGAAGAAATAGTAGTTCATGTCATGCCCTCTTAATTTCATGTAGTTTAAAGGAGAAAATTCACTTGTGTGTGATTTGGCTAGGCATTGTATAGGGGTATTAGATGTATTTGGGCATACAGCAAGATGCTTTGCAGGTAAAAGCAAAAGGGAATACGCCCCTGTTCTCATGAGGATGTGGTTAAAGAGCTTTTTGAACCATTGTCTCTTTTCCTTGCTTCAGAGAGATTTCTGCATACTTTGTAAATCTGCAAGGCAGTGAATATATTTTCTCTTTTCAAATTGTGGGCCTAAAACCTGACTTTCTAATATTTTTCCTAATAAATGGGATTGCTGTGAGCTCTTGCCTTTTCCCAGTTTGACCCCAAAACTGGCAGCATTTAAAGGTCCTTGTACAGTTTGGACTCTCCAGGGTGTGTAATGGAGCACCCCACTGCCTATTCTACTTCATAACAGAATTTCTTCTCTGCAGAGGTGTCAAGATGAAAATGAAGGTGACCTTAGTATGACAATAGTTTTATTGTTTAATGAGGAAGAACTCTGAAGTGGGAATGAACTGATACAGTTTCAAAGAACACACAGCTGTTTGGTCTAGTTTATTAACAAATAGTGACTGAGGTTTTTAAGGGTGAAAGAAAAGTTACATTAATACCATTGAGTGAGTGTTAAATGCAGAGTGTAATACAGAACAGGTTTCTGGGGGTTTTATCATTACCAAGGGTTTTGGCTGTTAATACTCCTGCCTCCTCAAGTCTCTAGGAAAGCTGGCAAGTACAGGCTCGAGTTTTCCACACATACATGAACCTCAAAGCACTAATCTGATTTTCTTTTAAAATATATATTGTGCTTCCTTAAGCAGGATTTCTGTTTGCAGATTACTGTGCTTAAGGTTGATGAGTTTTCCTCGCACAGGAATGTCATGATCACCATTATAAATGCAAACTTCCTGTGGCTGGATTTGAAGCCTGTGTTTGAGGAGGAAGAGAAGTCCTGTTAAACCCATAGATCTTTGAACAATTTGCTGTCTGGTGGAAATTCAAGTTGATTGGGAAATTCCCAGTGTTGTGCAGAGATTATGAACTGGGAAACTTACACTGCTTTAATGACAATCTCCTAAAAAATGCATGGTGTTTGTTACTGAAATACAGTGAGCTCTCCCATCTCGCCTGCACTGGTGACGCATGTCCTCTTCTATCCTTGTTGGTGACACCACCGCTGTTAAGATGGTTCAAATGTAGGCAAGAAGCCTTGTGCTCTGAGCAGGAGCTCTCAGGAGTTTGGCATGCAGCGAATAAGAATGCACGGAAATGAGTTGCGTTGTATTCAGCTTGTCTTCCCTTGACAAATCTGTATGGGAAACGTGATTTGACAGCATTTTTCACCTCAAAAGTGTTCTGTGTTCGGATTCCTTGTAATGAGTCTTGACTTAAATGGGTCAGGAATTCAAGGCTCATTACGCTCCTTGCTCTTGACCCCACAGCACTGTTTTGTCACTGCTGAGAAGGAAGCTCTTGCATACCCTGGCTGTACCTGAAACATGGCTTTTTCTCCTTGCTGGGCAACTTTTCCTGGGCATGTGCTTCCGAGGGCTCTTGTGGCACTTGGATCAGCTTTTCCCTGGCATGTTTGCGTGTGTGGAGCTGTGTGGCTAAGCCAAAACCTGGCAATGCATGTCTAAATGTTCTGTGTTTGCCTTTCTCATCTAAATTCTGGGGTTTTTTTGTCCTTTTCTGTCTCTAGAAATATTATGGTCTGGATACTAAATGGGGAGACATCGAGCAATGGATGGTAGGCCTTAATGTAGCTAATGTGTTGAAGTTTTCTATAGTTCATAGTATTTGAAATCCTGCAAAGTAGGTGTTTTCATGTATTGGAAATGTGAATTCTACTCTAAGCACAACCATTCCTGCTGTCTGCATCAATACCTGGAATATGGCTTTTGATCAGCTTAAAACTGGCAAGGGTTTGGTTAGAGCCATCTCTTTTTACAGACCTCTGTCCCCACTGTCTCATTTGAAGATTAGATTATCATATAGAGCCATTAAAGCCACTTGTGTTACAAGGGATGTATGTTCTCCTCTTACTTCTTGTGGGTTTTGTTACATTTTGAGTCTTATCCAGTCTGCCTTCAGGTAAATTTTCAGCATTTTTTATCCATGCTGCTTTAGTGACTTTGTACTTACTGGTCCTGGGGCACTCTTCAGATGCCTTGTTGCTGCTGCTACGGCAATGCTCACTTTTTCCATGCCCTAGATATTACTATTTGCTATTTGCTAAGCCATTTAAGTTGATACCAGATATGGACTTGGCCATTAGCAACATCTGACTGTGTTAACACCCATAATGTAAGATGAAGAAGTTGTTAAAGTGCTGGAAGACACTGGCTTCAGCTGTCTTGGAAAGAGTCTATTTCAAAGGCAGTGGTGCTGTGTGTCACAGAGGCTTAAGGACAAAATTACTATAAGTATACTGATTCCCAGAGGTAAAGAGATGCACTTGAGATGGTTTTTGGGATAGAAATAAAGGTGTCACTGTGTGCAGTTTTTCATGGAAGTGTGTAGCAGAATAAAACGGGAATTAAGCTGGGATCACACAGGAAGGGCAAAAGGTTTTTTCTGACCTGACAAGCTATCACCTTCTGTTATTTGGTAACCTTACTGATTCCTAAACATTGCTGAAGTTCACTGTGTCTTTCTGAAAGCTCTCTGTTGGTGTATCTGTCCTTTCAACACTTCACTCTGTTTTTTTTCCTCTGCCACCTTGGTAGGAAGACAGTGAGCGTTATTCCCGTAGAGCCAGAAGAAATGCCTCGGTTAGTATCTACTTTTGCCTTTTCTTAGCTAGACATTTCAAACTAAGAAAACAGACATGGATAAGGCAGTTCCTTTTTAAAAGGGGAAAAACCAAACAACCAAAATGGACCAAAAATAAGCTCCCGCCACCCAGGCAAGGGAAAACCCCAAAGCCACTTCCTGAGTTCTCTGCCTTCTCCCCAGTCGCTCCGAGGAGCTTTTGAAAATGTGCTAAAATAAAGAGGGGCAGGGGATGGAAGGTGGGGAAATAACCTGCTTGGGGTGTTTAATATTCATTTATTCAGACCACGAGCAGAGAACACCTCAGCAAGGTTGTCATTCATCCAGTAGTAAAATGCTTGACTGTGTTCCTTGGGCAGGGTACGATTTCATTTACTTTCTGTTTACAGGCTTAATGTCTCTTTTAAAAGACATTTCTTTTGTATGTCTTCTCTTTCCCTCTGTCCCATTGAAGCCATCAGCATTTACCACCTTGCCTGTTACTTGTGGTTTTTTCATTGTTTTCTTGTCTTTATACTTTTTTTTTGATAGGCTTCGGATGAAGATGAGCGCATGTCAGTGGGTAGCCGTGGAAGCCTGAGGGTTGGTAAACTGTACAATTTAAGTGTGCATGTGTGTGTACTGATGTCACTGCCCCCCCTTACCACCAGGCTGGTTATAGTACTCTGATACCATCTTTGCGAAGTCTTGACATGTTCCATGTTCAAACCATATGCTTTGTTGGGTTTTTTCTGAGCACATGTACATCAGTAATTCTTTCAGTCAGGGGAATGGTCAGGTTAGCACGCACAGAGCAGGAACACCAACAGAGCATGTGACTGGAGATCTGGTAACTGCTGTTTGCTCTTACTGTTGCAGGAAGTACTTAGCCAAACCCTGGGTATATGCAGCTATTTCATGTATGCACCTTGTGAGTTCCGCTGTTTCATAACCCATACTGAGAATTTGGGAAGAGGAAGTGCTAGCTTACTCCATAATCAGTGTTTATGAGCTCAGGAAACCAAAAGCAAATTATCAATGGAAATAAGTCTTAAGCACTTTGGAATTGCAGGTGAAACACTCTCCTCAAAACTGTTTCAGTGATATTTGAAATTCATCTGCAGACATGAGTTGTGGATGGGGGGATTAGTAGAGCAGAGTGCTGTACCGCACTGGTACTCATCTATCTGTAGGACAAATTCAAGTATTTTACTGTTGGTTTTTTTTCTCAAAATATCCATACAGTATTTTTTTAGATATAGTACACATGGGTACAAATCTTAACCCTATTCTAGCATAGACGTAATCAGCTCTTGGAACTGTGAAGACAATTTAAGCAATTTAGTGGTTGTGAGCTGCTAGTGCTATTGTCTCTGTGTGTGTCAATAGTCTTCAAAGATGATTGGAGCTCGCTGCTTCGGAGACTTGTGGAGAAACACTCAGCTAAGCACAGAACTGAAACAATCCATAACAGCACTAGGGAGGAAGCTCTCGGCAGTCCTGAATGTGAATCAGCTGTGGCCAGTTCTTGTTTCGGAGTCATTGTGCCTAAAACTGTTGTGTTTGAGAATAATTTCTTCTCCTTCTGCCGTTGTTCCTCACGTATCAGTAGCACCAGTTACGTGGGGTAAGCTGGATGATTAGTTCTAATTTTCTAGAAGAAGCAAGACTTATGTCATTATTTGTAATCTTTGGTTTCTGGCTTCTGTGGAGATTCCTGGCCAAGTATCCCCAGGAGAACAGGACTGGGTGTCAGACCTCGTGCCTTTGAAAGAGCCTGGAAGATGAAAAAAAAGCAAAAAGTGACTACTGCAAAGCATGTTCAGTGACCCCAGGGGGTGCCTTTGTGTTCTCTGAGAGGTACCACAAAGATGCACTTTAAAGTTTTAAGTGTTGCCTTGTTGCCTTTTTCCCTTATTGCTGTTTATGAAATGGTGTTAAAAATCTTTATTCTTTCAGACCACAAGCTTGTTTGTGTGCTTGTTTGTTTCAAAGCTAGAAGATGCCTTAAAGATCCAGAGATTTGATGAAGAAAAGCTCATCCTCACAGCTGAACATGCAAACCAATGTTTATTTTACTTAGAGTTAAATTTGGACATGCTCATGAGTCTTTGTTGGAGGGAAAAAAATACCTCCAGATCAGTTGAAATTTCAGTTCTTTCTATTTAAAAGGTGATTTTGATACAGCTGGGTTGTTTAACCATGGCTGTAACTGTGTGTCCCTTGATGGAGCAAGATGCAAGCACGCTGGCACCATATTTACAGTGGGAGCCCAGTTCATCTGAGAAGGGGAGACTGAGATGAGCTCTTAGGCAGAAGCTCTTCCCTGTGAGGGTGCTGAGGCGCTGGCACAGGGTGCCCAGAGAAGCTGTGGCTGCCCCATCCCTGGCAGTGTTCAAGGCCAGGTTGGACACAGGGGCTTGGAGCAACCTCCTCTAGTGGAAGGTGTCCCTGCCCGTGGCAGAGGTTGGAGCTGGATGAGCTTTAAGGTCCCTTCAACACAAACTGTTCTATGATGATGATTCTGTGGAGCACATGGAAATCCATGGAAATCCTCATGATGGTTTCTGTACCATGATCCTGTGTTCTATTGTTACATACTTGAACAGCAGAAGCCTTGCATTCTGCCTCCCCGCCATCCCTCAGGAAGCTTTTCTGAGCTCTTTTCCTGGAGCTGCCTCGTGCCTTCTGGCTGTGATACCACTGCTGGTCTGGTGAGCAGCGGCTCCAGCTGCCTCACGGGATGGCCCATAAATCCCTAATACTTCTGCAAAGAATGTCCTTTTCTGACAGAAGGATCTGGTTGGAACTTCTCTCAGTGGTATTTGTAATGATGTTGCACAGACTCCCCCCTGTCATCGTAAAGTAGCATTTGGTGAATGTTCTTACGCAAGCTGATGCTTGGGCATGCGCAGGAAAAGAGTTTTGACAGAGCTTTCTTCCTTAATCCAAGTGTCACTGGCATTGTAGAAAGTAAACATTTGCTAGTCTGAACTGAAAAAACACCCTTACACATCTCTTAATTGTTTTACTCACATTGAATTGATAGAAAGTACAGTGACTTTTCCGAGTGTGGGTTTATAGTAGATGCTTTTAATGCTTTGATCACATCTCTCTGTCTCTTTGTGAAGGTTCTGCTCTTGCTGTCTGTGTGTGTTTGCAAAACAACAAAGTTAAAAAGTTACAAAAAAATGACCAATCTAAAAAATTACCTCTGAGGAGCAGAGTTCAATCTGGCTTCTGAGGACCAGAAACTGTTGCCTTGTGTCCTCAAAGGATTTATAAAACTAGTTAGAGAATTCTGAATGTTTTTCTTTTTTCTTGGCTATTGGAAGGCTTCCATAGTTGCAGAATGCCTTTGCAAATGATCTGCAAGGCTTCCAGTACCTGAAAACTGATCTTGCATCTTTGGGCTCGTTGTACTGTGAGTGGCTGATGCTGCTAGAGGTTGCTTTTTGCAGCTATGCTTCTTTTCTGTGCAGGAAGTTTTCAGTGAAATGAGCCAGTATCAGAGATGTATTTCTACCTACCAATCTGTGTGGGTTTTACTCTGTATTTTCTCCTGGAATGTTTTCTAAGTGGATGTCTCAACTGCAGGCACCACAGATCTGCTGAGCTAGCTTTTTGCAAGCTGGCCTGGATGCTTCTGGCAGAGCAACCATCAATATGGACTGCAAAACCACCCGAGATGTTGATTAGACCAGGCTAGCCAATATATTTAAGTTGCACAGCTGTATCTGTGCTGCAGACAGTGGCCTAGTGTGTTCATATAGCACTAGCCTGAGCATATCTCTGCCTCCTGCCAACAGATATTCCTCTGCGACAGGGAATCTGTAATAGCTTTCCCATGGCTCGTCCTGAACCCATGGAGAGTGTCCTGCCTCTTGTTCAAGAAGTTCTGCTAGCTTGATGCTTTATCACACAGTTGTTCCCAGGGAAGCTCAGTTAACACCATCCTCTGTGTGTATGAGACACTCAAGCCCCTCTTTAGTCTCTCTTCTATGCCAGATGTCCTTGTTCTCCCGCTTCCAAGCTGGCTGCCTCTAATCTGAGACCATCCAGCATGAAATATTGGTGTGTTATTAATCACTCATGGTGGAGTTTGTGCCTTTCCGTGTTTGGTTTGCTCCAAAGTTTCTGACTTCTGGCTTTCTACAAGAAATTCTGCATTACCTAAGTTGTTAGTTGGGATATACATCTCTGTGCCTGTTTTCTGGGGGAGGTTCTTTTGGTTGCCATGACTTGTTCAGTGTTTTCCTTTGTATTCTGAATTTTTTCTTTCCTCTCATACCTTTACAGTCTCATTTGGAACATGCCAACACCTATCCAGTGGTGAGAATAGTCTGCAAGTTGCAGTGTGTGTTAAAAACTAATCCTGAATAAGAAACTAACATCAGTTGTAGTGGTTGATCTAAGATAAGGGGTGATCTAAAATAATCCTGAGGTAGTTTGTGGTCGGTGATGTAAAGATGCTACTTCCCTCTCTTACTGTTCTGATGCAGTTCACATGAAAAGCACTGGAGGATTAGAGAGATCTAGGCTAGGTCTAGTAGTTCAGTAGTTGCAATAGGACAGAGCAGAATAGCTTTTATTTTCCTAGCAGACTTTCTCTGTAACAGTCTGTTCACTGCTTGGCCAGCTCTAGAAGTCACAGACTGGTTTAGGTTGGAAGGGGCCGTAAAGCTTATCCAGTTCCCACCCCCTTCGGCACTGGACAACCTTCACTAGATCAGGTTGCTCCAAGCCCTGTCCAGCCTGGCTTTGAACATAGTCTGTCTGGTTTTATTTCAGCATAAATCTGGAAAGGAATAAAACTTTCACAGGCTCGCTCTGAATTGATCTAGCAAAGGTGACAGAACAAATATTGCTGCCTACCAGAGCTACAGCTTGTGTGTTGAGCTGTTACCTTGGATTTAGAGGACAAAAAAATCAGACTCCATAAGTAAGACAAGAGCAGGTATTTGTATTGAACACGCTCAGATAAAGCTGACTCTTGGAAGAACAGAAAGGGCATGGAAGGGGGAATGACGATTGGGACTTTAAGCTCAGTTTAAGAACATTTCCTTGTACTGTTAGCAGTGCTGTCTTGTGCCAGCACTTGTGTTGAGATAGAGGCATCTCTGCTTCTGCAGAAAGCAGACTGCACACAGCAGTGTTACCAACTCTCTAGCTTTCTCACCCTCCTCCATTCCCTGTGCTATTTCAATTACAGAATGCAATGTATCCATTTGTGAGTGACCTATATACAAAAATAGTTCAAACACATTGGGACTTTGCATGGATGTATAGCTGTAGTTAAGTATAGACAGCTGGTAGCTCTTTTAATTGACTTAACCTAGCAAGCATGAATGATTTTAACTGTGGTTACTAAATTTGAACAGTGCTATCGTCACTTTTAACAACATTCTTTAATAACTGGTTGTTTGACTTTGAGGTTTGATTCCCCCCCCCCACCCCCATGTGTGCTTACTGACCTGTGTTGTGTAGAGCTGGAGCAAAAATGGACTGATGTTTTTGCATGGTAACGTGCATGCATGGCTATGGATGGGTGCACATAAACTCATAAATGCTTTTCATCCTGCGTTCTTAATCTCACTGCAGGCTGGATTAGAGAATGAGAGGACCAAAAAGAAGAACTACTCCAAAGCAGTATGTATCTCAAATAATTGTCTTAGAGAAGTTTTTGCATAGAAAACCACTGTGATAGGACAGAGAATACGTGCAAGTGTGTTGGCTGTGAGAGTTTACCAGCCTAATGTCAAGGATACAGTGTAATTATCAGAACTTGCTGGGTCTTATCTGGAAAATGTGGTATAATGCAAACATGTCAGTGTCGTACAGTAAGAACATCTTGAAAAGTTCAAAACCTAACTTAACATGACACAGAAATAGGTAATACTGATAGAATATATGTAGTGAAGGCTGCAATCTTTTCATAAAGGTAGTTCATAAAGGCATTTTTTACAAGTGCGTGTGGGGACAGGATGAGGAGGAATGGCCTTAAACTGCCAGAGGGGAGACTGAGATGAGCTCTTAGGCAGAAGCTCTTCCCTGTGAGGGTGCTGAGGCGCTGGCACAGGGTGCCCAGAGAAGCTGTGGCTGCCCCATCCCTGGCAGTGTTCAAGGCCAGGTTGGACACAGGGGCTTGGAGCACCCTGCTCTAGTGAAGTGTGTCCCTGCCTGTGGCATGGGGTTGGAACTGGATGAGCTGTAAATTCCCTTCCAACCCAGACCAGTCTGGGATACCATTCTGGGATTCTGCATAGTATTGATGTACAAATAGGGCACTACTTAGAGGTCTGCAAAGCCAGACCTGGGTGGAAGATAATGCATAATATGCTTTCACATAGTCAGGGTTTTAGGTGAATCCCACAGGGAGTAATTCCAGGGAGGGAAGAAGTACATGAGAGAGGGCAAAGTGGTGTACTACAGCAAGAGGAAAAGACATAAAAGAATAGGGTCAGTTGCATGTGAAGGGAGAGCGAGTAAAATCTGAATATTTTAGCCTCCCTAGTGTACAATTGTATTTGTTGTACTTTCCATTCAGGTTATGGTTGGGTGCTTAGCATGTTAGTGTAGCATAGGTCAAAGGTCAGTGAGGTCTGGTAAAATTGACCCTGCTCTTCAAGAGTTGCCTGGAGTATTGGCCTTCAAAAATATGTGCTGGAGAGGTTTCTGGAGAGGATGGGTGATAGTGACAGGGAAAATGCCCTGAGCTATGGGGCTTCAGCTTGAAATCTGAATGATACAGGGCAAATTAAACAAACACTCTAGAAGGGCCTGATATACAAAGTGGTAAACTGTTTGTGGAAAATGAATCATGTTAATTCAACTTAATTTCCCTAAGCAGGTTAATTAAGGGCATAAAGGGAAAGCACTGGATGTGACTGTAACTTGACTGTAAGGCTCTTGGTGTGTCTGTACATGACACCAAATGAAACCTGGGGCAAGATCTAGTTATTGTAGCAGAAACGCACAGTTAGTTGAAAAATAACTCCGGTAGAAAACAAGACAGTTGGAAAGGATCTCATGTGGTCTGCTCCCAATTAAGTCAGCATCATCTGTTTTTAATGTGTGTATTGCCTAGCTGTGCGAGTACAGGGCGCAAAGGCAATTTTATACAAGGTTGGAATGAAAATACTGCTGATGAAAAGGAGCTTCAGTTGCTGAAGTTGCCCATTCTTCAGCAAGAAGAGTGTTAGGAGAATTTGGAAAGCCTGAAAAATAGTAAAAATGGGGTTGAAGCCAAACTGTGTGAGGAGGCTGCAGCAGGAGTTCAGATCGATTCTTCTTGAGAAAAGAAACTGGATGCTCGCCTTCTATTTATAGTGATAGTATTGCAGTTAGTAGAGAGTCTGAGCTGTTCCCAGAATTTGCTTTACCAGCTTGGGTCTAAACTGGTTTCTAATGTAATTTGTTTATTTTTTCATGGAAAAGAAACAAATAGCACTGAGTAGTATGTGATAAATACTTTGCTTGGAAATGGACTCAGATTGGGTTTAGTGGATTTTCATTTTAGGAATGCATTAAACCTTGGACTTAATTAATTTCAATAGAAATTCTAATTAAATTTCCACTAAACCCCCACCCCAAATACACAAGGTGCTTCCTCATTCTTGATACTAAACCAGACCTTGTTGTGAAAGTGATGCCAGAGTAGTGACTTGCTTGAGAAGCCTGAGCTTCTAATGGTTTTGACTGTGGTGACTTTTGGCTTTATCCTCTTTTCTTAAACATCAATTTTGCAGACTAAAAACTTCATCGTAGGACTTGTTTTGTTTTATTCCTGACCCAGAAGCCAGTGTCTTGCCTGGCTTCTGAAAGGCTTGTTCTTGTTTTTAGCTCTTTGAGAGAAAACATCTTAATGACAAGAGGGCAGGCTATTGAGCATGAGGGAGGACAGCTGGACTGACTGAAATCTCTCATTACTCTTTGGACCGCCACACAGTGGGAGGTAGCAGATGGTCACTGTCTGGGTTTAATTTTGATGTAATTAGGGAAAGGTAAAAAGCAGATATTTCATACAGCATTGCACGTTTACTAAGCTGAATTTCCCAAGTATAGACTCAGAATTCATTCTTTTGCTACATTTTGCTGCTTTTTAATTGCTTGGCTGTCAGGAGTAACTGCAATGACAAATTTTGTTTGTTGTAGTCTCTCATGCCTAGTGTTCCCTGTTTTTATCCTGTGTTGCCTTCATTTGAAGACACAGGGTGCTATAGTAGTAATAGGGGAGGCGAAAGTGTTTCTTAACAGGGGAAAGGGGTCAAAAAAAGCAAGCAGGAGTATCCTGGACATTTTTGGCTGGTATACAGGTAGTGACAGGCACAGAAATGTTCCTGTCCTCATGTTTTTGAAATCATGACCTAATCCTGCACTTCTCCTGTTCCTGGTGTATCTTTGAAATGTTCTGTCTCTGCTGTTGCTTTTCATAACTGCTGACTTGTGCTGAAAATGCCCTTTTGGGTCTGTGTCAAATGTCTTCTCTCCTTTCTTTTCCCACTTTTCCTTTCTTTCAACAACAGACCAATGGTTATGAGGACGATGTGTATGGATCATCCCAGAGTAGAAAATCTAGCAGGGTTAGTAAGTTATTTATATTTCTATAAGATTCAATTGCTCTGTTTGATGGGGTTAAAGCTAATTAGCAAATTCTTTTCTGTGGTGGAGCAGGTTTTCCCTGTTTTGCACGTTGTGGGGCTTGCAGGTTGTCAGACACCGAGGTGGAAAAATGAATTAGGCCAGGAGTGGGAAGAGAAGTCTCCCAGCGTGGTACCAGTAGGATTTGGAAGCCAGAACTGCTTAATTTGGAAACAAAATTGAGTGCAAGTTCAATTGTGACAAGGAATAGCTTGGGGGCACCCAGCATGGAGGACTTCCATGTGCTGGACAACAGAAGGACTGTTCTCCAGCTTGTACATGTTCATGTCGTGCTCTAACACTGAAAACTGCAGAGCTTCATGTAGAATTTAGCCTCTTGAGATTCGCATATGTAAAATGGCCTTTGGATATTGAATTTTTCCCAAATGCTTGTTAAGTTTGCTTAACTAAATGCTTTTTTTCCTTTCTAAACTGTATCCCAGGGTTTCTGGAAACTCCCACAGAGGTGAACAGCCGGCTCAAGTGTTACTACTTAACTAACTTAGGTTGATGTACTTCTGTTTCTAGAAATATTCTTGTCAAAGAAAGCTTAATAATTAAGTCCATTGTGTGTATGTGGGTCGCAATGTTCTCCTCTGTTCCAGAGCAAGTGTTTTGTGTCAATTATAGGAATTCATTGTCCTGCTGTGTTATGTATTGGGGTTTGTGCATATTATTTAATGGGACTGCCCCAAGCAGAGCCTCTGGGAAGCAGGCAGAGTAGCTGTTAGGGTTTTTTTTCCCTGCCTTTATTTTAGCAAAGGCAGACAAAAGCTCAGAGCCTGTTGATCTGTGTGCTATCAAGACTTCTAAAGAAATGTAGTGGTATGCAGGCTGAAGCTCTGTGTTTAGGGGAAAAATAAACTACTTTTAAGACTCCATTTAGCTAAGTATTTGAGCAATACCTGCTAAACATGAGAGAGACTTCAGTGAGAAGCATGAAGTTAAGCAGGCGCTTGTATAAATAGTGAAATGGGACCTTATATTTCATGTCCATTTTAAATTGTTGCTTCGATATAGTTTTGTGCTTGCATCTGTGGGTAAGGAACAATGAAATACAGTTGCTTAAACTGTTAAGAAAATGGTATGTCCTGTTGTTTCCACTCTTGCTGAACTGTTTGCCAAGTTCAAGGAACTTTATTATGTAGTATGTCTGATAAATGATGTTCTTATTCTTTAATGATATACTCCAGAGCTCTGAGTACTGCAGGAAGAGCAAAGTATCTGTAAGAAAGTCATCCAGGGAAAAGAAGTTGTTTGGTTTCTGTTTAAATAATTTAAAATCATCTCTGTATTAGGGTTTGCAGCATGGAGGTTTAGTCTATGTGAAGCATCAGTGCGGCGACATTAGCTCCCTGTAGTTTTTGTAACTAAGCATAATTTAGCTTAATCATAACTCAGAAGGGGGAAGGAAGTTTGGGGGTAACTTAGAATAATAGCTGAAACTCCAGACCAGTTGTCACCAGTCTGGCTGGGATTCATCTTTAGGAATGCTCTCTTCCAAGCCTAACCTTGAAGATGGTCAAGGTGACAGTGGAAAACTAAGAGGATGAAAATTTGTTAGGAAGGTCCACAGAGAAGCTACGAGTCTGCTGCTAAGTTGTTTCAAAGTAGGTGTCCAGTTTTAAGGCACAGGATAGAGCCTTGTCCACGTGGAGAAGAGCCTTCGTACATGGTACTTGCAATACCTTGAATAAGAATAGCACCATGTGCCTAGGGTAGTCCATGTGCTGCTTACAAGCTCTCTACGTGGGAGTAAATGTAATTTCTTTAAGCTCAGTTCAGTGTGTTCTGGTTTCTTTGCAGTGAAAGTCTTATTTTATGGATGCTCAGGGAAAAAAATAGTCAGATTTTTATTTATTATTATTCTTGAGGTTGGACAATTATTTATTTACTTCACAATATCTGTAACTGTTGTGTTTTATCCACAAATCTGTTTGCTTGCAGTGCTGGAAGTCCATAGTGTCAAGAACAAACAAGTACTTTAACTTGCCACAGATTTCCCTCCTTTGTAAATGGAGTTAACCCTTACACGGTTTATAGGGATGATGCAAGGATTAGTAAGGTCTTGTAAGAAGGACCGCCATAAGAAACGACTGGAGAAGGGGAGTGTTCGAGAATGGCTGTAAAAGGAGAGCTCTGGAGCATAGCAAAGAACAAAGAGGTGTGGAGGATCTTTCAGACCAACCAACCATTCCCACCAGCGTGCCAATGGGAAAATGAATCTTAAACAGTGCCTGCGAAGCTTTGAAAATACCTCTGCAGCTTGTGCATTGCAGCAGGGCCCGTCAGAGGAGACTGAGCGAGTACATAGGTCATTTCATGAGGGTGGGCATGCAAGGAGATGGTGTTTCCTCCCTGGCCCTGCACGCTGGCTGAGGCAGCTTGTGCTCGCTCCTAAGCGCACCTTCCTGCTGTGGCATTATACTCTGCCTGCTTAGCTCAGGGCTGTATCTGTTTCCGGCACAGCAGAGGTAACTATTTCATCACGTTTTAGATGTGCTCTTAGGCTGCAGTTTTTCTGAAAACAGGGAAGATGCAAAGTCTTCCCAGTGTGCCTGTGTTGTTTGGGTTCTCTTGGCTCCCTGAGAGCATGATGTGTCAGGTATGTTATTTAAAAAAATAAAAATAAGGGCATTGTTCAGCCTGGAGAAGAAAAGGCTCTGGGGGGACCATAGAGCTGCTCCAGTGCCTAAAGGGGCTACAAGAAACCTGGAGAGGGGCTTCTGACAAGGGCCTGTAGGGACAGCACAAGGGGAATGTCCTACTGCCATGCATTATTTGTGACAGTCTCTGCTGACCAAACACTTCAAGAGGCAGGGACACCTTCCACTAGAGCAGGTTGCTCCAAGCCCCTGTGTCCAGCCTGACCTTGAACACTGCCAGGGATGGGGCAGCCACAGCTTCTCTGGGCACCCTGTGCCAGCACCTCAGCACCCTCACAGGGAGGAGCTTCCTAATTCATACCTAAGCTCAATCTCCCCTCTTGTCAGTTTAAGGCCATTCCCCCATGTCCTGTCCCTACAGGCCCTTGTAAAAAGTCCCTCTCCAGCTTCACTTAACTAGAATTAGGATGAAAGTTAGGTGTATGAGCTACCTACATGCTCCTGAAGTCCTTTACAAAGCATGTTCCTCATGGGTCTCTCACTGGATTATAGCAATAAGGGAGGAGGAGAGAACATGAGGATCTGGAGCCTTTTCAGTGGAAAGTAAACCAAATGGGTATTTTGTGCAGGGGATGCTAGGGGAAAGGCCTTTTTTATCTCTGCCTTATGAATGGAAGCGGTACACGAGTTTCACACACCCCCCATATCTGTAATGCATTTATCTCATTCTGTTTGCCTCTGTGACCACTTTGAATCTTTGCCATTTGTAATCACCTGCTTTACTTTTTGCTTCTCATTTAAAGGAATTTAGAAAGTTTGTCACGTAATGAAGCTGAATTCTCAAGGTTTGGTTGTGGTTTCTCTGTTTTTGTTATTAACGCAGGCATCGTACTACTCTGATCTGGGGCTCCACAACAGCGGCTATGCTTCCACATCTCAACCTTCATCCCAAAATGGAAACTGGGTCTGTTTCCCCCTGGCTTTACCTGGCCTGGACGTGTTGTTCTGACTTCATTTGGAGAATAACAACCTCTTGTAGTCAGGACTGAATTTGGACCAATTGTCAAAAGTCTCTGAAGGTCTTTTAGTAAAAAACCTACGATCCTCAAAACCAACTAAAAAAAGGGGAGCAAAACACCAAAACCAAACCAGACTTTTAAAGATTGGAATGAGTAATGGAAAGCTGTTTTAAAATAAGCACAATTAGTTTTCCTTTGCTGCTCCTCCCTTTCCTCCAGTTACTTTGTTTACTTTTTGGCCTCAATTGGTCTGGAAGAATAAGGGAGATCTTAATTAACTGAAGTTCTCTGTTCTAGTTGAGGCAACTTCTCTGCTCACCTTGTCACTCTAGCAAGCTTAAGACAATCCAGTCTGCATAAAATGAAATTGCAAGCGAGTAATTCAGAGACTGCTAGAAGAAAATCACTGAAGCTTCAGAATCACCCAGGAGGTTGGATTGTCCTCTGCATGTGGATCAGAGCTCAGCCAGGCTGGCGCTAGCAAAGCAGCGCTCGAGCAGTGGTCCGCAGCCTGTGCTGCCTGATGGGCACCACCACATGGTCACAACCTGGGGCATTGTGGCCACTGCAGATGTGGAGGAGGGGGTGACTTGCAGCAGGATGTTACCTGCAGGCTGTGGGCTGGGGACCACTGCTGGAGTACCTCTTGCACCTAATTATGTCAGATACAGATGAGCTTACTTGCTGCATCTTGTGTGTGGTGGTTACTAACAGCGAAGTAATTTCTTTGGTGGTGCTCTGACTGAAGTACTCATAATTTCGTTTGGAATTGTTTGGGTTTTCTCTGCATTGTTGTTTAATAATGAAACAGGCGAGAGGTGATCTTACAGCTGTGTGAAGCACTTAAAATGTGTATCTTAAAACATGTAGCTCTTTTCCTGGCTTTGGTTGAAGTGAGGAGGAACACCCTTTCTGGCTGCTATACACAAATGTGTGTGAGACAATTACAACTTTTAACAGCCTAAACTTAAATTATGCTGATTTGCTTTTGCATACTCTCGTGTCCTCCTGTCCTGTAGGAAATGCACGTCTGCTTGGTATTCTTAGTCTTTGGGAGTTGAGACCTCATGCTTTTATGGCACAGATTACTAATATTCTTTATACTCGGTTTCCTTCTGTTGCAGGTTACTAATCCTAACCTCATCAAAATGCCTTATTCTGCTGTAGGTGCCTTTTTTTGTTTCATTTTCTATGCCAAAAAAGTGTTGTGCTTGTCTTCCTCAGCCCTCCTTGCTGTGCAGCGATGCCCCAGCCAGAAGTTACAGGGTTTGTTGTACTAATACTCGAAACCCAAACACCAAAGCCACTCACCTTAAGCCATGCATATGTTGTCTCTTACCTCAGTAGTTCCTGTTGGGTTCATTTATTTCACACTTTGGTGTTTGATCCATCTGAATGCATGTGGGCAGTGCTGTTTGTACAGACCTGGATTTGCTGATCCTTCCTTTTATTCCTCTTGGAATAAAACAAGGCAAGGGTATTCATCTTGGCCTTGCGCTTGGTTTACAGATAAAACACTTTGAAAAGGTCATACGTGAAGTCCCATCATAACTACTGCTCATGGGGTTGTGATGCTGCCATGAGGTTCTCTCTGGATGGGAGACAGTGATTCTTATTTGGGGGTCTTAGCTACAGCGTGCGGGAGAGAGGCAACATCAATTCTTCCTGTTGTGTAACAACTAACAAGAATCTCTTCAAAACAATTTTATATCCGGATTTCACTTTTCTTGTTCAAACTTTTGAAATAGCTTCTCAGATTATTATTTCTTTTTTTCTCAAAGCTTAAAGGTAGAGTTTCCTACTGCCCCTGTGTTACCTGAGCCATACATTCATACGCTAAACTGGAGCCAGTCTTAAAACATGCATCTTCCTCCCCTTTATTAATTCAGTAAACTGGCTGGTAAGTGATGTTCACCAGGTGTGTGTTTCCCCCATATTGCCAGCACCACAAATGAAGGTTAAACAGACTTGAACAGTTTAAGAATTGATGTAGCCGTTTTGTTGGTAGGCACCATAAGGTGTTGAATTGATGGCTGGGAGAAGGGTTAGAAAAGCATGACTGTGTGATGGACTCGGGGGGATGTGTGTCAGATTTTGCACGTGCCTTGTGGCATTTTCCAGCTCACGTCTTCAGGTCGTGTTAGATCTTCACTTGCATGTTGCTTGTGGTTGCATACTGGAGATGTCCCCGTCCTTGCACATACTGCTCATTCCTTTGCGTTGCACCTTGTGAATATGTAATTCTCCAGACTGAAACCAGAAACGAGGTCTGCCAGTCCTATTCTGACTCTGTCTTTTAATTGTAGGCGTCTGTGTATGACGAGCGCGTTTACAGTGGGAGTCGTCGGTATAGTGCCTCTAGTTCTCGTGCTGTAAGATGTTTTCTGCATTTCCCTGTTGTCTTGTCTCTGTCCCCCACTAACCTGTGTGTACCAGAGCACAGCCTTTTCCGGGCTGAGCAGCGTTTAAGATGGACTGTGTGAGATCCATAACCTGCTGCTGCAGGCAAAAGGACAAGCACCGTTTCCGTGTGCTTCCATGAAATAATAAGTAGGGATTTATCTGCTGTTGTGATACTCTGGCTCGCACTGACAGAACCCAGCAGTACACACTCGCCCCACTACAGCAAGGGTTTTCATCTCCACTTCGTGCTTGGTTTGCAGATAGAACACTTTGACAGGGTGGTACATGGAGTCCCTTCCTTCGCTGAGACTCAAATCTTCCTCTGAAAATACAGATTAAAAACCACTCCCTTCTCTCAAGCCCTTCCTGCTGCCGGGAAGTGAAGGACTCGTGTGAACACGCGGCTGGCTTGACGTGGGGGTTGGGCTGTTCTGGATTTATGTGCTGTAAGTGGGGTCTTGGGCAACTCAGTGTCTTCAGAATGCACGCTCCTGTGAGTGGAGGGCTCTGTCAATTATGGACAGCAACAGTATGAGGAATGGCAGTAGGAACTGTTTCCTTTCATGAAAGAGAGGCTGCAGGATTTGGTTTATGGATTAGAAGGCAGAAAATGCCATCACCTCTTCTCAGGTGGGGCCCCTGTCATTCGGGCCTGGCAATACATCTGCTGCTGTTGTATCTGCCTGGGTAGTGCGGGCACACTGCTTACACTCTGATCTCCTTCACTGAATAGCAAAAAAGCCCCAACCAAACAGAAAAACCCCAACGAACAAAAAGCCATCACTGACACCTTAACAGAAAAAAGCCTCAGGACAAAGCACTGATGTCACTTTAACCTCAAAAGTGACAATTTTGTTAGCCTGGAGAGGGAAACACTTTCAGGAATGTTTACTGAGCACTTATTAGCCTTTACAGGGCGATGCCATCCTCTTGCGGTCACAGTGACACAGTAGCTGGGCTGTGCATCTTGCTGCTGTGGCTGTTGAGCTTCAGAGGCTTGTGTCGCGGTTATACCTGGTTTTCATCTGGCTCCTCTGGACCATTCATCCCTGGTTACATGCTTGGACCGTTGTGGCAGCTTGTAGTCCAGTGAATTTGCCACAAGGCTGTGCTGAGCACTTGGGTTTTATGGGATGTCTCTTTCTGTTTGAGAGAAGTCTCTCAGAGGTCCAGATGATACAGTTCTACTCTTGGCAGGAATCATTACCAGTGGGCTCCAAACCCAAATGCTGTTTGTAAGTCTTTCAGCCACTGTTAATGGCTTCAGCAAGGAACACTGAATAAAACACTGATGCTGGTTCCCTTTCTTCCCTCCCCATCCCACACTGTGCTACAGGTATTGGAAGTCTGGGTATAATCCAGCCTTTCCACTTTCTTTTGCATGGTTGCATGTTGAGAGTTGAAGTACGAGGCTTTTGCCTCAAAGAGAATAGCCTTTTCACAATTATGGGGTTATTTGTAGTTATTTTAGTGTCTCTGAACCTCACAGCACTTTTAACATGGAGTGCCATTTGGGTAGCTGTCCCCAAAGAATGATCTTGGATGAGCAGATGACAGGTGAATACGATAAAACTGGCCTTGCTTGGTCTCAGCCAGCTGAACAAGTGACAGTTGCTTCCATGTTCTGCCCTGCAATATACTAGGAGCAACTACAGAATAAATCAGTCCTGTGAAACATTAATGTGGGGCTCATCAGCAGTTAATACTTTTTACCTGTCATGTGTTTATAGATTATTCTACATCCTTGTTATATTAAACACAAAACACTGGTGATGGTGCAAGGCTTCTGTGCTAGAAGTACTCAACTCCGAAACTAAAATCTAAGTGTTTACTTCAGTGCTTTTTGCTTTTAATTTAGGAATCGAAGTGGCTGTGATTGAAAATAGCTGTAAATTGTGTGCAGCATAGTTCCAAATTCTGCATATTGTCACATCTGAGGCTGAGCTCAGTAACTCAGGTGCATGAAGCCAGTGTCACTTCATATAAGACATCTGAGGACATGGCTTGATCACGTTCTGCCCTGCTTGAAGGGCTTACTAAGGGCTGTATGCCTTGGAAAGTAATGCTTTGTGGTTAGCAACTAAGCTTATAGTTGCACTGTAGCTGGGGTTATTTCCAGCTTACCCTCTTGTCACTTATTAGTACTCTGAGCTTAATTTTCATTTAATACTGTGCCACTTTGTTAGCATAACTAACGATGCTGAAACAGTCCTCCGATAGCTTGGTGAATATCCGACTGTCTCTGCAGACAAGAAGTGATAGAATCATAGAATAGTTAGGGTTGGAAAGGACTTCAAGATCATCTAGTTCCAACCCCCCTGCCATGGGCAGGGACACCTCACACTAAACCATCCCACCCAAGGCTTCATCAAACCTGGCCTTTCCTGTAGTGGCCAGGTAATTTAATAGAAGAAACCTTAATAGCAGGGTACATGCATCTTGGAAGTGGGTAATTCCTTAGATTGCAGTGGTTTTGTGCCTAATAAACAGTCTTAAGTGCCTATGAAATCAACTGATAAAGGTTATTAGCAGCATAGGCTGAGCAGCTGAAGAGAACAGTTCCTCATGCTTGTTCCTGTCCCTGGACTGCCTCTGCCTTGTGTTGCTTTTGCACATGAAATGTGGCAGACTGACATGCCTCCCTACAAAGCCTGCATTCACAATTACCTTGTAGTAGCAATAAGGAAAATACCATGTCTGCTAAACGGCAAAAGTTTCTTTAATTCCTGTCTCTTCTGAATGAACTTCGTTACTCCCTTTTATATATGCTCATGTATCTTTCTGTAAAGTACATCTAAATACAAGATCGAGTGTGAAGCTGCTCTGAAACCTGTGAAAATAGAGGGAATAATCCTAAAATGCATTTCCAGAATAAGTTTTAGTTCTGTTTCCCTGGTGCTTGAAACTTTCATTTCACGTCTCTCTTCCACTGCATTATAACCTCTGGAAATAAAACAGTGTAGGTACATTCTTCCTCCTTCTCAGCAATAAGTCAGCCCTGTCTGTTTTGCTTCACTGCTTAGATGTTTGTTTTTAAGAAGGACTAAAATACTTTCTTTGGCAGGAGATGAGGACTGCAGGTTCTGGAAAAGCAGGAGAGATACTCAGTCTCTGAGATGGTCTCAGTTTTTACTTTAATCACCACGTTGATGGATGTTTCTTGCTTTGGCCTGTGGAGCACAGATTCATTTAGTACATGCATAATGTTGGAAACATGGGAAGAAGGCTAACCAGAGAACCTCAGAGCTCTTGAAAAGGAGTGGAGCCTTTTGTATAGAGACTGAGAGTTGTTTACTTGTGACTGGTATTTTAACATACATAAATAAATCATTTGTATTCTGTCATTCTAAGAATTGAATCAAAGCTCTGTTGGTCTGTCAGCTGGAATTACTACTTGCTTTAATTTTTAAATGAGCAGTTGAGGTGTCTGGTCTCTGACTTTCACTGCTATTCCTTTGTCCAGCTGCATGCAACCAGTTTTGTAATTAACTTCAGATGTAAAGCTCTAAGTCTTCTCTCATTTCCTTTCCCAATTCTGATGCTTTTCTCTTTTTCTCTGCTTGCTGTTCTTGGTTTCCTGCGACAGCCTTCTGAGTACAGTTGCTACCTCGGGTCAGGATCTCGGGCATCCTCAAGAGCCAGCTCTGCTCGGGCCAGTCCAGTGGTGAGCTCCTTTATTTTTCTTTGTCACTAAACTGTTTCATTCCTCTGTTCTTCAGGGTCTTTTTTTTGTACAGGAAGTTCAGTCTCTTGTGAGATAGTTACTTATGGTATTAATTGGACCTGCTGGGCAATGCTTAAGACAAAGAAGGGGTAAACTAGATGAAGAGTTAGAAAACCAAAGTAATTTCTATGCAGATAAACACGTTTTTACAGCAGAAAGTACACTTTGGACTCATGTGACTGCTTTTTTTTTTTCTAAGTTGGGCATAAAACACCTCAGCAAAGGTATTGTGAAAAGTCTGTGATGTTGATGCTAGTGCCACATCTCCTTTGGTTATTGAAATGAGGAAACCCTAAATCTTACTGCAGCATTCAGGTAGTTCAGTTTCTCTGTGTTAAGCAGTATTTTGGTGATGTGTTGCTGTAGAGCTGCCCAGAGGTTGGGTTTGAACATATTTATTGGCCTGTAGATTACCAGGCCTTGTAGAGCCTTTAGCATGGCGGAGTGCTAGCAGGATTACGTGTGCCTGGCATGTCGAGCATCATGAACTCCTATGGAGCTGTACCTAAAGAAGACTGAAATAACAATGTCTTGTCCAACCTCTTGTGACTTTTGCCCCCTGCTTTTTACCATATAGGAGTAATAGCATTCCATTTGTTCAGTGGTATTGGATACCAATACACTGATCTTGGCTTCCATTATTTGTATTTTATGTGCAGTCTGAGTCACTGGTGCCAGTTGCTTACAAAATGCAGCTTGCCCCTCCTTGAGAGCTAGAGAGGATTTCCTGGTTCTTAGCTCTCTGCTTACACTTGGGACTGTTTGTATGCAAGTGGCTTGAGATGGTTTGCTGCTGGAGAGGAGTTGGGTGGAAGCTGTTCTGCAGGGAGACAACAGGCACTTTTGTTTGTTTATTTGTTTTTAATCAGTGGCTTATTGAAGGATGTGATTTCCCTGGCTTTGAAGATGAGCTGAGAGTTAATGCCGTAGTGGGTCTAAAAGGCACCACTGCAGGAGCTTTGCTTCTAATGCAAGATAGTAGAAGCCTTGTTAATGGTGTGGCGTTGCTCTTTAAAGCTTTAAATCCTATATGGGATCAAGGCAGCAGCACCCTGTGATTTCCCACTCTCCCTCCTTTTTCTTTTTTTGTGTATTAAACAGAGTGCCTTTTCATTTAACTCACAGTAAGGAGTCACCTTGCCTTTTACTAACAGAGGTTTCAAGGTGTTTTGATATATTTTCAGTTGTGCACTTGTTCTTTGCAGTAAAGATGCTGAAATAGAGCCCTGTCTTCTCAGTGGGCTTAGCAGTGTATTACTTCCACTCATACAGTTATGAGATGTCCACTGCTTGGACTTCCTAGAGGAAGAATAAACATCTTCTTGAATAATGGTGATAACTTATGAGAGTAAAAAAAGTGACTGTTCTTGTCTATATCTGTAGTCTACATTAAAACTGTTTTAATATTGCTAACCTCCAAAATGGAATCATAGAATCATCAAACTGCTTGCATTGGAAGGGACCTTAAAGCTTATCCAGTTCCAACCCCAAAGGGACACCTTCCACTAGAGCAGGTTGCTCCAAGCCCCTGTGTCCAACCTGGCCTTGAACACTGCCAGGGATGGGGCAGCCACAGCTTCTCTGGGCACCCTGTGCCAGCGCCTCAGCACCCTCACAGGGAAGAGCTTCTGCCTAAGAGCTCATCTCAATCTCCCCTCTGGCAGGTTAAAGCCATTCCCCTTGTCCTGTCCCTACAGGCCCTTGTCCAAAGCCCCTCTCCAGGTTTCCTGTATCCCCTTTAGGCACTGGAGCTGCTCTAAGGTCTCCCCTTCAGGAGCCTTCTCTTCTCCAGGCTGACCCAGCCCAGCTCTCTCAGCCTGGCTCCAGAGCAGAGCTGCTCCAACCCTCGCAGCATCTCTGTAGCCTCCTCTGGCCTTGCTCCAACAGCTCCACATCCCTCTTGTGCTGATGCCCCAGAGCTGGCTCAGGACTGCAGGGGGGGTCTCCCCAGAGCACAGCAGAGGGGGAGAATCCCCTCCCTTGACCTGCTGCTCACACTCTTGATACACTTAATGTGTCAAGGCATGTGCTTTCTTGATTCTGCTTTATGTACCTTCTGACATTAACCCACATAAAGATTTGATTGCAGGTTTACGTTTTAAATTGCTGGTGGAGTAGAAAGGAAAGGGTAATATTTTTGTGGTTGAAAAGCTGAGTTTCCAGCATTCTTACACCTCCTGAGAGCGTGACAGTTTACAAAATCCATGTACTGTAATCATGAGTGCTTAACACTGAAGTTAAATAGGATTTTCTTACGATTATGGACAGTATTAGGCAGAAAATCAAAACTGAACTCTGGCCAAGACTGATTATAATGAGAAATCCTATATTAAGAGTAGAGAATGATTCAGTGTAACTTGCTAAATTTAAGCATACATTATCTTGTCCCTGCAGCCCTTAAATTTTGTCTCTTTTTTTTCCCCTTCTACCAGTGTTCCTTAAACAGTGAGCAGAAAATGACAGTAGTTTGCCTGCTGTGCATAGCTTTGTCAGGCTGTGTTCCTCTGCTTGTAATACAACAAAAGCCAGGAAGATACATGAACACAATATTTGAATATCTGTTGGTCTTTGTATTTTCAGGAATTCACTATATCTGCATGAAGTTCGTTGTTTGATTATTTGTCTTTAACATTTTCCCAGTTATCTCCCCTAGTAATTACTGTCTGCCCTCCTTTCAGTTACTGCAGATATGCGAATGTGTGGTTTAATGTTAAAGCATTATACTCTATGTCTTACCAGAACAAACATCAGGCCCATCTGTACAGACGGAGGTAAATCTTGGGCCTGGCATGTTTAGGCTGAGATGGGCTTTTTAATACAAATTGCTGTATAGGGATGCTGGGGAGGGTCTCTTCGTCAGGGACTGTAGTGACAGGACAAGGGGTAACGGGTTAAAACTTAAACAGGGGAAGTTTAGATTGGATATAAGGAGGAAATCCTTCCTGTTAGGGTGGTGAGGCACTGGAATGGGTTGCCCAGGGGGGTTGTGAGTGCTCCATCCCTGGCAGTGTTCAAGGCCAGGTTGGATGAAGCCTTGTGTGGGATGGTTTAGTGTGAGGTGTCCCTGGCTGTGGCAGGGGGGGTTGGAACTAGATGATCTTGAGGTCCTTTCCAACCCTAACTATTCTATGATTCTAATAAACTACTAGTGAAAATTATTTATACATTTCAAATAGACTCAGAATGTGGTAGTATTTATCTGAAGACTCTCTGAACAAAACAGCGTTTCCATTTGAAGAAGTTGATCATGTTCTCATGAGAAGTAAAAAGGAAGACAGTAACAGAACTCTCACGGAAGCATTTATCAGTGTGCTCAAGCTTTGCCTTCTCTCCCCCACACTTACATTATTTATGGTAGGCTTGTAGCCTAGCCCATCCCCTGACAGTGTGGATGTGCCTTCAGCCCCTCCAGGGTAAGGCTCTGCTGGAGCAAAACGACTGATAAGTTTGTTTGAGCAATGACGTTTGGCATAGCACTCATTCCTGAGCAAGGATACTGCTGACAAATCCACTTTAGACCTGACAGATTTCAGCAGGGTTTTCTCCCTGCTGCATATTGAAGGCTTATTGCTAATAGCTAGTGTTATGGTGGCTCTCACTGGAAAAACACACAGGAATTCTGTGTTACTGCCTGTCCCAGCCCAGCCGATCAGCCTGGTAAGATGGGGAGTGCAGGAGGGGTTATGCTGACTGCAGTACTTCTACTTCTTCTTTAAATTCTAGTTTTTGTAGATATCATCCTGTGTCGGTGCTATGGACTGTAAGAATTTTTCTTCATGTGGGACCTATTTCCATTTCAAACTGTGTTGTATTACTGTAAGAGCAGGAAACAATCTTAATTTGATTGCTCGCCCCCCAAAATCCCCTTGCTTTTATGAGGAAGTTGATCTAAGTGCAAGACCTCAGATGGAGCTGAGTAGTGACAGCCACATACTGAACACCCTGAAGTTGTTCCTATGCCTGAGCATGGTATGTGGCACTACTAAACTGCAAGTGTTTTGGATTTCCCTTCTTTAACCTTGTAGAAGAGGCTGGAAATTGTGCCTCAGTCCTGATTCTTCTTAAATCTTTACTAGCAGCTGGAGTTTAATGCTTAACTCTCTCCAGGGCCTCTGGTCTCTTCAGAAGGCATTTGAGACTCTTGTTGGAGGCACTGTGCTAGTGCTGGCGGGTCTCTGATTTTGGCCTCAGTACTCACTGGTGGCAAAGAGCTTCAAGGGTTAAGCTGCGAGCTGACTGCAAAGTAGAAACACTTTTCCAAACATTACATTCTTATCTATGAAAAATAGGCAATAGATCCAGATAGAGACTTGTGGGATGGTTTGGTCATGTGGCTTCCAGCGGCACTAATCCTCTGACGTTGCTGACATTTCTTTGTAATGTGGCTCTGGATTTCTTCTGAAATTGTTGTCAGAAGGGGCTGGACTCTGATCCTGTTGTACTTACTTTGCAGAGAACAACCCATTCCCATTGCGAAAACAAAGATGTGCGTGCTGGAGTTCCCTGGAAAATCACTTCCTTTTCCTGTTTTTTTTATGCACTAAAATACAAAATACACAAGTTGTTGGTGAAGAGGAAGGTATCTTATTTACTAAAAGGGTGGTGAGGTGAAGTGCTGGCACAGGGTGCCCAGAGAGCTGTGGCTGCCCTGGCAGTGTTCAAGGCCAGGATGGACACAGAGGCTTGGCGCAACCTGCTCTAATGGAAGGTGTCCCTGCCCATGGAACTGGATGAGCTTTAATGTCCCTTCTAACACAAACCAGTCTGGGATTCTGTGATTCTGTCTCTAAGGACAGACCATACCTTTGTGGAAATGAAAATTGTGTGATGTTCTATGAATCTAGTATCATTAGGTGAATTCCTCTTTAGATGCCCTCTTGCAGCAAGTATTCTGTTAGTCTTTTATATTTGCGTGCAGAGAATTTGCAAACCCAGGGTATTTGTATAAAGTGCTATGCTGAGTGCCATACTGTGAAGGTAGAGGTTGTTTTCGATCTGTTTAATCATTATAGTATTCTTTACTGAATGATAATACAGCAGGTAAGTATTTTGGGCAAGAATTTTGTGTAGCTTCAAATAAGCCTCTTTTTTCCTGACCTTTCTTTCTTTGATTTCTTGCTGGATCAAATGCCAAAGGGCTTGTTGGGAACAGGGTGAAAGCTGAAAACCTGGGGTTCCCTCTGGTGGCTGACTGCTGTTGGGAAGCACCATTTATCTTTTTAAAGGAATGATGGATACCGTGAATACAGTAACTGAAAGACTAGTAGAATGAAAACTATATAAAATATTAATCTAAAATAGATTAATAGACCTCTGCCTTTCTACAAGACACTCCTTATAGATCTTGGTGTATCATTGCCACATAACCGTAAAATTTAATGCTGCTCGTTTCAGGTGGACTTTTTGTTTAGGAAAGCATTGTAGCAGGAGGCATCTTTGTAATGAACGGAGGGTGCATTAGAATGAGGAACTGACTTTTTTCAATATTTCAATCAATTGGCAGTGGTAATTACTGCCTTTGATGAGAAAACCCTCAAAATTTGCCGTTCATGGCACCAAACGGATGTGTGTTATGAGAGCATCGCTCTTGTACAAAGTGATTTCGTTTTATTACCTTTTTTTTAAGCCACCCCAACTTCAGAAGTTGCTTGATAGCTTTAGTTATTAACTATTATACCCCCTTAGAGAGTTCTTAAAGATTGTTTTGCAATGAATGCATAGCAGGCTTCACAGGTGTGGTTGTGAATGCTCTGAGTAGAACTGTATGCTTATCCCTCCCCACACTGTCTTCAACATTTTCCCCTTCAGAAGTGGAAGCTTTTATTTGACTGATAATGCATCATTAAAACAATATCAGTATTTCTGGGGGTAGATTTGTGTAGATACGCTAATCTTTGGTAAGGTGACAACATTTACACTGTCTTGATAAACAACAACATGGTGTTTGGCCAGGCTTAGAAGCCTGCCAAATCCACGCCTTGGAGTTGTCTGGCATGAAAATAGTAGGCTGTTTGCAAAAGGCAGTCCGTCTTGTTTGTTGGGTCTGAACTGAACTAACTGCCTTCATTAGTGACCTTCTCTTACTGCAAATTCAGATTCCTCCCTCTCCCCCAGTACTTTGTCTCTTCAGGGTCTTCATGAAGTTTATAATCTAGTGCTTAAAGTCTGGCTTTTACTTCAAAGCTTAAGTCTTAAATTTCCTTAATGCTAATCATAAGGGATTTATGATATGTGTTGTCAATGTAAAAAGCTGATTTGGAATAGATACCTCTTAGTTTTGGGTTTTTTTTTGTGGGGTACCACTGGTGGTAATAAGAAAAATGAGTGGGATCATCCACATATTATTCTGTGTAATTCAAAGGAAAAAAACAACCCTGTGCCAAACGTGGACTGATTGGAAAGAGCTGTAGTTTCAGAGTGTGTTTGCAGTGACACTAACTCTCAACCTCAACCCCCTGCCTTCCACTGAACTGGATCTCTCCTGATTTTTTCCTGCAGTCATTTCAGAAATGCTTCTCCCTTTGGCTTTCAGGCTCTTGATCTGGGGAAGCCAGGAATTTTCGCATAATCTTTTGGGAAACCATCTTGACTGTGGTGCTGAATCTTCCCAGAGGAGGTTGACATGTTCTGGACTTCATGAGTTCTGCTGAGCCTTTAATTTCACTCAGACCCTTTTACACTCAGTTCCACTTTAGATGGAGATACAGAAAGATTCTGCTGTGAATCACTCCAGCTTTTGGGAACTTGTATATTTGTTTTGTTTCAGAGCGTGAAGAAGTGGATAGGATGGGTTCCCATCAAGGAATAAACCAAATCTTTTCAGGGTGTATGTGGGCTTTACTCTGTAACTCTCTTTTGAGCATTTGTGGTGTCAGTATTGATGGTAATTTTCTGTACTCCGAAATGCTACTACTTTGGCTCTGTTTTACTTCTTCTAGACTAGTTTTAGTAAAGATCTCCCTTTGGAATTAGTAAATTCCAGCCAAGTACCAAACCTATAAGAGATGTTTATTTCAACTTTGAACTGGTCCCTGATATTTGGCTTGAGGATCAGGTTTTGTCATCTCAGCCTTTCTTAGATCTCTACTTGAAGCTGCAGTCACCTTTCATCTTGAGCAGAGAATACTCACAGAGTTTTTAAAGCTTTAGATTTCTTCCCCCAGACCCCCACCCCGCACCTTCCATTCCCATTCTTCTTTTGGGAGCTGTGCAGGCAGCACAGTCCTTCAGGTCTGACTTGGTTTCTTGATTTTTGGAATAGGGAGGGTGTGCTGGCAGGCTTCAGAGGTAGCCCTTTTTCAGTTAAGGTCCATAAATAATGTAATTTCAAGAAGCTATCTTGGTCTGGAAATGTATTGATCTCTCGGTTGAAAAACTTAACCTCTCTACTGAAGTAAATTGCTATTTGGGGTTCATTTGAGGCATATTTTTAAATTGACCCAAAGTAAATAAGATGTGTCTGCATACATCAGCACAGCAGTTGCATACAGCTGGGTTTATATCCAGCGTAAGACATCTGGGGCTTTGAGTTCAAGCCCATTGTATTCTTGCTTTGTTAACTCATAGATCGTGTGCCATCTTCATGTTTGAAACGTTGTCATGTAGAATATGTGAAAAAAAAATTCCTCTGTGTTATTAAATAGACCAAATAGTTACTATCGATGGGTATATTCCACTTCATTACATGGAGCTTAGAAACTTGAGATGAATTGTCCAGTCAGGACACAGCTGTTCTGAGTGAGCTGGCTAGTTTTTTTTAAGTGCCTAGAAATTGCTAGAGAAGAGTCTTTCACTGCTTTACAGAATCACAGAATCACAGAATCCCAAGGGTTGGAAGGGACCTCAAAAGATCATCTAGTCCAACCCCCCTGCAAGAGCAGGGTAACCTACAGTACATCACACAGGAACTTGTCCAGGCGGGCCTTGAATATCTCCAGTGTAGGAGACTCCACAACCCCCCTGGGCAACCTGTTCCAGTGCTCTGTCACTCTTACAGTAAAGAAGTTCTTCCTGATGTTAACGTGGAACTTGCTATGCTCTAGTTTACACCCATTGCCCCTTGTCCTATCACTGGATATCACTGAAAAAAGCCTAGCTCCATCATCCTGACACCTACCCTTTACATATTTAAGAATGCCCTTTCTGATATCTTACTGCCTTTACTTGTCCTTTTTTGATTACATTAATAAATCCTTCTTAATTTTTGGTTTACAGATTGAGGAAAGGCCAGAAAAAGACTTTGAGAAGGTAAGAAGGATCTTATGAATTATTCTGACAATAGTGCTTCCTTCACATTCTTTATGGTAGATAGAACTCACGGTAAGTGTACAGAAATCTTCTATAAAATCTATTGTGGGGCATAAACTTAAATTCATAGAATCCCAGCCTGATTTGGGTTGGAAGGGACCTCCAAGCTCATCCAGCTCCAATCCCTGCCACGGGCAGGGACACCTTCCACTACAGCAGCTTGCTCCAAGCCCCTGTGTCCAACCTGGCCTTGAACACTGCCAGGGATGGGGCAGCCACAGCTTCTCTGGGCACCCTGTGCCAGCACCTCACAGCGGAGAGCTGCTTCCTAGTATCTAATCTAAATCTTCCCTCTGTCAGTTTAAAGCCATTCCCCCTTATCCTGTCATTGCCTGCCCTTATAATACATCCCCCTTCAGATTTCTTGTAGGCCCCCTTAAGCTATTGAAAGGAGTTGCTGGAACCTTCTTTTATTACATTTTTGAAGGTGAATTTTTCAACCACTGGTCATTCAAATGTTAAGTAGTTGCCCTTTCAGCTAGCTTGAAATTGCTTTAGGCCAAGTCACATGAATACTGTGTTTGTTTATTACATTCTAATTGCAGTATTGTGTAACAATAACTAATTAATAATAAAAGAGGAGAATACTGCAGTGGCTTAATGCAGAACCCTCAGTACAGTAAAGCAGTTAATATGGCTACTGCTGCAGAGTAGATAAGCATCCATCAATGGAGAGGAGCTACAAAGTGTATTATTACAAGTTTTGAAAGTATCTGGCAAGATGATACTAGCCCCTAAAGACTTTTTATCGAATTAAGAATTAATAGCTGGAAGCTAATTCATGCAGACTCCTATTACAGTAGTGTTTAAATACATCTGCTCTGCCTTTTCTCCTTAGTTTCCCTTGTTAAATCTTGGTCAAACCTTCACAATCTAGGATCGCAAGGGTTGGTAACATGTATATTCAAACAACCAAACAAACTACAAATGCACAATATATCTAGAAAATAAAAAGTTCTAACCATTTTAAACTGTGTGTGATTATAGGGAGCACGTACTGTCTCAAGTTTATCAGCAGCTACCTTAGCTTCTCTGGGTGGGACTTCTTCACGAAGAGGCAGTGGGGATACGTCCATCTCCGCCGATACAGAGGCATCTATTAGAGAAATAAAGGTGAGAAATACTTCAAACCAGAATAAACTATTAAATATCCTTCCAAAAAAGAAACTGGCTTGTTCTCCCCTCCTGTCAGTTCTGCCGAAGTGAATTGTATGCTGTAAATGAAAAATGAATAGCTTTGCTAGAGGCATGCCGCTGGGAGCTAGTGTGTATTGCAGGAATATTTGGGTGTATGATAGCAGAACAGACTGATTGTAATAGACACATCTCATCCTAAGCTAATGAAATAGGAAGTGGACTCAGTAGAGCACAATAATAGGAGATTGAAATGAGGAAAGAAGCACTGCACTTGCTGGATGCTAATTTGGGGAGGGGGCTGTATTTTTGTAATCTTATTTATGATTCCGTGAGGTTGGACACATTAGCAAATAGCAACACAATCCAGTGTCCGTATCATTGAGTGCTAGTCTGGGTAGTCCATGGCTAAATCATTCTTGGAATCTGCTTTTTCTTAATGTTTCCTTCTGAAGACTGTTTTAAAATGGGGAATCTGGATTCTGTTAACTTTCATGCATCTTAAAACTCTGCTAAAATTACAGCCAGTTAAAACATCTGGATTTGTATTAGGACCTCAGATTAGAAGCAGGTCTGTCCCAGTTTCATCACTGTAAAGCAGCTGAAAGATAGTAATTTCCTTGTGATCAAGGACAAAAGCAGAGAGAGCCTGGAAAATAGGACTTATAATTAAAGTTTGTGTGACGGATGATTTTCATAGCACAGCCTGTATTTCAGGCTTGCTTTGGCAGCCCTTACCCTTAACATCAGAGCTCTTCCAAGAGGGTGGTAATCAGTGGAAGGGGCAGAGAAGGGCTGTGTAGCTGGAGTATGTAACTGCTGGAGGCTTTGAAGCTGGTCTGCATCTTGTCCTTAAATTGAAGATGTGCAGAAGAGAGGTTGGGGGAGGGGGGTTGGGTTTGTTTGGGGATTTTTTTCCAGTTAGGAAAGCAGAATTTAACATAAACTTGTCATCAAGGAATTTCAGTGTCCAATGAGGCTTCGGTTCAGGATCAGAACCCTTAACCTGTGTGGTAGAAATAGTTAAGTGAGACTTTTGAACACTTGCTTTTCCCTATCAGCTGCACTTCTGCCTGTTGGTTTGTAGCGTCATTCACCTTTCTCACCATTTCTCTCAGGATATCTATGAGTTAAAGAACCAGATTCAGGATGTAGAAGGCAAATACATGCAGGGACTGAAAGAAATGAAGGTACTGGTTTATTGCAGCCTGGAGTGTGATCATTAACACTAGCTAAACATGCAGAGAGTCCATGTGGGACCTAGAACTGACCTTGCATGCTTTGCTTGCTTCTGGGAGGGCTTGTATCTTGTGTGAAAAACATTTCATGAACTGGAAAAATACCTGTTCTGATCTTGAGTGGTTGTAGTGAAAAATCCTTCCATCTATTAACTGAAAGGCCACTGATTACTGTTGCATGTTGTCTTCGCTGTTTGGAAAGGTAATCGTTAAAATTACTAGGTTGTTTTTTTAAATATATATATATAGTTTTCTAATCCAGGAAACCTCCCAACACTGGAAATGAGCTAGAACTCTTGTCATACAGTTCTATGAAAAATTGGAGTTTAAAAGCTTGTATGGTTTTGCTTTGATAAGGTCCAGCATAACTTTGGAAAGTTTGGAAATCTGTGCCAGTGTCTCACAGGGAAGAACTTCTTCCTAACATCTAATTTAAATCTCCCCTCCATCAGCTTAAAGCCATTCCCCCTTGTCCTGTCACTGCATGCCCTTGTAAAAACTCCCTCTTCAGATCTACTGTAGGCCCTTTTAGAGTCACTTTCAGTATGTCCTTTTTCAATTCATGTCTCTTAGACTGCGTTTGAGGTGAAGATGCTAAGAAAAAAAAAACCATAGCATGCTGAAAGAGTGGTGCAGCAACTACTTCAGCTTCTTACTTGCATATATTTCCTTTCCAGTTACTTTCTGAGGTTTGATCCTAACACTTGTTTCCAAATCCTGATGGCTTTCCTGTGCTTGGTATTTCTCATCCTTGGTCTGGAAAGTGCACCAAAGCACAGTTTGTGTTTGGAACTGTACAAATTCACATCCTTAAAGACAAATCATCTTAATTCTCAAAGCAAAAGTAAACTAAACTGATTCAGACTTTCAGGTGATTTTTGCTATTATTTCAATACTGTAATTCCCAGTTCTGTTTATTGAATGAAATAGGAAGTATATGAAACTCACCTGTGCTTTAGATGTAATTATTAGGATTACTTAAGTTGCAAGAGAAATTGCTTGACCTGTAAACTAAAATCTTGACATCCGTGCCCTCCTTGTTTGTGTATTTGCACTGTTTTATGTAACTCTTTCATTTCTGTATTAAAATCAAATAGTGCAAAGTTTGACCGCACACAGAGAATTATCCTGATCTTTATTTTGCCATCATTTATTGTTACAAATATCCCGGTATCTTATATTCGTGTCATGTTGGTAGGAGAGGTTTTCACGATACTGGGAATTGTTTCTTGCGGAATGAATTTGTAGAGAAGGGATGAGATTCAGAAAACCTAAAGAAAAATGATACATCAGGTCTTAGAAGCTGCAGCTTTTTCACCATGAATTCTAATTCTGAGTCAGTATATTCAGTTGCTCCCACACTGCCAGGATCCCTGCAGTTTGTGTGAAGTGGCTATCAAACTGCCTCAGTTTAAGGCCTAAGGTCATCTTAAAATGATCTTAAATCAAGCCCAGTTTACCTTTAAGAAAACCCAACCAATAGTCCTGCATGTCATCTTCAGCAGCTGCTTTGAGCTGCCAACATGCAGGGGCAGGGGAGGAGGGGAAGGAAGAAAACTGAGAAGGCAGAAGCTGAAGCAGCAGAGAACAGGAAGCATTTTATTTGTCCTGAGGTAAGGTTCCTTGCTTCTAAACAGAAGCCTGGTGGGAACAGGGGAGGTTATCCTCACCGTGGGACAGTTGGTAAGCATCTCTAGCACATGATTACACTGGTTTCCCTGGGAGTACTGAGCATACTTGTGATTTAGCTTTTAATGTTCTCGTTGAAGGTCTTGGTTGGAAAAGGATCCTTTATAGCTCATTGTGGTTGCTTATTCTTTGCAGGACTCTCTAGCCGAAGTTGAAGAGAAATACAAGAAGGCTATGGTGTCAAATGCTCAACTAGACAATGAAAAAACAAATTTCATGTACCAAGTAGATACCCTGAAGGATGCGCTCTTAGAGTTAGAAGAACAGCTGGCAGAGTCCAGGCGGCAATATGAAGAAAAAAGTAAAGTATGTATAATAGCAGTCGCATGTTATACAACGGGAGGGTTTTGTGAGGGGGCCAGAGTCCTTTGGGAGGAGGCAACCAAAATGCTATATAAGATTTTAACTAAGTTACTGTTTTAGTTACTGTTAAAGCAAGTGGAATAGCAGCTTGTAATGTGCTTGTGATCATATAAATGGAAATCTTCCCTGAGTTTGTGTCTTAAAGAGCAATTTCTGAAGCAGTTAAGAAATGTTTTATATGGTAAGCCTATATTGATATTATCACATGCCCTTTTATATTGTATCTTTAAATTCAGAGGGTTTGTTCATAGTGACTTCTGGAGCATTTTTACATACAAAGGTCTCTTCAGAAGGCTTGTGAGAGAGTTCTGCGCAATTGAGTGTTCAGTTCAGTTTAATGTTAATTCAGCATCTGACAGCCAGTGAGTTGTGTTAAATAATAAAGCTGGGGCTCATGTTAGCTTTTCAGAAGTGGCTTTTTAGCTTGGGGCATTTAACTGTAGTGCACTTCAAAAAACACAGTTCCTGGGAGATAAGTGTGGTACGAAGGGTTTGGTTGGTTGGGTTTTTTTGGTTCTTCATTATTTTGTTGTTTCATTTGGGGGGTTGGGGGGGGTTGGTGGTTTTTATGCGAGTTGTTTTGGGGATTTTTTTGGTATTGGGAGTTTTTTGTTTGGTTGTTTTTTTCTTGCCCACAATGTCTAGCTAACTTTTACTACATGGCTATGTGGAAGGGTTAAATTCCCATCCATTCATCTGTGAAGTCTGTAGGATTTGAGATACTCATTGCCAGCCTGCTGCTCAACTTATGAAACTGGCTAAATGATGTCTACCGCTTCACTATTTGTTGGAATAATAGTTTCTTAGAAAAAGCACAAATAAGACTGTACAAAAAATTGTACTCTTAGGGGATTGTGATTAGAGGAATATTCAAGAATTGCACAGCAATAAGCATATTCTTTGTGTTTGGGCTTATTTTTTTTTTTTTTTCCATGGGATGCTATTTTTGATCAATAAAAATCTCATTATTATTTCATTACAGGAATTTGAGAGGGAGAAGCATGCTCATAGCATATTGCAATTTCAGTTCATGGAAATAAAAGAGGCTTTGAAGCAAAGAGAAGAAATGCTTGCAGTAAGTAAACTTTTTGCTTTAATGGCTCCTTTGATTGGTATGTTCCCAGTTAGCCATAGGAGTGGGGAACGTGAGGCACAGAGAATTTTATTCCCTACTCAAGTTTCTCACCTGAAGAAATACTAGTGTTTCAGTCCAAAAGGTTCGGAGCTGGCTAATGGAAATAGCGCTTTCCTAAATATTTGCTGAAGTCGGACTTCTTTTCTTGCCTTGTCCTGAAATAAGCTGTGTTTTGCCAGCTGTTTGTGGAGATGCAGAGGAAACTGATGGAACAGTCTTAATTGTTTCAAGTGAACTTGTGACTTGTAAGACTGTCTTCAGGAGCATAGGTTTAGTTCAAATGTCAGAAACAGTACATATGTAGATAGCCTTTAGCACTTGACTTGTTTCATTCTTTGGCATCACTGCGATCTTGACCTTCTTTGTTAACCTGTTACCTGCTTTCTGTCTTCTTGTTTTGCTCCTGTCTCTCAGGAAATCCAACAGCTGCAACAGAAACAGCAGAGCTATGTCAGGGAAATTTCTGATCTTCAGGAGACAATAGAGTGGAAAGACAAAAAAATAGGGGTAGGCCTGTCATCTCCTGCAATGTTCAGAGTGGTCCTGTTGTTCCGCCAGCTGACCCTGCTTTTGCAAAACCTCATGAATAGAATCCTCCTTAGTGACTTTGCTTTGTGTGGCTGTCTTACTGTCTCACCAATGAACTAGCAAATAGGAAATTTTTTCTTTGGCAAGTATCATGAAATCCAATAAAAATTTAGCAGCTGGTCTGATTTCAAAACCTGGGGTCATTTATTTGCTGTGGTGCACCATTTGTATTTGCCATATTGAGAAAGGAGCTGCTATTTATAATGCAGTTCCATCAGCACTGAATTTTTCCTTATTCAGATTTAATCTGCAGACTGAGCAGAAACAGAAGTAGTATAGAGCTATTTATGGGCTATTGGGATGAAAGTCTTTAAACCTCTCTTGCTTCTCATCCCTTCCCACAGCCCTCTGTCAAAGGCAAATGAAAATCCACTCTCAAAGAAAAGCTTGGATTTCTTTTCTAACAATGAGCCCCAAAAGACTTTTTGAATATAGAAGGAAAAAGAAATCTGGGAAGTTGCCTGTTGTGATACTTGCACTGTCCAACAACTTGTAGCAACTTGAAACTCGAAGTTGTGTAATTTTTGTTGCTGTTCTACTTGTACTGCCATAGAAATACTGGGGGGGGGGGGGGGGGGGCGGGGAAGGGGGAGGGAATGATCAGTAGCAAAATATGCATTTGCACGTGGTACATCTGAGTCAAATGATGACTTAATGGCAGCTTTCAAATTAATTGAAATGTACTGCACCAGATGTACTGCACCATGGAATAAAAAGGCTGGTAAAATCTGCTGGCCCTGCTTTCAAGCTGTTCTGTTAACACATGGGAATGTCACTGTGTCTTCAGTGAGCATGTTGAAGTAATACAGATATGAATTAACTTGTCTAGCAGATATGAGTGGATCCTCATTTGAAGGATCTCTAAGGAAGGATTGGGCTCAAAATGTCTTCAGTAGGAATTCATGGTTATTGAATAAGCTGTGCCTTTCTTGGATTTGAAGCTCATCTGTGTGTATGTAAACTTGGTCCTTTAATGTGTAAACTTTACCTTTTTCGTATGTGCCACTTACATCAATCTCTAAATATCTTGAATCTGCTCATTCCTGTTTACACTTGCTTTTCATGGTCTTTACTTCTCTCCCTTCCTTTCTTTGCATCTCCTCGCCCTCTGTCTGTGTTGGGAACTCAGGCGTTAGAGAGGCAGAAAGATTTCTTTGATTCCATAAGGAGTGAGCGGGATGACCTTAGAGATGAAGTGCTTGTGCTGAAGGAGCAACTGAAGGTATGCAAGAGGAGTGAAAGAGGTTTCTATTCAGCAGCTGACCTTTCCCTCCTGTACATTTATGCAGAAAATTTGAATCCAGCTTGCAGCAAGCACTCTGTCTTTCATGTTGCCTATAATTTGCCATTTCAGGAATTTTCTCCATAAAGTTCATCCCCCTAATATTGACTGTGAACTCGTAGTATAGACTGTAGTATTAAGTAGTTGCTTTTGTAGAAGATGCTTCTTTGAGGAACATTTTATGCAGCAAGTGTATGGTTAAAGAGGCAAAGAGCTGGGATCACATGCTTCTTTCATACTGGCCAAACTGAAAATTGTAATATTCTGTGCTCCTTTCTGACTTCCAGCCATGTTAGGTGGAACCATTGAAGCAATTTTTTATTCAGAATATCAAGGACAGTCCCACCCTTTCTGAGCAGCAGACTCTAAAGCATTGCTTTTACTTCTCCACAGAAACATGGAATAATCCCAGATTCTGATATAGCCACCAATGGGGAGACATCAGACATTCTTGATAATGAAGAACACTTGGATTCTTCCAAAAGTGTTCCAGGCACAACGCAGGCATTGAAGACCGGAGGCGATGGGATGTTAGGTAAGTCTGTATCTTTTCATATCTTTCTGTCTGTCCATTCATTCATCTTTGCTTGGAGTTTGGGCATTTGTTAGTGGGACGATTAACACATCACGCAGCATGCTACATTTAAAATCACTTACTGTGCATTTTTCCGCATGATTTTCATGATCGCTTCCAACTATTTTGTGCAGTTTCCTGCAAAGGCAGACTTAGTTTCCCATTCAAGGTGATAAAGGATGAGAATACAAACATTACATTACAGATAAATAGTAATCATTCAGATTCCTATTTAAAGCCTGAATTTGAATAGTGCCCCAGAGCAATCTGACTGCTGTTCAGTAGTTTTGAGCACATACGTTAAAGAATCAGGAAAACAAAAAAATTATTAGTTTCCTTTAAAAAACTTTTTTGGTTCATTTATGTACCTGAGAACTGTGGCTGCTGAACAACCGTGCTGGGCACTATTAAAACACTAATGTATGAATTCTTTGTTCTTGGTGTCCTGTACTATTGAGCAGTTAATATTAACACTTCCACATTTTTACTTGGTATGTTAATGCTGTTAAATTCAAAGAGTATAACTGAGATGGATAGCATTAAGAAGAAATCTGGTTGGCAAAACCATTCTTATGCAGTGGTGATGAATGGCCACTGCGAGAACTATTATATTAGTGTAAGGAAAGGAAATAGTAATTATTTGTTGTTACTCTAAATGAACATACTAATAAATAGCAACAGGCAGTCAATGTTGCTTTGAGCTTTTGGCTGCTTTTTCCTCAGTCAGTTTTTGTGTGCAAACAATACGGAACACGAAAACCAAGGTAAGGGTATATTTTTAAGCGTAATATGTTCTCTCTCTCTCTCTCTCTTTATTCTGGGTTGGTTGGGTTTTGGGGTTTTTTGTGACCCAAAAGCTAACTGCTGAAACCACAAACACTGTTGTTTTAATACCTGTTGCTTCTAAATTGTAAGTTGAAGGAAAACTGTTTAAAACCCCTCCCCAAACCCACAGAAGTCCCTTTCCATCTGGGTGGATCAAGTGGCTGTAAAGGTCACTAAGTATACCTGAGCTTTGGTAATGCCAAACAGCTGAACCGTTTGTTTGCCAATCAGATTTTGTGTTCAGTGTTTGTCATATTCACTGATCATGATGCCCGTTCATTGTGCTTATGAACAAAATATTTCTGAATAACCCTTTATTACTTCATTATAACGGCATCAGACACACAATCCTGCACGCATAAAGTGATGTCAGGATTAAAGCTGTAAAGGTTATTGCTGAAGGAAAAGTAATCTTCCCTGTAGTGTTACCTCTGCAGGTATTACCTCTCAAAAAGCACTGCTCGAAACAGTTGTTCTCAGCTACAAAAGCTGTAATTCACACAGCCAAGAGCATAAATCTTTGACTTTACAAACACACAAGTTAGCACTGAAGGCTTTTTGCTTTGAGAGGGTGGTGGTGAATTTCACTGATCAAAAACCTGGACTCTGACTAATTCAGTCACTGCTTTGCCTCACGTAATTGGCAAAAGCTGATTCTTTATTAACCTGTTCTTTGATTCATTCTCTTTCGGGTTTAAATGGGGAGGTAAGTGCTGTGGTGTGGTCCCTTCAACTTTCTCAATGGTCTTTTAGGCAAAGCCAGTGAAGTGGACATGAAAAATGAGATTTTGGAGGATATGGGGAAAAGAGAAATCTTGCAGAATACTGAGCATGAGGAACACAAAGAGGAGTCTGAGGAGCAGGAATTGCATGCTGATGAAAATGCAAACGCACAAAAAATGGTTGAAGAACGTGATGCGCTGTCAACAGTGATGTTACCAGATAGCAGGTTTACAGTACAAATTCAAAGCCTCACAGAACACATATCAGGGAGTACTTCTTCAGATGATGATAATGGTGCAGATGATTTGAGAAAGGTGGCAGAGTCTGCAGGCACAGCAGTCCAGCAGCCTGTCATTACAGAGGCTGAACACTGTGACTTAAATGCAGTGTCGGATCAGAACTTGGAGGTGGGATCTCTCCAAGGTCATGAGATGTTTGATACTCCTCAGGAAATGCATAGTGACTTAGGTACAGAGCATGAACTGGAAAAAGCTGCACCCCAACAGCAAGAACAAGAGGATCTTAAAAGTAGCCATGTCCTGAGTGATAATGAAATGGATCAAGAGACCAACATCGCAGCCAAGAGCTGTGAGTTGGCTTCTAACCAGGCAGGGCTCCCAGAGGTTACAGCATCAGGCTTAGTTAGTGAAGAGGAAAAAGGGGAGAACCACACCAAGGCACTCCAGCACTCAGAAGAAAGCGCCGAAAACCAGGTTCCAAGTGTCTTGGAGGAAAAGTTTGTGGAAAGCCAAGACAGTACCGATGGAAGAGCTGGAGAAACAGGTGATAGAGCTGAACAAGAAAATGAGGTTAGGAACACGGTTCAGGGTCAGTCGACAGAAACAGAGCCTGTGGGTTTGGAGGGGATGGGGGCATGTGGAAGTGGTGTCCCAGCAGCTGAAATTGAAAAGGAAGGCAGAGGCCATCAGGCATTCATTCAGCCAGTTTCTCCAGAGGACAGTCCTTCAGCATCATCAGAGAAACAAAATATGCAGTATGAATCTGAACTTGAAAATGCTATGGCTGAGAAGGATGGACAAAAGGAAGCATTAACAGAGGAGCTGGAGATGTGTTCAGATTCTGCAGAAACAGGCAAGCAAGATAAGATCTCTGTGGGGGCTGTGGACTGTATTACTGAGGTAGAAGGAAGTGTTCTACAGCAGGCAGAGCCAGACAGAGAGATTGTGATGCAGGTGACGACTCAGGAAACCAGTTTTGACCCAAGCCTTTTAGATGACAGGATTAAGGAGTCAGAACTGGAAACAGGGGATGAGTCTGGGACAGAAAAGGAAAGTAGGACAGAATGGGTAGAAGATACAAAGCTGAAGGTAGGAGTTCAAACTGTTCAGTCTAGTGAAGAAGCAATAGGTGAGACAGTAGGAGAAAAAAATACTCCTTTTGAAGGTGAAGCACAGAATGCAGCTAAACAAGAGGAAGGTGAATCTAAAGAGGAGTCAACTGTAGATGTTAGTGTAGCTACTGGAAACAAAGTTTATAAAGAAACACTGGAAGAAAATGAGCAAGAGTTAGAGCTTGCAGACCACCATGGTGGTGGATGTACGTCTGAAGAAGGTGCAAATGATTCCCTGGCACAGAAAGCTGAGTCGGATGCAAATGTTAGTGAACACATTATACTGGAGGATCAAGCCAAGGAAAGACTGGAAGGTGATGGTGATGTCTTTGATTTTGATGAAGAGTCAAATCAGATACTAGAAACTGATAAAAAATGTGATGAAGAGAAAGCTTATACACAGAAGTATGAGGGTGATGGAACAAAGGGTGCTGCTGGAAAAACAGCCCAAACAGATGAAGCTGGAGAAGGAAAAGGCAAAATAGAAACAGAAGACATCTTGACTAAAGCTGACAGTTTGCAACAAAAAAAAGCTGATGAGCCTGAAGAAACAGGGGAAGCAGCATGGAAAACTGAGGAGAAGACTGATGTGGTGGAAGATGAAATCAAAGCATCAGATTCTAATAAAGTAGAAAATGTTACGGAACAGGATTTGGAAAGTGCTGGCAATAACAGGGAAGAAAGCAAGGAGGATTTGCAGAGTGGTCGAAGGGGCAAAGGTAGATCCAGAGATGACTGTACAATATCTTAAGTTCAGAATCCCAAGACTACAAAAGCTACATGCCATTTGATCAGTCCCAGTAAAGAAGCATGCACTTTGCACAATACATCAGACCTTAAGAATACTCTTGAATCTAGGGTTTTTTTTATAGGTAACTCTCATCATAATACAATGTTATGTAAGTGGTAATGATGCAAATATTAAGTTACTCACTGACATACCTGGCCACAAGAAATTGTGTGTGGGTTCAGTATTGCTGTGTCTCAGGTTAAAAGTTTATCACTGAAAAAGCAAGCTTCACAGATCTTCACTGTCTTGCCATTAAAACACTTTTAGTGTGGATAACTGCTACTGAGTAACTTCTATAGGAAATTCTTCGTTTTTCTAGCCTAGATGATAAATGTTTTGAATGCACTTAATGTGCCCTTTGTGCACTTACGCGCATACTTATGTGTACTTGCATGCATGAGATCTACAGTAAGTACATTACCACTTCATGAAGGAACTCAGTGGATCAGCAACACTGATGTGATTTTGAGCCTTCTTTCTGAATGATTGAAGCCTAGGAACCGATTTGGGGTTTTTTCCCCCATTGGAAAAAGACAATCCTCTCATTCCATTTTTGTGTGTTTCTCATATGGTCATAGCCCCAAATATAGTCTGTTCAGTCTAAACACTTCAGAAGGACAATATTCAGTTTGAAGAAAGCGCAACGTATACACGTCTTAGTTCACTGAAGGGAACAAATATTACATGTTTACTTCATCTGGGCACTTTGCACCACAATAGGCCTTTACTCCATGGCTCACATGGGGGTTTTTCTGGTTTTTTTTTCTGAAGAAAGTGTCAATACACTCCATAACATATGCCTTAGATTTGCTGTCAAGTACTGTCTAGTTATGAATATATAAAACACCTATTTTTTCCAAGAAGATTTTTGTTTAAAATCTTCATTTCTTTACACTTTTTTTTTTTTTTCCCCAAACTATGATTCTGAAAGAATCTGAAAAATTCTTTATCTCTGGAAAATTCTTACCTCTTCCTTTCTGGAAAGAAGATAACTTTGCATGTCTTAATTCTCACTGGACATCAGACCAAAGACTATTGTTATTCCATATAGCAGCCCCTGTGCCTTTTTGAAAAGCTGGATTGCTTTAAGTTGCTGGCATAAATTAAACACTTTGATTCCATTGGTGTATTTCTGTTTGCATTTTTGCTAGTGCTTGGGAGGAAGAGCATGTTTTGCATACTTAAAAATCCGTTTAAAGTTGTTCTAAGCAATGAACATCCCAAAGAAATGCAAATCGAGGAATTGGGATGGGGTGGGGGGGGTGGCTATGGAAGGTTGTATTTGTGATGTTGCAAAGTTGATGGAGTACAAACAGACTGCAAAATGTCAAGATGTATATCAAAGTGTACTGAGCTGTATATAATTGAAATAAACATATTTTATACTCTAAATTGCCTGTCTAGAGCACTGTTTATAAACCTGCATCAATATTTATTTAAATTGTATAATGTAAAAAGCATTTTTTTTCTGCAGCTTTTTTTAAATTGATTGCGTTATGCTACATAGCTAGAAGACCTATTTTACTTGGAATGGGCAGCCTTGGTGTTTGAAGACCTTTAATATATGATAGCATCCTTTACAGTTCTTTTACAGGTCACAGTTAACCTGTAACTCTTTTTTCATACGGCTTCTCTCCAACTTAGAGCAGTTCCAGTATGGTTTCCCTAAGTACTAGCAGTTGTTCTTAAGAGTTTACCTTAAATGCTAATCTAAAAAGTCACAGACCTCAAAAGCATCTTTCATTACTATGTGGTAGTGTTTATTTAAAGATTTGTCTCTGCTGTACTTCAAACAATAATGCATGGTTTAATGTTGAAAGTATTTTAAATGCATTTGTATTTAAATGCTAAATACAGTTAAATATATAATTAAACATCCTTACCAGGCTTCACCTATACTTGTGGATGGATCCATAAGCAACTCCCAGTGAAATTAGGAACATGCCAGCATTTTCTGTATTTTTCATACAAGTTTGTTTCTAATAGAAATTCTTCTGGATAGTTGAGGAGGTAGTGAACTAATTTGAACTAGTTTTTCCACTCCAGAAAACAGAATATCTGTAAGAGAGGTCCTTTTTAAAGCCGAGTCACAGAAGGAGAAACAATTCTAGTTTTAACTGTCCATTTACAAGCTTTTATCCCACAGTAAGTGTCCGACTCTCAGTGAAACTAGAGTAGGAACAAGAACATTGGCATAGCTGACGTACTAGAAATCCACCCGTGAACATTACTGCTTGGTACCTCTGTTGGTAGCTGGTCGCTGACTTCTGGAATTGGGCAAGTACTATGGAGGAAAAGGTCACTGTTTTCTTTTACCTCTTTCATTTTTGCTTGAGTATATACGCACATTGAGTAAGAGGCAGAGGTCTCCCAGATGAATCAGCTTGAAGATAAAGGGAACTGCTAGATGTTCTATTAAAAATTGAGTAATTTAAATATTATATGTCAGCTAGCATTGAGTGAAACGTGTGCCGTTAAAAAGGGACAGGAGATGGTGTCTCAGGAGGAATTACCTAGAAAATACATATTTTGTAAATCTACACAGCTGAGAACAGTTTTTGGCATTTTCCCTCCCATATCTAATGAAAACAAGAACAGATGCAGTTTGTCCCTTTCTTTATTGGTTTTGACTTTCAGGGACAGTGAAATAGCAAATCATTCTTTTCATAGTCTAACATGAAACCAAGAAATCATGAGAGGACCTAAAACCAAGATTCATATTTTCTATTATGTTACCCATTTTGCTTTGAGCAAGGGCAGTCTGATGAGCACGACCTGCAGTGTGTAAGACTTGTCTCAAAGTAGCTCCATAGCTCCAAATGCTCACTGTGTTTTCTGTTCCAAACCTGGTGATTGGCACATGTGGCCTCTAATCCTGATTTGTGCATTACTGTGAATTTGGAGCTATCCTGAAATGCTTTCAAAAGCAGTAGCTGAAGAAAGTCGCTTGCCTTATTTGGCAAGTAATAGTGAAAAACTTTGGTCAGTGTTTTCTTATCACAGAAAGGAACAGACCTCCTGTCCCTCTCAAAATCAGTATTGCAAGCTTGTGTCTTCCTAGTCTTGTGCTTCACTGACCCAACAGCCTGTCCCCAGCAGTGTCTCTCTTTGGGAAAAAGGAGAAAGCATTTCTCAGAGTTTGTTATTGTTGTTTCCTGGTGATCCAGAATAAATCAGCAGATCTGGAAAAGGAGTATTATCCAACCTGCTATTGATCTCCTAGTTTGATTCTTGGGGGCTGTAATGAGTAATACCAGCTGCTTGGGGCTGCTGGTATGATTTCATGAGATGTTTCCCCATCCTCCAACTGCAGTTTACCCCTTGCGATTGCATTGGGATTACTTACATTCTGGGCCATACATCATGCAAGTAATTTGTGTTAAAATCAGCTGCTTCCCACCCTGGGCTCCTCTCCAGGTAGGAAGATACATCTGGGATCGGTGGCTGGTTAGGGGGTGTTAGGTCAACTGTGCCACTGGAACAGCACCCTAGTTAGTAATACCTTGAGTCAATTACAGTATCGAAGGAATAAGAATAGTAATTTGACTTGCAAACAGGCCTGTACAATAGCAGAAGACACTGGTAACCACCCCCCCACCCCCCCTGTGTCCTGCTGTCTCCCAGGCCTTCCCAGGGCCTAGCTCCTTCCATCAGCCTTCTGTTAAGCTCTTTGGCGTATGAAAGCCATGTACTGGTGCAGTGACTAGCCAGGGAATCATGTTACCAAAGTTAAATCTAAGTGAGATGAGTGTCACACTGCCATTGTTCATCTTTGCATGTGAAATAGGGATGGTGACAGTTACAGATGACCATGTTAATTAGCTGCTTTGCGTCCTAATTCAGTAGATTGCTCTTTTCTGCGCACCTGTCCTCAAGGTCCTCAGATCCTTGATTTGTTGGAAAAATGTCTCCTAACTGCAGAATTAAGGTAAAGTAAGCTTTCTGTGTTAGTGTGAGGTTTTAAGAGAATGAGACCCAAGAGACTTTTGCCCATGCATGCAGAAAAATTTTCCACATGAATGGCAGTTTTAGCAAACTGATTTTGTTCTGTGGTCTTGTAAATCCTGATGCCAGTGTGTTATCTGCCCCAGTGGGAAGATGTCCATAATGGGTGAAGAGAGAACTGAAGGTGAGACAGATTTGAAGGCCCAACCCAAAACACAGGGAAAGGGGCTGGAAGAAGCTGATGCACTTCTTTACTGGAAACTAGAGGAGGTGTCTTTTTTTCAGGCGGCCATTCTTCATCCCACAGCAGTAGTTATGTTAATGAAAGTCACTTAGCTAAGTACATGACTAAGTTATTTTCAGGATCAAGATGGATTATTTGGACCCTTTGTAGTAAATAAATCTGGGCTAATTTTGTAGGGCCTAGAGTTTTCTTCTGCATCAGTCCTCATTCTCTTTCCAATCCATCGAACTTCATTTCTCAGTCTCTGCCAACCTATGACTTCAAGCCCTATCTCCAAGTCTGAGTATTTCTGACCTTTCTTTTACTTATCCTGTCCTTGTTTTCTTCATTGACCATTATTTTTCTTCCCTATATTTCATCTTTCACAGAATTTCTCTTAAGCTTCCTTTCCTTCTCATATAGATAAGTGGAATTGTGTAGCTATTTTGAAAGGATTTATATTTGTGAATTTCTGTTACTCATGGCAGGCTACAAAAATCTAGCTTCTTCATATCATATTTGTTTTTTTCATATCAGTGCTCAGGTGTAACAATGGTGGGTGTATTACAAATGGCTGGGAGGATAGGACTTGAGGAGGTTCAAAATGAATGCATAGAACTGCTGAACTGGGATGTTGCTTTAAGATCTATATTTGTTTATTGCATCAGAAGTCAAGGTAAAGGTTTATTCCCTTCTCTAGAAAGACTGCTGATATATGGGGACTTGTATACTTAGGAGGGAATGACATGACATACCACATTACTACTAGCTAATGTCCACCATGTAGAGGGACTCATATGAAAGCCAGGTTTCCCCATGATTTGATTCAGTACAGACTTTATTTCCTTTACTGCATGTATTAACAAGAAAAAAAGGGGAACCACAAGACTCTGGCACATTCATGATTTGTCAGCAAACAAGAACTGGTATTTTTAAGGCTTTTCAGAAATACTTAAGTCTGTCAGCAGAATTCCCCTGGTAGAAGCCCACCAGAGTTTTCTCTGTAATTTGTAAATTGCTTTCCTTAAGTTTAGAGAAAGACATTTTTCTTGACTGACCATTTAATTAACAGGCCTGACCTTAGATGTGGAGCTCAGTTCTGAACACCCTTGGTTCTGAACAGGTGACAGTTTGCTGGCAAGGGAGGCAAGCTAAATAAACCTGCAGAAAACATTCATGTCAAACATGTGGAATAAGACCCGTCTGAGGTCAATATATCCTCAATATATCCTGTATATTGTACACATAAGTATAGTTGAATACTATGTTCCAGTGTACTTCTGTTGATGTGTATCTGAACAAACTAAGGTTGCTAATATGGTAAAGTAACTTTATTGATAAGGAAATTTGTGAGTACCTGCTAAAATGCTTTCACATTCTGCACCCCTTAACAGGGAAGGGAAAACCCAAGTGATTTGGTTACTTTCTAGTTCTTTTTGCCAGCTCTCTCGTTCTGTAGTGTGCACTTTATTAATGAATGCCCCACACATCCATGTGTTGATCTGTAGCACTTCTAAGTTCAAGTGTAGCACAACAGCTGGTCCAGATTGTCCATTGCCTACTTGATGTTTGACGAGGAGAATTGACTATGAATGTTTAAAGAGAAAAGAAAGCTTTACCGGACTGCTGTGTTAGAAACAAAAATAATTGAATGAGCAAAGGTTTGTTCTGGTCATAATATTGGACATAACACAAAATGCCATTGCCATGCTGTTTAGTGAAAGAAGTGATGATGTAAAGTGCTGAGAATGTGCTTAGCTATGATTATAGGTGTTTACAGTATTTTCAGTATGCTAAACTGTAAAGATTTGAGATATTTTGTGTTGCAGTTGTGTTTGACCCTAGAGTTCTTGCATGCTAACCTAACGTAGAAGATTAGCCTCTTTGCATGCAGCTGGGTGCTGCTACTGCCGTGACAAGCATGTTCTGTGAGAATGACATAACCTCCCCTGGCTGCAGCCCCTTCCCAGCCCTGTCTGTGGCCTCGTTTCCTGTGGTACGTGCATAATTACATTCATCATTCGTTTCACTAACCTTAATGGTTCGGTCTTATATCACGATGCACTCTGAAATGTGCAGCGCAATCAAATCGGCACTGAACTCTCAGTTTTCTTTTTCAGACAGGCTGAAAAAACTCATTGATGAACGAGAATCCTTACTAGACCAGGTAATCACAGGAAAATGCAAATGCTGTGTGCTCACTAACTCTGTGATAAGAATAGCATAGACGAAGAAAACCAAAATGTAAGGCATAGAACAGCAGTGAGGTTACCTTTCAGAAGGTGTGCTGGGTTGCTCTTGCTGAGAACATACTGCACTGCTTGCCACTTTATTCTTCCCCTGAAACATTCCTCCTGTGCATTAACTTAGGATACAGGGGAGGAAAAACATGACGCAGTGTGCTTGTTCTGTGTTGCTAACCAGTCACATTCAGTGTCCTTAGTCACCTACAACTCCTACTCCAGGAGTATATCTGAAAAATAATACTTCAGATTGGCCAAGCTCAAGGGAAAAACAAATACAGTCCAGAAAATTTAGAAGCAAGTATTGTCTCAGAGAGTAATCCTTCCTCATTTGTGGGTAATGGGCCATTTGGAAGAAAATTCTGGAGGAATTGCAGTAGATGGGTAAATAGCAATTAAAGTAAGTATTGCTGGTACCATGATATTCCATAGTGGATATAAAGCTCACTCAAAGAAACTTCAGCTGATCTGTTTCTTTGTAGGGCACTCTACACTTTCATTTATGGACTGTATCCTTGCCCTTGAGACTTCACACACACCCAAACGTGGTGACTGGTTTTCAGGAATGTTTTACATGACTCCGGCCACAGAGCATTTATGGCTTTGCTAATAAAACAGCTGTCTTCCACTTGTTATGTTTGGTATATGCATAAGCACTGATACTTAAGATATGATGAGTCATTTGCCAACAGAATTTCTAGGAAATTATTTTGTAAGTAAAGATTTTTGGGGGAATTTATGTTTTAAAAAAGACTTTTTTTTTTATAGTACTTGAGTGAATTTGAGTACTGAGACAAAAACCTCCCTTACTGATCTTATTAACTAATTATTTTGCGACTTTCAGGTTAAAAAATTAAAAGGACAACTGGAAGAAAAACAAAAGAATGGCAGGATGGAAAATACGCAGTCAGAAGATGAAGTTCTGGAAAATGGGACAGATATGCACATGATTGACCTCCAAAGTGAGCTGCAATTTGATTTAAAGAGAACTTTTGGTGTCTTGCATGTGAATAAGAAAAATGTATCTGTGCAATAACCATGTGCCTCTAAGTAAGAAATGAGCCTTTGATTCTAAGGGAGCTTCAAACTGGGAGCCAGCCGTGCACCTCTCTGCTAGAGGTGAGGGAATGATTATCCTTGTTTGAGCAAGGTTGCGACTGGAAAACTGGGATGAGTTTCTGGTTAATTCTGCTTTCAGAGTGGTCAGAAGGGCATCAGGCAAGACTGGGAACAGCACCTAGCTGCTGGGCACTTGTTTTGACAGAGCACTTCCTACTTTACTGTTGCCCCAAGTAGATATCTGTAGCATGGAAATCTTGTGACAGACTTGTTAGACACTGTTAAGACTTGTTCTGACATCTCTGATAAATCTGCAATTCTTTTAGGAGATGCCAACAGACAGATCAGTGATCTCAAATTCAAACTAGCAAAGTCTGAGCAAGAGATAACAGCACTGGAGCAGAATGTAAGTTTCTGGGTTGTTCTGTTTGTCTAGGCATGGTGAGTGCAAAGGGAAAGTGTATTTTATTATGTGACATACGTATTAAATGAAATCATGATTACTGTGATTTTTCCCTTAAAATAAGAAGCACAGGAGTATTGGAGCATCAGGGCTACTGAACTTCAGTCATTAAAGACTAAATTGCTTTCATTTATGCATGGGGAAAGTTAATATATCCTTCTTTACTGAAGGAAAAACATTCAAAGACAAAGATATGCTGAGAGCACTTACTGAACTCTTCAGAATCCTTTGTTATACCTAGCTATTGACAATTTTAAATGGCTGTCAGCATATAATGTAGTATATATGGATCTTACACAAGACTGTTCAATTTGGGCTGCTTGTTCTTGTGCAGTGTATGTCAGTGATACTCTTGCTAAGTATATTTTGTTGTTATTGCTGGAAGAATATTAAATATGGATATGTATAAAAGCTCTAGAGTAAGTTAGCCTGGCCAGGCTTCCTTGGTATGCCTTTTTCCCCTCAAAATATACCTTTATTTTATTAAAGAAAAGTAAGCATCTCTCTAGTTACTGCTTAACTACTGGTGGAAGTGTAAAGCTTCACAGTAACTTCTTGGTACAGCTTTTAATTAAAGAAATCTGCCTTCACCTTAGGTAATACGACTGGAAGGTCAGGTAGCCCGATACAAAACTGCTGCTGAAAATGCTGAAAGAGTAGAAGATGAACTAAAAGCAGAGAAACGCAAACTACAGAGAGAGGTAACTCTAAATGCAGACTTAAGTTCTTCTTGTACAACCTGAATCTAGAAGCAGCCTTTAGATGCTCAGATTCGTGTGCTGCTTTGCAGCTGTGAACGTTCCTGTGGTTTGACAAGCTGAAGAACTCCTACTTCGCTGTCCTTGTCCTTTGTGATACCTGAAGGCTCATTACTTTGGGTGTTATAAATTCTGTGTTTGTAAATACTGATCCTTTTAGATCCTTTTAGATTACTGGTCCTTTTAAAGCATGTGATTCAGAAATTATAGCAGTAGAAAGCTGGAAATGCTGTTGTAAAGTTAATTTGTGTGTTGCATTATTTAAGCACAGTACCACACCTTACAATGACAGTCTAAACTTTCAAGCTTCAGAGTCTAAACTTGAGGGCTAAATGGGTATGAATCATTCTCATTGAGCCTGGTTTTCTTGCTCTGTCAATTTATTCACACCTGTTTGCTGTCATGTGTCTGTCCATGTTCCTCTTAAAACGTTGCATCTTCAAGCTGTCTGTAATTTTGACCTTACTTGTCTTACCAAAGTTCATGTTCTCTCCAAGCAGCTGCTACAACCAGCTTAAATATGTTTGTCAGCTTCTTTCACACCCATCTCCTGAGGTTTTGGTTTGGTTTTTGGGGTTTGTTTTTTTGTTGGGTTTGGCTTTTTGCAGTGCGGCCCTATAAATACTGCTTTGTGCAGCCTACCTCTCTCTCCTTCTCCATCCTATGGTGGGTTTTATTAGAGAACTAAGTCACCCAATTCACAGCTGTGGCTGTAGTTACAGGAACCAAAAACATGAAAACCAGGCAGTGAGACAGGTATATGTCACCCATCAGGTATCTCTGTGCCTGTGAAGTTCAGGCAAACTCTGAGCCGTTTGTTCAACATCCTGTATATAACTTTGACTCTCGGCACCGTGCTTAGAAACTATCTCTCTCTGTGGCCTTCAAAGCAGTAACACAGCATTCACTTTTCTCAGAATCACAGAATAGTTTGGATTGGAAGGGACCTTAAAGCTCAACCAGTTCCAACCTCCTGCTACAAGCAGGGACACCTTCCACTAGAGCAGGTTGCTCCAAGCCCTGTCCAACCTGGCCTTGGACACTGCCAGGGATGGGGCAGCCACAGGTTCTCTGGGCTTCTGTTTTAACTGCTAATAAAAATTTTCAATTGCCTTACCTTGTAAGGCAGTTCCAGCAGTATAATCAGTTAGTGTAAGTAACTAGAAACCTTGGAAAGGGAAAATACTGTGAAAGTTAGCATATTTTTCTGCTTCCCTCCCTTAGCTTCGTTCAGCATTGGATAAAACTGAGGAGCTTGAAGTCAGCAATGGTCATCTAGTAAAACGCTTGGAGAAGATGAAGGCCAATCGGAGTGCTTTACTGTCTCAGCAATAACCACCACCTTTGGATGGAAACCACTAATACGTGACAGAATCATAACAACGTTGCAGATGCTTCTGTCTCTTGCTGTCTGGGATGCTTTGTGTCATGCCTTCTGAGAACAAACAACCCCAACATTTGCTACGTGCCAGCCAGCTGTGGTTCCTTCTACGCAGTCAAACCTACTGCACTATATACAGAGGAGTAGCTGATCCAAATGGCTGTGCCTGCAGGAGCCCTTCTACATCGATCAGTGGGTATATTTGAAGTACAATATCCATCTATAAGAAGCACATCAGGCATCGCATTAAGCTCTAGAAGGCACAGCAGCCATTTATTGCCATTTAAAATGGCATTCAAAGAAGACATTTTAACTAGACTGGAATTTTGTGTCTTGCTGAAAATAAAATAAAAAAATTAAAAAAAAAACAACCCAAAACCAACCAAGCAACAAAACCACTGTAAGTTTTGGACTTTCTGATGACAGGATCTGTAATTTAGTGACTACGGTAGAGTTATTCATAGTAGGTTTTTCATTTACAAATCACTGTGGAACCACAAGCCATTACAAAGCAAAAATCCTTCACTGGAAACCATGGAAGAAAATGGTCTTGGAAGCAAAAGTGACCTTAAATGACTTTGCCAATAAAACAAAGGTGTTTGGAGGTATTTTTGCACCAGTGGAATCATAAGACTATTTTATTTCAGGGTAAATAGACAATAGCTTCATTGAATTTTCAACTTTTATTTGTATTATTTAATCACTGCTCTTGGAGTTGAAGTAAACTACTTTTAAAGGATGTAAAGTTGCATTAATAAACCAGCATAAGGCTGTGTTTTAAGAAATGGTGGGTTTTGCACTTAGGTCATTCACTTTGATGCATTTCTCAAAGCAAATGTCATTTGCTTAAAATATGTAATGGGTTTTTTACATCAGAAACTATGTACTGGTCCATGAAACTAGGAAACTATGCCGCTATAAAATACGAGTCTAATTTTTAAAGTAACTGATAAGTAAAGAAGCACTTTAGAAAATGTTACTGCCTATGGTTTTTCTACAAATACGGAAGTAGCAAATTATTTTCTTCTACCATCATTATAAAGGTTTTCCACTCTTCATGGAAAATAATGTAACCAATGAAGATGTTGCAGTCAATTTATTATAAACAACTAGCACTACAGCTCTGGTTTATTGGAAATTTTTCAGAATGTACCACTCAAAGGAGAACAGCAGTTACCTGAAGAATAAAGCTGTCCTTCCCCCATCAACCTGAACAAAAAAGCTTGCAAGCAAGGTAGGCAACCAGTCCCTTAGGACTCTGTTCATGTAGTGAAGCAGCATCTCTTGTTTGACAGGAGCAGCCTTCTGTCAGTGCTGACTGCCTCAATAGATAACGGTTCTGCCAAGCCAGATCCAGACACGGGAGACCATTTCTTCTTAACCTGGTCTTCAGATTCTGGTCCAAATATTTCCCTAGCCTCTTCCTCACAAACTGGAGGTTAAAGTATAAACCGCTGCTATTTTCAATGTAAGGGGATTGCTGGCGTCTTCTTAGAGCACCTTCACAAATTAATTAAACCAAAAACAGTGTCTGAATGTGTTTCTCTGGGTCAGCTAGAAAATAACACCTTTCTCTTCATCTCTTCTGAGTGCACCCATAAATTTAGGAATGAAGTACTGAAATTAATACTCCAGGAAAAGGATGAAGGCTTTTTTTTTTCTGCCCATGGGGAGAAGGCTTTTTTTGTGCCCCTAGGGAAATAAGTATGTCCTTGTTGGTAAATGTGGTGGAAAATGGGAATGAAAGGAATGTTTGAAATTTCCACTCCAGCTAGGACTTTGGGTTTTTCCTTTGTTTTCGAGAGGAACATTCAGATGCAGAGCCCGGTTTCTTGTGGAATACCTCAGAATCGCTGTGGGTACCAATTAACAATTCTCTGTGGTTGACTTGTAATTTCTGGTGTATAAAGCCTCTGGGGCCTAAACAAAAAATGAACTAAGGGTTTTCCAGAATGCAAGCAGATGTGCTAAACGTAACATCTTAGTAACTGATGTGTGATTGCCACCGTTCGTATTTTTATTTGTGGTAGCAGTGAAAACCATCTCTCCTGGCAAGGTTGAGGAGAAACAACATAGCAACCGAGCATTGGTCCAAAAGGCTAAAAGTAATTTTGTTCATCAAGAAGTGATGTGTTCTATCATTTTGAAGTAGATCCCATCTCACATCCCCATAAGCATTAACCTCATGGCAGAAATCAGATGTGTATTTCAACCTGGATATGCTTATAGTAGAAATTGTGTGTGGTAAAGTAGCTGAATGTTGAAGCTGCATTTCCTGACTCCTCTGTTCCCCCCCCCCCCCCCCCCCCCCCCAATTTTCAGTATGACTTAGCTTTAGAATAAGGGAAGAAAAAGTACTGGTTGTTTTACAGCAAACTGGTTTATGTTTTCCTGTGAAGAATGTACAACAAACCAGGGCTTTCAATCGTAATAATATATGCACATGCCCCAGTCCTTTTAATTGAGCTCCAGATAAGAGGGCCTTGGTACCCAGCCCACTGAATGGCTCCTGGGGGAAACCAGGATGGGTTTTCCTACAATTTGTATTTAAAATTGTTGTCCTTTGGTTTATTTTTAAAACACTAAATAATTTTATTGTTTGCAAATGGAATGTTGCCCAAAATGGCTTTGTTTGGTTTTCTTGTTGTTTTTTTTTTTTATCAAACTGTTAGGAGGTATGAGCATGGAAAAGGAAATTCATGAGCAGAACTTGCCAATAAAGATGTCACTTGTTTGGGTTAGTTTTTATAGAATGGCCTGTCATGATCATGTTACTGACAAAAGTTCTCTTGGAAAATACAGACTTTTTGGACGATACTGGTTTTAACAGCTGCTTCTCATTTTTAATACATTGCTGCAGCCACACAGATGTGAGCAACACTGGTTGTAAAATGCGCAAAGGGGCTTGTGTGACTAAGGGCACTGGGTGTCAGACATACTTCCAAATACCAATGCTTTTAATAGTGGGGTGCACTTCATGAAGGGGAAGACAGGGACAATGTCCCGTCAGGAAAAATTTGAATGGTCTTGCTGACTGGATTCATTTTCCACTTAGGGTTTTTACGATGGGTTACTATAGGTAATCCACATAGTAACTTTCTCTGGAAGAATCCTTCACAGTAGGAGGCAGCTTGGTTTATCAAAAACATGACAAATTTAGTATTAAATGTCATCCTGAACTGATCATGAGCAGCAATGTTTTGTACACTTTATTATGAACTTCACGTGTGTCTGTTTAAAGGCTGGAGGCACAGGTGGGAAGCAGTGGTGAATGGCCATTGAGTGTGCACTCACTGTGGAGCAGCCAAATTGCGAGGTGCATGGCGCAGGTGACTGGTGGCTCAGCTCTGCTATGGAGGCATTAGGGGAGACAGCTGTGGGGGACATTGTTTGGGCAGCAGCAAGGGTGCTCAGCTTGCTTTGGAGCTGGGATGAGTGCTGTGAGCCACGGTTCCCTGCCTGCAGGTTCCCCCTGGGTGAGCAGGGGCACCAGGGTGCTCCTGAGGGCTGCCCCCGTCCTCTCCAGGAGCTCTGCTGTGGCTTTCCACGATGCACTGTGACGTGGGAGCTGTGCCTTAATACCAGAGCTGGTTCTAACCAAACTGGGCTGTTGAGAAGGACTCTTCATGAGGGACTGCAGTGATAGGGCAAGGTGTGATGGGTTCAAACGGAAACAGGGGAAGTTCAGGTTGGAGGTAAAGTTCTTTACTGTGAGGGTGCTGAGGCACTGCCACAGGGTGCCCAGAGAAGCTGTGGCTGCCCCATCCCTGGCAGCATCAAGGCCAGGTTGGATGAAGTCTTGGTTGACATAGTGTGTGGTGTCCTGCCCACGGAATGGGAGTTGGAACTAGATGATCTTAAGGTCCTTTCCAACCCTATCCTATGGAACTGTCAAAACAACCACCCAAATTGTCCCAAACCAGCTCAAATGACCCCCCCAAAGCGGCTTTAATTGCCCCCAAATAGGCCAAAACTCCCCCAAATGCCCCACAAGTCCCCAAAGCAGCTCAAAATTCATCCCAAATGCCCCCAAATGGCTGGAATTACCCCATATTATGCATGAACAGCCCAAATTGCCCCCCAATCAGCTCAAAACCTTTAGAAGTTCCCCCAAACCACCTTCAAATGCCCCAAATTACAGTCAAACCACCAGATCCCCAAGTGCAAACATCCAGGCTCTACACACGTCCTCCAGAACAGTGCCACCACCATGGCAATCCACCCTTGCTTAGCTACTTAAAAGCCGAAGTGCCCCCAAACCAACCTAAATTACACAAAACTCAGCCAAAACCAGCTTGAATTACCCCAAGAGTATTAAAAACCAAAGCAAACTGCCCCCAAAGTGTCCCAAACGGCCTTAAAAGCAGCTAGAATGTTCCAAGCCCACCCCGAGTGTCCCCGAATGGACAACTTCAACAGACTTTAGTAGACTGGAATGGGTTTAAATAAACTGAAATGGATTTCAATAGACGCAAATGAATGTAAATGAACTCACCTAACTTTAAATAAACTCAAATAAGTTAGACAAACCGGATCGATAAACCGACCCCTGCGAATGCTACCGCTAATTAGTGCTGATGAGTCGTGAGCCCCACAGTCCCTGCCTCCTGCCTTTCGCCGCTGCCCCTTCCGCCCCTTTAGAGGCTGCCGGAAAGAGCCAGACGGCCGCCATAGCCACTTCTACTACCTAAACCGCTCCCGCTTCCCAGCCAATCACTGCGCCGCTCGCCTCACAGCGAGGGCGGGATATGGAGGCGGTGGGACAGCGTCGTCCAATCCCTGGCCGCCACTCCCTTAGCTGCAGCGCACGGTGGAGGGGACGCCTTCCTGCCTAGCGACCGGCGGCCAATCAGCGTGCGCCTCGGTGTGAGGGAGCGATGGCAGCGGACGGCGAAGAAGAAGGGGCTGGCGGCGGCGGCGGCTGAAATGCGGCTATATCTTCAACATATGAACGGCTATGAAGCTTCGCGGGGCTCAGCTCGGCGCAGGAACGTCCAGGAGCTGCTGGGCGAAGGTTTGTTCCGGCTTTGGTGGGCGGGAAGGCGGCTGTGAAGTGAGGAAAGCGGTTTAAAGGGGATGGCTGATGGGGAAGGGGGGAATAATAGCCTTAGAAGGGAGAGATGATGAGGAAGGGGCGATAATGGGGGTTTAATGGGATAGATGATGAGAAAGGGGGGAATAATGGGGTATGCAATAGAGTTTCACGAGGGTAAGTAAGTTCTGGAAGGTTTAACAAGTTACCACATTATTTACACGCTCTCTTTTTCATAGAACCATAGGTCTTTTGTATATTCTGCGCTTTTTCACTGTTCTCAGCAGGTTGTGTAATTTTGGCAAGGCCACAGCTTTTCTCCACAAGCTTCATGCAGGTTTATTCTGGCTTTTTAGTCACCTTTATTCACATTTAGTCACTTTTGACCTCACATGTACTTGCTTTTGGGTTGCTTTTAATTCACTTTTATGCTGTTTTATTCAGATTTATTTGCTTTTTAGTTACTTTGAGTGATCTTTGGTTCACTTTTATTTACTTTTCTTGGAAATGTACTCAGATTTATTCCCTTTTATGCTTTTTCATTCTTGTTTAATTCACTTGTACTCTGTTTTATTCAGGTTTATTGACTTTCATTGGTCTTTATTCACTTTTCAGCTTTATTCCTGTTTTAGCTAAGTGCAGTCCAGTTTAATCGAGCTGGAGGGACTGCACCAGGCACGGCCCACGCACTAGGATTGACCTGAGCCCTCGCGAAGGTGAGACCCACAGCAGCCCCCATACTGCCTCATGGCAACCCAGTGACACCCCATAGATACCCTACAGTGACCCATAAGCATCCCCACCCCCCAGCCCTGTAGGCCCAAAACACGTGTCCCATGGCTTTTATTGACTCCAGGTGTCATGATGTCACCAGGACCACGATGACATCATTAGCATCATCAAAGATGCAGTGCTCCATAGGGCTTGGAGTGGATTAAAGTGGATGCAGTGGCTCCACAGGGAGCATCATAGGTTAAGGGTCAGGGGTCAAAGGTCACAAAGAGAGGCAATGGGGCTGTGGTCAAAGGAGCAGAGGACAAATGATACAGGGTCGCAGGTCAAATGGCATAGGCAAAAAGGACAGAGGTCATGGTAAAAGGCCATGAGTCAGAGGTCAAAGGTCGACCATCAGGGTCCATGGAGCAGAGGTCGGAGGTAAAGTGTGCAAGGCAAAAGAAAGCCACGGGTGAAAGGTTGAAGGTGAAGAATCAGGGGTCAGAGGTAAAGGGGCGAAAGGGTAACGGTCAGAATTTGATGGAAAAATGTCAAGGACAAGAGCTGGGGGCTTAAAGCTCAAGGGTCAGAACTCAAAGATCATAAGGCAATGTCATAGATCAGGGGCACAGGTCAAAGGGCAAAAGGTCAGTCAGACACCCCCCCCCACCCTGACGAGTTCTAGACCACTGATGGGTACCTCCCCCCCATGGGTTCTAGACCATCCATGGATTCCTGCCCCCCGCGACGGTTTCCCGCCGCTCGAGAGCCAGAACGAGCTCAGTGACCCAGTCGCGCTCCGAGTGTCCATGGATGCCTCTCCAGAAACAGTAATCGTAAATCCTAAATCTGGTTGGTACAGCGCCACACGTGCCCCCCTTCCTCTACACCCCGTGCAGTACCGAATTTCGGCCACAGGAGGGCAGCACCGATAGTCTCCTGGCCTACGGAGAGCGGCGCCCGGAGGCACACAGCCCAAACCCCCATCACCGCCCGCTTCAATGCCGGATTTTGGACAGGGACTGGGAGCAGCGAGCGGTGCCCGGCGCCACAGCACGGCTCCCCCTCCCATCAGGATCGAGATTTGGACACTGCCACCTGCAGTACCGATGTTTGGACACATGATGGCAGCACACGCCCACTTTTTTGGTACCGTAGACGCAACGGGCTGCGAAACGGCCCCTCCCCCGTCCTCCAGGGACACCAGCTGCTGACTGCGGACAGGGCTGACCCTTTTCTGTTCCCGGCGCATCTGTACCAAAAACCATTCCAGACCTTTGCGCTGACGACGGGGCAAGGCTGGGGCTGTTTGGCCCACACTCCCCAAGCATGAAAAGCTGAGAGGTGTGTTCATGTACAAGATGCTCAGTGGATGAAGTCTTAGGGTTGCTATCCCCTTCGTCTCTTCCTGGCAGAGCCCCCCCTCTTTTCTTCGGGGTGAGTGTACCTGTGTAAGTGGCAGTTATTACAGTACTGAAGTAACGAGCTGCTCCTTGGAGGCGTTTTTCTCAGTTTTTGCTGAGGGTTTTTTTAGGGTTTCTTTGTTTCTTTTTGCTTCGAGGAGAGAAAAGTCTCACCAATATGGATAATCTCAACTACTTACTTACACACCTAAAGCTTTATCTATGTAAAGCCTCACTGGACAGCAATCTGCGCTGACCCACAAACCGGCTCCTCAAGAGCCAACATCCACACCCAGCTCCTAAGCCAAATGTACATGTTAAGACAAAAAGCTAGTGCTGAGAATCAGCTACACAGTGTCCTCTACAACAGAACTACCAACAAGGGAAATTACCCTTGCTTAGTCACAAAAAACTCCATCTGCACACTACCTCTCTGGTGCCAGCTCTCCAGCATCCTGGAGTGGGGATGTACTCCTGGAGAAAGCACATTGGGATTTGCCCTATTGAAGAACCCTTTTCTCTCTGGGACCCCTTCTGGGCTACAGACATCAGCCCAAAAACAAAGCACTGCTCATCCTACCTCTTTTATCCCAGGTGGTGGTTTGCCCCAGGGCATTGAGGGAGGGCTTGTGGGTGTTGCCTGGGGTATAAAGGCACAGTGTTGGAGAGAGGAGCTCATTCAGCTCTTGGGCCTCAGCAGGGTGAGTTCTCTGGGGGTTATTTTGTCTTTTGTAGCTTTGGAGTCCTGTGGTATTTTGTGCTGTTGTGTTTTGATGTTTGCTGCACTGGATCAGCTGAGTGAAGAGCTTTAGGATGTGTCAAGGTTTCCCAGTGTGTGTTTTAACTAGCATCTCTGTAAGGTTTTCTTTTTGGAGGTGTTATAGGAGGGGTTTAGGTTTTCTAAGGTTGCTTATTGGACCATCTTTCATTTTTTGTTATTGGGCTCTGAATGTTTTTTACTGGAAGCAGAGTTCTGAGGTTGCTTTTTGCCACTTCTGTTCTGTATTGTTTTATTAGCTGAAATCTTTACTGCTAGGAGACCCAAAGTAGAGCAGTGACAAGGAGGTGGAAGCAGGAGTCATGTTTGAAATGTCAGTAGCTTGGTGAAGGTGGCAGCGTTGCCTGGTGGTTGTTGCCCATCATCTCCAGCTGGTGATCTCATGAGCAGTTCCACCAACCTAGCAGTCCAGCCATGCTTTATCCTCAGTTTTTTTCACTGCCCTTGTGTTGAGCTTTCTTGAGTATCCTCAATCACAGCACATAGAGCGCAAGAATCCATCTCCTGCTCCTACAGCTGAGGAGCCGCTACAGAAAGCTGGTGTTGGGCATCACCTACATATGGAGGCATCTGGAACAGTGTCACCAATATGACGAGCAACCCCGTGTAGGGGATGGCCAGTGGCAGCTTTCTGTCCTGGCTCCTCGGCTGTGGGAGCAGGGGCTGGATGCTTGCGCCCTGTGTGCTGTGTTCCGGGAAGCCCAGGAGTGGGTGCTAGAGAGGCAGTGCACAGATGGACTTTTAGGTGGCAAAGTGAGGCCTTTAGATCGAAGGAAGATTCAGGTTGTGTCCTTGTAAAGCCTACAAGTTCTCCACCTTTCCCCTTAGAGCTTCTCTGGACAGATTTCAGCAGTCTGTGCCTCAGTTTCCCTACCTGTAAACCAGGAAGAACAGCAATTTTCCACTGTTTCTCTGCGTTTTCCAGTTTGCTGTTTTTATTTTGCCCCCCTCCATGTTTCTCTGGAAGGCAGCTGCCACCAGTAAGCACCAAATAGTCCTTCTCAGCCTCAGGTCTGAGTGAGCTACACAGGCATCGGCCATTCTGTGCTGCAGCAGAAAGAGTGTGCTGGCAACAGTAGTCCTGCACGGACAGTAAGCAAAGGGTTCAAAGGAAAATGGGGGGAAACAGAAAAGTCTAAAGCCATTTTTCAGGGTTCTAGCACATTCTCTGAAGTGGTTGCATCTTTTTGGCACTCCCTGACGTTTCAAGGAGCTGTGATGCTGCTGGATTGCACTAGCAAATAGGCTTGGAGCACTCTAGTAATGCTTTTGCTGGGCTAATGTTGTTAATTCCTGTCTGTTTTTCTTCAGCCTTGTTGCTGCTCTTGTCTGTATGTGATCATCCAGAGCAAGAGTACGGGAAATCCAGGGAAGACTGCTGGGAGGCCTTCTATCTTCTCCCTGCATACCAGGAACTCCATCGTCTGATGGCAAGTAATATCTATATGCTTTTGTACATCATACACAACCTGTAAAATTGCTTTATTTCAAGTTATGTGTTACCCAGAAGCAACTGAGAAATTTGGGGCTAGCTTTGTATATAGATACAGATGAGGAATCTGAAGCCTGTCTTTCTGTAGAAAATACCTATGCTTAGATCAGACTCAACTCTATCTGGAAAGATGTTGTTCCTTATGCTCCTGCTGAAGTCTGTTTGAAAGAGATGGCAAGCAAGGATGGCTCTAAGTAACAAGTATGATTAGCTTGGGCCACTTTTACTGGCTGGGAAGGCTTCTGAAGAAACACACCAGGGTGTTGGAAATCTGATGGGAGGTGTAAAGGGCTTTGCTAATGTTTACTGGGACTTGAATGCTTGTGATGGAAGGAAAACGAGAAAGAAGTAGTTGTGTGAGCTGAAGCAAGAGAGATAGGTGCTTAGTAACTTTGAATTCTTAAAGTCTGTTATGAAGGAAGCGGCATTGCACCCTTAGGTTAAAAGACAGGTTTCTGCTGGCCTGGGAAAAGCATTTCTAAATATTAGCTGGCAAGACGGTGATTGGAAGCTTGGCCCATATCTACCTTCACCTCCCTAGCAGTTAATCTGTTTGTTGCTGACAAGCTTTGCACTGGGGTTTGCGAGTGATGTCCAGAAATGCCCGATCCGCCTTGCAATGGTTTCTCTGTAAACTGGACATGCAGAGGAGAGGCCGCTGCAGGTTCTAAGGGATGCCTTGGAAAGACGCATTTTGTCCTGGTCAGTTGGAGGTTGAGTTGGGAGGAGGCAAGTGGATGATTACTTGTGAGCAAGGAAAGGGCTGATAATATCTCCTGTTAAAGATGTTGCAAACAAGCTGAGGAATGTTGGGGTGGTTTTGATGGCAGACTGTTGTGTTGCTTTGGGTTTGATGCTGTACTTTTTTGAGGCTTCCTCTGCTGTAGTTCTAGCAGTTTGTGTAATGCTGTTTCCACAGAACACGCAGTGTAATAAAACATGAAGGATTATGCTCTTTCCTAAACCGTTTAAATGACTGACTTAGCATTGGATTTCACTGAGCATGTCAGGATTGGAGGTGCATCATGAGGGAGGAATGGAATGTAATAGGGAGGAATATACCTCTCTGCAGTAGTCAAGCTGTGAGATGAAAACCGGCATGGCTTAGAGAGATGAATGGATGCACTGGGGAAGGAAATTAGCACTTTCATGTTCTTCCCCCACCCTTGAAAAGAGAAAAGAACTTAAAAACCCTTAAAATTCCTCCCCGAACTTGAAATTTTACAGCAATATCCAAATGCCATAGTCAGTTTTGCAGAGATGGAAAGGAATAACCAAGTGGCGGGTGATGGAAATGGGTAGATGCTGTGATGTGGAGGGGGAGAATCAGCTGGGGTTGAGGTGTCTGTAACCCTGAAATACATCGGTCGAATGCATGACTGTATCCTGTGGGAGTTCCCAGAGTGTTTCCCTTGAAACGGAAGCAATTTAATCTTTAAAAGTAATAATGAAGGAGCAAACTGTAAACGAGCCTTTCTGGCAGAGCTATAGGGCTGCAGTCCTGGGGGGAGATACATGTGCTCGCATGGCAACTGAGGTCATTGAAGCAAAGGGTGTAAGCTGAGTTTTTGCAGTGGGTGGGAGCCCTTCTTGTGGTGGAAAGTGTTAACATGGGAAGGAAAAAAAGGGGTGGAAGGACTGGCTGGTGAGGAGCTGGTCTGGAGCAGAGAAGCAGGGTCATTCTGCAGCTGTTCCAGCTGTCTGCTTTGTGGCAAGGCAATGATCCCCTTTAGGTTAGCAGAGACTTCAGCTGGGCATGGTTTAGAAGGGTATGAAAGATGATCAAGTGTCATCTCACTAGGTAGCACCCAGGATGCTGCCTAACTTTAATCTGAGCTGTTCTTTACTCATTCAGTTTGCTCTGGGGCTTTGCATTTGCAGCACAGTGGTGTTTTGCATATGGATTCTCCTTGTTTTGGCAAGAGTCTCTTATTAGGGGTGTTTAAAATCACAGCACTTGATTTCCTCTCCATAGTCTCTCAGTGTGGGAAGTGTGGAAGAGCACTAAAAGGCTCCCACTGACTGACCATTTAGGGAGCTCTGGACCCCCAAATTCAGTCTTGTCTTGTGCTCTGCTGAATGCAGGGGCAGTTCACAGATGGTGTTTTAAGTGGCAAACAAGGGTGCATCGCCACATTGGTGGCACCAGTCCAGGCAGGTCAGTGATAGCTTTCTGTCCTGGCACTATGGGCATGGGAAACAGTGGCTGGATGTTTGCATCCTGTAGCCATGCTCTAGGACACTGGAGCACACTGAGCAGAGGGGAAGTAGGCAGATGGTGTTTAAGGTGGCAAAGGAAAGGTGGATTGCCATGTTGGTGGCACCATTCTGAAGGCCTCCATGTGTAGGTGTTGCCCAGCACCAATTTTCTATCCTGGCATGTCGGGTCTGGGAGCAGGTTCTTGATGTTTGCACTCTGGAGCCGTGCTCCAGGACACCCAAGTGCCCTGGGCAGAGGGGAAGTACGCAGGTGGGGTTTTAGGTGGCAGAGCAAGGGCGGATTGCCACGATGGTGGTGGCACTGTAGAGGAGCTCACTGTGTGGAGGTGATTCCAAGCACCAGCTTCCTGTCCTGAGGCAAAGCCAGCCCCAGACCTCCTCTCCTCTCACAGTGCTGCAGTTGATGCTCGAGGGGGCATTTGCTAGCTGACCACTACCCTGACTCCCTGTTAGAGAGCAGAAACAAGCTGGTGATTCAGTGTTAAGGGCAGACAAACAGACCTCAGGCTCAGGAAATGGCAGCAGGGTCGCTTCTGTAAGCCCAGACACTCACCTGCTTGAGCAGAACTAATATTTCTGAGACTGCTGCTGTTAGGTGGCTATTATCATCCCCATTTCTCACATGTATCAATTGAGGCCCAGGGAGAAAAGGAGCACAGGGAGCCAAGAAATAGCCACATATCCCAGTGCTGAGTCCTGGGCTTTTGCTGTTTTGACTGGAATGCCTCTTGGAGGTGATGGCTGAAGGTAGCTCCCTTCTCCTTGCCCTGTGTCCAGGAGCTAATGGCCTGCAATCCCTGGCAGTTCAGGTTTTGTGCCTTCAGTGGAGTCTACGTGTGGTTTCCCCATAGTGTTTTGGGAGGGTTACATCCTCCTCTGGTTTTAACACCGCATTTTGGCTTTAATTGTGGGCTCCTTCCACCTCATGGGACATTTGCTTTTGCAGTCACTGCAAGTTATTTCCTCCTGTTAGAGGCAATTTCCGTTACTGTGCCATTTTTGTAGATGTGCAAGGCTGGGTGACCGCTGGAGCCAGACTGGTGTGCTGGGATAGCCTGGAGGACACGCTCTCTTTTGTGCTCTAGCATAGGAAGAGCCATGGGAAGCCTGAAGAAATCTGGGATTAGAGCTCGGAGGAAAGTTTCTTTCTCAGCATCTTTCCCCAGCAGGAAAAGGCTGCTTTTGTCATGAGACCCTGAGGCGTGACCCGTCTGTGCAGTGCTAAGGAAAAGGGGGAAAAGTGTATGGAAACAAACGCTTCAGAAGAATCCCCCCTTCCCTTTCCCTCTGACTATTAACCAGCAACATGGAAACCTATGGAATATGAGCATATGGGGTGACAAATAATAGAAAGGTGAATAAAGTGAAATGGTTTTCTGGCTGGCAGCTGGTTTCTTGGCATTGGTTTCATTTGTGGGTGTCAGAGCTGGGATGGGTGGGAATAATGTAGCATCTGGACTGGTATGGCAGTAAGACAGGCAAAGATGGACCAGTTAGATGGAATTAATTGCAGCACCATAGGCTGGATGTGGAAGTAACGCCGTGATCAAAAGCGTGCCTGAGAGAGTGGTGGGACTGCCTGATGTGCCAGGTCTATGCAACCCCAAATCAACCCCTTTGCGTTAAGCGAGCCCCAAATTGCTCCTCATTTGCCATACCCCGTGTGCAAACCCATCACAGTCCCCTTGAACTGGAGCAGCTCTGGTTGGGGTGGTGGCAGGGCACAGAGCAACCCCCAGTTAGAGCAATCTCCTAGTACGGCAGTGAGCCCTAGGCATGGAGTACTGTTAGCGGATGCCATGGCTGAACTTTGTGCTTCCCTTGAAGTTAGCACTTGAGGAGCTGGTTTGTTGGTCACCGCAGAGTGCTGTCCAGTGAGGCTTTACACAGGTGGAGTTTTAGGTGTGCAAGTGAGCACATCCATGTGGGTGGGACTGTTCTGTAGGGTACTATATGTAGGACATCCCCAAATTGTTGTCTCTGACCTAACACATTGGTTGTGGGAGGAGGGTCTGGAAATTTGCACTTGGAGAGCTGGTGTCTCTGTTACCGTAAAGTGGTGTCCAGTGAGGCTTGACACAGATGGAGTTTTAGGTGGACAAACAAGGGTGGATTGCCATGTTAATGGCACTGTTCCAGAGGGCACCCTGTGTAGAATGTGCCCAGTTACTTGTTTTTGTCCTAACACATTAGGTTTAGGTACAGGGTTTGGACATTCACACTTAGGGAGCTGGTTTATGGGGTGTCTGAGAGCTCTACCTTGCAAAGTCATACAGAGATGGAGTTTTAGGTGGGTAAACAAGGGTGGATTGCAGTGTTGGTGGCATTGTTGCGGAGGACACCATGTGTAGCTGACGGGCAGACCCAGCTGTCTCTCCTGGCTCCTTAGCCTTAGCTGTGAGGGTTTCTCAGCCTGTCTTCATACAGGAGGTGCTCCAGTCCCTGATAATTCTCGTGGCCCTCCTCTGGACTTGTTCCAAATTTGAGTTTAGGGAGTTGGACTGTGATTCAGCGGTTAGGTTTAGGCACAGTGTCTGGACATTCACGCTTACAGAGCTGGTTCGTGGGGTGTCTGTCTGAGAGCACTGCTCTGCAAGGTCATATACAGATGGAGTTTTAGGTGGCTAAGCAAGGGTGGATTGCCGTGTCGGTGGCACTGTTGTGGAGAGCACCACGTGTAGCTGATGCTCAGCACCAGCTTTCTGTCCTAACATATTAGGCTTAGGAGCAGGGTGTGGAGAGTGGCACTTAAGGAGCTGGTTTGTGGGTCAGCAGAGAGGGCTGTCCAGTGAGGCGTTACACAGATGGAGCTTTAGGTGTGTAAGTAATTGAGGATATCCATATTGGTGGGACTGTTATGGAGCACCATGTGTAGCTGATGGCCAGCACCAGTCCTAACACCATAGGCTTAGCATTCGGGTTTGGATGTTTGCATTTAGGGAGCGGGTTTGTGGGTCAGCAGAGAGTGCTGTCCAGTGAGGCTTTACAGAGATGGACTTTTAGGTGTGTAAGTGAGGATATCCATATTGTTGGGAGTATTCCAGAGGCTACCATTTGGAGGAAATGCACAGCTCCTTTTTCTGTTCTTAGAGGAGATTCAGGATGTTTGCGTGTAGGGAGCTGGGTTATGATTCACTGGAGTGTGCTTTTCAGTGAGGCTTTACAGAGATGGAGCTTTGGGTATGTAAGTAAGTGAGGATATCCATATTGGTGGCACTGTTCTGGAGGGCACCATGTGTACAAAATGCTCAGCTGTTTGGTTTTGGCCTAACACGTTAGGCTTAGGAGTAGTTTCTGGACATACGCACTTAGGGAGCTGGCTTGTGTTTCACCAGAGACTGCTATCCAGTGAGGCTTTACACAGATGGAGTTGTAGGTGGCTAAGTAAGTGATGATATCCATATCGGTGGCACCATACTGAAGGGTGCCCTGTGTAGAACCTGACCAGCTACATGTGTTTGTCCGTACACATTATGCTTCAGTACAGAGTCTGGAGCTTCTCACTTACAGTTCTGGTTTATGGAGCATCTGAGAGTGTTAGCTTGCAAGGTCACACACAGATGGAGTTTTAGGTGGCTAAGCAAGGGTGGATTGCCGTGTTGGTGGCACTGTTGCGGAGAGCACCATGTGTAGCTGATGCCCAGCACCAGCTTTATGTCCTAACACATTAGGCTTAGGAGCAGGATTTGGATGTTCACGTTTAGGGAGCTGGTTTGTGGGTCAGCAGAGAGGGCTGTCCAGTGCGCCTTTACAGAGATGGAGCTTTAGGTGTGTAAGTAAGTGAGGATATCCATATTGGTGGCGCTGTTCTAGATGGCACCCTGTGTAGGAAATGCTCAGCTCCTGGTTTCTGTCCTAACACTTTAGGCTTAGGAGCAAGGTCTGGATGTTTGCATTTAGGGGGCTGCTTTGCGGGTCAGCAGAGAGTGCTGGGGAGTGGTTGGACTTGCTGGTGTTAAAGGTCTTTTCCAACCTGGTTGGTGCTATGGTTCTGTGATAATGCAGTAGTTATTACAATGCTCTTATCTCAACCTGTGGGTGCTGCACTTCTATAATTCTCCTCCCCATTCGCGTGGTGGAGTTTCAGTGGTTCAGTGAGAATGCGAACTGAGAGCCAAGGTGGTCGAGAGCCTTGTGTGGAGGAAGAGTTGGCTAACTCATTGTGCTGGGTCTGTTTTGTTTCTCTCAGAGTTGATGGCGATGGCTGGCAGGGTTGATGTGAGCCACGTAGGTCATGTGGGGAGATGGGTTAGGGAATGGCGAGTGTGTCAGGGCTTGTCTTGGAGGGATGTGGGGAGACGGGAGTGGGAATGCGTAGGACTTGGCTGGTGGGAAGGGCAGGGAGCACAGCATGTTGCACTCTAAGCACCATCATGTGTCTTTGAACCCTGCAGATTACCCATGGGCTGAAAGGGGCACAGATGGAGAGCAAGGGCTGCCTGTCTCAGAGAAGGACTATGGCAGCTGCACCTGTGTGTGGCCATGAACAAGCTGGGCAACACCAATGCCAGCATCATCCTGTACAGTAGGTGCCCTGGTTTCTTTCTGCAGCAAGGTGTAGTGAGGAGGAGGAAGAAGGAGAAGAGGAAGAGGATGAGTGGCCAGCGATGGAAGGGTGTGGGTTTTAGTTAGCAATGCCAACCCAGCAAGGTGCCAAATGGCACGAGCTCTGAGCGGTGAGGATACATCAGAGGATGAGGAGGAGACCTGCACTGGCCCATGCAGGAGGGCACTGCTTGGCACTGGTTTGTGGCAGTCACCTTGGGTGTTTAGGGATGAGCAGCGGATGGTGAAGAGACAGACAGGACATCGTTGGTACGCAGGCCCAAGGAGAGGCCCCATGCAGGTAAGGACACACTCTGAGGACACAGTGTAGGGTATTTGCAGGTTGTGCTACTGGGAGGGATACAGGCAGTAGTTAAGGGGCACAGGCAGTGGCAGGTTGGGAAGTGTAGGTGTCAAGTGGCATAGGTGTCGAGTTAGGTATCTCAGGTGTCAGGCTGGGTCATGTATGAGGCACTTGAGGTAGCATAGGTTTTAATTTGGCTAGTGTAGGTGTTAGCTTGTATAACAAAGGTGTTAGGCGGGGTAGTGTCAGTGTCACTAGGTATTATAGGGGTCAGGTTGGATACTGTTGGTGGCACTTTGAGAGCCATTGGTGTTAGGGTGGGTAGTATGCAGACAGATTTAGGTGGCAAAGCGAGGGCAGGAGCTCTATGTGTGTAGGTGATGCCTGTGAGAGAAACACTTTTGGTTTTGCATATTTGGTAAGAGGCTTTATAATGTTAAGGCTCTGCAACATTAAGTCTTTGCAATATTAGGGCTCTGGCTAAATTACTGAAGGAAAGAAACAAAGGGTTTGAAATACCATGGACTTAAAGAGACACGCGCTGGTTAAAGACAGTGTCATCTTCTGGCAATAGACACGCTCTGTGGTTAAAAAGAATGCTATCTTTGTATAACCTATGAAACTAAGCCAGTGCAAACTGCTGCTGTAGTTAAACAGTAAGTTGAGGTACCACATGTCTGCCAGAGAGTTCTGAAATCAAACCCTAGAGGACATAAATAAAGAAAGAAGAGGAAGGGGTGTATGGAATCAAGTAAAGGGAGGGATAAACAGAGGCAGGACAGTTAGCATGTGGATTATAAGCACTGGATAGGCTGTAAACCTTGGAGTCCCCAACCAGTAGGAAAACAAGGGAGGGAACTTATGGATGGGATAGGAAATATAAATCCAAGTTCTGCCTTTGCTGTGTGTGCCTACTTGCCAGGACGCCTGTTTTTGCACAAACATTCAATAAACAGCTGCTTCACTGCTGTGTCTGACCAAGGCCTGCCTGAACCTAGCAACTGTTTCTCACCATTCAGTGAGAAACATACACCTACATCCAAGACCCATTCCCTCAGCGTGATGCTCACCCGAGGCTCCAGCTTCTCACCTTCTGGGACTCTGCTCTGGGAGAGGTAGTTTCTGCCTGACCTGGAGGCTGCTGCTTCTCTTCTCCCTGCTCTTCACTGACATCTTCCACACTGCCATCTGGGCTTGCTTCTTCCCCTTTCTCTTCTTTACCCATCTCTGCCAGGCGTTCTTCTTCCTGGTCATCACAGGCAAGCAAAGGAAAAAACAGAACAGTTGTGTATTTTTTTAACTATAGAAATCCCAGGCAAGCGTTTCACAGCAGAGATAATCCCCTGCAAAAAAACGTATTTACGAAAACCAGCACTCACAGCGACTGCAGCCATCAGCGAGGGCCTGTGCTTCAGCTACAGCAGTAACTAGGAGTCACCTCAGTGCAGGATGTGACTTAACAGTCTGAGACTTGAAATCATTTAGCATAAATAGAGAAGCCCTAAAGCCCCCCAGTCTGGTAACTCGATGCATCTCCTGCTACAAGCACCTTGTAACACAGATCAAGATTCTAAACTAAGCTTTTCATCCCCTGTTAGACATATAGCAAAGATGATGCTTTTTCCCTAAAAATTATACCATCATCCGCATTCTGCTTAGGAACCAGATGGCCTTTAAGGTCAGCTAGGGTTAGTTGGAACTGGATGATCTTTTAAGGTCCCTTCCAACCTGAATCATTCTATGATTCTATCATTAGAAAGCAACAGACATTCTCAGATCTAACAGAAAGTGTACTGCCTCCCCCTGCAGTAACAAGTTCAGAAGCCACACAGAAGTGTGTTCCTTGATCTGCTTCAAACCAACGTCCATGTATCAGCTGCCTCTAGAATTTTGGGACTTACCACATAAGCTTTGCATTCTCCTATCCACTGCCTTCATAGTTCCATAAGCCTCAGACATACCGCCCCTGTACCTTTTCTCTGAACTGCAGGGTCCCAGTCACAGCATTTTCATTCTCTACCTAAAAGGCAGCTGCTCTGTCCCTTTCATCATTTTACAGGTCCTTGTCTGCATCTTCTTTAAGTCCACTCTCACTCATGACGGATGGAAGGCAGAACTGTAATACTCAAGCAAATTGTCATGTAAGTGCACCAAAGTTTTCTATAACAAGAAAACAACTCTGCCTCAGCACCCTCCTCCATGACGCACAGCACTGTTGGCTTTTTCCACTCACACATTGATAATGGTTTTGGACAGCTATTGATAAAGACTGCCCAATCTCCTTCAAGCTGTAAATGCCAATTTTAAGTTCAGCATCACAAACACACCTGTAGGTTATTTCTCCCCCAGATGCACTGACCTATCTTTACCCAAAACTCACCTGCTAATACCTTGTCCACTCAGTCAGTTTTGGGAGATTCTGCCCAGTTTGCTTTGCCATCAGTTCTGCAGTGAGTACCTGAAAGAGCTTCTTACAACACCGCACTGGAAGATTGTTGCGCATTCCCTCCACCAGGATACCAATACAAATACTGAGTGCACTGGTGAGTTAGAACAGTGAATGCATTTACTCCTGGGGCCCCCAAAGCTGGTTCATCTTTACTGCAGTAGTAGCCAGTAAGCCCTACCCTTTGCTTTCTGCCCATTAACCAGCTTCCAAGCTTTAAAGCAGCTTTCCTCTTCCTGCAGTAATACTCTTTCCTCACTGTTTAGTATGGGGCACCACAACATCTGTTATATTCACTACATCCCCTTTATCCACATGCATGCAGAGACATGGTAGAGTTGCAGCCAAGGCAAGATTATTTCTTCTTTTTCCAGAAGCCACTGTGGCTCTTGCCAGCCAAACTGTTGTATCTCCATGTGCAGGGGTCCATCATCTTTACCACTAATGTTTTATCTTAGCAAGATGTCCAACAGCTTCTTGTTCCCAGGCTCTCCTTAGAGACCTCTATGAGTTACAGTGCCAACTGCACAGGCCTCCTGCACCCCCATCAGCAGTGGAAAGCTGAACACCATTTGCCTGCAGCTTTCTAGTTTAATCTCAGAGTTCTTTCAGGACTCTGATGTATATTGTTGTCTTGGCATTTTCCTGCTATCTTACTTGCATAAAACAGTCTAATGTTTTTACTGTAAATTGATCCTAGGTACCCTGCTGCTGCTGCAGACCTCACTCATTTCATGGAGAGAGAATTTCAGTCTCCGGATCTTTTAGCATCTCAAAGCTACAGTGAACAGTCTAATTTCCAAACTAACTGCAAGTTTAAAACAAAGGAAATAAACAGGGAATTCCTTGGCTAGTTTCTAAATGGCTATTCCCATCTTTGTGCCTTTCCCTATCAATGAAGATGCAGCGTGAATGAAGGACCCTCCAGGTAACTCCCCCCAGTTTCTATACTGAGCATGACATGTTTGCTCGTTGCAAAGAACGTGTTGGGGTGGGAATCTGCCCAGTGTTTGCAGCGGCAAAGCCTGATGCAAAGATCATTGTGTGTCTGCCATTTTCCTTATTGTCAAGGACAATTCCTCCCAATTCTCTTCCTGACATCCCACCTGCAATACATTTAAGTAACTATGACCCATCAGTTTGAGCACCCTTTGAAAGTATTGCTTGATTCTAGTTTTGCCCTTCTTAATACCTGGGTCTCCAATATTTTACAGGCTTTTCCAGTCTCCTTGTTTGCACAAGCTTTCTACTTGAAGTGCCAAGAAACCATGCCAAAATACCTTCTCAGCTCTTGCATGGAGCCACTACAGGGTGTTACGCTTGTACTTCCAGTGCGGCATGCTTCACCCAGGCTGCAAAGCCTCCAGGTTGTATTGAGGCATTGTAGCATATTGCTTTGGTTCCTTCACAGTTTCTGGGGGTTTTTAAACTAACTACTTGATCGTTTTTAATGGATCCCTTCCCTAAAATAGAGAACGTATTTGGCCTTTTCTCTCCAACCACATGTGAAACCCAATCATACTGTGACAGCCAGCGTAGTGCTTCAGCTAACATTGTCCCAAGCAGCACAGAAAAATAGATCAAGTTTTCTCTTGTCTCCCACTACCTGGTTCTAGGCAATGACTACCACTACATTCAAATTCTCTCTGTATCTCACCCCAGTAAAGCTTTGGGGTCTACCTACATGAGGTACCTAAAATCTCCTACTATTACTGCCTGTTCCAATCATTTGCCCTTCTGATCTTGAGAAGGATACAGCTATAATGTCATAGTAATAAAAATGCAGTACAGGATTTCCAAACCCAAAGATTTCACAGCAAGTTCCACTCCAATACACACTCAGTATTTTTACACTGTTATACTTGATCCCATCTGCCCATCCTACTTGGTGTGGGCTGTTAGTCACAAGCAGGTGCTCTTCCACACAACAGGAGAACACTCATCTCCAGTGGTTGCCACACCCTCTACGTTTAGCACATGCCAGCCCAGAAGAGCAAATACATAAGCAGCTCCGAAAGATTTAAGTCCGGTAAGTCCCAAGAGCCCAACTCCAAAAGATCAAGCACTTCTGAGGCATCAGATCAAGGCTGAACCCATTTGCCATTGTGACTGAGCAGAGAAACAGCATTAAACATTAAATACCTGGGAGCAGGTGGTATCTATGAAGGTAACCTATTTGTAAAAGCACATACCAAAGGGATGAGTTATTTCCAAATATCAGCTCTTTTCAGGGCAGAGTAGGCTGAATACACCATTTACCTTGCACCAGCTGCACTGTACTGACAGGCTAAAAACACAACATGCGTGAGTTGGAACTACAGTAAAATGTCTGAACTAAACACCTTTCCCTTTGCTGTAGGATTCAGTTATGCAGTGAGACTTTCACTGAGGATGGCATTAAGTCCCACTTTTTTATTCCTAACCTCAGCCTAAAAGCAGGTTGCAATCGGCATAGGAAAGCACAAGGCATCCTCTTCCCATCCTGCATTTGAAAAGCTCAGGCCTGCTGTCAGAGCTGGTGTGCTCTACCTCAGACAGGCTCTGGTCCACATAAAGACACAAAGCAATAAAACACATTTGATACCTCAAACATATCAGATTTAAGCACCTACCAGGGTGTGATGTACCTTGTGAATCACAGGCTCACAGTGCAGTCAGTGATTTACATGTCACCTCAGGTGGATTCTCATCACAAGCTTTTACACCAATTTCAGCTTTGATGGGCTGTTACAATACAAAGTAAGATGCTAGTCATGATTCAGCACTGTTTGTTCTATCACTTATCCTAGAGCAACAGAAGGCTCACATGGAAGAAAAACTGTTCCTACTTCCAAAAACCTTAATTCCTTCCCAGTCCCATACTTTTATTGCATAAGAACATTCAAGAGACATACTCATATTCACTGCAGTGCTTTGGAGCTGACTGTAAGCATCCTGATTACTAATGCTTAACATGTTCTCCACCTATTTATACCAAGTTGTGCTGCAGAGCCCTAGCATCTCATATGAAGTTCTTTGCTGTGAAAGCACACGAGAGTCTAGCATTTAATAATCAATCCTGAATTCAGGAAACCAAGAATGCACATTATTTCACACAACACAGTTTAAAGAAGTTGCAAACTTCCCAAGTTAATTTGTACAATCTGAGAATGGAAAATATTGTAAGTTTGCTTCCCATCGCAAACCAGCAACTCATTTGCCTTTCACTTGTAACAGCCCATTGAGAGTCAACTGCAAAACTGTATTGTGCTTGACACCAGACAGAGGCAAAGATTTGTTGGTTTAGGGCTTTTGCTGTTTGAATGTCCACAGCCAGCCAGGTGGAACTACAAAACCTCAGTGCACTGAACCAAAGTGCAGTAACTCACATCATCTCCCAGTGCACCAGCTCCAAAGTACAAAACCACAAGGTCCGTCATAGGCATTCAGTAGGATTTCTCAGATTTAAGACAGCTACAGCCAAAGTACAGTACACTATTACTTCAATACTTAGGTACTTTGAAGCATCTTGGTAGAATAGCCACTTACTTTGTTCCCATTGCTTCTGACAGACAAATATTCTGAATTCTAATGAATAAACCTGGGCTTTGATTTTAGTTTTCTTAAGTGCACTGCAGGAAGCTTGCCAATCATTTACCACATTACTACAAAGTTCCAACAGTTTCCTTATTAGAAGGCGAACATTTAAGTGCATTGGGACAAACTTGTTATGTCAACTATGACCTGAAGAGGAAAGCTTCACAGGGACTTCCACAGTGACTTACATGGCCTGGTATTCACAAGGCTAAGGCTATATAATCTTGTGAGCCCTTTCTTCTTACTCTTACAGTCACTCTTGGATTTTATCCAACACATTAATAAATACTTTCTGATACCTCACAAATGCTTTAAAGACTACTTCTCTCAGTGCAGAAAGCCAGGCTCTGGGCAGCAGATGCTCTGAACTGCCTGTGGCTCTGAAAGTGGAAGGGCCAAGCCAGCCAACCCAGAGTTCTTCCTAGAAGTAAGAAAACACTGACATGCTGTCTGGACAACGGCCCAGCCAGCTCCAGCAGGGCAGGAAACAAGGCAGAACAAACCACCCACCCAAGATCTTCTTTACAGCTTTCCCCTCTCCTGTCTCACACAAGGTTGTATCGCACACATCCCAGGTTGATGGAACACAGACTTAATGTCAGCAATATCAGCTCTCTTATGTCTAAGTTGAATCATCAATCTGTGTTATTCATTTTGGAAGCCCTGCAAGACACTGATGGTCAGAGGAAAGAAGCTGAATAGGTTCACAGTGGTTTGCATGTTGTGCCTGCTACCACTGTGCCAGTCAGGTGAACCAACTCAGGCCACCAGAGGAATCAGACTGAGCTGATGCTCTTTTCACCCTTAAAAGAAGTTTCTCAAATGCTCACAAATTGGACTGGCCACTTTCTGCACATACTTTATAGATCACCAATGCAGAAAAACCTCAGTCTGCTTTCAGAATGAATCCAGATGACTAGAACAAGGAAGAATATTATCCAAGAGTGGTATCTGCAGCAAGACCTACTAAAATGCATTACAGCAACACAAGTAATGTTCCCCTTGCAGTGCCCCTTGTTTTTCTACATGGGCGTTCTGCTTTCATTTTTCTTAACTGTGTTCCTGACAGCCCTAATCACACCCTGGAAAATCTCCTAGACGCTATCAAAGCCTATGGATGATTTCCATCAGGATCTTCAGCAGGGAAGCATATTCTACTGTTCTGCCTCCATACCCAGTTTCTCTCTTTCTATCCACCTTTGAGCTGAAGCATCTTTCTCTACAGAGACTGTAACTGAAGTTTCAAATAAGCGTTGCTGACCAATACAGGAGAGGCTAGTAAAATACGAAGCAGCAATGAGTGACGTTCAATTACATGTGGGATGCAGACAAAAATGGAAAACACTGAAATGAAAGTTCTTTTTCCAAATCCTTCATGAATCTCTGCTCCTAGCTGAATTCATAATGGTTTCTTAACCCAGGCATCCTCCTGCTCCAGCGTCAAGGATAGAAAAGCGTTTGGAAGAATTCCAAACCCCACAGCAGTTGCTTCAATTAAGACAGCAAATATGAACACAAAAATACTTCCTCTTTATTGAGTTGAAAGCACAGTGTTAAAGGAGCCCAGGGATGTGTTCAAGTGTTGGAAAATCTCACTTGAAGAAATAATTTACACACCCTGTTTACCAGGATAGGATTCTGGACAAGCACTAAGCTATACTGGGCTTGCCTGAGCAGGGACAATGCAACCTGAAATCCTTTAACACAGACCATGTCTAACAAATGGACTGGTATTTCCTGCCAGCAGAATTTATTCCTGACCTGTGAGAATGCTGTGTTTTAGCACAAGGTAGGCCTAAGCCAAGAGAAAAACTTCTCTACAACTATGTCTGATCTTCACTTTTGTAATCCATCTGCCACAAAATTCCTTTACACTTATCCATAGTATCAAACTATGCTCAACTGAAGACCATAATATGAGTTAGAGTCAGCCTGAAAACAGCTACCATGCTGTGACTGCTCACTGCCTGCAAGGGAACTGAACTCTCTTACCTTTGCTAACACACTTGTATCTCTGCTTGAGAGGTTAACCACAGTTCCACGGACAGGTTTCTCTCTACCTTTCAGAGACTGATAAGTCTTCATCTAATGAAACAAACTGCTATACAATAACATCTTTCCAACTAGTGACCTCCTACTGATACGGAAAAGCTGAATTTGTCTTCAGACATTAAATCCAATCATGGATTTTGTTAGCAACCTACTGTAACTGTTAGTAAACTAGCATTCTAAATATGTATGTATTTTAAATATCCTTTCATGGTATTTTGAGATGCCCTCATTCCCATTTTTAGAATCCATGGCACAGTGCAGTTCAGGAACCAAATCAATCATGCCAATGTATCACACAAGCTCCACAAAGAACTACAACAAACTTCCCACTAGGTGGAAATTTCCTGTTTCCAGGTACTGTGACCCAGCTCATAGCCTGCTGCAGGATAAAATCATTCACTACTTCTAAGAACAAGCTGGGAAATTAAATATTTTACTTTATTAACTCAATACATGCCAAACAAGTCCATTAAATGTCTCATGACTGCTATCAAAAACATCCCTCAAAGCCATTTGCACTAGCTGTATCATTGACCTTTCCCTGGTACGAAGCACAGCATTCCATTTGGCTGTAACACCCCTACTTCTCCAACATTTAATAGCTCTAGCTCCTTTACCAAACCTTAAACTCAGCTCACTCCTCACCTGCCCATTTAAAAGCTAAAAACCCCAAGGTGAGTGTCTACACAGGGGAACTGGGCAGTATTTTGGTTAATAAAAGAAATACCAGAATTACAGATCATTTGAGGAAGTATGATTTGGTTTTGGAGGCAGCTTCAAATCTATTCATTTTTTCTACAAAGAACCAGCATGTGGATTAAGTGTTCTACTTCATATACAACAGGATTGTCCAAAACAGCACAAACTAGTAGACTAAAGGGGAAAGGACTTCCTAAGAATAAGCAGCAGGTAGTCAGTTTTCAAGCTGGAGGAGGCTACCTGTCCTGCATTCAGCTGTAGCAGTTATTTTCCCTCCTTCTTAGTAGCTGGTGCAGTGCTATGCTTTCAGCCTTAGCCTGAGAATAATGCTGATAACACTGATGTTTTAGCTGTTGCTAAGTAATGTTTACTACAATCAAGGACTTTTCAGTCTCATGCTCTGCAGTGAGGAGGGGACCAGGAAGCCAGGAGGAAGCAGAGCCAGGACACCTGACCCAAACCAGCCAAAGAAGTATTCCATACCACAGCACATCGTGCCCAGGACAGAAACTAGGGGGAGTCACCCAGGAGGCCCAGATTGCTGCTCGCATCAGGCTGGGTATCATTCAGCAGGTGATGAGCATTTGTATTCTCTTCCCTTGTTATTTCCCTTATCATTATTATTGGTGGTAGCAGTAGTAGTTTTGCATTATGCCTTAGTTACTGGACAGTTCTTACCTCGACCTGGGGGAGTTACATTCTTTCCATTCTCCTCCCCATCCCTCCAGGAGAGGGGGGCAATGATGGGGGGGAGTGAGTGAGTGGCTGTGTGGTTCTGCATTACCAGCTTGGCTTAAACCATGACAAGGCATAGTGTATTGCACCAATCTTCAACTAACCCAATTCAGACTAGACCCAAACCAGTTCATTTAAAAAAGAGCCAAACCAGACCAAGTGCTCTCTAAGGAAAAACTGAACAATGAAGTACACAAGGTCATTGTAACCATTTTCTTTAATATCACTGAATTTAGAAATCCAGGTCTGAGGTGGGTTTCAAATAAATAATCAATTTGAGTGTTTACATATAAAGGGAGCTCTCAAAGCAGCAGTGCACAGGTTACAATTCCTCCCTGCTAACACATCCCCAGACAAGAGAATGTACAGTAGGTAGTGCACACTGGAAAGAACAATCACAACGCACAGCACACTTGCCATCTTCAACAAAACCATTGAGTATGATGTTGGAGAGGGGGAAGAAGCAAAGGGGGGCATGCACTGCCCTTTAAAGCACCACTATTTTCCCCATAGCCTATTTACCAGCATAATACAAATATGAAGCCTGGGAATACAAGTCAGCTTTCTGCTTCCAAAACTCACTCTCAACTCAAGAGTTTAACACAGCAGTGCTCCGATACAGAAACTGTATTCCTCAAACTGACATTGCAGCATAACATGTCACCCCCATCCCAATTGGTCTCTACTCAGGGATACCTATACTCTAATGTTTGAATTCCTCTCCAGTAACTGCAGAGGTAATCCAGAAAGCTTAAAGATGGGTAAGAGTTGTTGGGTTTTGTAGATCCCGGCCCAGACCAAGACATGACAGGCTTCAAGCAGGTGTATGATCACTCAACAGATTATCTGGTGTCTTACATCACTAATAACACCTTCCAAAAGTAAAAATTCTTCCTCCAAGTAAAAATTTGCCTTTCTTAAATGACTCCAATTATTCTGCTGTAAAAATATGCCCGGCGTGAAATTCCACACCTCAAAACAAGAAGATTTAACAATCCAGGAAGACCAACAGAAGAACAATTAGAAAGATGCCACAAATTCACATGCAAAGAAATTTCTATAAATTGTTTTCTTCAAGTTCCTGTTTCACCAGCATATTTTCTCTCTGCAGACAGGGGTAGGGCAATCCATCAGTTTGGTTCAACATGCAGTTGATCTGTGTATGCACTGCAGTCCTCACCATAGAAGCACATAACCTACTAGCATAAATTCCTCAACACCACTAACTTGCTCTTCTCCATTTCCAGTATACCTGAAAAAGAGTTATGCCTCTCTCTGCTATGAGTCAACAAAAAACCCTATGTAATACTGCTGTGTACCTACTGAATAAATATGACAGGAGTTAAAGGATTGTTTCAGTTGCTAGCTTGACTTTGGCAACACACTAATTGTACTAACACTCACTGTATACTTCACACATTTGAGTAGGGGCTGCTGCAACATTTAACAGATACAAAATAAATCTTAGATTCCTAGAACTGTCAGTACACAGGATTCCCAAGTTGGTCTGGATATAGGAGCAGGATAATCAGTTTTCAAGGAAAGCCACATAGTCAGTCAATCTGGCCAACTGCTGTTCGTTCGGAATTGGTGGAACTGGAGCAGATTCTACAAAGATAAAACAAAGGCATCATTAATAAAATTAAGAAAACAAATCCATCTGCAATACCAGCTATTACAACAGCAAGGAAGACATTAAATGCATCAGACTGTTAAACAGTCTTATGGGGACATAGCTTAACTGCATTTCCTGCCCATGCAGCTTTAGCTGACGTAACTTTTCTGTTATCTGCAACCTTAAGTAATGCAAGAGTTACTAACAGCAAAGAAGCTAAAATACAAGTTCCACCTATCAGCAGTTTGTTCCATATACTGGAGTCTGAATAATGAAGACTGACAGCCCTTCCACTTGACAACAACAGCTCCTGAAGGTCTTCAGTTGCTCCTTTCCTTAGAAGTTGCCATACTGAAGATACCAAATAAATCTATTGGGGTACCTTACTAACAAAACACAGCGAAGTACTGAATGGGATGAAAGAGAAAAGAGTGCACATGATGCAGATCATCATACAGATGCTAGCACACCTGAGATTACAGTTTAACAAGAGGTTGGAAGACAAGTGACTAAATCCAGGGAGTTGATTAAAAATGAGAAACTAAAAAACAGCAGGAGAAGTTGTATTTACTCTTCCTGAAGAGCTAACAGACCAGGATTCAGGATGTAAATAAGTGGACATATTGCCTAGGGCTGCCAGGATGTGACAGAGAAGGCCGACAATCAGAATGCTTTTAAAAAGCAAGAACCCAGCTCTTGAAATTGCCTTGGAATTAAGCCTATATATTTAACAACACTTTTGGCCACCATTAGACACAGCAAGCCATCAATTTAGATCTGCTGTCACTACTCTGTGAACAACAGAGACCAGTGTTAAGAATCAGCATGATGTAACATACTACACACCTCAATCCACTGTTGAGCAGTCAAGAAAAATCACAAGATACCTTCTGCAGAAGAGGTATGCAAGAGCAATGAGCTTCATGAAGCATTTGCCTTTATGTCAAAGGTTTTGTCTTATAGGGGCTGTCTGCCCCTGCTTTGGAATCTGCTCTCACTTCAACTGGAAGTGAGAATCTCAGGTACTCCTCAAGGTGTGAGGGAAAGAGGAGAGGGAGAAACATGTTCATGCAGCACCTGACTGAGGTGGAGCTTTTATGAGGGAAAAATAAAAACATTCACTTCTCCAGGACCCAATTCCCATTTTGTGGTGCTGGTAAAATGATATTTATATTCATCATGCAAGTTCAGATATTATGCACATAGATTATTAAACAGAACATACCCGATGAAGGAATAAATCTGTTAAAGGAAGCTTCTAGCACACCTAAAGAAAAACACACAGAAGTGAGCTCAGTGGACCAACTTTGAACAGTTCTAATAGAGCAAGCCAAAACTGGATGAAAAGGTAATTAAAATGAAGCCCATTCATTTATCCTATTTTACTTCACAACTAAAAAGCAGAATAGTTAAGGCTTGGCTAGTTAAACATGCAGCTTCAAAATAGATTACAATCTCCTGCCTCTTTCTTTTGCCTCAACAGTAGTTCTTGCACTCACTTTTGGGAAAGAACCACATGTAACTAGTTCCCAGTACTTGCCAACACTACATATGCTGCAACCAGTTCATACAAAACCTGATCACATACAAAAGCTCAGGGCTCTGGTTGGTATGTGCCCCTAAGGTAAATTTCAACACCTTCCCTGGTACATGTTTATTGTGATCTTCTGGGCTCTAAACTCCTAAAAACTCTGCCCATACAAACAATATATATTCTTAGCCTAATAGGTGTTGCCCTTTTGGATATGCTGTATGTAGTTTCTTATTCCAGAGCTGTGCTGTGCAGTTTAAGAGCAGTCATTTATTCTGCTTTCATAGCTTAATTTTATTTTTGCCATAGCCAGCCATAGAGACAGCTTTAGCATTAAAAAAACCAAAAACAACCCAAACCAAAAGAAGCATTTCTGCAGGCTGAGCTTTGCAGTAACAGACACTGTTATCAATACCACAATGTCAGTGGGGAAAAGATCCAGTAGAATAAAGTTTAAAAAGCAAATTACACCAAGGAGTGGAGCTCCTCAGAGCACAAAGATCCACAAGATCCCTGCCCAAAGAAGTTCTGCTTCTCATGAAAAACTTCTAGGTTCAAACTGGTATATGTTTTACTCATCTTTATTAGATTAAGCCATGTCCCTTGAGGTCATCCAACTTACATTCCACTGCAGCAGAGGAGGAGCAGGAGAAATCATAGCCTATCCTGTCTGCTTTTGTTTAAAACAGTTAATTTGAGGATGTAGTTTAATCCAAACTACTTATAACCCCAAACCAAATCCACTACTTTGTACTTCTACATCTATAAGCATTCCATGTAAGCAGCATAAGCCCCCATAAAAGAATCTAAGAAAATATTATGCACATTTTTAATTAAAGACATCTAATTACTAGAAAACACTAAACTCAATATCTAATCAAGTAAGAGCTCCACCTACCTGGCTTTTTGGGCATTACCATACGAGTTGAAAAGTCTGCTTGCCAGCCCTGTTCTAATACACCTGAAAAGGCATTTTTACATTAGTAACAACAAATGTCCTGTAAAATTGCTACAAATGTAAGACAACGATGCACATTAAGACTGGCAGAAAAGTATCTCAGTTCGCTGCCTACATGCTGTAACTCCAAGGCATACTACTTATGAAAATGCTTATATTTAGACATGTAGTTCAACAAGTAACATCAGGAAAGTAATAACACATGGAACTAGCTTAATCCACTACCTTCACTCTTCTCTCACCAAGAATTGCTTTAACACTTCCATATACAGAACGGAAGATAACCAGTGGTAACTAGTAGCAAACCCCTCCCCCAGACAAAACACCCAAACCCAAGACATTTTTCTCTATTCACTGCCCCATCCCATCACTTCTTTTCACAAGTCTCTGGACTTGTACAAATGTTTATTTCCCATCACTTGCAGCCCTCTGATCTCAATAATCTGTAGAAAAACTATTCAGTGAACAAATGCAAAGTACCTTTCACAGCTTCTTCTACAGGAAGCCCGACAAAAGCTGCAAAATCATCTGCAACTATTGAGGTATATGCCTGAGAAACCAGTCCAAAGGCTCGTTTCCTAGTTGCATCTAAGGAGAGAGAAACACTGTAAGACAGACTGACTTCCATAGCTAGAAAAACGTAACACTTTTTGTTCCATTTCTAACACTACCACCCTTAAAGCCAGCACTTGAGGAGCTCCCCCCTCCCTTCCCACTATTCAGTGAAGTACCACAGCCAGAGATAACAGCTTGCTCTATGCCAGGAAAAAAAGCCCTCAGTGACCCCATTCAACTTCCAAATGCAGTTTGCAGCATCTTGGGTACTACCACCAGTATGTAAACCCATTTAGGAAACTCTGCTTCTCACGGCAGTCTCCATTTGCAATAAGCTTGTGTGTCAAATAGTTAGAAACAGGAAAAAAGAGGAGAAAGAAGAAAAACCCCAGCCAACAAGGATGCCTTTTTGGCCACATCTGCTTTGACACCAAGGCGTCTAAGAAAATCCCAGTTTCTGAAGCTACAGAGAATGTTACAGCAAAATACCTTAGAAGGACTTAGAAATCTGTCCTGCCCTCTAGAAGCAGGACTTTGCATCTTACACAGTTCATAAAACATTTGTCTAAACAGACATTTAAAAGAAAAATCTTTATGTAAGTGTCACAAGGTTCTCAGATACCAAACCAAGTTCCCTAGATAACTAGGTAGAAGTCTGATCAAACTGGGTAACTGGTGGTCTGTTTTGCTATTACAGAACATAATATATGAAATTCCAATACAACAATCACATACACAGCCCTAATGAAAACAATTCAACTTGCACAAACAAGTTATTGCAATGAAATTTTTACTCACACCTGGTACCTAAAGTCCTAGTAAGTAAAACCTACAACAACCTGGCAACAACCTTCCTCACCACTTTGTTATTTTTCATAACAAGTAGTCATTTATCTACTTGTCTGTGTTTGAGCACACAGAAATAATTTAAGGCAACATATTAGTTCCATGCTACCTTCAGAAGCTCAATTTGTACCTCTAAGTGCTTCCATGATTGGTTGAATAGTCTCAGACCACTGATGTGCACTGATTGTTGTATAGATTCCCGGGAAGTCTCTCTGCCAGATTCTTTGTCCCACTGACCAAACTGCACCAAGCTCAGCATTTGCCTGTTGTGACAAAAACAACCAAACCCAACAAAAAGTTAACCCAGACCAGTACATTCGCTACAGTGACCATACTGTATAAGCAGATTTCCACTTCCTTTCCCCACTGCAAGAGAATATCACAACTCAAAGACAAACAGAAAAGCATAAGGAAATCTTGTTCTAGCATATATCATTGCTGCAAGCTCCCTGATCCATCATCTGCTCTAACTTTATCACCCACATAAGCAAAGTCTGCTCACATCAGTTATACCAATCCAGGCTAACGTGACCAGCTAAAACAATTATGGAGAGAAATCTGCCCTCAGGATTCCCTGACTGGAATTGCATAAAAGATAGGCACAGCTTATTTTCTGCTTAGAGAGATGACTGCCTCTTCAGTAGAGGCTTTCTAAGCTGCAGAGGCTGTTTGCACAGCGCAGGCAATTTTCAGCTTGCAAAGTCTTGCAATCTTGACAACAGGTCATGCTTAACACAGTGACACTACAGTCACTACAACTGCTCTCCCACTACTGGCTTTAAGTTTTATTATATTTAGCTAAATCTAAAAATGCATCTTTGATCCAAACGCAGTGCAAAACAAGTGCCTTCAGGGAGTTAATCCATTTGAAGATGTATCTTAGCTCAGGTCACTTTTTGCAGCACAAGGTATCCTGCACCCTGATGTGGAACATGGCCCCCTCCCAGAGTCAGATCAATTGCTTTCCTCCAGCTGACTACACTTCAGCATGAAGCTTTCTACTAAAAACTCTACAGACTTAATTCTATCGCACCAGATTGTTTGTGAAATAAAAGAGGCAACAGATGAGCAACAAGGAAATCTTAATATGCCACCTGCTGGGCAAGCAGTTTATAGCACAGAACTAAGCCCAAGGCTACTTCCCAAACACAGTCACTGAGGTAAAAGTGTCACTATTAGCAAACTTATATGAAACTGGTTTAGTATCAAATGGCATTTTATGAACTACTTACAGATTTGATAGCAGGAGGGATTCTTTTCCAAAGATAGCGTGCATTATTCCTAAAACAAAGTTAAAAATACTTCTCAGTAAGCAAATGTTTGCTACAAAGAGACACCAAAAGGTTTGTTCAGACACTGTTACTAAGAGTCTCAGTGCTTTAAAATATTTCTTCTACATCTAGTGAAGTAAAACAACGTTACTCTCAAGCAAATGATATGACTACCATAATAAAACCAGTAGTTCATTAACTGCCTCATTCAGCACAGTTCAGAAAAGGTTCATCATTCACCTGCCCTGGGCAGCATTTCACAGAGGTTACTTTTGCAGTTGTATTTTTAGAATAGCTGCATTTTTGATGAAGACACGTACAAACAGTGACTTATCATAGTGTGTTGTGGTTTAGACCCAGCTGGTAAATGAGCCCCTTCTTCCCCTCCTCAGGCAGGACTGGGAACAGAATCAAAAGAATGTAAAGCCCACCAGTTGCGATAAGAACAATTTAAAGTACAGTGCAACGATATTACTACTACTGATAATAATGATTAAGTAAGTTACAAGAGGAGAGAATATAAAACTAAAATGGAAAAGGAAAAAAACCCAACAATTATGCACAATAAAACTGCTCACAAAGATTCAAAATGCAAAACAGAGAAAAACACAGATCTAAAACTTCAAATCCATGTGAATCAAGGTTACCTACATCAGTTTCAGCATTCTCATGGATTTTGTCCTGAAAGAATATATATATATAATGCAGAAAAAAACCAAACAAACCACTCCAATCTTCAAATCCCCAGACCAATCCTTACTTGGGCTTGATAACCAAACATGGTAATATCATTTATTCTGCCTGAATAAATTCTCAGCAATTTCTCTGTAAAATCCTAAACACAGTAAATCAGGTTCATACAGAGCCATGTAATATACCACCAGACGGAATTCAAAGGATTACAGCTTCATGCAGATTCAGCTCATTCACACCAACAGTATCCCTCATTTTTACCATGGACAGTTTAGAGTTATCCTGCTGTAATTTAAACTCAAGCAGCAGCATGCAATGCTACTCAAACAAATGCAGCCTTGAAAGCTACAAATCAACATGCTGAAGTGCTCAATACTTTTCAAAGGAGCCAATTTCACTATTTAAGGATCTTTTATCCTAAAGTCAGCCTCCTTCCCTATAGCTCAAAAGGTCGTCAAAAGCAAAGGAGAGTAATTTTCCTGACATAACAAATGGTAAATTAGACTTAACTCTGTGAACAATGTAAAGAACAAACCAAAAACCTCACAGATCTGCCTACATGGATTTTGCTAGTCACACAACCAATTCCTAATATCCTGGCAACTGCAGCTCAAGCTAATAGCAACAAGTTCAGTATCTGAAGTGAAACATCAAATGAAACACTTACATGTCATTATGCAACAGGTACAAAGCTAGCAGTTGGCCATAAACAAGGGGGGTTGCAATTCCTCCTGGGGCCTAAAAAACACATACAAAGAAGCTGGTTATATATTTTAAGAGTGGTATCTTACAAAATACAGCAGGAAGCCAAGTTTAATGGAAACTGAATACTCCAAGACAATCTTCTTTTCCCCACATCACATAATAGGTCTGGACAAACTGTCAAGAGTTTTTGTGTTGTATCAGTGCAGCTGTATCTTACAATGAAGAGATAACTTGCACATGCCAGAAGTTTTACTTAGTAAACTTTGGTTTGCTGCATGAAAACAAAGTTATATCTTTCATTACTCCAATGTTCTAGCTTACAACCACAGAAGTGGTAACCACCTCACTTTACAGTTCCTTACAAACAGCCGGTTTTAGGCACTCACCATTATCTTGAGCTGAACTTCAGCTCAATTCAGGGCATTCCACCAGAGTAAAGCTTCTTTGCCCACCTGAACTGCCCTTCTTTAGAACCTAAACTAAGCTTTGACACTTGCCACACTCCAGCCAGACTTCATAAACCAAGCAAGTAGAGAAAAATGAATTATAATAAAGTTACAAAATTTTGAAAGTCTATAATAATTTAAAGCTGAAAAGATTTCCACTAGTTTTTTAGCAATTTATCAAAATACAGGGCAGCAAGGACTCATAGGAAGCCAATTATGCAGCTATTTAATTACATGTGTGATAGATAGGCTCTTCTGAGCCAAAAGGGGGTGATTAGCTGTGTCGTGGAACATGGCTGCAGAAGCAAAGCCCAAAGCCAACTGGGAGCCACCCCTGACACTCAGAAGTGAGCTTGACAGAACCCTGCAACCCCCTCATAAGAGCCAAAAGGCAGCCAAAGCTATTAAAAGTCAGGTTCAAACAGCTTGCCCAAACCCAAGTATCAGACACTGTTTGAAGCTTGTTAATCTGAATGGATTACAAAAGTAACTCCAAAAGTAACTCCATTTATAGAAATGCGGTGTATAAGAACCAGCATTCCCTCGTGAGAAGCTATTCAGTAACTGTTAACACATGCTGTGATCATAGGAGTAGCACCATCTCATCTAAGTACCCCTCTACCCACACTACCTTAACAAACACCTTAGCAACAAGTGCTGTACTGGTGTGCTCCTCTAAAGGATGGAAACACACACACCTTCAAAACAAGCACTGAACAGCTCCCAGCAGGAAGGGGGAGCCACTTTCAGCTCTCCCCAGTGGTACAAGGGCACTATTCTGCTTCTCTATGCCCAAGTGCCCATCACTTGAGGCAGCAGGTAGCTCATATTTTCAGCACAACAATCTCCCTCCAGCTCCACAGCACTCTTCTGCAAAGCTCATACCATACCAAGAAGCTACAGCACCATGCTGAGAACATGAGAGGCACCTGGGCTCTGCGCTGAAACTCCAACTGAAGCTTGATGACACACACATGGTAAGTAAGGACCCCTCCCATCTAAGGATTACCTTTTCCACTGCAAAGCTCTGATTTGTCAGCACCAAAGTTCTGCTGTTGCAAATGATCACATACTTGAACCCCTGTCTCCCTTCAGTTGCTAGGGCACCAACACCTGGAAATCAGAATCACTAAAAAGTGCACAAAAGAGGAAGAATCCAAATTTTCCCTTATTTTAATCCTCCCCATTAGGATGTGCGATTTTCACATTTCAAAAAGCACTGGGAGCTCTGAAGGCCAAGAAAGGGTCTGTGGATATCACCCAGGAAGCACTATCAGCATTAACATGGTGCTGCTTGGAACGGTTGAGGGACCTGGGGGGTTTAGTCTGGAGAAGGCTCAGGGGGGACCTTATCGCTCCCTACAACTGCCTGACAGGAGGATGGAGCCAGGAGGGGCTGGGCTCTGCTCCCAAGGAACAAGGGATGGGACAAGAGGAAACGGCCTCAAGCTGAACTCTCTTGCACAAAAGCCTCCAAAAAGACCCCAGTAATTATACTAAAAATGTTCTAATTTATCTACAGTTTGTGATTTTCCCGACTACTTTTTGGCAGGCTTCTGCACCAAACCCACACCAACCTCAAACACACGCACAGGCACAGCACCACACAGATCTCTCCTTGCTGCACCAGGGCATGCTCCCAAACCAGCACTTTCACAGAACCACCCAGGCTGGAAAAGCCCTTTAAGATCACCAAGTCCAACCGTTCCCCAGCCCTGCCAAGGCCACCACTGACCCATGGCACTGAGGCCTTGTCTCCACGGTGTGTGCACACTTGCAGGGACGGTGACTCCAGCCCTACCCTGGGCAGCCTGTTCCAATGCCTGAGCACCCTCTGGGGAAGGAATTGTTCTTCCGCTCCATCTAAACCTGCCCTGGTGCAGCTTGAGGCCGTTTCCTCTTGTCCCATCCCTTGTTCCTTGGGAGCAGAGCCCAGCCCCTCCTGGCTCCATCCTCCTGTCAGGCAGTTGTAGGGAGCGATAAGGTCCCCCCTGAGCCTTCTCTTCTCCAGACTGAACCCCCGGGTCCCTCAGCCGTTCCCCATCACACTTGTGCTCCAGGCCCTGCACCAGCTCCGCTGCCCTTCTCTGGCCCAGCTCCAGCACCTCAATGTCTCTCACAGATAGGGTTTTCCAGTCAGAACTCCCCATTCACGGGGGCCGCCGTTACGGCCGCCCCTGACCCCACCGTCACAGCTCTGGAGCGGCACCGAGCCCCAAGGCCTTCCCATAGCCTCAGCAACCCCTCACACCTCGAGCTCCTGCGTCTCGCACTGCTCCAGCAGCCGCCGGAAGCCCCCGGCGCTCTCCGCCATCACCGCCACCGGCATCTTCCAGCCCGCCAGCACCTCCGCACCTCAGCAAGAGCCCACGCGTCACCGTCACTACCGGCGCGACCAAACACGCACTTCCGAGCCCCAGCCACTCTAGGCCCGCTTCCGTGACCCTGGAGGACTGCCGGGGGGGGCGTGGCTTACGTCGGGGGCGTGGTCACTATTTTGGCACGGCGGGAGGGGTGCGCTGTGGGCAGCACGCGTGTGATAAGGAGCGGGTCGGTTGTACCGTGTTCACCCCCCGTTATGTTCACCCCCCTGTATGTTTGTGTGCGATAAACACATCACGTTAAGGTGTCTGTAGGTATATATCGCATATCACGTGATGTATGACATACATATGTATCACATATGATGTATGACATGCACCTTTTATTGCACATTACATGTGCAATATAACATAGCATCTCTATGAGTACATGCACCCCCCAAAACAGTACATAGTATGCCAACATCGGGTATAGAATCATAGAATCATAGAATAGTTAGGGTTGGAAAGGACCTCAAGATCATCTAGTTCCAACCCCCCTGCCATGGACAGGGACACCTCACACTAAACCATGTCACCAAAGGCTTCATCCAGCCTGACCTTGAACACTGCCAGGGATGGAGCACTCACAACCCCCCTGGGCAACCCATTCCAGTGTCTCACCACCCTAACAGGAAAGAATTTCCTCCTTATATCCAATCTAAACTTCCCCTGTTTAAGTTTTAACCCGTTACCCCTTGTCCTGAAACTACAGTCCCTGACAAAGAGTCCCTCCCCAGCATCCCTATAGGCCCCCTTCAGATACTGGAAGGCTGCTATGAGGTCTCCACGCAGCCTTCTCTTCTCCAGGCTGAACAGCCCGAACTTCCTCAGCCTGTCTTTGTACGGGAGGTGCTCCAGCCCCCTGATCATCCTCGTGGCCCTCCTCTGGACTTGTTCCAGCAGTTCCATGTCCTTTTTATGTTGAGGACACCAGAACTGCACACAATACTCCAAGTGAGGTCTCATGAGAGCAGAGCAGAGGGGCAGGATCACCTCCTTCGACCTGCTGGTCACACTCCTTTTGATGCAGCCCAGGATACGGTTGGCTTTCTGGGCTGCGAGCGCACACTGAAGCCGGCCCATGTTCATTTTCTCATCGACCAGCACCCCCAAGTCCTTCTCTGCAGGGCCGCTCTGAATCTCTTCTTTGCCCAGTCTGTAGCTGTGCCTGGGATTGCTCCGACCCAGGTGTAGGACCTTGCACTTGTCGTGGTTGAACTTCATAAGGTTGGCATCAGCCCACCTCACAAGCGTGTCAAGGTCCCTCTGGATGGCATCCCTTCCCTCCAGTGTATCAACCGGACCACACAGCTTGGTGTCATCGGCAAACTTGCTGAGGGCGCACTCAATCCCAGCGTCCATGTCACTGATGAGGATGTTGAATGAGACCGGTCCCAACACCGATCCCTGAGGGACACCACTCGTTACCGGTCTCCAGCCGGACATCGAGCCATTGACCACAACTCTTTGTGTGCGGCCGTCCAGCCAGTTCTTTATCCACCGAGTGGTCCATCCATCAAATTGATATCCCTCCAATTTAGAGAGAAGGATGTCGTGTGGGACAGTGTCAAATGCTTTGCACAAGTCCAGGTAGATGACATGAACTGCTTTACCCTTATCCATCAATTCTGTAGCCCCATCATAGAAGGCCACCAAATTGGTCAGGCAGGATTTCCCCTTAGTGAAGCCATGCTGGCTGTCACCAAGCACCTTGTTGTTTTTCATGTGCCTTAGCATGCCTTCCAGGAGAATGTGCTCCGAGGTTTTACCAGGCACAGAGGTGAGACTGACTGGTCTGTAATTCCCAGGGTCTTCCATTTTCCCCTTCTTGAAAATGGGGGTTATATTTCCCTTTTTCCAGTTGTCGGGAACTTCACCTGACTGCCATGATTTTTCAAATATGATGGCCAGTGGCTTAGCAACTTCACTCGCCAGCTCCTTCAGGACCCGCGGATGGATTCCATCAGGTCCCACGGACTTGTGCGCGTTCAGATTTTGAAGATGGTCTCGAACCAGATCCTCTCCTACAGTGGGCCCAAGGTCTTCATTCTCACAGTCCCTGCATCTACCTTCTAAGACCTGAGTGGTGCAGTCAGAGCCTTTGCCAGTGAAGACCAAGGTGAAGAAGTCATTCAGAACCTCAGCCTTCTCCAAATCCTGTGTAGCCAGTTCTCCCGAGAGCTTCCTCAGGGGGCCTATGTTGTCCCTAGTCTGTTTTTTGTTTGCTACGTACCTGTAGAATCCCTTCCTGTTATCTTTAACATCCCTAGCCAAGTTTAATCCTAACTGGGCCTTAGCCTTCCTAACCTGGTCCCCAGCTTCCCGGACAACATCCCTGTACTCTACCCAGGCTGCCTGTCCTTGCTTCCATTTTTTATAAGCCTCTTTTTTCCTTTGAATTTTCCTCAGCAGCTCCTTATCGATCCATGGAGGTCTCCTGGCCCTCCTGCCGCACTTCCTTCTAGTTGGGATGCAGCACTCCTGAGCTTGTAGCAGGTGATCCTTGAATATCAACCAACCGTCTTGGGCTCCCCTGCCCTCCAGGGCTATATCCCATGGAACCTTACTAAGCAGGCTCCTGAAGAGGCCAAAGTCTGCTCTTTTGAAGTCCAGGGCAGTGAGCTTGCTGCACGCTCTTCTCACTGTCCTGGGGATCTCAAATTTGACCATCTCGTGATCGCTGCATCCAAGGCTGCCCTGGAGCATCACATTCTCAACAAGCCCTTCCCTGTTGGTGAGCACAAGGTCAAGCATGGCACCTCTCCTTGTCGGCTCCTCTATTACTTGCAGAAGGAAGTTGTCTTCCACACAATCGAGGAACCTCCTGGATTGCTTGTGCCGTGCAGTGCCATCGTTCCAACAGATGTCAGGGTGGTTGAAATCCCCCATGAGAACAAGGGCCTGCGAGCGTGAGGCTTTTCCTATCTGTCTGTAGAGTGCTTCATCCACAGGTTCTCCTTGATCAGGCCGCCTGTAGCAGATCCCCACAGTAATGTCTCCCATGGCTGTTTTCCCTTTAACCCTGACCCACAAACTCTCTGTAAACTGCTCACCTGTCCCCAGACAGAGTTCCATACTCTCCAGCCTATCCAGCTGCATGACCTTGATGCTAAATTAGGGTTGCCCTGCATTAGCCTGACCTGGCTCCACCAAGGTGCTCTGGAGGTGTTGCCCATGATTTTGGGCTGGAAACAGGAAAGCACAGGGATGCTCAGCCTCTCAATGATGCTGCATAAAGAAAGGTTGGCATAAAACCTGACCCTGTTGCCAGGGAGTCTCCGTGCTCCAGGAGAGGTCATGGCTATGGAAAAATAAAATGACCTGTGTTCTCTTTGGGATTTTCCCAGAGGAGAGCATTGTCCTCACCTTTTGCTCTGATTTCCAATTATCTCATGCTTTTTTGGAAGGCAATAGGGAGAACAAAGTGGGTGGCAGCTTGTGATGGTGCCAGTGGGAGACCTTTCCTTAGCACTGTGGGGTTGGGGTCAGAGCATCCTGATGCCCATCACGGAGTGCATTGATTTGGGAACGCTTCATATTATGGTGGGATGTCATGGGGCTGCACTCCTCTCTCCCGCTGCTATCCCTCTCCCTGGTGCCAGGAGGGAAGGTACGAGCCAGTCCCTGCCACCGCGGGCTGTGCTGGGCCTCTGAATGCTCTTGCTCTGTGCGAGCAACCGTTTCTGTTGGGGAGCAGTGAAAATGGAGCAGACGAGAGGGTTCCACAAGAGGGCACTGTCTGCAAGAGAAACAAACGGGAGCGGGGCCGCGGCCACCGCCAAACATCCCACTGTCCCTTCCAGGCGAGAAACTCCATTTGGGGCCAGTGGGGTTTTTATATAGATATATATTTTATATATATTATAATAATATATGTTATACATAATTTTATATAACATATATATATAATTATATTTCTTTTGCAGGATTTCATTAAGCTGTTGGGACAACAATCGAATCCAAATCTCCCCTCTTTCACTTTAAAGCCATTCCCCTTTGTCCTGTCCCTACAGTCCCTTGTAAAGTCCCTCTCCAACTTTGTCTCCTCCCTACGCATGAGCTGCGGACCCCGTGATTGCAGGAGCTGGGGATGCTGCCAGAGTGGCTCAGCAGGGTCTTCAGACCCCTTCCTTGCCCCATAAGCACAGAGGAAACCAAGCATCACGGCTGGGAGTTCAACCCTTCGGCCTCTCCTGCTTTCCTGGCTTGAACAAGAATGATTTCCACACCATCACCACATGGTTTTGCTCGGCCCTGGGGCAGAGGGTGGTTGCAGAGGGCTTTAACCAGTGCCTCTGCAGTGAGCCAGGAGATGCCGTCTGCCAGGGATGCCCAAAGAGCCCAAGTACTTGCTTCAGGAGTGCCTGCCCCCCAACACCATCACACCCCCCACTATCTGCAGATAAGAGTACAGCCCTTCACAAGCAGAAGCCATCAAGCCACGTGGCTGAGGCTGATGTCCCATTGCCCTGTCAGCACCATCTTTATCCCATGGAGAACAGCTTCTGATGAAGTGAAAAGTTCCTTTAAAGCAGTGATGGATTCAGCCCAAACCTGCCTTTTACAGTGACTGAGACCACTGAGCTATCACCCTGGGAAATCATGGGACCGTTTATGTTAGTTGGGAGCTTCTCTTCCATTCAGGCACCAAAAGAAGAGGCCAGACTTGGAAAACAGCTGAGCATGTTGGGAAATCTGTCCCCCTGGCAAAGCCAACCACATTAAATTAATGGGAAAGCTCCTTGACTTGAAAGGATCCTGATTTCCCTTCGGCTCACAGGCTTGAAAGGCACTTTAGGGCATGGCTGCCAGCGGTTGCAGATGTGTAAAGTAAACTTAATGTGATCTTTATTCAGCTCCTGGTGACGATGGCATGAAAATCTGAGGAACTCATTTGTTCCTTGCATAGGCTTTAATAGAGCGATGAAATGGATTCCAGTTCTGCTCTCCTCGCCAGTCCCGACGAGCTTCGGTTGTTTCCAGAGGCATTTCCAAGAAAGATTAGCAGAGATGTTGTGGCAGGGCTTTATTTCCCCATTTGTTTCCATGTGCTGCTCTGATGTGGAGGTACCGTCTGGAAAGACGATTGCAAGAAGGTTTCCCTTTCTCATCTGCTTCAAAAGCTTTGCAGGGGAACAAAAGAATCATGATGGGGAAAATAAGATGTAATGTGGTGATATGGAACAATAGGAGAGTTAATTTAATGTGAAAGGTAGAGAAAACGGTGCTAAAGGGTCAAGTTGAAACTCTCCACACCCTTCCCCATCCCCTCAGCCCCCTGATTTATAGTGGCTGTGCCTGACCTGAGCAAAGGCTGTATCTAAATACATGATTTCCTTCCATGACATCAAAGCTCATTTGACACCAGCCATCAAAGGGGACGAATGCCTCGATTATGGGAGCTGCGCTCAGCAGAAAGGAAATGGGGAACGGCTGATGGGAAATTAACATTTCTTTCCCCCAAACAATTAGCTTTTATTGTTCCAGTTTGACAGGGGCATTGGTTTCAACTCCCATAAATGAGATCACTGGGATGGAACTCCTTTTTTTTTTTGCCTTCCTCATCCTTATTTCATCGCTCAAACCCAAGGCCTCGGTTATACAGGCTTTTACTGCAGCATGGTGCTATAATTGAAGGGAAAACCCTTAAACAAGGAGCCTGGGGAGCTTGTGGGGTGTGCAGGAGACCACAGAAGCCGTGGCAAAGTGACTGCCGTGGTGTGAGGTGCTGAGAGGTATTCACCCGCCGGTCCTTGCCTATGGGCTCTATGTCCTTCTGCTGCTGCTCTGGATCAAATCCATCCCTGAGCTGGATTTGGGATCGGCTGAACCCCTTTCCCTGCACCCTGAACACCTCCATCCACCTCTTCTTGCTTTCCCTAGGAGTTAACCTGAGCAATAGCTTCTGCCCACAGGTCTGGAGGCAAAGATTGCCCTCCTGTAACCTGCCAAGGGGGAAAGAGACTCTGTGTGTTTAACCACATTGTTTTTATGACTTTTGAGGCATGTCTCTGCATTTTCCTGTTTTCGCTTTGTTCTACAGGATCCTCAGCCAAGTTTCGGTCCCCTCCCTGGCTCCTGGGCCAGCAGTTCTTGGTCTCTGCATAGTTTAATCCTCTACGGTGGAGACCTTGGGTACCTTTGAGCAACGCAACGCTGCTTCCCCTTGCTGTTCTCCCACCAAGCTGCTCCCTCATGGAAATCCCTGAAATGGTCCAGATCTGGAGGGGCGTAATGAGAGAGGGTCCCAGTCCAGTGTGGGGTGTTTTCGAGTATCAAGCATTCAGCATGGGACATTTGGGGGGGATCAAGTGGGATGATCCCAGGTCAAACACAGGGTGTTTGGGGGATGGAGTGGAGGGACCTTGGTCTAATAAAGGGGGGTTGGAAGATGGATCAGGGGGGTCCTTGGTGTGAACTATGAGTTGGTGGGGGGAGGATGTCCCTGATGCAGTAGGGAGCATTTAGGGGATGAAGTGGGGAGTCCCTGTTCTAGCTGGCGCACTTGAGGGATGGAGCATCCCTGCAGGCTGCAGCCCCTCTCCAACTGATGCCCTTCTCAGCAGGATGGAATGCACAGGGCATCCTCGGGGTGCTGCTCATGCTGTGAGCCTGGGGGCTTCCTCAGGGCCCCATGGCCTCCTTTGGCCTTCCACCTTGTGCTGGGGCTGGCTGGGGGCACAGCTCTGCCTGCGAGGTGGGATGTGCCTCCCATGCCAGGCAGGGAGATGCTCCTGCACCCCCATCCTAGCAGGATCAGACGCATTGCCATGTCCCTTGAGGCACGCTTTGAAATCCACTAATGTCCCTTAATCTCACACATGTTAGAAAGGCACCTGTTTGACTGCAAAGCCACAGGGACACTGGGCCAGGGCTTGGGTGAGAGTAATAAAGACACAATTAGAGGCGGGCTTTGATGTCGGGAGGTAAAGGAGCTCAGGCAGCTGTGCCGAAGCCTCTCCCGCAGCCGCCCTCCTGCTTCGGTATCATCTTAACAAAGAGGATCTTGTGTCCATGATGCCCTGTTACAGTTCTCCCAGCCTGTGGCCACCTGTCCTGCCCTCCACCACTGAGCGCTGCCCCCAGGCTCCCTGCCCCAGTGCAGGGGTGCAAATCCGATTTCATGGCCGCGACGCTTGCTGAGTGCTGCCGGGCTTTGCTCTCCATCACCCAGAACCCGCGCTGCAATGGGCTCTTTGTTCCCCCAGCCCTGCTGCAACAGCTGGATTCCCCATCCAGCTGTGGAGGATGGATTCCCCATCCAGCTGTGCCAGGATGCAGGCAAGGGAGAGCGGAGGCAGCCAGGATGGGGGTCTCCACGTGGGACATCGGGTGCGCATCCCTGGGGACACAGGGAGGGATGCTTCCCATTCTGTGTGGGAGAGAAGCCCCCGCTTCATCCGATCTGCATGCCGTACAAGGATGCTGTCAGTTTAGGAGCTGGCCCAGAGATTGAGGATTAAGGCTCCTTCTGAGGAGATGCTTTTGTGAGACTGGAAGAGGAAATAAGTCACTTGTTTGCTTTTTGATTTCTATGCATCAGCTCAAACCTGCATCCTATGAGCAGGCTCAAAAAGCCATAGCATGGTACCATAACTTCCAGGGGCTGTAGAAATCATTAGATCAGCCCCTGGGTATCTCTGTATATGGAAGGAACGAGAGTGAGATGCTGATGCCTTGCCACACGCAGCAGTTTGCTGTCCAGTTTCAATGCTAACTTTTCCCTCTGAGCCTTTCCAAGGTTCTATAGTTATATTGCAGCCCCTGGGCTCTTAGAGCCCCCAGCATCCCAGGCTGTCATCACCGGGTCCTTGAGGCAAACCCTGCTTTGCAGCTCAACTACCGTGATTCCCACCAAAGACTCCTTATTCCCCTATGAACTATACTATCTCCACATTCACTGTCCAGGACTGCAAGCAGATGCTCTTTTCAAACCTGTGGCGAGACAGCGGAGAGGAAATGGAAGTCGTATTCAATGTCTTTAGCAGCAGAGGTGGGGCACTGGTGGTCCAAGAAGGCATGCTTGTCGCTCCCTATGCACTGGAAAGCCTCAGTACTGCTCTGTACCAGCAATACACCCAGGTCTGTTAGACCTGGAATAAGTGGAGCGCTAGGAATTGCATTACTCCTGAAGTGTGCTCCATCCAGCATTTCCTAAGTAAAACTCCCAACCCATTGTCTTTCTTTTGTTTTCATGGAAAAGAAAGGGAATCCAAGAGAGATTCCCTTCTTTTTCAAGACAGGCAGAGAACAGGGACAGCTGAGAACTGAAATCCTTTCTTCACCTGCCAAACACTGCAAGCAGAGCTACCTTCAATGCAAGCATTTCTGCTGAGGGCTTGGGGTTTCTCTTTTGGCTTAAAGGGCTTCCTGAGAGCACCACCAATGGAAAACAGCCACTTAAAACGAAACAGAAAGTTGTTGTTTCCCTCCTTTGTATAAGCTTAGCAAATTACAGCTAAACACACACATCCCGGCTTCTCTGAATGCCACCATTGCTGGGAAAGGCTCCCCTTGCGCCAGTCTGCGCTTTGTCACTCTGATGTATGTGGTTTAGCCCAGCAATGTCATACCCATCATATCTTAGTTCTGACAAAGCCTGTTTGGAGATGGCAATGAAGCTGGCACCATTACAGATGTACACGCTCCCCTGACGGGGATTGCTTTCTGTGCCTCCCATCCTGTTCTCCTCCCTCTTCACACACTTCACTTCACAGTTATTGACACCTAAATGCCCTGCACAGGCAATTTCTTCATCAAAAAGGTGTTTAAATGTGAGCTGAAGCTGCCTTGAATCGTGTCCAGGGGGCTGGACATGGCAGGATGGGCCAGCCTCACCTCTGCTCAGGATAAGACGCTCTGGAAGTTCTTCTCAGGGTGGAACATTTTGGGACGCACCCAGCACCTCCGTATTCCACTGAACTATTTAATGTAAGCCACAGGGCCATTTATTCCTTAAGAACACTGCACTTTCATCAGCCATTTATTTACAGCACACAGCATTCCTCAAGTGCATGACCTGCTGGCGAGCAGAGGAGGAGGCTATTGATTTTGGAGCCTTGTCTTACTTACACTAACCATAGAGCAGGGACCCATAAAATCACTGGTGAGGGGAGCAGAGCCAGTCCATGGGCTCTGACAACAGAGCCATTATAAGGGCCTGCACGTCCCTCCCCCGTAAACATGTGCTATGAGTGGCCCTGGGAGCAAATCCGATGTAGGTGGGTCTTTTTGTAATGCACATCCCACATGGGAGCTATGTGAGGGGCACAGAGCCATCGGCCCCACAGCACCCATCCCCATCACCTTAACCCCACATGGTGCGCAAAGCTGGGGAGAGGAGACGCATGCACATCTCAGGGATGCACATCCCTCGGGAGGGATGCAGCACATGGAAAACACTGGCTTGGGGATGAAAAAGAAGGGTCAATCCCATGTTGGTTTGTTTGGCACGTCAGGTTTCCTCACTGTGCCTCAGTTCACCCCTCTGCCTGCTTTGCACAGAGCCCAGTAGACAAAAAGACGCAATGCAAATGCTCGCCAGCACCATCAGAAACTTGCGACTGCTTCATTCCACTTTATGAGGAGAAAACTTGAGATTTAGGAGTTGTTTTACAGGATGCATTTCTCTCTGTGGCACCCTGAAGTGCTCTCAGGGAACCCTGAGACACCAAACATCTGGGCACAGCAACAAACAATACGAAACAACAGTACATTCATTGTTTAGCAGCCCTTTATAATCCAGCCAATGGTTTTTAAATAAACTGATGGAAAATAATGGGAATTTCAGGCCCTGGAACCCATTATTCCCGCATGCCAAATCTGATGCCGCTTAGTGCGACAAAGACCCCGAAGTTAATGAAATTCCTGCCTGGACAAACTTTTATCATGCTGTTCAGTAAAACAACTTGTGCATCAAAAAGCACCATCACTCAAGCTGTTAAAATGCCTTCTGTGGAAACGGAGGCAAAGGAGCAGGAGGAATAGATTTCTTAAATGACAGATAAGCAGTGCTATATATTTAATATATGTCTATATTAGGTTACCGGAGGTTGTTGAGTTTAAAGCGTGAGGGTGAACTGATCAACTGCTGTGCCAGCAATTGAAGTCTCCTGTTTGAATGGGAGTCTGACGGCTGTTAACTGATTTCCATGTAAGATACCCATCCATCACCCCCCACTCCTGGAAAAGCTCCATTTGCTGTAAAAACATGTTCCGTTGACAGTCGAATGCAGAAATAACTGAATCTTTACAAAGCCCCCAAAGGAACTTGCTTTCTTTAAGAGCACATTTCAGATGGCAGCATCCACCTTGTTCCCAACATCCCCAATAATCTGCCTGTTCGATGAAAGTGCTGCTTTGCAGAAGAGGAACTTTGCAGAGAACAACCCTTCCAGCCGGCCCTAATTAAGTTCTGCTTTGTCCTGATGAGGCACATTGCTAGAGCTGGGTTTCCAAACCCTGTGCGCTGGCTCCAGCTTCTCTCCAAGTGGCTGGAAAACGCCCTTGGAGGGCTGGTGAGCACTGATTGCTTTTGGAAGCCCTCATAGGTGATAGACCCTGATTCCTGACAATGTGCCCTGCTCTGTCCCAGGGGACAGGTGGGACCAATCTCTCCTTTCTCTGTTGGATAGGAGTGAAAAGCCTGGAAGTGTGGCTCTTGAGCTCAGTTCATTCCAGCTCCCGCCCCTCCTTCAAGTATTTTTTAAGGAATTTAGCTGGAATTTACTTCCAAGGTCACTTGCGCGCAGTGCCTGTGAGTAATCCTACCCCGGCTGGCTGGGAATGCTGGTGTCATTTATCATTTTCCCCTCTCTTATAGAGCTGATTACAGAAGTGCATCCAGCGCCAAGGGCTCCCTCCAAGTCCATGAGGCTGTGCCAGTTTCCCCCCACAGAGGGGGTGAGGGAGGTGACATAACCCCAGCACATCTCCACAAGGACCCGTTGATGCAAGGAGCCTTCTCCTGCAGGGAAAAGGCACGGCAGGAGGCGGGCAGCATCCGGCATCACCTGGTTGTAAGCACATGCCTGACCCTTAATGAAGCGCAGGGATTTACACGCATGCCCGTGTGCTTTCTGAACAGAGGTGTGCTCATGCAAGCCTGGGTCTGGGCTCAGAGGTGATGTAAAGGCACTTGCTGCATGGGTAAGATTGAGGGGAGGGTGCCCAGGAGGCTGTGAAATTGCTGTGTTTCTTGGGAAGAAAGCCATTTTCCCTGGAGAATGCTGGTCTGTGTTGAGCAAAAAGACACATAAAGTGGTTTGGACTGAAGGTTTAAGGGGGGGTTTCTTGGAAGAAATCACTTTTTCTCCTGCCCCCACTGACATAAGCATGGAGTGCTCACTGCATTTCTTCTTCCCATTTAACGTCATTGGAACTGTCACTTCCAAGTCTGTGCCTTGGAATATCCCAGTGCTGTGCAGTCCCGGGTCACTGGGATCTCCAGGCACCCCAGCACTGCCCCATTACACTTCACGCCTGTCCTGCAGCTCGGAAAATACGAGCTGCTGAGCAGGGGCAGATGGAAAAACACCCGCAGGAGGGTGGTCACTTGATGTCTTTAACACCTGCAGAGGCCCCAGCCTGGAGGGAAGAACTCCTTGTGCCATTCCCGGGCGGATGGAGCATGCCTGGGATCACGGCACCTCCATCTCCAGCACATCATAATTTTGGGGTGGGTTTAAGGTCTTTTTGCCATCTTCGCCATCACCTCTGAAACCACCTAAGGCTGACACTGAGCAGTCCTCTTGGGGACTGATCTCAAAAAGCAGAGGGAGGCCCCTCAGGTGATGGGAGATCAGAGACCATCATCCCCCGCGTGTCCCAAAGGGAAGAATGAAGGCTGGACAAATGCCTCCTTCTGCAGTTGTGCAGGAGATGGCTCTCATGGGAGCCCAGGGCTGCTCCAATGGGACCAGGGACAGCACTGATAGAGACCTGAGGGCCAGCTCACCCAGCCCAGGCTCCCCATGCACCAAACCCTCTTTTGCCTCAAACAAGCCCACACATGCGCTTGTTTTCACAGGGCACCTGCAGCGCCTCAGTTGACTCCTCCATAGGGATGGCACAGTTGCCCCTTCCTTCACGTTTGCCAGCAAGATTGAGGGTTTGTTAAGCCCTTGGGAGCTCAGCATGCTGGTGAGCACTGGATGAGGTTCAGTCCAATCCTGAGGCTAATTCAGACATGAGTCAGAAACCCCCCCAAAGGAAGGCAAGAAGACGGGTACGTGTTTAGGTATCAACAGTTGTTGATGCTGCTTCTCCCTTTTGCTGTGTGCCCCAGTCACGTCCAGCCTGCATCAGGCCCCAAGCGTGGCAGGAATGCCTCGGCTTGCACCGACCACAGGATGCTTCACCCCTGATGCCAGTCCCTGCTGTGAAGGCAGGGGCTGAGCTCGCTTGCATCAACCAAAGGCAAGGTGGCCAAGTGAAGGAAATCAGTGCCTCCAGCTCTGCAGGCGGAGGGGGGGGGGGCTGCGTGCGAAGGAGCACAGTGAGGGCTGACACCAGCCAATGCCCCTGACCTGCTGCCAAGAGCTCGACTGAGGAAAATGTTTGTTCATCTCAGTGTGAGAACACAACGGATTTAGTCCCTGTGTCCAGCACCTCACACCTGAATCCAGCATCTTCTTTAGTAGGGAACAGGGAGAAAATGAGTCCCATGATGAGTCCTTACCAGGGCTGACACACCAGGTCCTTCTGCTGATGGACGGATGGATGGATCATAACCATTTGCTGTGCATCCTCCACTGGTCTTAGCTCTCAGTGCAAATGTGGGCACCTCTGTGTAGTGCTCAGGGGCTGGTGAGGAATGCCCTTAGGGATGCGGTGTCCTGGGCATCCCCTAGTACCGCTCCCCCAAGACCCGTCCTGCTCCTTACCGGCACCAAGGGACAACATTTTCACCTCTGTCTCCAGGTACCACCTGAGTCCTCCACAAACACTGACACACGTAGATGTGAAGCCTTACAGAGCACAGCACAAAACTGGAAATACAGCTGCAAAACAACATGCAAAAATACCCCAAAACATCAGTAAACCTGAAACCTTCCTTCACTCCCAGCATTCTCCTGTAGTTTCCGAGTCTGTCCCCAAGCACTGGCCTACCTGAACCAACCCCATCCCTGGGTTTCTGTTCCCTGCTTCTCCTTGGCACTTGTTGAACATAGAGAAAGCCTGGAGCCCCCTCCTGCTGTTTCCCCTCTTACCCAGGGCTATGCCTGCCTTGGAAAGGCAAATGGAACCCCTTATTGTCTATCTGGTTCTCCCTGGCTGTGCAGAGCCCCAGCCATGGGACAGGCTGCAGTGAAGGAGCTGACTCTGTAGGACTCTGCAAGCTGTTATCTCACAAGTGGCTGTTTTGCCTTGCTCCCTTTTCAAACCAGGGAGCACATGTAGCATTCAACGAACCAGATGTCTGGCTCTGTGCTCGGGCCATTCCGTCCCTGCCCTCCCCATCACACGTGGCCTTGGGGTAGTGTTGGGGGTTCACGACCTCGCAGATGCTCTGGGTAAACATGGTCCAGGGAAGCAGGAGGGAAGGAGGGAGAGAGGGATGGATCCAGGAAAGGGGTCAACACTCCAGGTCCTCCCTGCCTCACATGTGGTGGCTAAGCATTCATGACCCTATAGGCCCCAGGGGTGAAAGGGGCTCAATCTCACGAGGACTTAGAGGTGACGCAACCAGGTACCACACTGCATCTGTACGTGAAGGCATGAGTTGCAGTCAGGATGTTTCATACCTGCACTGAGAGACATCATTGTTCAAACACTGGGAGAGCCTCCAGAAAGGGCAGAAATTAAGGTGCTCATAGAGGTGCTGGGGAGCATCAGGCTCATGGATGAGGCCCTCCTCTGGTTATCTCCCCTGTTCTTCCTTTGCTGTTGAGCTCCATCTCCCATCACGAGCATCTCTGACTGCAGCCAGGCAAAGCCCCATCCTCAGGCCAGGTGCCCAAGGCTCCCCATCCTGCCTCTCCTCTGCGCTCCCTGACAGGCGTGCTGGGACAAACCCACTGACCCTTCACATTCCCTGTGGTACCCCAGGCCACGGAAGGCAGGACCTGGTGTTCCCTGAACAGCATGTTCCTTGGATCCTGGTCATCCCTGGTCTGTCCTGCTCTGGCCCAGATTCATGAGGTGGGTCCAGAAAGGGGCCAGCATGGGAAGCAGCTGAGCAGGCGTGTTTCCAGAGCAGTGCAGCTGGGAAAGGTTTATTTTGCTAAGCTGCTACTGTCCCAGGGTTATTAAAGACACACTTGGAGCATTAGCCCCTATTAAGCCATGCTGGTAAAACACGCGATAGGCCAAGAATCACAGCAAAGCCAGAAAGAAATGCTCTTTTTTGCTTAGTGAGTCTCAAAAAGACACCCCATTGCCCCAAGAGCTGCTTCATCTCAGACTCACCATTGATCCCAGCACCCCCAGCAGCCCACTGCAGAGGCCATGCCCTGCTGCCGGGATGGCTTGACCCCATGTTCCCAGCAAGGGGCAGCCCCACAAGCGCCGTGCTGGGGATTTCAGTGCCTGGCACCAGCCTGCACTGTCCATGGATTCAAATCATGCATCAGGCTTTAATCGATGTCACTCAATCCCGGCCAGGATTTGTCCATCGGGAAACAGCATCCCCTCCCTTCCCATCCCCTCCCGCTGCGTGACTCACAGCGGTGCTGAGCAGAGCATGATCCACCCTGGGAAACCCCTTCACCAGCTGCAGCATCCCCTGGCTCTCGGCTGGGACCCCGCAGAGGCATTGCCTGCACTGATGGACCGGCCAAGGAGAGGAACCTGTGTTCATGGTTCAAGGAGAGGAACCATGTGTTCAGCCTTATCTGCTGCAGGCAGCAGGAAGCACCCGACGCTGAGGCCACCGCAACCCACGGTCCTGCGGCTGCCGTCACAAGCCTCCTGGGTCATTTTTGATGTGCTGGGTTGGGACACGCTGGCCCAAGCTATTGCACATCTACAGCTTTGATTCAAAAGCTTATCAGTGCAATGTATTCATAAACCCTGTGCACGGGGCGGCTGCTGCCTTCACCCAGAGCAACTCTTGGCTCTCCTCTCAGCTATGCTTGTACAAACACTTGGGTACCTTATTAACTGTGAGAGATTAAAACCACAGAGCAGGTATCAGCCCCTGAGTTCAGCAGGAAGCTTCCTCTGATAACCCCTGTATTATTTATGTTCTAATCAGCCTGTTTCCCAGCTCAAGCACCTCCTACAGCCTAACCCAGCGTAACAACAGGAGTAAGTACAACCCTTTATCTCCATAGGGCACATGTTTTTAATCCTTATTTCTCAAGTATCTTCAAGTACATGTGCTCTCTTGCAGCTTTTGTACTAGCTGAGGGCTGGACAAAGCACATCCACCACAGCTCAGATCCAGAAACAAACAACTGGATGAGGCCAGACACTGCAAGAGCAAATCCTCAGATGATGGATACCTTTGGACCAGGATGGTGATGCAGGCAGACAAGAAGGCACATAATATAGACAGAGCCACAAGCTTTTGAGAGCAAGAAACTGAGTGCTGGGCAACATAATGTATTTTAGGGGCCTGTGTCATGCAAGGAACACCAATCCCACTGCAGAAAACAGCACTATAACCACAAGAGAGCAGCCATTCACCCCTCATTTCAAAGAGTGAGCCTGAGAAAAGCCCCTCAGGTAAATATATCCACTGCCAACAATGGGTACGTGTAAATACATGCAGGGATTAAAGGTAAGTCTTTCTGTCTCTATATAATAGTTTCAGAAATCACTTTGTTTTCTTGTTCTTGTCCTCTCCATGCTTCATTCATTGCCTTTTCCTCTCACTTTCTTTTCAGTGCCTAATGCAATGGGGCTCCATCACTGCCCTTACCAACACAGCAATCAGGAGGCCTTTTCTTTGGTAAGAATACATGAATATTAAGCATTTTACCATTGCTGTTTCAGTACATCATATTCCCTTTTTCACTACATTCCTTAAGAAAAAGCCAACATCAAGCACTGGGGGTGTGTAGGAGACAGCATCTGTTCCCAGCCTTCCATCCGGCCATGGTGGCTGTTAGAACATCCTGCTCCCATCCTCACTGTGGGGAAAAAGGCATTGCAGGAGCTGGCCCAGCCCCAAATGTAACTTTGGAACCAACTGAAGAGACTCCTGTAAATGAAATTTAGGGAAGGAGCTGCCTCTGAGTCAGTCCTGGCAGAGACCAGTCCACCTCCGAAAGGGGCTTTTTACCCTGTGTTTTCCTTCTGGCATCCTGCTAATATGACAGCAATTAAAGGCCCTGAGAACTGGATGGAAACAATTTGGGAAGGTCTCTATTAGGTTTGCTCTCATTAGCACTCCAGGCTGGTTTTCCAGCTCCTCATTGTCAGCTGCCTTCCACATGCAGTGTCCAAACAGAAAAGCCCCGAGGCATTATACCCAGGTAACATGAACTGGGGCTGTCTCATTGGGCATGTGAAGGAGCACAAGGGAGACCGTCACAGGAGCCCACCATGGCCGAGCTGATGTCAAGCAGCTCCCACGCTGGGGATGGCAAAGCAGTTAAGATGGGATGTGCACGAGGAATTGGGACATGCCAGGTCTTCCTGCCACCTGCACTTGGAGTATCATTTGCATCCACAGAGAAGAAGGGATGCCCTCAGCACTCAGAGGGGTTTGGAGCAGCAGCAGCACCAAGCACAGCTCCAGGCATTTGCTGCCTGCCTGGGGCTGTCAGGGCAAGTCTTACAGTGCTGACAAGGGCTGTGACCACTCTCGGGACTTGCCCTGCCTCGGGGAAACCACAAGAGCCCTCCAAAGCCAAAGGATTCCACCTACAAAGCAGTCCCAGGAGTTTGGGTTCCAGTCCTTTGGGTTCCTCTAACCTGGAAGCAATGATGCTTCACCCGTCCCCACTGCCTCATGCCCAAAACACCACAGCATTTGCCAAAAAGAGCCCACCCAGCAGTAAGGCAGAGAGCCCTCTGAGGCAGACCCAGCTTTTCTTGGTCACCTGGGAAAATCAGGGCAATTCTTGTGCTGAAAGTCAATCAAGTCAATTAGAATCCTAGCTTTAGCAAGACAGTGATGGAAGGATGTCCATATAATGAATCACTGCCACCACTGCACAGGGAGACAAAGGAGAAGAGACAAAGGAGAGGCCCTTTCTCGCATACCCTTTACCTGCTGGTGTGCTGCCTACAGGTGTCACAGATGCTCCTTCCTGTTATGGGAAAAACATAGGATTACCCTAAACACAGCCAAGAGATGAACTGCGGTGAATTCCTGTGGGGAATGCTCACTCTGCACTAAAACACATGGAGGTGGCTGAGCCAGCAGAGCTGGACCTAAAAGCGAGACAGAGGCGTCTCATGGATGCCCAGACTCTGGGAAGCCACTCAGTGAGCAAGTGGGTGGTAACATGAGATGTTTGCTCTGTGGGTTTACACAGCAACAGCACTGGAAATCACTGGGGAGCCGGGAAATGGAAAATGACTGCATGCCAAGCGGGCATTTCACTCATTTGTTGTTGAAATAATTCAGGAACTGTTGGTTTTCCTCTTGCAGCTCTGCCCTGGCACCCAACCCAGACTTCCTGCCTACAGAGAGCACTGATTGCAGGAGAGGCTTATAGGAAGGGCCTTTAGCTCTGAGTGTCCGCTCTGAGACATAAGAAGCTGAACCTGGACTGCTTTCTTGGGGCAAGGTTAGGCCCAGGTATCGGGCATGCTCCACCAGGATGCCCTGCCATTCAGCTGATATCCCCTCAGCTGGAAACTTGGTTCTGGCTTCTTTTTCTAGCTGAACTGCAAAGGTCAACAGGGAGGAAAGGGAGGGAAAAGACATCAACTGGGCACAGGGATAATCCAGTCCAGCTCTGGTGATGCCCTAGGAGATGGGCATCTACAGACAGGTTCCCACTTTGCCCATTTGGAGTGATGGTAGGCTGGTTTTGGGGGGCTGAGCCTGAAAACTAACTTTGCTTGAAAACAAACTTCTTTTGGCCTGTCAGCACCAACAACCACAACCTTTGCCAGTGGGTGGGAAGAGCCCATCAGCCCATGCACGGACCTGGCTGTGATTTACAGGGAGCCCGCTGAGTGCAGATCTCACGTCATTTCAAGTAGGAATAGCTGTGACTGTTGCTGCACGCTGTAAATCTGTCTGTGTGTGACATAATGAACAGCATCGTCTCCCGCAGGCAGCGTGATTTACAGGCATGGAAATAGCTGCAGTAAGGTCATGGCTGGGGAATTGGGGGAGAGGCAGTGCAGGGGCAGGAGCACAGCCTGCACCACACGGTTGGTTTGGATGCTTCCCGTGTGCTGCCCTGCACTGTGCTCACACAGCCAGGACCGAGGGCTCTGTCCCACAGCACAGCAAGCACTGGGCTTGTAAGACATGTATATGGCCTCCGTCATCCCAACATGCTATTTTATGGTACTTACCAGGAGAGACTGTTGCATTAAGGAAATCATTCCCTGAGCAGAAGGGAACAATGAAGGTTTCTCCAAACCAAGGGCAGGGAGTTATCTGGAACATAAATAACCACTGAGTCTGTCGATGCCTCTGTTTCTATTAAAGAGAAATATGTAAGAGATCAAATTCTGCAGTAACTTAGCTAATAGTTGGCTGCATTGCTAACATCTCTACACAGGCTCACCCCGAAATAACTGAGCTTCAGAGTTTGCCAGGAGTTCTCCACTGCAATGGATCTTTCAGGCAGGCCAATGCAAATGCAACTTCTGCAAACTTGGAATTTTCTGCAGGAAACCATATTGGAGAATCCATCCTCCCTTGGGAACAAACAACATCCACTTCCCAGCTCACCCCCACTCCCATCCCAAACCAAGTAATACTGAATCTCAGCTCAGTTTCCTTGGGATGGAAGCTCCAGGTCATCTGGATGTACTGGTGTAACTTCCCACATGGACACTTTAATCCTGGTATACAAATACCTATTTTCATACAGATAATCTCAGTTTGAAGGAGTTTAAAATAAAACTCTATTCCTGTCCTGGAATGAGCATTGCGCTCTCTGGGACTTCACTCATGTGACTGGTCTGGTTTAGCTATCAGCACAACAGAGAGGTCTGCTTTTGGTGAGGAAAGTATGTTACACTGAGGTACAGCCCAGGGAGCACCCCTGGGTGCCCAGCACTAATATAAAGCAACATGCCTACTCTAATTGCTGCTTATTTCCCTATCTTGGTCTGTGAAACCAAGCTCAGGTCAGCTCCTGACCTATCAGGTTTAATTCTCTAAACCACACCAAATGTGCTCTCCCTTCTATTCTATATCCCTAATATATCCCTAATATCCCTCTACATCCCTAATCCAAGAGACAGAAGTCCTGTATGCTCTCTGCGCTGCTCCATTAACAGCGTTTGCTGAAGAAGCGATCAGAGACCACAACAGCTTTTTCCACCCATGTCAAAAGAAACCTCATTAACAACCACCCACAGCACAGGTTACCTGCGCAGTACTAACTAGCAGTAAGCAGTCTATACACCAAACAGCCACAAAGCACACCCAGGAGTCCCACCACCCTAAGCATATGTTGTAAGGTCCATAAATACCTCTGCCAGTGGACACGCATCCTCATCTGATCCAGCACCATCCCAGGGTAGCGGCCTGCCCAGCATCACCTTGGTAAAGCAAATGGGAGAAAATCCAGTCCCTGCCTTCATTCATAGCACATGAATGAGGCTCATCCACCTCTTGCTGCTGTGACAGGGTTTGCTGAGCCAGACCTAAGGGCCCTGCTCATGCCAAGGGTTCTACAGGGCAGGTATCGCTGGTCTCCAGGGGTTTGTGTTGGCAGTCTTATGCTCAAGCACACTCACAACTGTCTTCTTAGTGCTTCGGACACTGTGTCTGCTCCACGAAATAAGGTCCTTTCATGGTCACCAAGACGCTGGTCAGCTGGAGAGATGAAGCAATGATGTCCCTGGTTGGGGTCAGAGAGCTCAGGGGCCACAGTCACACCAGTGTCACTGACCCACTGGACTGGTTGCATCCATTGTCACTGCAAAGTGCACACAGAGGAAGGACAGTATTTCTTCCTTTAATAAATAGCAATCCAAGAGCCATGAGGCTGTCCTGGTGCTCTGAAAAAACAGAATTCCCCTTTGGCTCTTGTCGTGGTTTAAACCCAACCACAAACCTCGTCCACTCACTCCCCCCCTTCTTGCCCTCCCTCTGCTCCTGGAGGGACGGAGAGGAGAATCAAAAAGAATGCAAATCCCACGGGCTGAGATAAGAACAGTTTAGTAACTAAGATATAACACAAATCACTGCTGCTACCACCAATGATAATAATGATAAAGGAAATAACAAGAGGAACGAATACAACACCTCAACACCAGTTGACCAATAACTTGCCCCACTCCCCCCAGCCGAGCACCGACTGATACCTCCTCCAAACCCTGCAGTCCCAGCCCTTCCGGGTAACTCCCCGTTACATCCTGGGCATGACGTGCTGTGGTATGGAATACCTCTTTGGTCAGTTTGGGTCAGGTGTCCTGTCTCTGCTTCCTCCCGGCCTCCCCTCCTCCCTGGCAGAGCATGAGGCTCACAAAGTCCTTGGCCAGACCAAACATTCGAGCAGCAACTGAAAACATTGGCGTTATCAGCACTGTTCCCAGGCCAAAAGATCAAAACACAGCACTGTACTAGCTCCTAAGAAGGAGAAAAATGACTGCTGCTGCTCAACCCAGGACAGTTCTCTATCCAGCTTCCATCATTTCCCTCCATATAGCTCTCTTATGGCACTGGCCACACTTAGTTCTGCAGAAAGGCTGTGAGCTGGTGCAACCAGCTACAATGCGCTCAAACACACAGGCACAACAGGCATGGATCAGTTACAGGCTGGTCCTGTTTGCCACCCAGCTGCTGTTCCAATGCCACACACCCAAAGCAACAACAGAAACCCTCCAGAGTTGTCCCCTCCCATCTTCCCAAGGTTCAGGGGTGATCACCAACACGTTGCAAACCTGCATCTTCCAGCGAGAGAAATCAGACCTGAATCTCCTGCTCGTGATAGACCCGAATAGCACGATGCTGATGCTGTGTTCTGCATCCCCCTCAGGCTCTGGGGACTAGGTCTGTGAAGGCTACGCTCAGGCAAGGCTGTTTGAAGGGATTACTTCCTCGGGCTTTTTGTAACTCTCAAACCATGAATCTCTGCAGAACATGCCATGGCATTTGCAACAGCACATGATAACTGACAATGTCACTAGCACAGTTAGCATTACCCATACTGCCAGTGTGCAAATGCATCTTGTAGCTTGGGCTCGTGTATTTGCAGAAACCATCTATTACCTAATCACTGCAGCTGCATGGTTGTGCAGCCTTCCTCTCAAACTGGGAAACATGGGAGGGCAGCTGGGATGTAACTCCCACTTCCCTGCCTTTTCAGACTTCCCTACAGAAGCAGCAGAATTTCCACAGACAAACATTTCTGACCAGGAAAGTGAGGGTTCCCCATGGAAATTTCCATGCAAAAATACCCAGCTTGATGGTGTGTATGAAGGGAAAAGCTGCTGTGGAAGAGGATGACGCATTTTATGTGGTTCAAGTAGGTCAATGGGCAGCAGGAGAAGGCCTGGGCTCTGGCTGCTGCTCTGCTGCTGGGTGACCTTGGAGAACTACTGCCACGCTGTGCTCCCATCTGTAAGATGGGGATAAGAAAGTGTCACACACAAACTCGACGGGTTATTAATAGCAGCCTCTGGCTCAGATTTCGAAACAGCCCAAGGGGCTGAGAAGCCCATTTGTTCCTAACAGTTCAAAGCAGGCAAGAGACTCAGATTTCCTTGACACTTCTGAGCGTTAAAGTCAGGAAAAAGAACTCTCAAAAGCATTTGTCTTGAGGGAAGCAAGTATCTGAGTATGTGACTTTCCTTTTTCCTAATGCAAATAAAGCAAATCACCAATGAAGCTGAAACGTTTGGTTTGGTTTGACTTTTACACTAAAGCCCACCAGATAGAAATCTGAACATCAGCTACTCTGAATGTCAGAGTTGTGGTAGAAAAATGGCTGACGCAGTGGTCAAAAGGAAACATTTTGACTACTCGGGATGGGACTGTTTCCACAATTCCACAATGAAGCCATAGGTGAAGTTGATACATTCTCCCCAAATGTTTGGATTTCGTTCAATGGCTAGATCCAATAGTAGCAGCAGTGTGGTTTGGTTTAAATGTCTAATAGATATAAAGGAGTTTCTGTAGGACTGCTATAAACGACTTCCTAGGTTGACTGGCAAAACCCTGGTGACAAAGGGCTGTGAAAGGTGGCAGATCTTGTGTGGGATCATGTCTGGGGCAGGGCAGAAGCCTGGGACAGGGCCTGGGGGGGGACACCACCGAGCAGCATCACATGCAGGGGCTGTGCTCTGGGATGGGATACTCTAACCCAGGTTTGTAATTGAGCACTTCTCATTCAGGCCAGCTACAACCCAGAGGGAGCAGAGGGCATTTAACGTGCATTTAAGTGATGTGGAAAGGGAGAGTGCAGCCTGGGGAAAGGAATGAAAGCAAAGCAAAAGGAACATCCTTTTAAATTTTAAAATGCCAAATTCCTTGGCATTTTATCTGCACCCTGAGAATATTCAGTCCCATGCAGGAGCAGGGGAACAGGCTGCATAATCTTCCTTTCCAGCTCTGTTCGAATGGCAACGTGGACACATCTTGCTTTCATTCTGAATTTTACACAACCTGACATGGCTCTTGACTTCATTAAAAAGACATTTGGAAACAAACAAACGAAAAACTCAACTAAAATCTTTGTCAGCTGATTTTTGTCTCCTGGAAAGTCTTCATTTTGAATGAGGGGAATTTACCACACGAGAAAAGAAAATCACTCCCTTGGAAAGCATTCAACCACTTCGTGTTTGCCTCAGCTCTGTGTTTACTGCAACTGCAGATGCAGCAGCAACACAGGGCTGAGATGCCAGGATTATAGTTCCAAGTCATTGCTGTGCTGACCCCTTATCTCACCCATAGTCCCGCATCTCTGCTGCTCCAGCCATGAGGACAGTGCAGTAACACATCACCCACATTGTCATGTGTGTGCTCAGCAGATGTAACTGCTGTTTCCTAACTGAAACCCCATGCCTAAGTGGGATTCAAGGTAAAGATTTCCTTCCAGCTAGAATGGGCTGCGGTGATAACTGGTTCTCCCCAGAGATCATTCTTTTTCTGCAGGTGATGGGCCTGACATATTGGAGACCCTAAAAAAGAGGAGACCATGAGCTCCATCTGCTAGTGTTAGAGAAACCAAACTGGGATGGATTACTTTCACTTACTGGGATGCATTACTTTCACTTACTGGGATGGATTACTTTCACTTACTGGGATGGATTACTTTCACTTACTGGAATGGATTACTTTCATTTACTGGAATGGATTACTTTCACTTACTGGAATGGATTACTTTCACTTACTGGGATGCATTACTTTCACTTACTGGGATGGATTACTTTTACTTACTGGAATGGATTACTTTCACTTAACTGGGATGCATTACTTTCACTTACTGGGGTGAATTACTTTCGCTTGGATGCAGCATAATTAAAAGGAATTTGTGAGACAATCATACACAGGGAAATTCCTAACAGCATAAAAGGGAGGAAGGGATGGCTCATAAAAAAGTTATTCCCTCTGGGGTTTTTTGGCAACCCAAAAACATAAGGTTGTAGAAGGACTCCATGCTGAGGGGAGGACAATAAGAAGGAGGTGTTATGGAAAATGACCCTTCCCTGAGCAAACGGATCTGATATTCCTGCCATCCCTCTGCATCCTTCATCTGCTCCTTAAATCTGTTTCCAATGAGCAGATGCAGCCTTAACCTCGAGTCCAAAAGACGTCACACTCACCTGCTGTGGTTATGCAGAGCTTGTGCCTTGCTGCCTGCACTGCACTCCTGGGCACCACTCCATGGACCTCTGCTCACCATGGCGCAGCCAAGATGCACCCATCCAGCAGTCCACACTCCAGGCAAGGGATGCCTTGCACCTGATTCTGAACCAAAACCAGTAACTTTTATCCCTGCCCCCCAAAAAGGTGGGTTGAGCACAAGTTCCCAGCTCTCAGAAACACCTCCAGACTTACAAGGACAATTACAAGGACAAACTTACAAGGGACATTGTTGTACCTCATAGGATCTGTCTCAGGGCCAAAACTACCAAATAATATTTTCCTGCCCCATGTCAATGTAAAGTGAGTTTAAAGATGCTGAGGTTTCTCCTATGAGGAGGCAGCTGACCTCAGGTAGAGGTTAGTTCTGAACATGCAAAATACGGAACTAAGTTTTAGGCTTCATTTGATTAAACTCAGGCTTTTAGGTATCCAACGCAATGCAGATTTTGATCCTACAATCCAGTACTGCTGTGAAACATAACTGAGGATCAGAAGAAAAAGCCAGGAGGAGGGAGCTATCCTGTCCCTGCAGAGCTACACGAAACTGAGTGATATCCAGTCATAGCAGTGAATGGAAATCTTCATAATCCAATTCAGTTCTTTCTTATTCCTGAGCCGGTTCTGCCCAAAGCAATGATCTGAACAGAGGGAGAAATCATCCCTCCTTCCCTCCTCCTCCATTTGTTCCAGCACTGTGTTTGGTTTTGTTTTTATTGCATCTGAGGACTTGGAAATGATCTTCATCAGGTGCCTTTGGGATGTTCTTGTCTGCTATTGAGCTCCAGGGAAAGGAGAAAAAAACCCTTGGACTGAACAGGAAGTCACTGTTTGGAGGCACTGACACAGCTATTCAAAATGGGAGTTATGTGACATATGGGTGGAATTCGCCTGGAAAAAAACTGAGGCTACAGGGACAGCAGGGGCTGTGTGAAGACAAAGGGCTTGAACAAGCCCTGCGTTGCTCTAGGACTGGGTTTCTCCCAGGACTGGCCTAAGCCTGCTGCAACGGGCGATAGCCCAGCTATCAGCATCACTGGTGCAGGGTCAAGCCAAGGCTGAATGCCTCACTTCTCATTTTGCTGGGCTGGGTTTCCATCCACTTCCTACTCAGCCTGGGCTGCTTATTGTTTTCCTGCAGCCCGTGGGGATCTCTTGTGCATGGGCAACATCCCTCGTTCCACAGCTGAGCAGTGGGAACAACAGCAATGAAAGCTCCCAACCACTAACCCCAACAGTGCAGCACTGCCCAGCAGCCAAAAAGGGGAGGTGCCACGTCCCCTCTTGGGGACCCCGCATGTCAGGAGCCCTGTGGCTCCCCATCTGAGGGGATCTGGGCACTGTGAAGCAGCTTAAACTCTTATTTACTTACCGTGCTTCAGAGCTTTGTTCTGGTTTGAGTTCACCTGCAAACGGATGGTTTCGTTGCAGTCCTCTTTGAGGTCAGTTTCCATTTACAGCAAGAAACCCCATGGTTCAGTCTGTGTTTGCTTTGACTCGCTGCATCGATTCCAGTTTCTGCATAGGCAGGAAACCACAGTGAAGAAGAGCTGAACACAGCCATCTGGGTATTCCCCACCACGACTGCATCGCACTCATAACCCCTCCTGCCTGAGGTGCTTTGACAGTGAACACCCCTAATCCTACCTGCATTTATGTGAGACAGAGGCTTAGATCGAACAGAAGTCAGGTTTATACATGTGCTTAAGTGTGCAAGGACTCTGCATCCAGGTCCTGTCACTCCTGGTAGCTTATCTGCTGACAAAGCTTAAATAGATGGAAAACAAATCATCAGCCATTGAATCTAGAACAAAACAATGAAAGCACCCAGAAGTTAGAGCAGGAAAGAACATGGACAGGAACAGCAACGTTAACTGTGGTCAGCTTGGCTAAAGCACCTAGATATAATGAATTAGTTTTTCCCTTGTAAAAAGCAACCCATGTTCTGAATTTGGTTTTACATGAAATGGGTAGGAACTGGGTTTAAAACCATGAGATGGTTTCACTATGACTAACCTTTAAAAAACCCCACGGAAAATACTGTTCAAATAAACCAAAAGGCTACAGCGAACCTTCAGAAATGAATCTGTCAGAAATGGGCTCTTTGGCTCCAAGAACTCATGGAAATGAGGAAATTTGGAGTTCGGAACTAAAGTTGAATTATTAGCTCAAGGTAAGTGGTTAATGAGTGCTAAATACACATGTCAGTGAAAAATATACAAACTGAAGTGGCACTTCTAGGAGACTTCTCAGGGCAGGAACAGCCGTACATGCAATCTATCAAGCTGCCCTTTGGGACAGATTTGCAACTTAAAGAGCAGCAAACTGGAGTCATGGTCCCATTCCTTTTGCTATTGCTGCACCCCTTCCATCCCCTTGCACACACAGCTGCCAAGCAAGCCCTGCCCTACACTCACCCTAGGCTGAGACCCACTTTTGATGGGTTCTTACTCCTCTTCTGTGCTTAACAAAGGGTGAGGGATAGGTTGGAAGCACACACTGAGCTCTAGTTGAATATCCCAGCTGCTGCCACACCAGCTCCTTTGAACTGTGATTTATTTGTGGAGGAGGATGGGGGATGCCTCGGTCACAGTGTTTAAAGCAGAGCTGCCAACCAGCCTTTCGTTTCAGCTCGCTTTGCCCATTAGACTAAACAGGTTAGGGCTTGGCTGAAAGACACTGCCATGCCAGGTGATTTATCATCGCCTGTGGAGCCCAGGGAATACAGGTCCCCCAGCACAAGCACGGCTCCTATTTGGAGCCCCGTGCAGGGTAAGGGGTAGAAGGACCTCAGGCGTTGTTTATTTTGGATGTCATGTAATGGTAATAAAGAAGGCCAAGCAGCAGCACGTGTTAGCACTGAGCCAGCTTTGGACGCCAGGAAAACAGATGATCTCAGAGCTGGAGGGGACCTCATGGGGTGGCTCTGCTGGTTTCCCCCAGGCAGGACGTCACGGCAGCCTCCAAAACCCTGCCCCTCCAAGCCACAACCTCCAGGGACACGAGCCCCACAGTAACAGAATCAGAACACAGACTGGAGGGTGCTGGATCCTGGGACCCTGATTTCTGCTGTTGTTCTTACCTGTTTCCTGCATCTGATTTCCAAAGTCATCTGATGGACACAGTAAAAACCGCTTTGCCTGTGAACAACTCCCCAGCAAGGCAGGATTCCCTCACAGTTCAGGGAAGGGATTTTCAGTCTTCCAGCCCTAAAGGTGTTCACTTTGAAGATTAGAGGCTGTGCCACCAACCCCTTTGGGATAGAAAGGTGAATGGGACCTAAAAAAGACAAAACCAAGACAACACATTTATAGGCAGAAAATTATGACAGTGACTTTTTCCCAGCAGGAAGCATTTTGATAGGAAGTGCCTGGCTACTTCCATTTCCAGTGCAGGTTCATGCTGGAATGTGGTATCCCAAATTGCCTGAGATTTCAAGATTAGGGCTAGCAAAGCACAGGTAATTAACTCCAGTAACGGAGCTGGGAATCAGACCCATCCAAAAGGGGGGCTTCCAGCTCAGTTCTGGAACTGGTTTTGAGCTTGTGCAAAGCTTTCAAAATGAAGAAAAATACTAAAATATAAATTATTAAATATATTTTCTAATTTAAAAACACACTTTAAGCCATCAAACACCGGGATGCACACACAGTGTGATGAGCTCTGCCAGATCATCACTAAAACATTATCTTGCTGGGAGTGAAAGTCGCCAAAGAAATGCTTCCTCCCCATAGCAGAGAGCTGTCACTCCTGGGAAATGGCATTGAAAAGCCTTCCCTGTACATTCGAGGTTCAGGAAGCAGAAGGCGCAAACAAGGATGCTACCACCTGCACTGGGGCAAGACTTTTTGCACTAGAAGTCCCAACGCTAGTAGTATGGATGTCAGGAGCAAGGAGTCAAAGCACAGTAATTTGACTTGCTCCTGCTTTATTCCAAGGGCAGGCATGTCTGGAGCAGCCTAGGAAGGGTCTTTTTCTTTTTCCTGAATGATGTGTCTGAGGAGTAGTGTTACTCACCACAAGTAACTTAACACAGGCAGGGACTCGATGGGAAGAGGAGAAGAGCGCATCTGGCTGGGGGAACCACAAAACACCCACCCCTCCACCCACCCTGGCTAGAAACCCTATTCACAAGCCTCATGTGGGATGTCACACACAATTCATTATGTTCACGCCAAGGGAGTGGAAAGGGACCTGCCAGCACATTGTCATTGCAGTGGCGATCCATCCCTCACTGTCTGTTCCATGATACATTGTCCACCACTATGGGGCCGGGATACCCCAGGCGACGCAAGATGGGCACATCCTGTAAAAGCTGGGGGCACACAGAGCCTGGGTGGTGGAGGGCAATGCCGCAGCAGTGATGGGGAGCCTGGCAGCATTCCTTTCCTATGGTGTGGTTCAACATGTTCTCTTTTTTCCCCCTTATTAAGTAGGATCTTGACATGATTTTAGATCTCCTTCAAGGGCAAGAGTCTTTAGCAGAGAAACCAGATGTGCCTGGAGTTAAACACATGAGCTGAGAGCTTGAACTTTTAATCCATGGAAGGGTTTCTATCAATTAAATTAGTCTGCACTTCCCTGCTCTCCCCTCCAGGCTGAGGACCCCCAGTGTCAGGCTCTGTGTAAACCATGACTGTAACCTCTTCAGAGTGGGGCAGGCAGCTGTCCTGTTAGCAAAGGCAAGTAAATGGGGAGAGATGGTTCTCCCCTCTCTGTCTGGGGATCACACTGTTCTGCAGGGACCACTGCAGCAGAGATAGACAGAGAGGCAGGGGTGCATCTACCCACTTAGCCAATAAAAGCAACTATAACGTGGTCATGCACTCACCCTGGCTCACACTTCCTAGGAGAAGGAACAAGAGTTTGCACCATGTACATCACCGGCTTTTTGATTGTGAAAGTAGGGGTTCCCCACATTGGCTGAATTTCAGCATCATGGCTGTGCTGCCATCATTTTGCTGCATTAAACAAGGCTCAAAGCCTGCCATGATGCCTGGGCTGCAATGCCAGCCCTGAGCCCAGCTCTGCCAAGGTCCACTGTGGTAGCTCCAATTTATCTCTTAATTCCTCATTTGTTTGCTTCATGCCTTCCACCCTAGGAAGCCCCTCTGTGGACCAGCCCTGTGCTCAGCAGCACAACCAACCAGCTTCCTCACACCTCTCCAGGCTCACATCATGCTCAGCCTTGTCATGTCCTACACTGGGTGCTCTCCTCTGGAGCCCGCACCCAAAACGCACCCAAGCCTGCATGCCCACTAGAGAACAATGTCCTTTAATGTAGCGTACAATGTTCACTAAAGGACAATCACTAAAGGAATCACTGATGGTGACCAGCTTCTCCTTACCTTGCAGATGATGTGGCCGCAGCAAGCAGAGCACTGCATGCACAGAAACCAGTGGAAGCAAAGGAAGAAAGCATGCAGATCTCTCATCGCTGGGAGGGCTGAATTTCTTCCTTAGCCTTAACTTGGCCCCTGAGCTGTTTTGGTGGAGGCTGCCATCACAAACAATGTGCTCTGTTTTCCTGACCAGGGTCTGAGTGAGAACTGAAATCCCCTTCGTTCGCAGGCTGCGTTTTCTCCTCCTGTTTTCAGGAAAGAAAAAGTCAAAAGAAGCCCAAGGGCAGACCACAACAAACCGAGCCTCCTCTTCCAAACCCTCCAAAAGGACATTTTCATCCTCATCATGATATAGGAATAATATTTATCTCAGCTGCAGCCAATCTACAGCATCTGTGGCACGGTGCATGTGTGTGTGTCACACATGTGGATGCCTGGGACGATGGAGATGAGTTCAAACACAGCCCTGTAACATGAGGCTACCAGGAACAGCTGGCTATCACCCAAGATAAATGGCCAGGACTGTCCATACACAGAGCGAAGGCAGTGGTCAGCCACTCAGCTAACTACACTCACACCACGCTTGCCAAAGCAAATGGGCTGCTTTGACCCTGACTGATACTCCCAACACAGCCCTCTTCAGGCAAGCCACAGAGAACCCTGAGTTAGCCTGAAATACAAATAAGATCTGTTAGATGGGAAAGCCCCGAGCAAGGATGCTCGTGCTGAGCCCAGGGCAGCTGTAGGCTGGTTTGTACCCCCTCCTTCCTGAAGATAATCTCATTGTCTGTAGCAGATTTGAAAAGAACTAAATCCTTGAGATGAGAAAAGACACGCACCTCTGCAAAGACATCTATTCCAGGAAATGAGAGTTCTCCTTGAGTTGGGGGTTACATATCAGAGGCTATTGGTACAAGTCAATACTGCTCTCATCAGAAAGTTTTATGCTGGGAAATGCTGTTCTGTGGAGGTACCTTGCACTGTGTCAGCACAGCTGGATTTTATCAGCATTTTTGGAGTATTGTGATTTTATTGGAGTATTTTGTCTTTTCCATTTCAGTTTTGCATAAGCTTAAATAATTTAAATTAACATAAAAACATCATTCAGCCAATTTTTATTACTGAGTGGGTTTTGTCATTGAAAAAATCTCACTTTGTGGCAAATTTCAGTCTGGTTTGACACGGAAGAGAAAAAATTTCCTTTCCAGTTCCTTTCCAAATTATGCAAATGTTCATAGAAGACAACATCTGGTTTCCACATGTATCTGATTGTTACTGTGATGAAGCCTTTAGCATGGTGTTTCTTCCCATCACACAAGATTAATTCAAATTGGCTTGGATGGGAATAGTCTGTGAAGGCAAAGAGCTAGATGGAAGAAAAGCAAGAAGGCAACCAAGAGAGTGCACTGCTGGCAGAGCTGGTGGATTCCATTCGGAGGTCACTGTTAGGTTTGATATTCTTTTACATCTTTATTAGTGACATGAAATGCAACTCGATCTGTCAGTGAAACAAGAAAAATAAACAACACAACCAACTGGCGAAGCTGAGAGCAAAATAGTTTCTCCATGAGGTTACTGGTTAGACAACACCTGAAATAGCACAGCCCTTTCTGGGCACCCAACGCTATGATTTCAAGGGAGTTCATAGAAAAGCAACAGAGACGGTGGAGATGGAGGTGTTGAACTTGGCTCAAGGAAAGGTTGGGCACAGTAACAAGCTATGAGTGCTTAAAGAAAACAAACACGCAGGCACAAGGCCTGACCTTACTGAGGCTGATGTCAAGAGGAGCTAGAATTTCACACCGAGGAGGAGGAGGAGGATGAGGAGGTTGAGGATTTAGTGGTGGAGAAGGCAAGATGAAGGAGCCATCGCATGAAAACAGAGGAGGCCAACTGCAGTTTCAATACCAAGGGAAAACAAGGCAAGACATTCCAGTTTTGTTTAAAGGCAGCAAGATCCAGAGTGCCAACTGACTGGTGCAGAAAGAGCCAGCTGCAGCTTTGTAACCCTCTAATTAAAACAAGGTTAAATAAAACCAGTGTTACATATTCAGCTCTGATGAGAGAGGGAGACTGGATGCTAACAAAAGCAACGCTACACCCCCTGCAGCCAAACTCCCAAGTGTAGCGAGAGACAGCATCACTCCAGCTAAAGCACAGATGGTTTTATATGGGAAGTGTAAATAAGATGTTACCATCTGGTTAATAAAAGTTGCATCGAAGCTAGATTTGACTACACATCCTCAGATGTGAGCATTTAAGGTGTTCAGCCAGAATGTCCATGGAGAAGGAATTCCCATTGACACCCAAAGTGTTGAACACAACCACAAAATGTCCTGACAGTCCTAAAGACTACAAACCTATACATTAAATCTCATTGCTATCTGTGCAGAAATACAACCAGGCTCTACTACCAGAATGTATAGCGCACTGATCAATAGCTGATGAGATGTAGAGGCTATTGGAGAAGCTGGCCTCTGCAATGTACAGCAGATGTAAAAAATAAGGCTTAAAGCAAGCTATTTTCAGAAAATGGTAACTCTGCTGGAAAAGTCTGCTTTGGACATGGAATCTATTCATGCATTTCAGCTGAAACTGTCAATCAGTTGTTTGTTACAGAGGGAAAGAAATTCCTGAGGAATTGGAAATGCTTTCTGGTTTGGTTTGTTCTTCAAAAGGCCCTTTTCTTCCTCAACTGACGTGCTATTAAAATAATGATCCCTCCTTCACAAGGACTGACCCTGACATCAAAAGAAAATCTTTATTCCAGGTTGCACATAAAGTTTTGAATTGCTTAAAGAAAAGGGTTTTTTCTTTCTCCTTTGCTTGCAAAGAAACCAAGGAATTTCCAGTTTGGCTTGGACACCAACTCAGGTAGCCCACTGCATCCATCCATCCCCCCAGTGAATGGTAACTCCAGCTCTGCCAAAACCTCCTACAGCTTTCCCATCAAGAGGGGGTTTTACTCATGATTAAGATTAGAATAAATTAACAAGATGAATGATAGGAAACCAATTAGATCAATGAGCATGGGCATAACCCAACACCCTCTCCAATCAGAGGAGAGTCTAAGTGATTGCAGGGGTTAGAGGAAGTTTTGGGCAGCCAAATAGGAATGAGAAAACACAGCCCCGAACCCCCATCCTTACCACACCAGCACACTTGCTCTTGGAGCCTGCTGCCAGTTTTTATCTTTATAAAGGGGCTGAGTTAGCAGCAGGACTGCCAGGACTCAGAAGAAGGTGAGATAGCATCGCTCAAAGTCTCTGCGTGCAGGCAAAGAGGAAACACGCTTCAGCTACAATATTAAGAACCTGCCAATTTCACATGAGATAAATAACTGGAGTTACCCTGCTCTATGTGTGTTCTGGAAATAGCACTACATACATCAGCACGGCCTGTTATGAAACTCTTCCCATCCTACTCAAGCTTTGGATAACTGGGGCTTCATCTTCCCAACCACCATGACTGGCAAAGCTACAGCGCACAGCGCAACAGCTTCTCTTCTCTGTGTGCCTTGGGGACCCTCACTGAAAATAAAGCAACAATAATTTGGCTGTCCCGGTGGAGAAAGCAAGAGGAAGGCAAGAGATTCCTCCTGACATAGGAGGTTTCTAGCAGGGTGTGATTTGAACCCAGACATTCCACAAGGCCACTGTAATCTGTTTGTTTCCTTGAAGGTGTAAGCTTTACCGCTGTGAGACTGCGTTACCAGGGCAGGACAAAAATCAGATGCTACCAAAGACTCCAGCAGAAAGGCACAAGCAGCCAATGCTGCATTTGTCATCCTTGTTAAAATATCATCCAGTGTGCTTTCCTTTTTAAACAAACAATTCTAAAGCTAACGATAGCACACTGCCATCATCCCACTGCCTTTAGCTATGAGCTCTTCATGTGCACAAGAGGCACCAGCAAGGGTTTCAGGCCTCATGGTCAAAAGTTAGGACCCATGGTCAAAAGCTAGTCAAAGGCTGGACCCTGTTTCTCTAGGCAAATCTTGGAGAGGCTTGAAACCATGGCACTGCAGTGCTCGAGCTGACATTTTCATTCTCTCCTTTCAGTAAAAATCTCCATTTAGACATCAGAACCTCAAACAGAGGATCTCTAAATACTCCATCAATGCCATCATCCCAGTGGAGTGCGCAGGTTGTTGAGAACAGCAGAAAAGAACCCAACACCACAATGGCTGCCTTGAAGCATGGCTGGTGTCCAGTATACATCAAACATCAGGACCCGCATTTCTGGCTGGAGCTCGAAGAACCACTGCAATGTCACTGGCTCTCCTTGAGCCAGGTGAAACAGTCCTTGGGACTTGCTGCTTCTGATCCAAGAGCCGATTCTGATCAAGAAATTCAAAGCTAAATCACAAGGGGAAAAATAACCCCACCAAAAACCATGCTCTCGCAGCCCATGTGGGGCTGCTTTGCTGGTGGAGCAGGTAAAAGCCTTCCTCAAGACCAAGCTGCTCTTCGAGGTATTGTACATTTACAGCAATTTTTGTAATCATTTGGTTTAAATTTTACAGTTATTACATTTTTGTTAAAAGGAAGCTGGAAATGATTCCTGACACGAACCACACTCGCTTTGTGCCTTCTCAAGCACCAGAAATATCCCCTTGCAGGCACCCTCCGAAATGTTTGCCTTTTCCCTACATGTTCTTTAAGGGCACGTCAAGTCTCCTCGTTACAAGTAAGAGGTGATTTCTCATCAGTTGCCTGGCGTGGCGCAATGTTTGCATTACACGACAAGATGGATGTTACATGTTATTGGAGTCCTCAGAACTGTCAGAGTGGAGAGGAAAGACTGGGGCCAAGGGGCTGGAATTATCACAGGCTTGCCTTGGTCACAGCCAAGGACTTACACACACACAGACCTTCCCTATTCTTCCCTAAAAGAGAGGCTTTTCTTCAGTAACTCAGCCACGCAGGACCCATGGCTACACTGGGTACCCATTTAGGCTGCACTGGGCACCCATTCAAGCTGCCCTTTCCTGAGTAACACAAAGAAACCAGCTGTTCTAAAGAGGAGAACTGCATCCCTCTCTCTTATTTTCCTCCTTATTTTGCTTTTCATCCCCATATGTCTTCCCAAAACACTTCCCCAACCAGTGCCCTTTTTCCCCCAAAGCCAGCTTGCTTGAGATGGGAGAACCTGGTTGGCTGCACTGAGGGTGCCACTTTGGACTGGTGCAACCTCTCTGCTTGTCACCAAGCTCCATCCTCTAGAGGCATGTTTCTGCAGGGAGGTGGTGATGGAGGATGTAACCTGAAGCACTTCCTGGTTTCTCTCCTATTCCTCCAGCAAATTACCTCCAGATACCACCAGGCAGAGCAGAAAGTCCTCATGAAGCAACTCGGACAACTCTGGAGCATGTGGGAGGAGAAAGCCTGGAGCTGTGAGCAGAAAAGGACATAGAAAACGTAAGTGAAAACAGCAAAAATGGGAGGGGAGAGGGAGGAGCCCTCCACTCCTGACTGCTGAAGCTCCACACATTGGCAGACTATAAATGTCTGTGCCCAGAACAGAGGATATGGACAGCCACCTTCAGAAGGGAAGGGAGCATTTCCCAGTAAAGAGGGACAAAAGGAGACCTACTCTTTCAGTCTGCTGGCCAGGCATGGCATCCCTGCTTCCCTTACGTGTTCATGGAGAGTGATGACAGTCTTCAGTAGGATGGGTTGGGCTTTAAACAAACTATTGTGGGACTATGGGGCCTTCTACTAAATATATGGGACTAACACCTTGGGTGCAGACAAGCTGGGGTGGAAATGGTGAATCTGAAAATTAGGAGGGGCAATGAGAGGGAGGGTGAGGATCATTAACTCCCCTGAAAGAAATGGGAGCTGCTGCTCCATTACCAACAGCTGGTGCTTGCCAGCTCCTCTCCCTGTCCTGCTTTGGGCCTGCTGTTGCTGTGCACAGGAAGAGGGAGTTCTGCTGAGTCTCCCATATGGGCGTCCCGTATTGTACAGGGCCCTGCCTAAAGATCCATGCGGGAGCACTGCTGGGTTGGGGTGAGCAGCGCACTGTGTGCCTGAGTGCCCAGCAGGGCAGGGCTAGGAGAGGCTGGCCACTGAAGCACCCACTGTCACCCAGCATCACACAGCCATGAGGGTGCAGTGGCAAACGCTGTGGTTAATATGGACAATGGCTGAACCAGTACCTGGAAACACACTGCGATGTCAGCATCCTCAGTAGCAACACATGAGGTCCACATGGTGACCGTGCACCACCTGCATTTCCCAGGGGAGTTTAAGCCAGCCCTAAGCTGTTAACACAGTCTCTGCTGTATAAATAATTATAAAATGCTTCAAATACCCCTTTAATAAACATAGAAAAAATAAAATGAAACAACCCCAAAGCCCAGAACCACTCATTGCATCTCCAGCAAAATATTATCTTAATCTTGCCTATCTTCAGCCCTGGAGCTTTCACTAGCAGAGCAAACCTCTCCCCTCCCTGTACCCTGCCTGTTCTCCTCCTGCTTGCTTGGTGGTTACTGAAGTTACACAGGACTGTAGGAATGTCAAGATTTGGGGGCAAAAGGTGGAGGTGAGAAAAGAAGCTTTTCCACTTTGCAGTCCTACCATGAGCATCTGGCTTTCACCCACAGGGGTCAGTGGGAGACGGGAGAGGCTCATAGATGATTTATGACATGCAGCATATTTGATTTGCAAGGCTTAGGACCTTGGGCAGGACTCAAGGACAGCTCTGGGTGTCCTGGGCATGGGAGACCTCCAGTTTCTGTCACTGTCTGTTACCAGCCAGCTCTGAAGGCAGCAAAGCAGCACCCTAAAGACTCAAGGTCAATGATGAAGGTACCATGTCCAGCTAGAGAGTGGTGCAGGGAGGAGAGACCTTTTGGGAGGCTTTCAGGATCCGGAAATAGTGTTACCTGTGTGATGCCCAGGGGTGGACAAAGCTTCCCTTTGGGACTGCGGAAGGATCTCTTCCCTTTTCCTTCTGGGTGTTTACCCGTTCCTGGGCTGGACTCTAGTTCATCCATGGGCAGCAGGGCTACATCCTGTGGCCAGTCAGACCCAACACCTAAAACTGAACCAGCCCATTTTATGACTTGGGATAATGCAACTCATTTTACGTCTGCCCTTCTTTGTTCCTTAAATGGCCTGGCTAGCAAATCCCAAGCTGGAGCTGTCAGTCTGCCCCTGGGCATCTCTGCTGCTGCACACGAATGGGGAGGGACTCATTCTGAAGTGTTCCTGGGCTAAGGGTGACCTACTTACATGGCTGCGGTGCAGTTCATTACAAATTCCTAATGATCTCATTGTTTCATTAAATGAAGGTTGCCACCTGTCCCCAAGACTTTGGATCAAGCTGGGATTAACATATCTGCTGACCCATTTCCCCCTTTTGTAGGACACTGCCCCATGATCAATAGGGGTTCTTTTCAGACCACCTGAGGTTGAGCCTTAGCAGAGATGTGGCGCTGGGTCCCATCAGCAGGGGATGCTGAGCAGCGGGGCTCCTGCTGGTAGCAGGCACTGCCCCAAATCCTGACCCACTGATGATTTGGGCATCAGGTTCCACCTGCCCAGATCCCACCACAAAAAAAGTCAAGCCCTATGCACATCATTTAGTATGGTGGGAAAAGACAGAATGTGATTGCCAAGGTTGCATTTAGGTCAAATTAAATTCTTCTAGTTTAAGTGAGACTTTGTAAGAGATTCTTTACAGACCTGGAGGCTGCCTGCAGTTTTGTTCTGGGCAGTCATCCCTACTGCAGCATTATGGTGACAGAAAAGCCTGGTTAGCGCCCAGCAGCCATCCTGGCTCGTGGACCCTTTGCAGGGATGCTTGTTCAGCACGCTGTCCCAATGCAGGCAGCCCAGTGAGGTGCAGGGGGTCCCCTTTGTCCTCCAAGGGACAGCCCCACAGCTGAGAGAGCTGGAGGTGGCAGGGTGGAAGCAGAAGGAACAAAACAGATAAAGAAAGAGGGAGGAATAAATTCCCATGGACAGGCTCAGTGAGCGCGCTGCAGCCAAATGACCTCAAGTGCACTGCTTTCTTCCCTGGCTGGGGGAAGGCAGGAGTACAGCTGCATTCTTCATAAATAGGAACACCCCGGCTTGATGTTTTTTAAAGCTGTCTAGACAGCAGAGCAGGACCTTATTTCCAGTCACATAATCACTTCCCCATTTCTCTTCGCAGCAGAGGACATTTTCCAAGATTAGATAGAAGCTGGTGGAGCAACATGTTATTAACCTTGGGTGTGCCTCCCTGCTTTAGGCTCTCCCTGTCCAAGCTGGAGGTGCCGTTCTGTCTGATCACGTCTCCCCTTTATTCATGCCTTCCCCCTTGACAGTGAGCTGCTTCTTCCACTAGCTTGCAAAGACTGAGCTACATAGGGATTGCAGACAATGGGGAGCAGAGGGTGCTGCGGGAAAATGCCAGCTCCCTTTAGCAGAAGGTGAATATTATAGAATCACAGAAACAACCAGGTTGGAAAAGGCCTTTAAGCTCATCCAGTCCAGCTGTTAACCAGTGCTGCCAAGGCCACCACTAACCCATGGCACTGAGGCCTCGTCTACATGGGGTGTGCACACTTGCAGGGACGGTGACTCCAGCCCTGCCCTGGGCAGCCTGTTCCAATGCCTGAGCACCCTCTGGGGAAGGAATTGTTCCTAATATCCAGCCTAAACCTCCCCTGGCGCAACTTACCTCTTATCCTATCGCTTGTTACTTAGGAGAAGAGGCCGACCTCACCTCACTCCATCCTCCTGTCAGGCAGCTGTAGGGAGCGATAAGGTCCCCGCTGAGCCTTCTCCAGACTAAACAACCCCAGGCCCTCCGCCGTTCCCCATCACACTTGCACTGCGCCTCCCTTCGACGGGGAGGCAACGCAGGGCGAACCCACTCCGCGTTTCGCCTTGCCCCGGGGAAGCGAGACTCGCACCCTGCAGCATAGCAGGGCTCGCTGCGGCCGCACGCAGGCAGCCCCCCGGTACTCACCGGGTGCGCGGGCCCCGCAGGGTGCCGTGCGTGCGGTGCGGTTAGAGCCCGCATCCGCGCATCACCACCAGCGTCTCCCGGCACCGCGGGCCCGCAGCGCTGGTACCCACCTTGTGCTTCTTAACGCGGCGCTGATGAGCATCAGAGCCGTTGAAACCAGCTTTGTGCTGCGCTCCACCAGGCCGGTGTGCACCGGCTGCTGGGAGGAGGAGGTGGTGAACGCTGCTGAGGGGTGGTGAAAAGACGTCTCTGCTGGGGTGCTCACTGCACAGACATACGCCTCTGGCACGCCCTGCACGGTGCAGCCTGTACCCTCCAGGGCTGACCACCCTGAGTGTTAATTCTGTGCTTTTCATCATTACCAGTCCATTCTCTTTCTTAAGGCTGGAGCCCATTCCCACAGGACAGAGAAGGCAAACAAATACCCACATGCCATTTGGCTGCAGCGCATGGCCTGACACAGCAGCAATGACTTCTCCCCATTGCATGGGGATAAGGACCCACTGTGCATGGCGATGTTGCACCAGGCACTTTTGCTGCAGAAGGTGCTCCTGTAGAGCCAAGGAAAGGACTTTGTGAGCATGAATGGCATGACAGGGGTGCGCAATCAGCATCCTGTACCCAACATGGCCCATGTTTTACTGCAGTGATGTGCAGTGATCTGTGCTCAGGTTATCTGGGGAAAGCATAGTCCAGCTCAGCTTGTTACACTGAATTAAATCAGCAAAAGCTGAAGACAAATGGACCATCAGAAATGAGATTATTTCAGTTTAGAGAGTCGGTACAGGAGGTTTGCCAGCCTGATGGAGCAGCACTAACTCAGTAAGACAGAAAGTGTTTTTGGGGGGAGGTGTTTATAGCTGAAGCAAAGGGCACGTTGCTTGCTCGGTGTTACAAAAGCGATGCTGACCCTCTCTCCGAGCACTGTGTATGTAGGGTTACCAATCAGGAGCAAAACACATGTGGAACAGGAGGACTACCCTCTTCCCCACCTCTGCAGGATTGCCACATCTCCCCGTGGCTGTTAAAGTGATTAGCCATGCACAGTATAAGCCCAGGCAGGGCTCTCTTTTTTATGCTTGCTAAGCATTTTGCTTTAAAGGATGCAGAACCTGACTTTGGGAATCATTTCACCTTGAGAGTATCCAGTATTTCTCTGCTCCCTAAAGCAAGCAGTTAAAATCATCCGGGGGGGGGGGGGGGCTGCCTTTCCTTAAGCAAATTCTCTACTGCTCTGCAGAAAGTAAATACATGAGCTACCCAATATTAATGCTTTCCTTCACAATTTACATATCAAGTGCTTTAATGAATTGTTTTCAGTATCATTGTCCTTACCGTGAATAAACTTAAAAGTAATGGGTTTGTAATTAATTAAAGTTTAATTACAATAGTTTGTCATTTTATTATTTGCAGTTATTACCATAAAGGTAATAAAAATTGCAAGCTCTCACAAGTGAATACAAATCCCTAATCAGGAGCAATCAACTCTCACCATAACCTTGAACAAGGGTGATGTTATTAATGCAGCAGCTCTGAAGCCTGAGCTGGTGCCTTGAAGGTGGCACCTGCAGCATCCTCAACCCTGGCTGGGGCCACATGGTGCTTTGGGCAGTGGTGCTGGGATCCTCTTGCCCCTGCCCGTGGGCAGCCCTGGCCATTCCTCCCCTTTGAACCTCTTTCTCCACAAGCTGGGCAGTCACCCACAGGCTAAAGAAGCTTCTACACCTGCCTCCTGTATGTCCCCCTTGAACACAATGATTTCCTAAAGCAGTTATCCACCATAATTCTGATTAGCTATAATCTATCCAGGTCCTTGATGAGTTTTTCATTCCTATCAAGTTTAAAATTCTTCCTTAAATCCTAATTTCTGCATCATATTCTTCTAATATTGAATTTTCAAGGAAATTTTTCCAGTATTATGAAAGGTCATTCCTAAACCACTCCACTATTTTACACCTCTAACATGGTGACCTCTGCAACTCTGAAGTACGAAGGATAAAAGGAGAAGGGTTAAATTATATCTGCATTTGGTGGTGCTGCTGTCCCAGTGACTATTTCCAGGACTTGCAATGCCCATGTTTAGATGCAATTAATTCTCCCTACTTGAGGGAATAAGATAGTTTCTTTTCTCATCCCTGCATCTTAGTGGACTCCAATCATACTCATGACTCCCTGGTGCATTGCCTTTGGCTTGGTCTGATATCTTAAAACCCCCATGTTTAGAGCAGTTTTCCACTGGCCATTGTCAAGACATCTTCAGAAGGCAGGAGAACTGCACCCAGAGCAGCAATTATGCTGTAATTAAGCAGAGGCTCTCCCACTGAATGCCCTGAAAGGGCTACCATTCATGATGTGAGAGGGTATCTTCAGACTGGCTTGTCCCATCCTGCTAAATTTATCCCGTCTCACCATCCCTTGCCAATCTCTTCCACAGTCCAAGCCCTGAGTCGGGTTTGTTCTTTGAAGTCCATTAACTGGTTGGGAAGAGTAATTCTGCTTTTTGCTTCATTTTCTATGGGAAGCGTATGTGCATTTGCCTCCCTTAATCATTACTGAATGTACTGGCCAACTTCATTCAAAACCCAACAGGAGGAAGGTCTTGTTGCCTCTCTGTGCCTACAATGAGAAACACGCAGCTGGGGAGAAGCACGAGAAACCCATTCAGCATCCCCAAATCAGTGGGTGATTTTCACCAGGCTCCAGAAACCTAGCACACGCATGGGCTCCAGACAGACCGCATGCCTCTGAGCTGTCATATTTCAAATGCAAAACATCTCTGCTGCTTCTGGTTGGGAGCTCAGCCACCACTTCATAAATCAACACCCTTGCTATCACCTTTGCTCTGCCAGAACATGGTCTGATGTGAAACAATACAGTCCTGGAGGCGTCAGCTTCCTTGGGTTATCTTAGTGGAAGGCAAACATCAGAGAGCCACTTTATCTGCGGAGACAGTCGTATTCTCAAGCTCCTTGCCTCCAACTGAAATTCCCTTGCACACACCTCAAGAGGTTTAAACAGCCTCTATTTTAAACTGAGACATAACAGCATTTTCAAAAAGCTTAAGGTCTCTTGTATCTTAGCACCTCCACCTTAAGAGAGGTTTGCAGATACGCTGAGCTTCAGGCATGCAGTCTTTCAATTGCCTTAGCATGAGCTGAGGCTGAAAAGTGCACATAGAACTGCAGGGTCAGGGGCTAAGGTTAGATGAAGGGTAGAAAACAACCCCACCACAGTCCTGGAGTGTTTGCATTTCTTGAGAACATGCTTGCAAAATCACTTAGCAAATGAATGTTCATTGTTCTGCGCAACTCCCACCCTGGTCAAAGAGGGGGAAAAAGCCCTATGGAGATGTTGCCAACTTTCCCTTTGTCGCCCCAAATAAGATTCAGGTGATCTCATCCCACATTGACCAGCAGGGACCGAGCAAGGAAACAAAAAGGAAATTACTTCATCTGAAGTGCCACTGGCTGATGGTAAGTGATAACAAAAGGCACTGTTTGACAGTAGAAATCCATGTGAGGAGCCCAGGAATACTAGAACAAGCCGGGCATGGCTGGGGCTGTCAAAGGCATGGAACTGCCGACTGTTAAACCAATTGAAGGGCCTTCAGTTGGGTTTGGGAGATAATTAGCGGCCCCCAGCAAACATTTACATGAGAAAGGCTGCGGAGCGCTGCTCTGGTTGCGCTTCCAGCCGCGGGCTGGGGGGGCAGGAGGGATTCATACGCTGCAGCTGCTGCGGAGCAGGAGCGGATGAAACTTGACAAATTAACACAGCGTGCACCAAGCAAAGAGAGAGACCTTTGAACTTCAGCTTTGCAGCTGCAAGGATGCTGAACCCGGGCTTAGCCCCGAGCCTGCGCTGGCTTTTAGACTTGTCCCCACCATTGCATCTGGTCTGGGGGAGGTGAAATGCAGCAGCAGTGCTGGCTGAGAGGGATGGATTTGAGTGTTCTCCTTACTCGGGGCCAGAAGCAGGATGAGCCTCAAAACCTGAACACATCTCTTGGGATTCAGGAATTATGGAGATGATTGCAGAAACACCTCAACTCCAGCGCTTCTTCAGTTGTTTCAGGCATGTTTCCACAGAGCAAAGTAATTATGCTGCATAGAAACAAACCGGAATGATTATGGTCAGCCAGCACATATGCAAGGACAAGGGCTCACTCTGGGGAAAGTTCAGGCATTCACGGCTGAACTTGGTTTGACCTATTGACTGCATGGCCTGGTGCCTCCCAGAGCAGCTGAGGCTGGAGAAGAGCATCCCTGCGGCTCTTCTTTTCTCTCTTTGAGCCTTCCTACAAGCTCTCAATGTTTTAAAGTCCTCCTTGGTGAAGGTGGCTTCTTCTATCTTCTGCCTTGACCAGCAGCCCCACATCAGCTGGTCTTGAGGATGGAAGGAAACCTCTTCCTCCCTCCTTTTCCCAGGGCTTTCTGTGTCTGTAACATATTAGTTAATCCATTGCTCAAGCCATAATGTTGGCTCTTGTTGTATAACAAGCAGGATCTGGGGTGGCTTGGCAGATCTGCTGCTTTCTTCTCTCCAGATGTAGACTTTCATAAACGACCCTGTTAAAGCTGTGCCTCACAATGCCACAATCCGAGATCTTTGTGGGATGGACTGATGAGCACATATTAAAGCCACTTGGCAGGGATAAGGCTTGCTCTCGGTGTTCAGATGAGCGGTATCATGGATTTTTCAGCAGAAGGAGCATTACCTGGCCTGCCTCCATACCTGGCCACCAGCCCTTCCTCAAGCCACATGTCTGTGGTTGAGTATATGGCATCATCTCAGCATCGTGGAAAATGGAAATTATCCTCCTCCATGAGCTAAATCCTTTTTTTCAGACCTTCTTTATTTGGAAATACTCATCGAGTTTCTTAAAACACAAACAAACAGGAAATTCTTGAAATGCCATTAAAATAGAGTCAAACCCCTCACTAGGGAGATGCAAAGGTAAAAAAAAACCACATGGGCTATGTAAAAAAGTAACAGCAACATTACTGCAGATCTCACGAAGAAATGGTTGTTTTGGGTTCCTTTTGAAGGAAAATAGATGAATCTTTCCTTATTTTGCCCTTCACTGCTGCAATGAAAGCTTTGTCAAACTTTGTGAGCACTCCCTTTCCTTGGTCCCTCACCTCTGCCTTTCCATCTCCAGACAGTAAAAGCCCAAGAGGAGCAGTAAGCACATAACCATTTCCCGGAGATTCCTGCCTGGGAAGGTGAGACAAGGAGGGACTGCACAATGGCTCGTGAGCAGATGGAGGAGAGAGATTGACCACAGAGCTGGGAGGGATCTGGGGATCATCTGATGCCTCATGTCCTGCTAACAGCACTTGCAATGCACAGTGGTCACACTGTGGGGTCTGGACAGGTCCATGCAGTGAGGACTCTGGTTAGAGTTAGTAAATACAGAGCAACTACCAAATCCAGAGCAGACGTTTTGGTGGGATTAATGCCATAAAAGCAACATCACACCTTCATGGTCATCCCCACAAGTCTTGGCAGTGGTAGCACAGACTGGGGCTGGCTGTTTCTGAGAGACCTCGCATCGCCATAATCCCACACAGACTCTCTTCTTTCTGTCTCTTAAGTCTCCTCTGCCAAAACTACATGAGGTTTTCACTTCCTTTCAGCAGGGAAATTTGAAGACCTGTGTAAATTCCCTTGTGCCATGCCGGGAGAGGAGAGTGATGACTGACTGATGTAGGGTGCTCCTGTCAAGAGCACCAAAGAAGGTACCAAAAGTATCTGTCTTCTGGAAGAAGGTTAATTACAGAAGCTCAGCTTGCACACAGGGGTACCACCAGTCAGCACAAGATAAGCAGCCTTGGGAGTATAAATTATTACAGATGATAAGACAGAATTTCCCCTTAAACAGCTTTGTACATATGTTCCTAAGATTGACTCCAGAGGCTCCTGTCATCGGGTGTCAAACCAGGAGCAACAGAAATTACAGAGAGTTAATTCCTTGTCTTTTTTCTTGCAAGCATATGACACTTTCTCCCTTGCTTGGAATAAACGAATCATTTCGGATCCTAACAAGATGTGGCTAGATGACAGGACCTGGGAACCAGAACTGATGCCCGATCACCCATGCTCAATCACAGCAGGCGGTGAGAGCCTCACCACTCCATCATGACTGCAGAAATGGGGGCTGGTTTTAACTCTGGAAATGAGATAAATTCCAGGCACCAATAGCTACAGTTTTTGTTGTGACTATCTCCTCTGCAAGCCCTGTATAAACAGGAAACCCAATCCACAAGGCAGGGAACTGACTCAATACAAGTGAATACTGATAGAAATCAGGTCATATTGCCATCCTTTGTTTATTCACTGCTTTGTTAGCACTGTTTATCCTTAGTGTCTTGGCCACATATTTGGATAAAATCCCACTTTGCCACCCATCAACTGCTGTTTTGTCCCCCCAGATCCATGCCACTGCAAATCCCTTGCTGCTAAGCATCACCAGCAGCAGCTCCTCAGACCCAGAACTAAAGGGACATTCATTCACTTTTGGGGTACAAACTGACTTACTCCACTCTTCCTGAGAGGTTTCTTTCTAATGCCTGGGAGCTTGCTATTAGTTTTTGCCTGCAAGCAGGAATTACTCTCGTAGCAAGGAGCCAAATGTATTTTAAGCAGCCAACCTGCAGAAATGCAGCCCACAACAGGACAATCCTGCAGCCTGACTGTGCATTGCACAGCAAAGATCAGCCTTCATTTGGCTGTCGGCTCTTTATCTCTACCTGGTAGTTTATCCCAAGCCTGAATTCGTCCTACTGGGATGAGGAGCTTACACATGCATTCTGAATCTCTTCCACACCAGCTTCTGCACCACTGCGAACATGATTCATTCACAGGGCTCTGTATTTTACAGCAGCTGTTCATCTTTTCCTAAACACTTTCCTTCCCACTCCAGATAGGCCGGAAACATCAAGGTACCATTCCCACCATCAGTTCTGGGACATCAGAAATAGATGACACGAAAAGACCTTTGAATTCCTGCATTCATGTTTGAGGAATTCCTTTACCCAGCTGAGTCCACAGCAGGTCACAGGCTTCTGCTTGCAGCTCCTTCCACATACCCTTGGCCTTAGAAGAAGGCAGCTATTGCAAAAGCCAAAGCTTTTGGGCTGAGAGGAGGAAAAGATTTCAGGTATAGACTCTATTCTACCCACCATCATTACCAGCCAAGGAGCTCCTCCTCTACCTCACATTTCTGCTGCATCGCATTAGCTCATAGTCTTTGCAATCTCATGGTTTTAAGCACTCCCTCTATCAAGGGAGTTTTTATTAACAACACAGCACGAGGAGTTTAACGTTTCCTGTGGGTTTGCTGAATTTCTCCCTGCACATCAGCCCAAGAGTCAAACAAGGAAGCCTGGGGAAGCTTCCACCTCTGTCTCCACATATATAATACTGGAAGATTAACTGGCCAGTATTCCCCCATCTTCTCGTCCCACTTCTGTCATGATCTTGCAGATCTCCATCATTCCCTGCAGCCTGAGCAGCACCAGCATTTCCTTCCATGGTTTTCTCTGCTCTTCCTGGTGCCTGCCCTACCTCCACTGCCCTCATCAAGGTAATAACACCCCCAAAACAAAACCTTATTGCAGCTCTGAGGTGATGCTGTTTGGGGCAAGGTCTTTCCAGTTCCCATGGATAACCACACACAGTTAAAAATGAGCAGCCAGGTGGTATTGCTGCAAGTCTCCTCATCCCCCTCTTCCTTTGGCTTGAGTTGCAACTGTAAAAGGGTCAGCCAATGGTATAGGTTTTGTGCTCCTCGACAGCCACACTGACAAAAGCAGCTCTGAAGATGCCTGGATATTTCCAGTTATATCCCAGCGAAGCCAGTTTGAACTGGGAAGCCAGGCTCAATGGGGCTGTGTCCAGCCTCCAACCTGAATGTCCTGAGAGGCTACGAAGGGCTGTGCCACTGTGTGGGGCAGGGTTTCATCCTGTCCTCAATTTGCCTGTGGGATTGGAAAGGAATTTTTTCCTATTTCTCTGCCAGCGAGGGAGAAGGAACCCCAAAGCAAAACAAGGCTTTGTTGTTGTTTATACTGGAGGGGATTAAAGTTTTCAGTATTTGTTATATTTAGATGCCTTTCAGACCCAGATTTAGGGAAACATTCTGCGTGATTCCTGCTCTGTTTACCCTTTGCTCCATTCCCTCGCTTTTATTGTTCTTCCAGTTTAATCCTCTTCCAATTTAGGTTACATTTCCCGAGGACTGTGGCATAAATGCAGATTTCCCAGGGAAACCAGCACCTCTCAGCAGCAGTGACTGCTTTTGTGGCTCCAATCAGACCACCTCAGTCCTGCCTAAATCAAAGTGCATCCTTGCAGGAGCAGTTTTCTTGCCAGTGATGAGCCAGGCAGAGATAGGACAAATCACTCTCCTGAATCACAGTCCAAAGAACTTCCTTCCAAATGGCTTCCTTGCTTTACAAGGAAAGCAGCAGCAAGGCATACAAGCAGGGGAAGTGGTATCACACAGCCTCTGGGCTTGTAAGAGGAGGTGTTTTCATCCTGGTGTTAATGCACAGCACTCTCTCAGCAGTACAGCGGTTCATACAACTCTACTGATACACTCCATGCCCCCTCCTCTACCCACTTCTCCCCCATACACACTTCATAAAGTTCTGAGTTAAAACTGTGCAGCTCTAAAGAAGCAGCTTTGGGGATAGGCTATGGACAAGCTGATGGATAAACCATCTTAAACTTCCTGCTCCTGGAAGGTGAGTGGTAACCAATATTCACTGTCCTTCTGGGTGAGCTAAGCTACTGCCTGATCTATGCAGATTCCCTAAAGAAAAGCTCTAGTAAAAGACCCAGACCATGCTAATTAAGAGCACAGAGTGTCTGGCCTCTGCTTTATATTAATCTGAATCGGCATCAGCGTTACCAGGTTACTCTAGCATAGAAGCAGAGGTGCAGAGCCTATTTTACAGGATAGCTATACAAAGATGGAGTAGACATCAAATCTCTCACATAGGTTAGCATGCTCAGACCAGGCTACATTCTGCCCTGGTTTCCCAAAGATCACCAGAAGCATTAGATGTATGGCCCTCCATAGATGGAAGATACACACATATGGCCCAACAAAAGGATTATGAACAAGTCAGATACTAAACAGTCCCATGTTAGAACATATCTGACAACTGCTAGCATCAGAGGGAAAGTGGTGCTTAAAAAGACATTCTGGACCATCGTATAGCTGCAATATTTTATGTGATACAGAAGGAACAGGCAGCATATGATCTACATATGACTGTAAGGGAGCTAAATTTCTTCTGAAGAGAAAACGCCTGGCATCTTCAGGTTAGTTGACCCTATGAGTAGCCCATGCAAAAGATAAGCGTTTGTAACTGGATCTAGATGACACCTAAACAAAGAAAAGCTCTTACTGACACTAGATTAGCTACAGAAGTTCAGAGCAAGGACTTCCCTGTATGCACCGGATTATTAGAATACAGATACAGCATAAAGTCACATTATTAGCACACATGAACCACTGAACCTGGTGCATTACTGAGGCTCTGTCACATCATCGAAATACTCTGATTGTTGACCTACCCAAGAACAGGCACTAGCACTACAGCAAGGTGAAGTCTAAGGTCAAAAGTGGAAGTACAGCCATTTTCTGCTTCCCTTGGAGCTTTTAGCTTAAAGAAAATCCAGCAGACACAACTATCAGAAAAAATGAAGTTTTTCAATTCAGCCGTGTGCAAACCAGCACGTTCCCTAACACACACATTGCTTTTAATGTTAGCAGGGCTTTTCTTGGTGTTGGCTTTTGTTGTTTCACTTCCCCATCTCTGAAAAGTTTGTAGAGAGCAATAGGCTCTTATGGCAAAAGAACAAGGTATCTTTTCTCCCATAAATTGTGCTAGAAAAAAATGAGTGTGGAGAGAAGTATACTAAGAGTGAAATATAATAAGCAGCATCAATACAATAAGAGAGTTAAGAACTTTGCTGAAACAGCTACTACAAACTGTTCTTGCCCAGGTGGGCAACAACAATTACTTGATGCTATATGCACTCAGAAAAGGGGAGACACATTACATATATAACTAGACTAATACATTCATGTGATGCTGCAGGGCTGGGATGAAGGTGCAGCACAACCCCGGCTTCTCCAGTGCCCAAGAAAGTTTTTGGTCCTCTACCCCCTAGATTCCCTGGGGAAGAAGAGATGCCGGTCATCCCTGCAGTGAAGGACTTGTGAGCAAAGCCTAGGCTGCAATATATTCTTGGAAAACTTTTCCAAAGAGGAGTGTGTGAAAGCTCATTTTACACACAGGGTGGACAGGAAGGAAGTTCACACCCAGCATTCAATTCCCAGTAAATCATTCCCTTCAATCTAGCTGAAAACCTTTTCTTTTGGTTTTGAACTGTGCCCACTGCCCTTTTCCAGAGCAGACACATGTTCTGGTGCACTGTTCCTTCACTCTCCTTGCAGCTGAAGCAGGATGGAGGCCTGATACCTGATCTCCCTGTGGTGCCCTTGCTAATGGGAAAAAGCTGCTTGCTTGGAGCTGCTCTGATTTATCCCATAATAACCTCTCCAACATGGAGTCTTTGACCTCCCCACAGAGGCTCCATTAAAACCGAGCCTGGTAGCTGGGCAAGGACAGGTAGTTATTTCCTCCTGATAGCCATAGTTGTGCACAGTAATGTGACCCTTCTGCACATTGTCTTCACCTTCAATACAAAGGCAGCCATCAGAGCAGAAACTCAGTTATTCATTTTCCAAGGTCTGGTCCAGAACCCATCACTTATTTTAGCTCAAACCCCTGTGCATAACTCCTGGCAGAGCCTGTTATAGTCTGAATAGCTGAGTGTTGGGCATTTATAGAGGGGTGCATAATATCATGGAATAGTTTGGGTTGGAAGGGACTTTAAAGCTCATTCAAATCCAGCCCCCTGCCATGGCCAGGAACACCTTCCACTAGAGCAGGTTGCTCAATCTTTCATTAGCCCAAATTATGTTATTGGGTAAAATAACACAAAAGTCCTTCTGCAAGTCCCATGTCTGACTGTTTGACCAAAGTTTATGTGCTGGGGAGAGGAGGTCCACCCTTCCACTGCTTGCAGTGATTAGGTGATTCTAAAGAGGGTTCTTGTTAGCAGCTGGTGTCACATTTGAAGAAGTCTCTGCAATGGTGAATGCCGCAGATCTTAACACCTCCCCACATGCTCTGTCCCCTGATTTATCTCATCCTTGCAAAGCCCACCTCTAAGCTGGCACAGAAATATTAAGGTGCATGACTGGGTTTACTCCTTTTTGACCCAGAAGGAAAAACCGGCTGCGTGCACTAACAGCTACAGAACGAAGCCAGAGAATTCAATCAGAAGACAAATGATGTGCAGGAAGTCTCTTCAGTGACCAGATACTTACTGCGCCAATAAACTCCCCCAAAAAACTTCCCACTCTAAAAAGTACTTGAAATTATCGGACTTCTTCCCAGTTTTTCTCTGCATGAGTAGTCAGAAAGTTTCCTCTGGGAAGACCTCGCACAGCCGCAGCTGTATTCCCTGAATAGCCAGAAGCATCCAGTGGACACAGACTGGGAGGCACAAAGAGGTGCCTCACAGCAGGACCCCACAGGTCTCTGAAACTGTCCCCCAGGGACAGGAATCCCACAGTCCTGGGTGGGTTTTTCACCATCTCTGTTCTTTTTCATAAAGATGTAAATAAATCACTGCTAAAAGTAACTCAGGGTCGGATAGAGACTTGCTGCACCTTTCTATCAGCACCGGAGGGAGGGTAAAGCAGAGGAGTGCTGGTGGGGAGCTTGACCACCCTTGTGCAGGGAGTCAAGCATGTGAATAGATGAAGGTTGTTTGCCCCTCAGTGATGGTGGTGTTCTTCTGATCAGAGAGCTGAGGAGCACAGGAAAAACTGGCTTTTTGCAGTGCTTGGGAAAACAGCCCTCATTCATTCATCATGGGGCACACCTGCACAGCTCTTGGCTCCATTTAAAGGTCCCATGGGGCTATAGATTTACTTTAAACTCCATGGTGAAGGCACCTACCACCAGGCAGCTGGTTACCATCCCAGGCATCGCTCAGACTCTCCATAGCCATGCCAGGACACAGCCCGGCGCCAATGCAGTCACTGGGATATATCCCTGACACATTTTGCCTCTCGTTTTGGGTAGGAGAGGCTGCAGGTGTTTTTCAGAGGACTGATGTGACAGCCTTTCAATGCCACATTATCCACATGGAGCTGAGCCACTGGGGATCGAGCCATGACGGACCCTGTTGCTACACTGAAGTGCCCACAGGAACGCCAGTGCTGCAGCAGCCGGGTGAGCTGCTGCCTGTCACCGCCTGCCTGCCTGCCCTCCGCTGCTCCCTGCCAAAGCTTGTCAGCCTCACATGCAGCAGGCAGGACAAGAAGTGAGCACAGGCAGCTGCCGGCACCCACCACGGCTCCGCTAAGGCTTGGAAACCTGCTGTTTGAGCCTCAACAGCCAAAGGCAAGAGAAACAGGGGCTGCTTTTTGTTCCTGGCTGCTCCTTTTGGACACAGAGTCATGGAATGGTTTGTGTTGGAAGGGACATAAAAGCTCATCCAGTTCCAACCCCTGCCATGGGCAGGGACACCTTCCACAGGAGCAGGTTGATCCAAGCCCTGTCCAGCCTGGCCTTGAGCACTGCCAGGATGTTAAGATGTAGTGTTTCACTGTCTAGTTGCCTGAAACTGATTTATCATTGGAAAACACACAGATATTGAAAACCCATGTGGGCTTACCTCCCAGGGCATTGCTGTTGTCTCCTTTGGTCTACTACTGTCTCATAAATCAAAAGCAGGCCCCTTGCTGACACAAACTCCACAGCAGAGGCATCAGGATGGGTGGTGTGGGTTGGGAGGAGACCATCACGTCCCAGCAGCCAGCCCCATCTAACTGCATTGCAGTTTCTCAGACTCCCTTCCAGTGCTAGAGCTGGCATCACCCTTGTCATTCTTCTGGTTATTGATAGCTCCTTCCGCTGCTTCTATCCACATGGACAGTCCCAGGCTAGCAGATGCCACAGGATGCGTGGTCCCCTGCCTGTTCCGGGTGCCCAGTGACATTTCCTTCATGACAGGGCACTGATTCTCCATCAGCCTTCAGCATCCCAAAGCCACAGCATCTCACATCCTGCAAAAGGCCCCAGGCACCCATAGCCTGGCTTCTCGCCCCGTCTGGGACCCTGCAAGCAGACATAGCCAGCCAAAACGCCTGGACCCAAAATCCACTGAATACCCCTGGGGCCACAGCAGCTATGGCAGGAATGCTCCAGTAGGCCACCAGCCAAACCCATGAGCTCCTCCAGTAATGTGGTGCTACATAGCCTGAACTGGGTGTTTTGCTGCTTCCACTGGAGTTTCTCTTTTTCATGCTAGTCTTGCCTCGACTCTGCAGCCCAGTAATTCAAGCATGCTCATCCTTCTTTGCAGTTCTTATATGTATATGATGGACCCATATTTGTAGTCATCAAAGTGAGAATAAAACAGAATTAAAGAGTTTGTACTGTGCAGGTGAGTAAATGCAAAGCAGAGAGCAAGGAAAGCTCAGCCCTCCTTTGCTCCTTAATGACTACAGGTATGGGATGGGGCCTTTCAGCCAAAGTCTTCAGTTCGGAAGAACATGGGATCTGGGGACTTAACTGAGCTAGAAGACAACAACAGAACAATGAACTCGTTATCTCTGAGGATCTGAACTCAAAGCTGGAACCCTGAGTGCTATCGGGAACACTTCCCTGAGGGAGTTCACACCAGCCCCATCACTGTACTGTGCAGGACCAAGCCCTTGCTGTACATCCCACCCTGCAATGAGGGAGGAGACACCACTTAAGGTGATGTACGGATGTGGGGATTAGCACCCTTATCCCCCCCCCATGCCCACAGAGAGCAGCACATTCTTGCTGCCACAATGCTGACCTAAGATGTTCCATTACAAGTTCCACCCCCCAAAAAAACATGCAGCATTTCCAAGCCAATCCTCTGGCCAGCATCTCTATTCATACAGTGTCAAGTGCTGATGCCATTTAACACCCCACTCCCTTCTCTTGACATTATCTTACACTGCACTGGAGCCAAATGAAGCAAACCTGCTGCCCAGCATATGTTAGCGCTCATCTTCTTCTCTCCCCGCAAGCACTGCACTGCCATCCCTCAGAGGGACCAAGCACACATAACTCAGCCTCTGCCACTTGGACTGATTTTAATCAAAGGACTGCTGGGTTTCTCATGGGAGACCTCATTAACACCTTCACACCCTTAAAAAGGGAAAACCCAGAGTGATGTTACCCATTTCATCATCACTGTGCTTAATGCTGGTACCTGGCTCTTTGCATCAGAGTCCCCTCCCAGCACAAGGTTCATTTTGGTAGGGAACAAAACAACAAGAAGATTCAATAAGGCAGCATTTCAGGGCTGAAAGGGCTTAGCGATTGGCAGGAGTGTGCTGGTCAGGAGGTGATTAGAGCCTAATGAAATTTGGCTTTGTGGCTGTTTCTCTTTTTTTTTTTTTTTTTTGGGGGGGGGAGTGTCTTTATAAAGCCAGGCTTATTAAAATGCAGGAGAACCCCACACAAAAGACATTTCTCAGTATCCAAAGGCGCACTTTATTAATGCAGAGGGTTTTGTGCAGAGCATGCCGGTTTGGGGAGACGTGGGCATTGTCTGGGGAGAAGAAAGCAAGCCTCACTGATCACTTTCTGTTCCGCTGTTAATCAGAGCAGCTGAAGCAAGCAGGTGCTGCAATTCAAAGGGGCAGGAGACCGGGGGGAAGGGAAATATCATGGAGCAAAACTCATCTGCATGAGGGGTTTCTTCTAGTTTGGCTGATTGGGCTGCAGTGCAGCAGCCGAGTCTGTGCTCCTCGCTTGGGTGGCAAGTAGGGGCTGCGGAAGCATCGCACACCAGCAGAAGTCAGCGCTTGCTTCAGCTGTGACAGGTTGGCATCAATAGCCAGCAATGTTAACCAAAGCATCCATCTTGCCATGTACATCTCTGGTGATACCAGACTGGCGTGGAAGAAAAGAGTGGAAGGACCTGAAAAATCTCCACGAGGCACTTTTAGCACTTCCCCTGACTCTCAACCCAAAGGGGAAAGCCCACATCTACCTCCTGGTTAGGAAACCTGCCCAAGGCTTCCAATAACCAGTGTTTCAAGTGTGACTTGTTTGCTATTTACAGCAGAGCCCTTGGCAGCACCTACTCAAAAGAGCACAAACAGGAGTCTCTATTAACTAGCTGTTGACACTTGACAACAGTTGGGTCCAACCAGATGGCTTTTCTTCCACACAGCTCACATGCTTCCACTTGCTACGCTGTGAAAGCTATGAGGAAAACTGTATGTGTTTCCTGAGGAAGCTTTTCTTTCTGAGGAAACATGGGAACTGGTCCTGTTCTGCCTCAGCAGAGAGCAGAATCCACAGAGGGTAAACACTAAGGATGCCACAAGCAGAGGATGTAGCAGCAAGCGCTGGGAACAGACCAACACAGAGAATGGACAGAACAGCATCCCGGAGAGGCACAGCTGAAAACTCCCTTGGTACTCATTTTCCTCTTTATGTTTGATCTAAATTCATTGCAACAAAAACCAGCACCAATGCTGAGAATAAAATACCATGAGCTACTCCTGTTATTGATTGACATGAATTATGTTCCTATGAAGTATCTGATAGCTGTGTAGAAACACAAATAATGACAATAAAATCCACTGTAAACATATGACAGAACATCACCTGACTTGCTCTGCAGAGCCCCAGACAGTGCATCCTATTAAGATATAACATCATCAATGCCATCCCATTAAGATCTGCCAAATTTGAGGGGTTTAAGTTCAACAAGGCACCCCATGGGTGAGAAAAGCGAAAGATAAGGCTGGGATAAAATCCCTTAATAAGCAATTTAGGGTTATTTTTACCTTTTGGGATCATTTTCACATTTGCTCAGAGGGTATGTTAATGGAAATCAGATGGACAGAGTCTGGGGATAGGAGGTCAGCTCAGAGGAGCAAGAGCTTCTCCCCCCGAGGCTGGTGATGGCCCGAGACCTCATGAAGTCTTTATTGTTATTGTACTCATCACATTGCAGCCCTGCTCAAGTGCCTCCCTCGAGCTGAGGCCCCCAATTTGCACCAACTTACATAAGCACACAGAGAGATGTGTTCCCTGATGGCTGACATACATTTTGATGGATCAAAATGAATATGACAGTAGCATTAAAAAGTTGCCTGGGATAGTTCATCCCTCATCATGCCAGATGCACTCAAAGGAGGGGTCTCTCAGTCAGACCTATGGCCAGTATCAAACAGGAGAGGTGAAGGATCTCCAATGATAAAGAGCATCTTTTACTTGTTTTCAAATAGGTAAAAAGGAGGATCAGCTGCCTGGCAAACACCATATAGCATCTTGGAAGTATGTCTCCCTCCCCAAAAGATGCAGAGCTCAGGGTTTATGCTGAAGGGTCATTGTGAAGTCTGAGGTTTTAAAGGCAGTGCATGATTTGCACAGACTTCACTTGCTTTCTGAGGTTACCTTTGCTACGGGTGTTTTCAGCACAGCAAATGGAGGGGCTTGGTAAGAGTTAATGGGGTACCACAAAGCTCTGGACAAATCCATGAGGACCAGCAGTATCGTGGCTGGTCCAAGTAACTCAGGCCCCATGAGGTCCCTCTCTCACAGGCTACAGATGGTAACACTGAATATCAGCTAATTTAAAATGGATATATACATATATATGTATATGAAAGAAATACAGATACACATATATATAAAATCACAGACCTGTGGAACTCATTGCCACAATATAACAGATTTTATCCATATTCAGAGAAAGGATGGATATTCATGGCAGAAGCTCAGTCATTCCAGCTAGGGATGTCTCCACACTTGAAGGAACACATTCAACTCCATCCATCCCAAGGCAGGAAGAAATCTTGTTTGTTAATCACACCGTGGGGATTATTTCCACCTTCACCTTGGGGCCGGGAAGCCACACCAGGTGGACCGCAACCAATTGATGCCCCAAACCAGTTGCTTGTGTTGCTGTAAGGCCCCCGACTCACCCCTGGCTTGGACCGACCACATCCTCTGGCCCCACAGCCCACCAGATGGTGCTCTTGGTATTAGTTAATACCAGTTAATCTGTGCCTTTTCTTTCTACTGAGAAACTCCAGCATGGTCAGGGTGTGGAGAAACACCACCAGAGCAACAGGTTTCTGTGTTTTCCTAGAGCACCAGCCAGGTTGCATGGTCCAAAAACCAGAAACAGGGTTTTGAAGCACCTGAAGGCAATGGTGGGTTATAGCATGGACCTTCAAGCCCTAATGCCATATGTGAGCTTTTGGCTACCCCATTGTGTTGAGCCAAAGCACTGGGAGAGATAGGAGAAGCAAAGGCAGTGAGGAATATGAGAATGCCCCAACACTTGTGGAGTGGGTTGTCCAAGGAAGTTGTGAATGCTCCATCCCTGGCGGTGTTCAAGGCCAGGTTGGACAGAGCCTTGGGTGACATGGTTTAGTGTGAGATGTCCCTGCCCATGGCAGGGTGGTTGGAACTGGATGACTTTAAGGTCCTTTCCGGCCCTAACTATTCTATGATTCTATCATTCCATATGCCAATGGACCTCCGAGCTCTTTGGAAACCCTCTGGTACATTGTGTCTTGAAGGCCACCTCCACAGGATCAGTCTCTTGAGTGATACCCACAGCCAAGATAGCTGTGGATAGGCTGGAATGGTCGGTGGAGTTTGCTGTTTCTGCTGGCTAGGGATATGAGATGTTTTCTACTTGAAGGCAAATAGAGGGAGAGGTTGTACAGGGCCACCAAGGGATCTCCATTGACCAGCATGATCAGCTTGCACCAGTGTCCACCAGCTGTGAGTTCTGATGCACTCTGAAGCCCCTTTCAGCCTTCGTTTCCCCCCAGTTCTCTACAACAGCAATGTCTGCAGTTCCTGTGCCCTTTGCAGTCTGTGATGCTCACAATTACACAAGGTCTGGAGAATGGGGCTGATGTTGTAGGGCTGATCCTGAGGCTGTTTCTTTGGCCCAGCAGGACGGACTGCTTTCCTTCCGTGTTTCCGGCTTAACAAGGCTCTTTTTAATTTCTTCTTAATAAAACTTGGGGCAAAGGGGAACATTTAATGTGCAGTTAAATAAGAACCAGAAAGCACACCATACCAGCTGACTTCCTAAACACCAAGTGCATTTGCTACAGTTATCCATGGGACGTCAGCAATGAAATAAAACCTCAAGCACAGAAGCCTGACCACGAAGGAAAGCAGCAGCAAGCTCAGAGGCTTAGGGGTTTTTACTAGGAATGTACTTTTATCGCTAAGAAGCCGGAAAGGGGAGAGCATTAAAGGTTGCCTGCATGGATATGCAGCAGCACTCCAGCCATTTAGGTCCATAATGAGTTTTGCTGCCTCTGAGCAGAGCACAGGTAATAACAGATCATAAAGTGGGTTTACCACCCGAATTGCCAGTCTCTGAAGGTTACTAAAAGCCTGTTCAAATGAGCACAGTCAGATCTGCCTGCCTGTTTCCAAATCACCACCTTCTTAATGGTTAAGCTGAAACCTCTGTTTCTTCCCTCATTGAAACAGGTGAGAATTGGAAGCAGAGCAAATGAAGCCAACCTGGCTTTTTCCAGGAGAAGAGTCTGGCCCAAATCACCCTTTGTTACAGAACCACTCTGATTATACCACTGTTCCAACCCCAAAGAGACCAAGAAGTTGGGCAACATTCTGTAAAAGAGCAAAAAGCCTCAGACACATTCACTGGGGTGGTTTCAGTGCCATGTGTTGCTGCCTCTCAATGGAACATAGAGAGAGCATCACTTCCGAGCCTACCTCCTCCTATCCGTCTGAGCTGGCATCACTGTCCCTGGCACAAGCATCTCCTTCAAACCCCCACCAAAACCATACTGGTTTTCCACTCAGCTTGGAGCAAAGTTTCTCTTCTTAGACCCAGCCACTGAGAGAGGGGGAAGGATTGCATTGATTGTTTCAGAAACAAAATAAATCTGCTTGGAGCAGTCTATACAATGTACTTGCATCAACAGAGAGGTAGGAAGGCTACGTGGTCCTAAGCCCTTGGGTAAGCCAGGAGGGTATATACAGTGTTCTGCCTGAGGGAAGATGTGCAGTTAGTTAAGAATGAGATGTTAAAAAGCACCAAGAGGTCAGTGAGATTAAGGGCTCAAGCATGGACTTGCCCCAGAGGATGGTGCCCTGAACCTCCTCTGCAGCATCCCATCCCAAGTGCTCTTGATCCAGGGCAGAGTATGTGCTTCCATGCATTTTACTTAAGAACCATTTCACCTTTTGGAAAAGCCAACTCCATCTTGTGCACATGCTTTTTCATTTACAGCCACAAAGAGAAGCATTTCAATTGTTCCTATAGCAGTGATTTATCTCCATGTTCCTTGCCTTTGTCTGTGTGGGAATGTGCATTTGTGGCAATGCGTAATGTGTTTTAATGTTTTCTGCAGTTGTTTAGTGCCTCCTCTTCTGCAGCCTTATGGACCACCATGGGATGAGAAACTGGGATGGAAGATCCAGAGAGACAGCCTTGTGCAAATCCAGTGTCATCCCTTTGAAGTCCTTGGGGCTTCTATGGCAGCCAGAAGTAATTAGTGGGAGAAAGGGATTGTGAGAGACATACTGGCTCACCATCAGCGCTTCCTGCTGGCTCTGAACAAAGCAGAGCTGAGCCAATACCGAGTACTCTTGGAATTACGACACCAAACGTCCAACCTCTTTATTGAGCACGCTGTGGGGCTCAGAGACAGCTCTCCACAGCAGGACTTACCCCATCAGCACAATTGTTTAGCCAAAATACACCAGATGTTCAGGTGCTGTGGCTGAGCTAGTCAGTGTTTCGCCTATATCTCAACTGTTCCTCCTATGCCACTATCCCCATCAAGTCAGGCTCTAACTTCCTTAGCAGACTAAGTTCAAGGCAGACCAGCACAAGCAAAAATTACCAAGTGACTTCATGCAGCTCACAGATTTGCAAAGAAAGTCAAAATGGTCCTTTTTACCCTACTAAACCTCTTGCTTTGTCACCTCTGCCATGGAGTGCTGAGCTTGGTGACCAGAACCGCTCCTCCCTCTTGATTCATGCAATGGCTCTTGCCGTACACTTGGTGTTTCTGATTGTCATTTTCTCCCCTCTCTATAAAGCAAAGCAGGTAAAGTTTGAAGACACTTGACTACTGCTAAACCAGTCAGCTCTCCCATGCCTTCCCCATCCCTACATGGATGCTCCCTGTAGCTGGAGATACCACCTTCCCAAAGATGCTCCACTCACAGGGGAAAATCCCTCCTCCACTGCTGAGGTAATTTCAGGTCTGGAGTGTGGTTGGAGGAGATTCACTTGGGGGTATTTTAGAAGAAAGCCAGGGAAGAAACATTAAATGTGCATCCTGGAAAGGAACAAGGACTCTTCCTAACTTTTCCCTTCTACGCACAGCTTTGAGAAGCACTTTACCTCTGTTTTCCTTCTACTACCTTGCTTTTTGTCTCCCATCTTGCCCCACTCCCCCTTCTTCCTCCCCAGTTATCTCTTAGCAAAGTTACTACTGCTCATGGCAAATACTGTGGGCATCACCAAGGTCAGAAGTGACCTCAAAGTCTCCAGTCCTACCTCCTGCTCAAGGGCCAGCGTCAGCGCTGGGTCCTGAGTTCTGCTGGTGTTCATAAGCTCCGTGATATGAAGATGAGCACAGATGTGACAGCAAAGTGGGTTTGGGGCAAAGCACTGAAATTCCCAGAGCTGTTTTCAAACAGTAAGTTCTGACCCAGCCAAAATCATTTCAATTGTGGAAGAATTTTGATTTTGAAGGGGTTGGACAGCAAAACCCCAGGAACACATCAGTTACTCTACCCTTTCCTTTAGTTTGATGCGTGTTTTGTATCACTTCACCTGGTGTTTAGACTGAAACTAAAAGGCCCACTTCAATAAGATCAATCCCATGTTTCTGACTGCATTTCACAAGAATTTCCACTCAGCGGAGAAAAACTTTGACTTCTCTTCCTAATCTGGACCAAAAAGTGTCAGAAAATTTCATTCCATGCGATGGGAATGCGACTTTCCAGACAGCTTTCCTTGCTGTCACGAAGGGGTGGCTGCCTGAGACAGCTCATGAAAGCTTTGGAAGTTCATACAAAGGCTCTAAACTGGCAACTTGTCCCTCAATCCTTGCATTGACTGCCAATAGTGTGTGGATGGGATTTTCCAGGGTCCCCCCAAAGAACTGGATATACGGCTCCCAAGAGACCTGAGGTCTCCAGTTCTGCTCGGCTCCCTTTGAAGAGTCCTAGCCTTTTCCAGTCTGCTTTAACCAGAGTGGGCCTCTCTCTCATGGGAAGCATTGTTAAACGTGTCACCTCCCACCAAGAAAAGTGAAGAAGGGAAGAAAAAAGCCACATGAAGAAACTGGAATGCCTACAAACTGCTTGGAGAGTTCATTCCCAATTCATATATCCCTATTTACTATTGAAAATTGCTGTTAGTGTCTTATGGCATTGTAAGAAATCACTCTTGGTTTCCACTTAGCCTCAGATGCGTGGTTGGCACATATGTCTCATGTTGTACTTAAATAGGATGGAAAAAAAAGAGAGGGTATGGAAGTGAATAGACCTTTTTGGATGGCCACATCTGGTCCCCATGTGGAAAGCCCATGCTGACAGAGAAAAGCTGCATGCTGTGGTTCTAGACAAGCTGCTTTTATAGATAGATATGTATACACATACACAACCACTTTATATATATGTGTAAAGATATATGTACAGATAGATACTGAGCAAGAAAGAGCTTCCAGTATTTCCTGAAGCTTGCAGAACCCACTTAGCCAGATGCAGACCACTGGGCAGCACTGATTTATCGTGGAGCAAGGATGCTATCCCCTTACATGCTGCCAGATGGCACGAAGCTGGAGAGCAGAGAGGAGCTCAGAATATCCCTGAGCTGGGCAGGGAAGGACCCAGGACAGAGAGCAGAATGATTGCTGTGAAAGATTGGATAGGTTTATATAAACCTGAATGCAGAGTGCAGGTCCTGTTGATGGGTGAGACAAACACTTTGCCATCCAGCCACATCGACCAGGCTGTGCCCTGATACCCAAAAAGCAGAGCTGACTGACAGATTCCCTGTCTATTGCATTAGCTGGGATTTTTATTCATCAACCCAACCTCAATGGGCCAAAAAAGTCTGCCTTGCTCCACTCCTGTGGAAAGAGAATGCCTAGAGATGCCTCCGCTTAGTTTCTACAACCCCATCAGTATTTATGCACATCCCTCCTTAAGCCAAGGCCTCCAATTCACTTATAATTGTCCCACTATTAGCTTCTGTCGTGGTTTAAACCCAACCACAAAGCTTGTTCACTCACTCCCCCCCTTTTTTTTTTCCTCCCTCTTTCTTTCCTTCCCCACCCCCGGAGGGATGGGGAGGAGAATCGAGAGAATGTAACTCCCACGGGCTGAGATAAGCACAGCCCAGTAACTAAGGTGTAACACAAATCACTGCTGCTACCGCCAATGATAATAATGATAAGAGAAAATAACAAGGGAAGAGAATACGATACCACCGCCGAACGAGTTCCACACCCCCCCCCCCCCCCCCAAGAGAGACCGTGCCCCTCCAGGTAACTCCCAGTTACCTCCCTGGGCATGACGTGCTATGGTATGGAATACCTCTTTGGCTAGTTTGGGTCAGGTGTCCTGTCTCTGCTTCCTCCCGGCCTCCCCTCGTCCCCAGTAGAGCATGAGACTCATAAAGTCCTTGGCCAGAATAAACATTACTTAACAACAATTAAAAACAATCAGTGTTATCAGCTCTCTGCCCAGGCTGGAAGTCAAAATACAGAGCTTGCACCAGTTACTAAGAAGGAGCAAAACGGCTCCTGGTAAACCCACGACAGCTTCTCAGCCACCTCACTTCCATCAGCAGTGGAATCTACATCACCAGCTGCAAGCTGAGTGTTTTAAGCCCACTTCAATGCTGACACCCCTCTCCTTAAGAGCAGAAGCCTCCACTTTCTCCATCTCCATGCAGAGTTGGTATCTTCTTTCCTTAGCACCCCAGGACCCTGATCTCGACCGTGACAGAACAAATAGCGCTGCTGGGATGTTATGGCTCATCAGCAGGACATTTTTATCCTATTATTAATTTGGATGGCAAACAAAATAAGCAGGAACAAACCCAACTTGTCTCCTCACTCCAAACATTCATCTCCCAAGGAACCCATGCTCTACAATATTAAGAAGGGAGCAAACCATCAATGTGTGAGCACTGCCAATGACCTGGTGCTTTGCTGAGTTAGGGCAGCCTCCTAATAGTAAGGCCTTGTCAGAGGGAAGATCACTGCTAGGACTGAAATACATTTGGACAGGATAAACTGGAGAATGAAACGGGCACTGAAGGAGTCTTCCCTTGGTGAGAAGGCGGATTTGTTCGTTACAAGGCCAAAAGACATCCACGTATTTGTGTAAGTTGGCATTTTTGTCAAAGTCCAAGGGAAATAGGATAAAGCACTTTTCACTTCCATGTCAGAGATGGGCGTCTGAGGTCCCTGTGTCTCTCTGAACCCCTGTCTTTCTGCATGGGGCCATCCAGCAACCCTTGCAGCAGAGAGAATTAACCCATCCTGTCATGCAAATGCACTCAGTAAAACCTATTAACCAGCCCTGAGCTAGCAACTAGGTTTGGAAGAGCACATAAAGCACCAAGCTAAGTGATGGAGCAGAATTCAGTCTCCAGGGCAGCCAACTCAAGACCTATTTAAGCCCACACTATCAAAAACATTTCCTCTTATCCACAAGTTCTCTAACTGCTGTGGCTTGGAGGAGGCTCTCAGCCTTTTCCATGGAGGGAGCAGCTCCTATGGATGCCATGAATCCTCACCCCAGCCTTCAGGGATAGCTGAAAGCATCAACACAAGCTCATGCTTCCCCACTGCCATGCAACAGAACACGCACGGTGCCTGCTGCCTTGTGAGAAAACAGTGGAGTTGGTGGAAACTATTCCAAAACACTACTCACTTCCTTCCCCAGCCAGTGACTGCAGGACTCTCTGTCCCTGCCCATGGCAGGGGGTAGGAACTAGATGATGTTTAAGGTCCCTTCCAACCCAAACCATTCTGTGATTCTATGATGATGTGATTCTGTGATTTCCCATCTATCACATCAGCTGGGATTTTTATTCATCAGCCCATCCTCAAGCTGTGCAGCAATGTCATGGGACAGGATCCCTGTAGGACCAGGTCTGAGGGGGTTAGTTTGCAATATACCCAGTGACCTGCCCCAACACAGCAATGCTTGCCTTATGCTCACATGCACCGAAAGGCCAGCCCCCCTGCAAGGCATCATCTGCATCCCCAGCACTTGTTTCATGCTCCTGAGCCAGTCTGCTGCAGAAACTAGGTCAGGAATTCACATCAGCGAGGATGCAGGCTTATCCATCATCTGTTTTCCTGTGAGAATCCTGCTCACAGCACTTTTTTGTGCCATACTGGAGCAAAAGCGCCCAGGACTGATAACTGACCTGCTTCTCTCTGCTGGAAAAAGACTCACATCTGCCTGTGAAAAGCTGCCACTTTGAGGCCCTTATTTTAACCAGAAACCTTTTCTTTCTCCCATTTTTTCAAAGGACCTGAAAATCTTCCATAAGGTAGTGAAAAACATCGAGTCTTGAGTATTTGCATTTAAAAATGCCATTTGTTGTAAAAAACAAAGGAAACCCCCCAATACCTGCTCAAAGCCTGTATTCTCCCAAATCCATCTAGTCTGAAACACCATATTTCTGCAGCATCTACCCACATTTAACATGCAGTTTAAGCCTGTTCACACTCCTAAGTGAGCAACGTGCATTAATTACTGCTGGCTTTTTCCAGGGGTAGAGGCATGGTTCCACAAGGGCATTAAGGAAACATTTCCCAAATACTTGCTCCTTTTTATGCTACAGAACACCAAGTAAATGACAGAAACCGCATGCTGTTAGGAACTTGGGCAAGTATTACATTGTCTTTTCTTTAGATCTGGCCATAACCCTTGCAGCAGAGGAAATTTCTGTGGCTAAAACTGAGAATGAGAACAAGGGTTTGAGTAAATGGTCCTTGCACCCTCGGCTGGATGCTGTGGATTTGGCTCAGCTGGAAGCAGAAGCAGTTGGATTATGCAGAACATACACAGGAATCGAAGGGATGTCGTGTTTCCCCCCCGCCCTACTCTCTGCACAGATGTGGAAATGGGTGGTTTGCAAGATAGAGAAATTCCTGGGGATCATCCAAACTAAAAGTCATTTTCCCATTACAATCAGACTGAAACTAGAGCTGCGAATCCAACCCTCCTCAAAACTGAGCTGCGGTTTGGATGAGATGCCCTGAATCTGGATCCATTGACTCCCATTTTGATGTGGGGACCCCAATCAGATCAGTTCCATAACACTGCTTCAAATGTGGCTGAAACACTCCTGCAAGCAACATATCTTCCAGCATTTTCCTGCTTGCAAAATGGCTGCAAGTCCTGGTCTGAGCCAAGAAACACGAGCACTGCTGGCAATATCTGTCAGCATCAACCCTAGCACCATTTTTCAGTGTAGATATAAGCCTTTCTGAAACCTAATTCCCAACAAACTTACACCACAGCAGCTTTCCATAGTCTTCTTGGAGGCCAGCTCAAGCACAGAGCTTTGCATCCTTTTGGAAAGATGGGTTTGGAAGCAAGCATTTTCTTGGTTTGCTTGGCTCTCCTTCCAGTAACTGCTGCTAATGATCCTGCCTGCTTTCAAAGCTGCACAATGTTTCCCATTTGCAAACGGAGCCAGTTTTAATTACTCCCATAATTTTGCCTGGAAGGGAAGAGCCAACCATATTAATGAGATAATGACAGCAATTGCTGCGGGTACCACACTCCCAAACACACAAGCCAGGGGATGAGCTCAAAAACTAAACCACTATTTACATTATATGAATATGCCATAAAATAAAGGAACATTTACTTTGGAGAGAACTCTGTGTCTTACATATCCTTAGGGCTGCCTGCATATAATGCCATTAGCTCTCTTTACTCCATTCCCAGCCTGTATCTCTGAAACAAGGACCTTTGCCAAATGATACTTCTAGCTATATCTGAAGGATAAGACATACAAAGCTAGAGTACATTCAAATAAAGATTGGAAATCATTTCCTTACAGGAAGGAGCTATCCCAGTTTGTCTTCCCTTCCTTTTGATTACACAGCTTAGATTAGGGAGAGTCAGGAAATGACATTGTCTTTGCAAAAAAAGAAAAAAAAAAAAGAAGAAGAAAAGAGAGGAATATCAAGGAAAAGTAATTTTTCTCATTTCCTGCCAAAAACTATCCCACAACTTCGGGGAGGTTTCAAAGGCTCAGTTTTACTTATTTCTTTTTGATATTTTTCTATTGATTTTAAGCTTTACCACAACAAAACCCACTTTGTTCCTGTTTTTGAAACAAAACATGGATCACTCTAAGAATGTGCATGGAAAAAATTCCATCTTATTTTAACATTGAAGGTGGATGGTACCAATTCCAGAACCACCGAAAGCCAACATCTGCACCGTGCTCTAGAGTAGACCCTGAACGCTTGGCTCTGTGCGTTTGAGAACAGAGGAAAGAATTTGGGGCTTTTATAGCAGAAGTTTCTCCCTGGTGGTTTTGGATAAAGAACTAACATAGAGAAAGGCACATTTGTCCATGCACAGACAAAGCTGTTGTTTTACCTCTGGTCCTGACAAAACTCCTTGGGGAAGAGGGAGTGGGCAGAGCTTTCTGATGGATGGAGATGAAACACAGATGAACCAATTACTTCCAGTGTTAGATTAACCGCACTGTGGGAATGATGGGACCAGGTGGTAAAGTATGTTCATCACAATTATTTACATCTGGCCTTTGGAAGATGATGTTCTATGACAGGCTGTACCAGGCTCAGTTTAACTTGACCTGGATGGGGTTTGGAGCAACCTGCTCTAGTGGAAGGTGTCCCTGTCCATGGCAGGGGGTTGGAACTGGTGGAGCTTTAAGGTCCCTTCCAACACAAACCACTCTATGATGATGCTATGAATGGTCTTAACACTACTGATTCCCTGCAGTTTACACATGTATATGAGTTTTCTCTTGTACCAATGTGGTGAAGAAGCAAGTCAGCTGCATGCTTCTGCAAACACGATCTCAGCTCTCCATCACCCCCGTGGGCCCATGGAATCTGCTCAGAGATGGACACCCAAATCCTTACGGCAGAGACAAACCTGGCCCCGGTTCTGAGGGCTGAAGCAGCAGAGGGGCAGGAGACTCCTGCAGGAGGGGCAATGGGGGGGAGCTGTCAGCAGTGAGCTGGGGCGGGGATTGATCTTCCTCACAGAGATCATCAGATCAGTCTCATCTGGCAATACAAAATCAAGGGCAGCACACACGAGGCTGGCGGCACATAGGGGAACACAGAGAGGCTTGTACATAGCAGCCATTTGCTATTCTAGCAGGGGACCCGAGCTCAGTATAATCCCCTCATGCACAATGCTTGCCCTCACACCTTTCCCTCTGGGCAGTAACCATTTGTATATCATAGCCCTGTTTACATCCAGCCTTAAATACATGCACCACAGGGATTAATTCATGCTGTGCAACTGGCAAAGGGGATGCTTTCACCTCCCAGAAGTGAAACCTCTTTTATGGAAGTGAGTACAACAGCAGTGAAAAACCAGGGAAGTAGATCCAAAATGTCCTGTGACACTTCCATATGCACAGCAATGAATATCTCTGATCCAAACCACAAATCTCTTTAAGAGCAAGGCACTGCTATCACTGCAAGCTGCTGGGAAGGCAGAGAGAGCTCAGCAGAACTGGAGAGAGCAGCTCTGCCTGGCCCTTTTCCCACATGAGAATATGAACCCACTGCCCAAACAATCCCTTTCAAGAAGCTCCTGACTATTCAGTTTAAACATCCCTCCCCAGGGAGCACTCCTTACCCCTAAATCTCAGGCCAACACCCAGCAAAGCCTTTGCAAGCTTTGGCATGTGAGCACTTAAGACAGGCAGAACAAAACCTGCCTCTCCTGCCCAATCTAACAAGGATCTGCAGATCAGGCTGAACACAAAGCATCAGTTTGTTTTCTTTTGTTATTACTGAGGATCACAACAAAGCCAGGAGCACACAGAATGTCCCCAGTGTCAGCAGAGAAAGGGGAAGGGGTCAAAGCAGCATTATTAGCAGAGCAAGGCACCATGCGCCAGGCCAGTTCCTGCACCCACAGCAGGGTGACCCAGCCTGGGAAGCCCCTTTCCCTCCAACCGTCTAGTCCAAGAGGAGCCCATGGGGGAGCTGCAGGACCCTCACCACACTGGCAGCCCCTACACTGTCCACAACAACCCCATCACCACTGCGCTGCAGCAGGGACAAATCCTCTCTCACAAACATCCCCATGCTACAAGTATTTTGGGTTAGTTCTTCAGTGAAGTAAAATCAGTGTGGCTTGTGTCAGTGGAACCACAGAAATACTTCTGGCCCAGAGACACAGGTTGTCCTAACCTCATTTATCTCTTTGAAACATCATCATCCCACAGCAAATCACACTCACCAGTCTATGGAGCAAACCATCACCTCATCTCCTGATGGCCAGCAGACAGTGACAGTTCTACAGCAGCAGACACCCTGCTGCCTTTGAGCCAGGGGCTGTACACTGCCATGGCTCATCTGCCAGAGCCCTTGGGCAGCCCCCAGCCAGGGCAGGTCCTCCCTGGCACCAGTTCCTCAGTGTCCAGCCACCATCAGTGCTCACTCCCAAGCCCAGCTAGTGTTTTGTTCAATGGGTCATTCACCACGTTGCACACAAAACACCTAAGCCATCCTTTAAAGGGTCAGCCTTAGAACAGGCCCAAATCCTGAATTTCTTGCCAAGAAGCTGATGAGTTTCCACATCCACCAGCAGCTATTTCAGCTGCCTCTTGGGGCAGGCAGAAGACCATTCTGCAGCCCCTCCTGGACAGTGGAGAAGGGCTCCTACCCCAAGGCCTGGGCACCATCCATCCTAACATCATCACTGAGGAGCAGCTGGAGCACCAACATGTGCTTGCAAAACATCTGATTTTTTCCTACTTGAAACATTTTATTTAATATTATCTATTACTCTAAGTATTTATTATTCCACCCCTCCCTCTGGGTAACATCAGGTGTTCTGTAAAATACATGAGCTGGCAGACGGCAGTGATTTCTCAGCCTTCTCTGCACCATTCATTACTTCATAAACCCCACCAAGGCACATCTTACTCTGCTCCTCACTGAATTAAACAGCCCTGACCTGTTTAACCGCCTCCTTTACTTCCACATGTGAAGACTTTTCAAGCTCCTTATCATTTCTGCCTCCCTTTGCTGGCCCTGCTCCAGTCATTTTAGCTCGGACACAGGAGATCTCCCCAAGGTGACGGTGCTCCTGTCAATTTATAGGGTGTCATTCAAATACCCTCAGGATTGCTCTCCAGTGCTTCAAGTAGTCAAACACCTCCTGGGACAGGAGCCAGTGCAGCATCTGGGAATGACCACTGCCAGGCCTGGTTGCAAACTGTTTCAGGAAAGCATATTTCTACCTAGGGACTGTAAAACTGGACATTCTCTGCCATGGGAGAAGAGGTAAAAGAGTTGATCCCATCTGCCTCTGGGATTGTCATTTGGGGGTTTAAAGCTTGGTGGGGAAATTACCATCTCCTCCCCTAAGTCCTCTGCCATAGGTATCACAGATCCCAGTTCTCCCCCATTGTGGTTATCCTTAGGACATATTAATAGTGCTCATCACACCCCCATAGCTTGTATTGAAATGTTACCTCTGGAAGGTCAACAACACACCACCAGTGTCCTTGGCAGCTCCTGGCACATGGAGACATTCAGGGACTTCTCTTCCATGGAAAGGGTGGGTTTAGCAACCCTTGAGTCCCCAGCAGCTGCTCTGCCAAAAGCATTTTGCCATGCAGCATCCCTATGGCTGAGGGAGAAGAGTATTTTCCTCTTCCAGCCTGGTTTTCTCTGGTTTTCCACTAAGAAAACCAGCCAGTTTTTAAAGGATGAAACAAAATGAAAAGCAGAATTATTTTGCTTTTCTCACAAATCCCTCTTCCCCTTTTTCTGGTAAGGATATGGAAAACTATATGGGATGTGGAAGGAAAATAGGGGAAAAGTGTTATTTGGAATAAGAACAAATTGGATCCCTCCAAAGATAAATACTGCCTTGTGGAAACTCAGATGGCTGTAGGCCTCTTGCAGCTCATTGCTCCAGAGCAAATGAGCTGGAGGTCTCCATGCAACGATGGGCAAACATCCAACCTGCAGATCCTGCATTCCAAAAGGACGGCAGCTGTGGAAGAGTCCACTGCACAGGGAGAGCACCTGCAGAAGGGACACATACACAAGCCCTCACCATCCCTAAAGCAGGGCAGAGGGAAGCCAGTGCTGTTTTGGCAGTGCACCATAGCCCACATAATGAAGATGATCCCCATGATGCATGCCAGCCATTCCCTTGGCAAATCACAGGGTTTTTTTGTGAGGGGTAACAGAGCTTCCCAAGAGAAGTCCATGCAAAGGAAATTCAGGACAGAGTCCAAGACCAGGCAAAGTCTCATCAGCCCAGCTTAAATTCCAATGTCATATCCCATGGGCCTTCATCCCAAGATGGGATGTGCAATTCAATCAAGTCGAACCCCAGCACATCAGCGGGGTGGGCTGTCTCACCTCGGACAAAGCAACACCCTCAAGATCACCCCGCTGGCAGATGGGCTAGTGCTACTACATCCATCCATGAGACACTACCAAACAACCAGAGTGATCTTCCCATTCTGTCTTCCATCTATTTCTCAGTGTATGTGGATTTCCATAACTTCTCACGCACACAGAGATTTTAATTCTCCCTTCTTTTTCAATTACATGTTTCATTACCTGCCTGCACCTCCTCATTTGCTGATGAGTAGCTGAGGCTTCCAGACTGAAGAAATGAAGAGGGAAATAAAGCAATGATCTATTACCACTTACAGCTGCCACGGGATGATGCAAAACCGAATCAGTTGTTTGTAAAATGCTTTCACTGGCAGGGAAAAACACTTGGGGAAAAGCAATCCCTTGCTGAGGATCATTTCCACCTCATCTCCCTCTCAGTTTTCTTTTAAAGAAAACACCTAGGGAAGTGGAAGTCCTCAAAGTTTGTCCCACAGATGACAGCTCTGCCCAGGACAGATGGGTTTAGTGAACACTCCTTGGGTGGGCATTCTGAGGACAAATTCACCAGCCCCATTTCTGACCAGAGCAGTCCAAGGAGACCCGACCTGTTGCAAGCTTGCCAGGCCTGACAGCGCCAAGTATCATAGAATCATAGAACAGTTAGGGTTGGAAAGGACCTCAAGATCATCTCAGGGACACCTCACACTAAACCATCCCACACAAGGCTTCATCCAAACTGGCCTTGAACACCGCCAGGGATGGAGCACTCACAACCTCCAAAAATATCCAAATTAAACTTCCCCTGTTTAAGTTTTAACCCGTTACCCCTTGTCCTGTCACTACAGTCCCTGACGAAGAGTCCCTCCCCAGCATCCCTATAGGCCCAGCTCCTCAAAGAGATGGCTAGCAGACAAATACAGACCTCTGAACAAGATAGCCCCATCCAGTCCACCTCTGCTGAACCAGGGAGCAGTGGCTTCAGCCATCACCACTGTCCCACAGCATTAGAGGAATTCAGCTGGTCTCATACTCGCATGTTCCTACCTGATAACACATCTTAAACTCAGCCCATGTTAATTGTGTACAACATCTTAGAGACCACCCAGCTTGAGCTGCAGAGCGCTCAGCGAAGGATAAAAATAACAACTGCATTAAGCTGGGCTGTGCTCCGAGCCAGAAAGATTAGCAGTGGGAAAATTCCTCCTTTAGGGAGCTTCACAGCCAAGGATCGGCCCATAGGGTTCATGACCGACAGCATGCCCCGCGTACATTTAACAGCTATGGGGAAAACATGGGAAGAATTATGAGTCCAGTGACCTCCCCTAAAGCTTGCTTTTGTCCTCATTCCTAAAAGGGAAAGCATGGTGTGGTCAGTGATCCCAGCGGAACAGTAGGCAACCGGCACCAAGGCTCATTTATCAAAGATGCTATGGGGGAAGCTGGTGACAGGAACACCCTGCCAGCCGAAGCATCATCTTTTCCCTCCACTCCATTTGTTGTTACAAACCAACCAAACCAAACCGAGGATATTAGAGAAGGAGGAAGAATCATCTCATGTGTTTGCTAGACAGATTTCCACTGGGCATCTCCAAGGATGGGTCCACAGGCAGTGACCCCACTGTGCCAGTGGAGAGTGTGTTGTATAATGAAGAGCTACAAAAAGGTATAAACCAAACTATGGATTACAAAGAAGAATATTCCCTGGAGGCAAAGCTGAATATTCATGCACACACCTCCAACACCCCCTTCAAGTACTCCTATTGTGCAGAAATGCAAAGAAAGGGAAAAATAGGCTTGAGATTATTGTTAGATACAAATGACTTAACCTGGCACTGTGCTGATAAAGAGATAGTGCTGTAGTACCTAGAAAAGTTATCATGATCTTACCCATTACCTAAAAAGGTGAATTAAAGAGCTAATACCTTTGATTGCCAAATATTCAAAGCTATCTGTTACAAATGCTTATCTTCCTCTCAAAGTCAAGGACTGGTAAGTCCAGACTGTGTAGAGAGTATTTGAAAGAGTCAGTTGTTCTGATGTTTGTCACTTTAAGGATCCCACTCAAGGAAAAGTTTGGGATGGGCACAGAGAAGCTTGTCCTCTGCACAGCCAGGACTTTACTCTTAAAAATGCCCCATGGGGCTGGAACAACATGCCCATTCTCCAACACTTTCCAACACTCGCCCTCAAAATAATTTGGGAAAGCCTATTATATAGTCCGATACCTGGTTTTGCTGGAAAGAGCACTTCAGCAGCGGACCACAGAGGACTGCATGCACAGAACTGGGTTTGTTTGGCTGCCTTTCATCCTTTCAATCTAATCAGAGGGAACTTGGCTAATTTTACAGTGCAGTGCGGATGCCACCTCTATGTGACACAAAAGACAGACCTGTCTCAACAGATGCACTGCAAGGTTTTGCAGAACCATTAGTCTAAGATGCAGAACCTGATGCATCTGTGAAGTACCCATGCTTTTTATTTTCTCCATTTCACAGATAATAGCACTCTCTTTCCCAATCTCCAGCCAATTTCTAATCACTGCTAAGAAGCAGCCTTGACATCGTGTGGAAGAACAGTAAAATGTTGCGATAGGAGACCGGGCAACAGCAATATTTAACTACTAAAATCATTTTCCTCAACCTCAGACTATTAAGAACCCAAATTTCTTCCAATTGAGCCAAATTGAGCCAAAATTTCTTCCAATTTCAGATCTGCATGGGACGACAACTGTGTCCATGGCAAATAAAACATCTTCCAAATCAATTACTATGTTCCCCCACCACCAACCCTTCTCCTGAGAGCCCCAAGGCCCAGTTTTCCTGCTTTTCACCGAGTTCCCTTATTCACAGAGCTTGTCAGTCCCTAGCAAGCACCCCCATGGACTGCAGCATCATGCTTGTCCCCCTTTGGATTTCACACCCAGCACTCGGTGATGGTGGCACCCAGCCAGACATTCCCAGTGCCTTCTGGAAAGAAATGCATCTTTTCTTTTATTGGACACCCTGGCAAGAGAGCCCACATGGAATGTAAACTGTGAGCAGAGGTATACGCTTTCTCTCACTGTTTATAAACACATAGAGCCCGGTTCTCCCCCCACCAGGGTTATATGAGCCCAGGATTTATCAGCGTTGGAGAACATAGTCCCGATTTACACTGAAGCCATCAAGCAAATTGTTTGCAGGAGAAAAACAGATCAGGCAACGAACTGCCCCTCTGCATAGAGATTTGGATACACATACAACACAATATTTAGATTACTTGCAGCAAATAAACTTGCCTCAATACCCACAAGAGCAAACCTCAGATCCAGAGGAAAAGTCAGGGAAAAATTCCCCCATCTTCCCCCATGGGAATGGAAGCTGCTCAGATATGAAAAATGCCCTTGGCAACACTTTCTTTTGGCATCTGCTTTGACATCCCTGAGCCAGCCCTGTAATTTCTCTACTAAAAAAACAGGGTCAGAGTGTCGCAAACCATGTGCCCATAGATCTACAGATGTTCCAAGCTCCCTTTCCATTCTGCTTCTCCTGCCTTGCTCCCTCGTCTTGCTCAGCTCCATCCCATGTTTGCTGCCCCACAGGACCACAGGCTAGTCCGAAGAGTCACCAAAGGCAGACTGCTGGGCTGGATCTACCTCTTTCCACGCAATTGCTGGCCCAGTCTTCAGTACCTGCAAAATCACCCCATAATTCTAATGGAAGCAGGCATGGGGGTTTTGCTCATGGGCTAAAACCAAAGTAGATTAAGTTTAGATGGCATGCATATGGATGAGGTAATAAGGATGTTTAGCATCAAGTGTCCTTTCAAGCCACTAATGTTTTGACATCAAAAACATATGATACTTGTAAGGCTGAGCTCTGATATGATGCATTTTTCTGGCCCCAGTACTGCTGTTACTGTTGAAATAACATCAATGTGCTGGTAATGGAATAAAACATTCTATATATACACATGTTTATACACAGTCATATTTATAGATGTACACACACATGCATAGGGAAGGGGACAGATAAATATCTGCGATTCACAACTGAGCAGGTTTAGGAAGCTGCAGGACACGAGGGAGGGTTTTGTTTAGAGCACAGCTTCCCCCTTCATCCCTCCAAGACGAGATCTCCAACATCTGCCACCCATTGCCTTACAGTGAAGCCAAAGGGGTCACAAGTGCAGAGCAGACACTGCATAGAGAAGTCACGCTTTGGGAAGGTGCTCACTTCATTTCAGATGGATGAGGAGAGCCAAATGTGTTTATCCTCTGCTGCTTCTGCCTCCTGGGGCTAAAAAGGACTAGTGGGTTGCTGCTCCTTTACCACAGCGATTTACAGGGCTGGGGATACCTCCCAGCCAAAACCGGCCAGAAGTAAGCTTAATAACCACCAGCACTGGATCTCTCTTCCTCCATCCTCACCATTCCATGGCTGTATCTAGATACGGGTAGAGATGCCTCACTCCTTTAATCCTCTTACTTTTAAAGATTCTTCTGAAGGGATTCTGGGATCATCAAATTTAATAAAGCTCAACATGTTCAGAAAAGCAGAGAAGGACAGAAAAAGGGCAGGTAGATATACACGTACAGTACCTATACACGTAGAACTATATTCTGAGAAGGAGGAGGAAGGAAGAGCCTAAGGTGCCAGGACAGAAACCTGGTGCTGGGCATCACCTACCCACAGTGACCTTCAGAACAGCACCACCAACATGGCAATCCACCTCTGCTTTGTCACCTAAAACTCCATCAGCGTCCTGCACTCAGGGCAGCGCTCTCAGGCAGCCCACAAACCAGCTCCCTAAATGTGAACATTCAGACCCTGCTCCTAAGGTGCCAGCAGGACATAAAGCTGGTGCTGGGCATCAGCTACACACTGTGTCCTCCGCAACAGTGCCACCGACACAGCAATCCACCCTTGTTTACCCACCTAAAACTCCATCTGTTTACACAGATGCCTCTCTGGGCAGCACGCTGAGGCATCCCAGAACCCAGCTCCCACAGTGCACCCACCCAGCCCCTCTCATGCTGTCTGAACAACCAATGCAAAACTGCTAACCTGAAATTAGAAGGTCTCATGTAAAGGTACTTACTGAGCCTCAGCACATCCAGGAGCTCTCACAGGAGAAACCTTGGCTGCTGTAAATGTACAAACCCAAAACAAAAAGCTCTGAGAGCTCAAAGCCATCCAAAGGCTAAAGGAACAGCAGAGAACTGACTCCAGCAGAGCCCAAGAGATGGATGCCTCCTTGATGAGCAGCTGTAGCTCAGGTAGACCCCCTCCCACAATCCCCATGGAAAGGGAAAGAGAAAACCACCACCTGGGATAAAGGCAGCAGAGCACCTGCAGCACATTTGCTCCTCAGCAGGATGCTTATGGCTGGTGAAGGGGAAAGTCAAGAAAGCATCTTGTCTTCAAAGGAGCAACACCTGCCTGCTTCCTATAGCTATGGCTGTTGCACTGGTGAGGGGACCAGCCATGCAGTTACATTGCACATTCTGGGGTGCTCATAGGAATTACTTCATACTCAGACTGTACAGTTCTTAGGGTGTGGACACTTCACTTTTCCTTCGGAGAGTGCATTTTCAGATACTACAGGAAATAAGAGCACAATCTCAGTAACGCACCAGTATCGTAAGCATGAAGATATTTCAAACAGATCTCGGAATAAAAATCTTTAATGCTTTGGTGTAAACAGATGGAGAAGCGTAAGTGAAGAACCAAATACATAACCAGGAGTCAGCCACATGACAGCATTCCTCCAAGAGCAGCAGGAAAGAGCCTAACAGCTTTAACAGCAGAATTGGACCAAACTGGTTTCTGAACAGGCTTGTTGGGGGGGAAACATGGAGAAGGCGTCTATGACCCAGGGACCCACCTCAAGCTCTTTCTCAGACCCAGAGAAGCCCCAGAACCAAGTGCCAAGTTGGAGCAGTCACCACCACAGTGCTCAGGAGACCTCTCCTGGAGCAGCGCAGTGCAAGGCTGCACTACATCACTCGCGTCAGGCTCCCTGCTCCATTCATTCACTATTTGTGAGGCAGCATTTGGAAAAGCACCAGATGGGCAGCACCCAGCAGAGATCTTTACACCAAAGGGTTTGCGTGGCTTCCTGTGAACTTCCCTACTGCTCATAGCTGGGCAAGCAGGGCACCAACCCCAGCCAAGCCTCTCCCCTGCAAACACATCCCTTGCTGGACACATGCATGGATGCGGGTGGTTCTCCCATGAATAGCAGCAGTCTGTAACATCTCAACATCCGGTGGCTTCTGGTGCTTCTGTGACAGAATAGATGGATGGCCACCAGCCAGAGGGAAAAGGCTTCCACCGGCAGCAGAGATTACATTAACAAAGGCAGGTGCGCATTGCACCCCAAGAAGGGGATAGCTATCATGGCTCGACTTCAAGCCGCACCGCTCCTTTGGGAGGTCAGATTCTCACAGTAGTAGGAAAAGATTGATATGAAACATCTTCCCTTTCTCTGGGATAGTGCTTTGGGAAGGTGGTGCCAAGCCACATGGAAGCATACCCTCCCTTCACATCAAGTCTCCCATGTGACTGCTCAGCGATCCCTGCTGGGGCTGTGTGGCAATCCAAACCATGACACATACATCCTTAGCAAATTCCAAACGTCTGGCAGTGTAACTAAGACAGCCTCCGCAGAAAGCAATGCATGCCATTTTCCTAGGAATAAAATAAAATGAGGCCTACTTTTTCCTTTCATTATCCCTTTGAGAGGAGTTGGAGCTTTCTCTTTCTGTTCCAGGCTGTCTGGAAGCGTGTGATGGGACAAAGACATGGGGATAAAACAACCAACCAACCAACCAACAAACCCCAACCCACATTATCTCTTATGATACTTACAATACTCTTATGCTCTTATTACACTCTTACACGTTCATGATACTCCTTCTTGGCAGCTGCCTCCTGATCCTTGCCCAAGAGAGCCACCACAGTGAAGTCACATTGGGTGGTCTATTAAAAGTACAGAGCAGAAGATGAGCTGAAAAAACCTGGTAGCTGCTGTCACAACCTTGTCTATAATTCTGGTTGTTCCCCAATGCCTTTGGATAGCTCTTCACAAGAGCCCAGAAAGGACAGACAGATTATCCCACAATACACCGGGAAGCACCATGAGTCCTTGGCATCAAATATGTGCAGCAGAGACAGTGGATGCTGCTGAGGGTTAATGTGCAGTGTGTTTGCTCTCATAAGCTAGCCAGACTGAAGTGAAGGACCAGGGGTACACCCCACTGCAGCAAGCTGTGCTCGGGGGCACTGCCACACACCCCCATGAAGTGGCAAGAGCAAACTTGCTGTGAAAGCCAGCTTCTAGGGGAGAAGTTTTCCAAGTTAAACAGCCTAAAATCAAAATCCCCCCTGGACGATATCCCTTTTGTTTGAGGGAGAAAGCAGTCCTGGAAAAAAGCAGTTTTTCTGTTGGAAAACTTGAATAGCCAAGCCCTGGGAGAGCATTGAACTCACTTCGCACAGCCATCAGGAGAAAGGTAAAGCTGAAATATTCCACCCAGGAATGGATGGAATACAAAACCTATTTGTTTGTTGCTGATTTTCTTCCTCTTTACTGGGAAGAGGGAACCGTGTTGATACAGTCACCCACACAGGAAGCAGGGTCTTCTTTTCTCCTCAGCGTGGAGGTAGCAGCCACCAAAGACATGCCCACATTTTGAGAGCCAAATGCAAGATTTGGGGGTGTTTTTTTTTCACACGTGAAGCAAACAGCACCACCCAAATGCATTGTAAATACAACCTCTTCCCTGGCCAGCTCAAGGTGGAACTGGAGATGTTCCTCCCCCGGTTAAAGCAGAGGATGTGTGCAAAGAAGCCAGTGTTTGTATGAAGCCAAGCACCACACAGATGCTATTACCACAGACCTCATACAAACACATGCCTCCCACTCCCCTTGAAGGGGCAGCCCTATAGCAAGCACCCAGAGCTCCCCCAGCCCCATGCAGGTAGCATCACAGACAAGGCAAAACCATAGGCAGAGTCCCTTCTCTTGGTCAGCTCTATCAGCCAGGTGTGTTTTGAGTTAAAACGGGATATATTTCAGTGAGTAACGCCCATGCAGTCCCCTGAGTAGTACCTCAATTGCAACAGGAAGTCACACATTTTGTAGTGCTATAGCAAGATTCAGCACTTAATTGAAATGCAAGGCCTCAGGACAACTCAGAGGCAGAGCAGGACTGTAAATTCCAAGTCTTCCCCAGGAATCTCGAGGTGCCACGTAACCAGGAACAACATTGCTGCTGTTTTAGCAACAGGGGAAACTGAGGCACGGGAGGTGATGTGACTGTTCCTGCTCATCCAGCTGCCCATGGCAGAGAATCCATCTCCCCACAGTTATGGTCCAGTTTGAGATCCACAAGACCAGATGCAGGGTCATTTTATGCAGCTACCTGTAGTGAGCAGCCCATGAGGGAGACCTGATCCAAGCAGACTGCCCCTGATGGAGCTGTAAGGAAGTATTTAGAGAGTCCTTTTATCAACATTTGACATAAGGGATGGATCAGAAGGATTTTGGCTCCCAACAGCAAAATGCCTGTTGACAGCCAGGGAAACTGTTCAGCTACCACCACTGGATCCTTATTCCATCCATCTTTGCTTTGAGAGGGAGATGCTGAGCTTTGCAAGCAGGGGCTGCCATCTGGACGAGGCAGGAATAAATCACTGCAGCCCAAACGGCAGCCATCTCATGCTTTTTCACCCTGGAAATAATCTCGCTGCTGCATCCTTAGGGATTAAAGCTTTAACTCCCCAGGAGATGCCTCTTGCCTGGCTCCCAGTTGGCACACAGCTTACACTGTATCTCCAGAGAGTCCCAACATCCATTCACATGCATCAACCTGTGAATCCCATTTTGCCTGGGTACAAGCCAAGCACAGGGAGTTCATAGCCAGGATTTTGCAGGGCTCCCTGCAAAAAGAGGCTGGAGTGCTTCTGTGTGAGCCAGGCAGCAGCAGGTACAGCTGCTCTCTGGTCTCCCAGCATCACTCTACAAAGAGGGGTTTAACACAGGCAACTCATATTCCATCTGGGAGAAAGGTGAAAAGCCAAACATCTCCCCACCCATAGAAAGATACACAGCCCTGGAATTCCTGTTTATAAACTGCAATCAGTGCAAGCGCAAATGAGGCAGAATCAGTCAAGAGCAGGAAATTGCCATCAGAATTTCCTTTTTTTTGTTTTTTAATAAAAAAAAAAAAAAGGAAAATAAGGCAATTTAAAACTGCTGTGGCTGCTGAGCTTTCATAGAGCTTTCCAAGAGTGCATTTCTGTGCTGTGTGTCACCATGGAAGACACATGAGACTTAGTGAATTCCCCCAACTTAATGTGAATTATGCCACAAACCAGATGTGCTCTTTGGTGCACAAAGAACCTTTCTGCTTCAGTTTCAAAATGACTACTGCCACATCTGATCAGCTTCTACTACCCTGCTGCATCGTCTGATCTGACATAACAAGCCATGACACCCTTGGATATCATCAGGAGACGGGGTAGCAACTCCACTTGAGTTGGGAAGAGCAGGTCTAGCACTGCTGTGTTGCAGGAGCTGGTGTGTCAGGATGCTGGGGCTACTGCCTCAAAGGTATTCAGGAATGGAGACATTCACCCTTCTGCACCGATTAAGCCCTTGCAATCAGGCAGCGTGCAAGAATGAAGGTGGAATTAATCGGTGAATCATATGGAATTTCACCCTCTGGGCTTGGCTCCCAGATTGTGGGAAAGACACAGATTGAATCAGAAGCTTTGAAAGCAGGAAGAAATCATTAGAAACTCCCAGCCTGGCCTCCTGTGTTAGAGCAGGTTGTGCTTTGCACCCAGAAATTCCTACATCGAGTCAAATAACTGAGGGCTGAGAAGGAATCTGCCACTGTATGACAAATGTAAGCTTAAGACAAAGCTGAGAAAAACTGCACATGATCCTCTGGGCATCTATTCCAACAGTGAAAACCCTCTTGTCTTTAGAAAGGATTCATCTATGCGTTCTCTGACTTCAGCCTGCAGTTGCTGTACCTGGCTGGGTTGAGGATGCCTCCACAGCCAAAGCTCAGGGATGTGCAAGGGGCTGATCCAGGCAGATTTGCAGGGCCGTGAGTGCAGGGACATTCAGTGACAGTTACAAGCAGCACCAGTCCCTCCAACAATGTCCTCCTCTGAGATCTTCCCACCTCCAAGTGGCAGTTCAGGGCCTGCCACCAGCCACCCTTTTCTGCTCTCTTTCCCTGGATGCCCTTAGAGCCCAGGTGACAAACATTTTGTGTGGTGCTTTGTCCCTGTCTGACCACTGCATTCCCAACCTTCTTCATGCCTCCAGATAACCTAATCAACTGTAACTTCAAGTTTCTCCTTCCTGCTCTTGCCACAAAGAGTATAGATAACCATGACCATGGGAAACATGGACTTCAGCATGACCTAATGTTGATTTAACCAGTTCTCCCCCATTAAAGCCTGTAGATCCTTCACATAAGCCCATATCTCTTCATTTCTATTACCATGACTCGAACCAGATCTGGGTATACAAAGGCACATTTGCACACCCATGCTGGCAGGGCAGCAAATGCACAGGGTGACATCTGATTTTCCCTTTAGGTAAGGGAAAATTGCTGTAAGAGGAGCTCAGTGCTGAGCTGCAAGGTAAATTTTCCAGATGCAAGTCATTCTTCCCATCACATACAGGGGAAAAAAGTCCAATTCTACAGCACTGCTGGTAAAGGAATGCAGGGAATGTGTCGTAAACACTCCCCCTGTCAAAGAGGTGGTAAATTGAGCTGTGAAGGGTTGAAACTGTACTTTGGAGAACGGGTGGGGATGATTTAGAGTTTTGAGGCTCTTTCAGTTAAATTGCTTGTTCCTTCCATTCTTCAATTCCTTCTTATCGTATTTTATCTGATGAGGAAGTTTTACCCGCCTGGTGTGCTGTGCTTGTTACTCATAAGGCGGCTACCAGAAGCAATAAGCAAGAAAACACTGGGGCTATGCATATGTTGTCATTGGCTCCATGATGGTTGTCCTAAGAAATCCCAACCCAAACCGTGCCCAGGGGCTGTCCTGGAAAGCACCTTTCTGCCTGTCAGACAGAAGCCGGGTGTTTTCCCACCTTGGAAAGATCTTTATCCAGAAACAGGCAAACAAACAAACCAAGCAGCAACCTTCCTTCCCTAGTGAAAACATCTTAACCATCCCAGACAAAAGAGCCAAGCTTGACAAAGCATTACATGTGCTTTTCATGAAGGTCTGCAGAAGGCGGTTTCTGGACTGGCTTAAGGAATGCACTTAGCATGCTGTTTCCCCTATATAAACCCACTGAATTAGCATTTCTCCCTGTGATTCTCAGTGTAATATTGCTACGTGCAGAACAATACAGGAGAAGTAAAAACCCATAAAGGAGGCTCTCATAAACTGCACAGTGCTTGGCTTTCTTTCGCTAATCCCTTGACTTCATCAGTTGTTCCATCTGCTGATAGGAACAAGTCCCTCCTCCACAGTCCTCTAAAGCTTATCAAAACTCTCTGCTCTCCAAGATACAAGTGGAAGAGGTGACCACCTAAAAACAGTGATACTGAAGGGTATCCTGAGATCCTATCCCAGCTTATTTTGGGCCATTATCAGGCATGGGGCTGGCAATAGGAAGATGTGACACCCACTCTGACCTATGGGCAAGCAGACCAAACAAGAGCGAGGCAGCATTAAAAGGGGAACATAAGGATTCTGCGCTTTTATGAGAGGCTGAGGAACATCAGCTGGGAGCCAGTCTTCAGGGTCTATCTGATTATTCCTTAAGAACAGTTTTATCTGCAGCCAATTCTGTTGCTGTTTGGTACCTGGCATCTAACTTATGGGGCAATGTTTCTTTAAGGCTGGCATTAAAGTTCATAAGCACCAATCTAGGGTGAAGGAGGTTAAGCATTATGTCCAGATTAGTATTATCAGATCACCCAAAGCAGGGGTTATATTAAAAATACAGGTCAGAACCAGTTTAAGCTCCAAACCTCCAGTTATATTCACTAATTAGAAGGCTTGGACACATGCCTCAGAGTGATGGATGAGCAGTGTCTGCCTCATGGCATCACATGAAGAGCTGGGACATGGCTCCCCAGGCACAGGGCTAAGGCAGGATTGCACCAGTTTTCTTCATTTCAATTAACTTCTCTTTCTTTTACTCCCAGAAATTAATAGTCTGCAGCCATTTGGGAACAAGAAATCATTGGGGCACTTAACTCCTCTTGGGTGTTTCGCTCTGAACTTCAACTCATGCAACTCATTGCCAGCTGTTTTCTCAAGAAAAGCAGAGATAAATGCTAGTTTAACACGTTCTCAGCTGCTGCCAAACCTCCAAAGAGCCTGTGCTGCAGCCAAGAGATATATTTTCCATCCTTTGTACAAGCAGGATGCCCTATGCCTCTGCAGAGTGTTCTCAAAGGCTCCAGCCTTGCTTCGATAGAGGCCTATGTATTGCGCACAAGAAAGGTTTTTCTGGGACACAGACCACAAGCAACCACATCTAAAGCACAAGAATTGAGCAATACAGCACAAGGCTTAGTTGTTAGAAGTCTCAGTCCCAATAAACATCTGATTGACACCAGGCAGCAGGAGAAGACACTGTGCTGAGCATCACCACCTCATTCACAGACATGCATACAGATGCCCTGCCCAATTCAAACACAGGTAGGGAGTTTTGGCCAGGATGTAGGTTCTGCCCTAGTCTCCACGGGGCCACCGTGCAACATGACACCCACAACAAAGCCAAAAAAACCCTCCTCTCTTTTTTTAATTTTATTTTTTCCTCAATTTAGAGGAAGAAAAAGCATTTCCCTGAGAAAAAACCCAACAAACTCTGCAAGACTTGGTTATTTCGGCATGCACGCACAAGTAGTGAGTGCGCCGTAGCTGTATAGGTGTATATATATGGGTCAGTTAAACACGAAAGGGAATTGTCACAGAGACACTGACTTGTTTGCTGTTAGTTCTGCTGTGCTCTGGCAGTGTGCTTCTCCATTAAAGGACATTACTGCTGTCCTCCTGTTTAATTTACACAATGAAAACAGATGAGTTGTCAAGGCCCATGTGGCGGGGCACCTCATCCCTTTTCATGTTGTAGGAGAAGGCAAGGTGGGCTCCATCCCACCACCTTGTCAATCTACCTGGGGCATACCTCAAGTGACAACAGCATAGCTTTCCAGGCACAGCACCAGGCAATCAAATCCATCCTGCCCGCCATTTCCATTACCCTCGCTCATGCAACACAAGGAACAGCTCAGCAAACATCTGCTGTATTCAACAGCAGTGGCGGAAACAACGTGGAGCCCCATGGCGAGATTAACAACCAAGCACCACGAGATCTGTAGAGCAAAGAACATCTCCATCGGTAGCAATTTGTACAGCCCCTCACACTGTGTGGCTCTGATCACTGATCAGAGCCACACGGTCTCCAGCTTGACAGATATCCCGTTTCTTTTTAATCCCCATGGGCTCCAGCCCCTGCCTAGAGAGCTCTACATGTGAGTGCTCATGCGTGACAGAGGGACAATGGCATTTGGTGAGTGCTGCTGACAGCTGAATCCGTTAAGAGATCACCGGCTCATGAGCATCTTATAGCCAACACAGTCATAAGCCTCCAGCATCCCTCTAAGCTGCAGAGGAAAGAAAAGAAGAGGTCACATCTCCTTTTGGAGAGCATCACCTGGGTGTTTGGTCCCTTCCCGACACCCCGGAGCATGCACAGGAAAGCGGAGCAGGCTTTCCTCCATCCAAGATTTATTACTGGAGAAGACCTCTCCCAGGAAGCCTGCGGGGTCTCTGGTTCTCATCTCCTCCTCCCTGCAGCTGCCACATCGTTCAGCGCCGCAAATCGCATAAATCAGCACTAACAGCAGGGAGATGAAAGCACAAAGAGGCAGCCAGAGAAGTTATTGACACCGAAGGGCAAATCCTGCCCTGACTCGCACCTTTCATTAGAGGGGAGAGGGAAGGGGTGTATGTCAAGGTGAACGTCAGCCTTCAGGACAAGTTTCATTGATGGCAGGTCCAATGGATGTGGGTACCTGCGGGTCAGATGGTAAGACGCTTCAGCTCTATCCACTTCCCACTGGCTGATACCTGGTTTTAGCAGCTCCACACTATTTAATCAACTTGAATCCCATTTCCATCTCATAGATCCCAGGGATTTAACTGCCAGCAGAGCTCGAGCAGGGCAATGGTGCTTGCAGTGAGGCTGGTGACCGTAAACCACAGACAGCCTCGGACTTTAGGAAGATGCTGATAAATCCCAAAGTGCCTCATCTGAGACCAGTGAGGATGGAGGAGGAGAAAAAAAAAAGTTGAGAGCAGAGCACTGAGTCCCTTAACTCAAAACTCTGATTTGATACGATTGATACTTATACCTTAATATGTTCTGTCCTTGCCTTGAGGGTGAGAAGCTTGGCTTCCTCTGTTAAAGGAGGTGTGTGTGGGGGAAATGTTCTAAACCACCTTTACAAAGCTGTGAGCTGAAAAAGAAGAACTCACATACATTTGTTTTTAAAACTCTGGGATTTTAAACACTGCCTCTGAGGTGAGGGTTGGGAGAGCAGGAGAATCCCCAGGGAGAAGCTGACTCCCAGAGCTCCATGGCTCGGCTTTAGCTTATTGCAAATTGACAGCAAAACCAAAAGCCAGCCAAGCAAAACTGGCTTGAAATAACCCTGAGCCCCACATGGAGCTTCCCAAAGCTTCACTGGAGCATCCGCACTCAAACTGCCAGCCCAGGGAGCATCAGCCCTGACATCACCAGCTACAGAGCACCAGCTTCTCCCCCCACTGCAGACCTCCAGTTTCTCCCCTCTCCCATATCTTGCTTCTTTTCACATCACACTCAGGCTTTCCCAGGACTGCTACTCCACTGTAAGAGCAAACAGGAGGAATGTGGCACACCAGGTTTGTTTGGATAAAGTGAGAAGGGGGGATTACCATCAGTTTTCTAATGGGAAACTGGCACTGGAGTTAGCTCTTAGATTGGTACGAGATTCTGCAAACACAAATTGGACACAGGAGGGGGAAGCCTCTGAATTCCCAAAGCATTGAATTGCTGATATCCAGGAGGAGCAATTAGGCGGAATGCCAGGCCATGGTGAGGCTTTTCCAAAAACAACTAAGCCAAAAGTCCATAAACGTCAGGAATTTCCAGCGCTGAAACTACAGCCCCTCTATTCCTCGACAAGCAGCGAGGAGCAAGCCCAGCAAAGCCTGCAGTGATGGTGGGACACACGCCACTGACTTTGGTGGTCCTGGGAGCCAGCCCCAAGGAGCTGTTTATGTGGCCTGTGTCCGAGCCAAAGCCACCTTCTGCCCAATGCCCTCTTGCAAATATATTCCTGCTGATGAAAAGCAGAACAGGAGCGAGAAAGGATGAAAGGAGCTAAAGGCCCAGTTCAGTTTGCTGCTGTATCCCCTGACCCTATAAGCCAGACCTTTAGCATTCCAATAGGGAATCCAAGCAGAGATTGGTTAAATCCTCACCCACCAAGCCCCCCATAGAGGTACATTGTGCTGACAACTGCTCTTCCTGCACTTGAACTGCTATTGAGCTAGTTTAAGGTTGCTGAGACAGCCCCTTGACTACCTCGCAGCAACTGCAGTGGGTGAATACTCTTTCTCCCTGGCAGCACTGTCTGCTCTGCATAGCAGGGGATTCGTAGGGAACAAAGATAAAGAAACAACTGTAAAACCGCTTTTAAGACCTGCCAGAATATAGCACAGAGCTGGGAAGTGTCCCCTATGCCTCAATTCCTTCTGGGTGGGAGACTGCAGCTCTACAGAGGTTGAGGAACACAAGTGGACACTGCAGCTCCTCTTATGGACATGGGTGGCATCAGGCAGGATGACCCCTGTTTGCCTAGAGATGACTCCAGCAGAGGTTTTCCCCCCTCAGACAGTCGTTCCTGCAGCCCCACATCTGGCAGTGCAGGCAGGTGGGAGCGTTTGGGGAATGTCCTCTATGATTCCCTGCCACACTTGAAACACCGCACATGAAACCTGCACATTTGTTTATCATCAAGCCCTGCTCTGCTTGGGCCACTGCTGAGCTGAGCTGAAACCCAGGACATTAAGCGTTCTGCTTGAAGATGCAGAGTCAGGTATATGGAAACATTCTCAAGGCTCTGTGCTTTCCCCTAAACAACGCCAGGAGGAGAGGCCAGCGATCGGACTGAGGCTTTCTCACAATTCCCATATAAAGGATATTCTTCCAGAGGTACAGTTTTAGCTGTCAAAGGGATAAACCATAATCTCATTAGTTTGGACCCTTAGCAATGCAGAACACCCTCTATCTGATTGGCCAAAGGAGGCAGGGCTTCAGAAAGTGAGCTTGCATTCTCATTAAAGCATGGGCAGGATTCTTTTCAGCCTTCTCCCATTTCAACAAGACATTAGTATGTACAACGTGTGCTCTGGAACTAGTTTGGTCTAATCCTCTTCTTTGTCTGCCTTTCAGAGCTGCAGCTTTTAAACCAGTGCTGCATTAGCCTGCTGAGGAAACACAAGGCTTGCTCGCTGCAAGTAAGTTATAGGAGCCACAGGCTTTGGTTGCGTGCCACAGCACTGCCAGGAGCAAGTCCTGTGCTGAGCAAGGTCAGGAGAGCCTGGGATGGGCTTCCATCACCAGTGACAGAATAGGGCATTAGCGGAGAGCATGAATGTGAATTAGGGACACATAACCCCCTTCCCAAATTGTGGTTATTTTTTAACTAAACATCTAACAAAAGTTCCCAGGTTTTTCCATTTTCAAAGTATTGACTTGTCAAAGAAATAGCCCAAAAGTCTCATTATCAATAACTTTCTACTTCAGAATAAAATAATGGTAGTTACTATTTGACATTAATGCATATAAAAACACTCTTAAAACGATACCTATTTCAAGCCCTGGAGGGAAAACCCAAAACTCTGTGTTTTGAAGTCACATTTGAATTCAAATTATTCTCATTTTCCTACGTAGAAAATCCTGGTGGTTGACACAGGGTTTCCAACACTCAGCAATGAGTCTTTCATCAGGTGAAGAGCAGACAAAGAAAAACCTGCTTTCAAGAGCCCTATTTTTAACAGATGTAAACACCACCATGAAATAGATGTAATGACACACAATCAGCAAAGTGAATCTCAAAGGATACAAGATACTGAAGCAAAGCTTGGAAGACACAAGAGAGAACTGGCATTTACCTGGAAAATCAGGACCTCTGTTACCAAGCACCTCTCCGTCTCAGTTTACCTCTTCTGCGGGGAGTTCCCTCACTGCACTATTCCTCCTGTTTTCCTCACTACTGCCACACCATGGGACTGCCGACCAGTGGCACCACTGAGTAACAGCCTAAGCTCAGCTGCAGGGAGCTGGCACATGTGAATTACCTCTATAGGGCAATACCTCTGCTGGGATATTCAGCCTGTAGTAAGGTTGCATTAGTAAAACCTGAAGTTAGAGAAGAACATGGCATCTGGCAGAGTTTGCTGCCCCATCCTCACTTGTTCACACCAGGGAACAGGCCCCCTGGGTTGGGTACAGGCTGTGAGAGCCCTCCAGCCCCTCTGCGGCCAACAATGAGCCCGCAAGTCAAGGAGGGCAATGCAAAGCAGGCACAGACCCGAGTGCTGCTCTAGCTTCCAGCTGCAGAGACCTGCTGGCTGCCCCCACCAATGCAGTTCCTGTGCCATCTCCTGGGGCTCCAACATCCAACAAGGATGGTGGTAAGGAAGAACCGAGCCTTCAGATGTCCTTGGACAAACAGCTACAACAGGCACTTGGGGAATTGGCCAACAAGTGAGATATTTGTCTCTTTAGAGCCCAACTTGCTCATTGCCAACAGAGGAGGAGTGAGCTGCTGAAAGGAATTCAGAATATCTCAAACACTGCCAAGCCCCATGAACCTACTGTCTTCAGGGAAGTGTCCTACTCCCACCTACACCATCCCACTGCCACTGTGAGCCAGGTGCTATCCCACGCTGTCACTGTGATCCCATCTCACCAGGCTGCATTGCAGCATCAGGAGCAGGTCTTTCCAGCCCTCCTCTGCCCAGGAACACCCTAGACAAGAGCAGCTTCCATCCTTTTAGGGCTTTCTCCTATTTTCTTCCCCACTTCCTTTAAGCCTTTCCCCCAGGACCACAGTAGCTTTGCAAAATAACAGCAATATCAGAGCAGTGGAAAGGAGGCAAAACCCAGAGTGAAACCCATCTCCCACCTCCATGCCAAGTCATTCCAGTCTCATTTGGGATGGTTCCCATAAAAACCCACTCAAATGGATATTTTACCTCATTTGCAAAGCTGAGGAATTCCAATCAAATGATGGAGATGAGCACCACTAACTGTTGGAGAGCTAAAGCATTACTGCACACCTTCAACATCCTTTCCCCACTATTGCCTTCCCAGCATTCACTGGCGCTGATAAACAAGCCAGGCAAACAGGGAGGTTCTCAGTTCAGGTGCAACTCAACTCAGATTTCATCAATTCAGCAAAATGAGGGCCACAACTTAACACCACAGCAACCTCTGCAGCTGTGTTTCACTCTATTTCTTCAGCTTTGGGCTGCCTGATACATCCATCAGCTCCCATGTTAGCTCCTGCATGAAAGGTATTTGCTTTTAACAAAACTACAGAAATGTCCGATGTCCATTATTGACACCAGATGTCATTTGGACCGAAGGGCCAGACTACACAGAGCTGATGGAGGGGAACCCTAGAGGCTATAAAACAGGGTTATTACTGGGTTTCAGGCATCATCTGCCCTGCTTTGAAAGGCCAGCCTTCACCCAAGCAGCATTTCGCAGTATCCCAGCATGGTTCCACAGGAGCTGCATCCTCAGCTGACACAAATCAGAGCTGTGCAGTTGATGGCATCGCACCCACTTTCTCCAGCAACAAGGATCTGGCCCCCAAATTTTCCAGCTCAGCATCCTGTGATCCTGTCAGCACTGTGGTTCTTCCAAGACAATCCAAGTCATCGCAGGAATGCCCATCTGTTCAAGGGAAAACATTCCCAGTGTTGTGGTTTTCCATCTATAATTACCAGGAGATTAAATTCCTCCGTTGTGAACAAGCATGGTTGCTCCCTTAAGACTCACTGATGTGTGTGCTTTCAGAGAGGGGGAAAGGGAAGAGCAGAGGAAAAGAGAGGAGGAAAGAGGCTAAAAAGGAAAACCTAAACAAAGCATTAATTTTCTTTTTGGACCTGGACTGCAGTAACAGAGCAGATTGTCCGAATTTGGTACATTTCTTGGCTCAAGAACAACCAGCCCAGTGGTGGGAGGTGAAATCAAGGCCATGTTCTCCACCAAGCAGCTTTCCACAAGCCACAGGCCACAAGCCACAAGCCACAAGCCACAAGCTTCTTAGGCTGAGAACACACAGTCTGACCTTCCTTCCTGTAGTCCTCCCCTGGATGGCTGCCTCCAAGGAAGAGTTTAAGCCTCCAGCCTGGACTCAAGGCAAATGAAAGCCATTTACCAGCGTTGTTTGGGGTTGTTTTACTCTCTTTTGCTAACAGCACTGTGTATTGGAGTGTGAATTACAGCCAGTAGTAATAATAAGCTCACAAGATAACACCCCTGGGAAGAGAACAAGGAAGTCTGGGGCCAGGATACAGAAGCTCTCATCGGGCAGATGGAAGGCTTGCTAAGGAAGGGCTGTGCGGCAAGGGACAGTTTGGATTCAAGCACTGACACATCCGAGTCTTTTACATCTCGTGCAGGTTTTTCCATGCTTTCTACAGGCAATTCTTGCCAACATTTTTTGGACTCCATTTGGCAGAGAAGTGTTTAATCAGCATCCAGCCTCCTTAGAGGGCTGCCTGTGAGGGAACAGATTGAGGCAAGTGATAGCAAGTGGTAATTCTGGCTGCTTAATCTCAGTTGATTCGTTTTAACAGTCTGCCTAACAATAGATGCCATGTGGCCACGACCAAAGAAGTTTTATGGTCTTTACTGAGATTTAAAGGAGGTGTGAAATGCATTAAAAATGCATCATTACTGCAGGAGCGATAAAAGCTTCATTGCCCTAATGAGGAAAAAGATTGGCCCAAGCTGCAGAGCAATTACTGCTCTTCTCTGTAAGGTCATTCAGTGCCACCACATCCTTGGATTTCCTTTATAAAGCTGCAGAGGAAAAGACAAGAGTTTGAAAGCTCAAGATCCTGGAGCCAAGTGTTCAGATGCACCCACACACAGTTCTCATAGACTCATAGAATAGTTTGTGTTGGAAGGGACCTTCAGAGGTTCTGAACCTCTGCACCACCCAGGAAGGAGAAGTTCTTACAGCCTCAGAGAACGACCTCCATAAAGCAATTCAACTAAAGGAATTGTCCATCTCTGTAAGACAGACACCTCTTAGTTCATCCCATCCAAAGCTCATCTTCCTCCCAGCCTTTCAGCCAATACTCAGATGGACAAACTGTTCTGTATCTCATTCTAGCTTTCATACTGTACACATTATTCTTGCATTGCTCTGGAGTTTTTTACATTTCTTTGAGACAAACAACAAGCATAGAATGTCTTTGCTCACGTTATAAAGCATGACAGATGTGTTTGTGTAATGCATTTTTCAATTCACAACTGCAGGCAGACAATGAAAATGTTTTGAGATGAGACAGTAACAAAATAGTTTTGCATTCCTAAATCAATGCATGTGCCAGTTTTACATTACATATACAAAAGTGATCTTTACTCCAATAGTAAAGTCAACTCTTATATGAATAAGTGAAGGCCCAAGACCAGAGCTGGCTCAGGTACTAGGTCCAGATCTGGGCCCCTCAACACCAGAGGGACATGGAGCTGTTGGAGCAAGTCCAGAGGAGGCCACAGAGATGCTGTGAGGGCTGGAGCAGCTCTGCTCTGGAGCCAGGCTGAGAGAGCTGGGCTGGGTCAGCCTGGAGAAGAGAAGGCTCCTAAAGGGGAGACCTTAGAGCAGCTCCAGTGCCTAAAGGGGCTACAGGAAACCCGGAGAGGGGCTTTGGACAAGGGACTTCAGGGACAGGACAAGGAGAATGGCTTTAACCTGCCAGAGGGGAGACTGAGATGAGCTCTTAGGCAGAAGCTCTTCCCTGTGAGGGTGCTGAGGCGCTGGCACAGGGTGCCCAGAGAAGCTGTGGCTGCCCCATCCCTGGCAGTGCTCAAGGCCAGGTCGGACACAGGGGCTTGGAGCAACCTGCTCTAGTGGAAGGTGCCCCTGCCCATGGCAGGGGTTTTAGGATCCTGAACACCAAGGCAGCCCTACCTGACTGCCTGTGCTACTGAGAGGTTTCAGAGGTTTAAGGGCTGGCTGATTCCCTGGGTTGGCTGGTCCAAAGGGTTTCTCAGCTTGGCTGGGAGACACCTGACTCAGTACACCACGTCCTAGGGCACTGCCTGTGAAGTTCAGACCTGGAAAGTACATCAGTGCTCAGTCCTGGGGCAGTTTACCAGCAAACACCAAATCACAGGGACAGAACTGAAATCCCCCGTGTTCAACCACTTACAGTTATCCAAGTGTTTCATGCATAAAATCAGCTCCCTTCCAAAAGCACAGATTGTAACCAGGTCAACCCCTGTGCACAGGGAGGTTTGGTTTAGTACAGCCAGGTCCTTGTGCTTACATGCACATACTTTCTATCAGTTCTTAGAAAACACGGGCAGAGTGCACACACGTGTGTGTCAGGAGAGGAAAAGAGGACAAAGGAGCAGGGGAAACCCATCTCCGAGAAATCACTGATTAAAATTGCTCCCGAGTTCCCATTCCGTCCACAAATAAAACAGTTTGTGAAAGTCCAACTTGGGGTGGATAAAATATCAGCCACGTGCCTGACTTACAGCACTGGGACTGAGGTTTGGGCACCACTTCAAGACTTTCCCCTAGGAGTCTATCCAAACCCTCTTTGCTTCTGATGTGGAATAATTTGGAAGTGTTTCTAGGCTGCCGGCTGGGATAACACAAGGGCTATTGTAAACACACATGCAGGCTATCAGCACCAAACCCACACAAATATGGGCTGTACACACATAAATAACCAGTGCGTATCCCTTTTTGCTTTTCTTTTTTTTTTTTTTTCGGAAAGAAATGGATTGAAATATTGAGTTAAAGAAAAAGATGAAATCCCTGAGCAGGTCATAAGGAAAAGTGATTGTTCATGGAAGGAATCCTGCTTCACCTCATTTTCATAAATGAAACATACTTAAATGCAGGCCACTAGATCTAAAGAGCTATGGATAAGAAACAGCCATAACCAGCTCTCATCCAAGTGTGTGCAGTGAAGCAAGACCTGCATTTCTGTGGTTGCTGTTTCTAGAGTACTGCTGCTAGCCAAGAAAGTTTGGAAATCTCAGAGAGAGTAACCAGGGCATAGAGACCTGCACAGCTCCAAAATAACCTGCTGAAGATAGCTGACCCAGCCTGGGGCTCTAACCCTGAATCACTGCTGTTTGTCTGAGCTCTGCTTTGGGTGGAAAAGGAAGGAATTGCTCTTTCAAAGTCATTCTGGGATAGTTTTTATTTTATCCACTACAGAGACCAGGATGAAATCCATGTCACCTGTGAGACACATCATAGGATCATAGAACCATGGCATGGGCTGGGGTGGAAGGGACCTTAAAGCTCATCCAGTCCCAACCCCCTGCCACGGGCAGGGACACCTCCCAGTAGAGCAGGTTGCTCCAAGCCAATGACATCCAATATCCTTTAGTATTTCTTCAGAACTCTTCAATTCCATCTGAGGAAGAGACTGCAGGAACTCCACTTCCCTTCCTCCTGAAACACAGCATTTTCCCTTTCCCTTCTGCTCCAAGGGGTATGATGGGACAGAAGTGAGCACACCGAACAGCAAGGCTGCTGTCTACCATGGCAACTGCTTTTCCTGCAAGGAGCAGTCTCTCCATATCTGGCCCCAAAAGGGTTCAAGATCTCCAGGAGATGCAGCAGACCCTTTGTCCGTGCCAAGCCTACTCTGTATGTAAAGAAAACAACTGCAAACTGACCTGTCAAGTTGATAGATGTTGAGGTTTTATGCCTTGCCATTGGATGGGGTTTGAGCAGAACCATTCCACATTTTGGTGAGGGGAAATGAGATAGCAGATGCATCTGCAGTAATAAATCCATCCTGCTAACAATGGGGAATCATACAACTGCACCGCAACTGCACCATCTGCAAATAAGTATTTCCCCATGTAGGAAGAAGCTGGAAATTGAAGTAACATCTCATGTGGAAATGCGTACGTTCTTTGCTCTTCCTCCACCAGCGCTGCTTTGACCAACCTTGTACCTGAAGCAATGCTTAAAATAAAGGAGCCATTCAGCCCTTACATGGGTCTCTGGTAGCTGTAATCATACGGCTTATGGGCTGGACCCACTTAACAGGCCAGAAGGGCTGGTTAAAGCCTTCTGAATGAGAAATCTTGTGATTCCTGCTCCCATATAGGCTGAATTTGCAGGAAATAGCAGTGTGTTGAGAGTTCTCTTAGAGCAGCTTTGCTGGAGATTTGATCCAAAGCCTGTAGAAGTCTGTGATTAGACTTCCTCTGCTGCAACAGCCTCTGGGCAAAGCAATGTCATCAACTTTTTATGGCCCATTTGTGGGGCTGGTCTGATGCATTTCCCAAACCAGAATCCCGGTGCCAAGGTCCCAGCAGTCACAACTGACCAGCAGCTATTGTGTGCAGGAAGACAAAGCTCCTCATGCTAAGCACATCCGAGACAACATGCAGAAAAGAGTGTAAAACGATTAAAACACCTAATAAAGCACTAAGGGAATTTGGGAGCATGGATTTTAGCTGAGTTCATCATGCACAATGCTGAGTTTAATTGAATTAAGATAGCAATCAAAGTGTGATCCTCCACAGCAAAGTCCTTCCTCAAATCTTTGTTCTTGACCTTGCCTGGAAGGCTTTGCTTAAGCCTTCAAGACTTGAAAGAAGTAGTAATCTGAATCCCCCATTGTTAGGTGACCCGTCAGGGTCACATGTAGAGGAGAGGGCAGAAGAAATCAAGATACAGTCAAGCAGCAGAGAGTCCCAACACAGGGACAGCAGGGGAAAGCAGCCAAGGAGAATGAGCTTGGTTTGCAAGGCTTGACATCTATAAGACTCATTCATCCAGCTTGGAGAGACTTCAGCTTCAGATGCCTGGAGGTTCACCCACCATGGAGTGACAGGAGGCTTCTACATGTACCAATAGGGATTACTCAGTTGAGGCCAGTGGGAAATGGCATGAAATGGGAGAATTTACCCATCACGCTCTGCCACAGAGAGCCCTCCCTGTTTTGACCTGTCCCAGCAACCTCATCAGGTGCTTTCAAGCACTGCTTTTATCCAGCATACATTTACAGGTTATGTATGAAGCAGTCAGGATCTCACCTTTAGCTCCCCACTTTCTCCATTACACAGTAATGTTTTGTGCTGTGACACATAGCACCACTGAGAAGACAACTCCTGTGAGAAAACAAGCTCCTGCGTGGAATAGCAGAGATGTTAGGGTGGCCACATGAGTCTTAAACAGCAGTAAACTGCTTGCAGTGCACAAACACTTCCCAACGAGAACCTGTGTCAGGCTGAACACAGGATCTGAGCATTGGGGCAGCACAACAACTGCTCTAGAAAATGGAAGGAAAGCAGAAGACTGACCAGGAACGTAACAGCTGGAGCCAGGAGAAGGAGCAAGAGGCAGTAATCTCCAGAGGACACATTCGTTTGGGCTTATAAATAGCAACATTAAAGAGACTCTTCCAGATTTCAGTGACTTTTCTTCTTGTGAGTAACATTAGGAGCACACACTCTGCAAAGCCATTATCATCATCCACAGAAAGATAAGGAACACTGGCTCAACCCAAGGCTCAGGGCAGTTGAATATTGGCCAAGCATCCTTCACTAAGCCAAGGTGGGAGGGGGATGAGGGTTCATGCACATCCTTTGAAGGGCTGGTGAGCAAAACAGCCCAAGAATATTCTCAAGGCTGAAATAAATTAAGACACACATTTCCTTGGGATGCCTGGGATGCTCTGTGATTTTATGGCATCCAAAGTGCTAAGAAAAGCAAAGTGCTGCCAAGCCTGCATTGCTATTCATGTGGTAAAGGTCAGAGAGGTGCAAAAATGTCAGTTTTGCAAGTTACAAACTTGTGTAGCAGTTATAATCAAAATGCACTCAATGTCTAAAGCTCTCCTTATGGTTAAGTAACAAGCACGAACTATGGCAATGACAATGTCACACACAAAGCACCCATCGGTACCAACTTAGCACATGAATCAGTGTCTGGTGCTGTAGGTAATGTTGCAGCATACAAAAAAAACCTCACTATTTGCACAGTCCATTAAGCCCTGTCTAGCCTCCAATGAGGGGAGATGGTACGCTGTGTTTGGAAACATGAGCTAGGAATGATCAGTCTAAGCAGCCCTTCAGCCTTCTTCATGTTCTGGTTCTCTTAAGGCCATTACAGAGGTGTCACTTAAAGATACTCCTTCACACCTATACAAAGCTGTACTGCAATGAAATGCCCCATCCCTGGCAGGTTGGACGGGGCTTGGAGCAACCTGCTGTAGTGGAAAGTGTCTGTACCCATGGCAGGAGTTAGAACTGGATGAGCTTTAAGGTCCCTTCCAACCCAAACCATTCTATGGTTCTATGACTCTATGAAATGCCAGAGCACAGAGGAGCAACTTACATGAGCTCCTACAACAACAAGATGAAGAAATGTATTTGTAATCTCTTTTTGAGCTGCCTTACCTTGGCAGAGACCAGCAGAGATGACAGTCATGGTCCTGCTATTCCCAGCAGCCACCCGGTTATTCACAGACAGCTGAAACATCACAGACAGGAGGCAGAAATGGACGTACTTTCAATCTCTTTTCCTGCAATGATCACTTGACATGATCTCAGCTCCATTCCCCCCCCCTCTCCATGTCTGCAGCTGGAAGCACTGAGGATGAAGACACTAAGCACTAACTCTGTTCTGGTGAAGCCAGGGTCTGACTAAGGTAACTCCCAACTGGAAAAGCAACCCTGTAACACCAAATGTGGGTCCAAGGAATAGAAAACCAGCAGTCCTGCTCCTTGTTCTGCCACAGACCTCTTGTGTGACTATGGGCATGTCAGGTCAGCTGTGTTCTAAAAGGGGTTTGGGTTTAGTTTGGATTTAGGACATGTTTTGGCAAAAGCTCTCCATTCTGTCAATGCACTTTCAGCTGGAAACTTCAATCTGCAAAAATCCCTGTATACCAACATTGGGAAATTCCCAGTCAGGTCTAATTAACATTGCAATTCCAATGTGAAGGGGCTTGGCTGGTCAGACTTCACTTGAGACAAAAGCATTTGTGCTTGCACATCAGACACTGCTCCCTCTGAGACACTCAGGAATTCCGCCTGCCCATTCCCAGCTTCTCTCACGGTGCTGTGGATCACAAGACCTCAGGCCAGCTGTGGATTACAAGTCCTGACCCCACCACCAGGTCTTTGCACAACGTGAAAGGGAGGAAACTCTACCAGGAGGAATTCAGTGAAAAACCTCAGCTTGGGGAGAAGAATTAAAAGCAGGGTCTACCTGGGGTAGGAGCATACGGGTTTGTAGCAGGGTGGAAAGCACAGTTCTTCACTGCAAAGAGAAACACATATCACAGGAAGCAAGAGGCCAGAACCCATCAGAAACATCTTCACAAGCTCTCATCAGAAACCCATAGTCCCAGTATAGCAGAGGCACGTTCCTTCCCACTTCAGAGTAAGGCATTTCCTGCTGGGTAGGAAAGAGTAAGTTGAACCAAGACAGCTTGACTTACACATGGGCTGGGATTTCAAAAGCCAGATCAGAACTTAATAGGAGCTACGAGAGCCCTACAGCCAAACACCCCACTTTGAGCACATCAGCCTGGGCTCCTCACAAACATGCATGAAGGCATCTGGCTGCTCAGCCAGCCTTTTCCCATGTTGTGATGACAGCAGAGCTGTTCCCAGCGCTGGCAACACCTCCATGGTTATTAGCAACAAGTAACCCAAGCATTTCTGGGCTCATCATTACAGTATCTGAGGGTCTTTCATGAGTTCAGAAGTATTTGAGAGGTTTTCTTTGGCTGTGGAGAGCCCAAGCTGGAAATCTGAGTCCCTTGGTCCTGGCCACTCCTTGCAGGGAAACATGGATGGTACTGGTTTCTCCAAAGGGGAATTGTGACCCAATGGGCAGTCCCCTTGGAGTGCTCCAGGTGGTAGGAGGAGGTGGCACTGGTTCCTTTTCTTGCCCATCGCTCTTTGCCATGTTTTTGTTCACAGTTTCAGAGGTGCAGTTGTGGTGGGGATCTTTCAGGCTGGCAAACAAAACACAAGTGGTCTGAGTTGGCTGTGCCCTTGGACAAGTGTTTCAACACAAGTCCTTAAAGGGGGTCATCATGTCCTGCAGCTCCATGGCCAGTGGATGGAGTGAGAACTGGATTTACAAGCAGGTCTCACCCCATGAGCCTGGGGATCTGGGGAAGCTGAGCCTTCAAAGTGAGACAGGCAGGTACTCGATTTCTCTGTCCTGATCAGACTCAGTCAGTAGATAGACTCCAGGTTGTTAAGACCAAAGCATAGGTAGAACCTCATATTACCCTAAAGACTCCGTGATCAGGCAGGTTGAGTAGAGGTACTTAAAACATCAGCTGGGAGATAAGTAGGGAGGTCATAATTTTGGTGGTGGCTTCATCCAAAATGCCTGCTAGTGCTGCTAGAGAATAAACCAGCTCCATGGGCACCTGCCTGGCTCCAAAGGGGTCCAGTCATCAACTCTAATTGGATGGAAAGCAAGGATCCTCCACACTACATCAAACCCTCATCCCTTTTCACCTTCTGAGAGAACTAGCGCTGAGCATCAATGCTGCTCTCAACACTTGTCTCCATTCCAGTTGTCCTTGAGCTCATGCACATCTGGAAAGCCAAAAAAAACCCCAGAGAAACAATGCACTGGAAAAGATGCCTTTGACCTGAGTCACTGAGTGGGACGCAAAGGAAAAACCAATCATGTGGAGACAAGGTGAAAGGCGTTATTCCAAGGAATTGTGCAATGAACAAAAGAAAAACCCAAACCAAAGCAATCACACCCACTGGGGAAGCTGCCTGCCCCAAGGAACCCCACAAATCAGAACCACCCATGAGAGCTCAGCCATCTGTCAGTATCCCTGTAACCTGCAGGGACAAGACACACAAGCATGCTGGGATCTCCTGGAAGAAATTCCAAGCCCAGTGATGAATATAAACCATGTCTTAATGCACTTAAGTATCTCCAAAGCAGTTCATGGTATTACAACACACCACTCTCCTGTCAGTTTTCTGGTGGGATAAGTGATCATTGGAGGCTTGGAAACAGGATCACAGTACATCCCTTAACGACCAGGAGGGTCTTCAAAAGCTAGCCATCAGCCCAGATCAGGAGGTGAAAAGTCAGCTTGCCATCACCTGCAGAGACACAGTTCTATGAGCTCCTGTTAGCCTACCACCCTAGGCTGTGCTTAGCAATAGATTGCAGTTGCACCAAATACAACTATGGGCTACCTTTATGGGCTACACTTGATCTATAAAAACTCCCAGAACCTGTTGTGTTTTGGGGTTTTGGTTTGGTTTGGTGGTTTTTTACATGTTAGTCTCCAAAAATGTAGTTCTCCAGGGCAAATGAAAGACACTGAATTAAAAGTGGGTTTAACTTTTCTCTGAAGAGTCCCCTCAAAGCCTTCAATAGAGTCAACTGAAAGAGCTTTTGATTATTGTGGTTTGTTTGCCCCTTTTGTCTTTAGCTAGTCCAGCCAACCAACAAATACTTGAGCATCTACTTCAGTTTTTCCTTGATCTGCATTTCTCCTTTGGCAAAGCTGCATGGTCCTCAAGCGTGTATCCTTACTAACACAGGGCCATATCGCCATGCTCTCCAGCTCAGCAGGCTCTGAACCCTCAATACTAATTAGATTTGTCAGACACTATCTGCTTTTGTTAGAGATTACTCTCACCCCTAGGGGACTCCTCTCTTTCCTTTGAATCTGGCAGAACAAGTCCTGCTGCCTGTTAAGTGTATATGGAGGTACATCAAGTTCTCCTTCCACAGAAGGCTCCAGTACATCGGGCTGTATAATCAATTCCGCATGAAGGTTTGTGACAAAACCATCTCTTCTCTGACAGAGCTTTCCATGGAAAGAGTTTCAAACTGTTTCCAAGTTGCTATTAAAAAAAAGGGGGTGGGGGGTGGGGGTGTAAAAAACCACTTATGCAAATAATGAAGTGTTAACAGCTCTTGCAGTATTTGGTGCTTTTCCGTAAGCCACAGCTCCTGGGGGTTAACAGGGGAACCCAAGCACGTGCGTGTGCTCCTGAGCCTCACATCTGGCAAAGGGAAAAGGAACATTTCAACAGTGCCAGAAACAGGTTAAGCAAACATTTACAAAGACTCACACAGGTATCACTGGGCTTGCCTTGGAATGAGAGGAATCTGCCGGATGGGGTCTCCGGTGCCTGCTCCGGGACTATTTTCTCAATCCTTTTGAAGTCTGTGTTCCAAGAGGTCAAATCTCACTGGTTTTAGCCACACTTTCATTTTGTTTGAGGCATGAAAGGAACAATATTTATCATTCAAACAAAGGAGCCAGTTCTCTTTCCTCCCTGCTCCCATCTTCTGCCTCTAGACAAGTGCGTCCCTCCCCTGCACTAATAGATGAATAAAGGCTCACCTTGAGGTTGAGAGCTTTATAGAAGAATTAATTGCAAACCCTGACTTTACAATTACCAGTGAAGATGCTCCCATTATCTGCCACTAGACACACACAGACACACACACTCACTCATGGCTTCACCTCCATAGGAAGAAGCTTGCAATGTGCTGAGAGCTGACTTTGAAGGCTGCAGGGAAAGCTGATCTCTGAAGTACAAGAGTGTTGGAAGGGCTACCAAAGACGTCCATAATGCTGACCTGTAGCTGGGGGGCATCAGCAGGTCAGAAAGAGAGAGAAACAATAATAGGTCAGATATTACAATATCCTTGCCAAAATTTAGGAGAATTGAGGCTAAGACCATAAGAAAATGATTAATCGACTGCACTGACAATGTGACATTCAGCATGTGCTGAGGGGCTGTAAGTCTGCTAAACAGACTGAGAGTGATTGGAAGAAGATGCGAAATCACAGCAGAGAGAAACCTCTCCTTAGAGAAGACATCTCAAAATGCCAGCATACAAACTGTGTTGCATGTTCCCAGTTCAGCCTTTGGACCCAGTAATACGGAGTGACTTAAGATCAAGACCACTTGTGTACTTGCGTCTCCAACGTACAAACGCTTACATAGATGCTTTGGTATTTGCTGAGCTGGTGCCTCACGCTCCCCATTCCATAAATCCTCTTTCCCTTCAGGCTCCAAATGATGTAAAACGCTCCCTGAGCACCGAAAACACTCACCGAAGACAAAGGGGAACTTGAACTGGAGAAGCACATCAGGAAGTCACTGTCTGCAGAATACAAAGGGCTCCTCATTTATAAAACCAAGCTGTTAATAACCAGGAGAAATGGGCAGAAACATTATGGTGGCACTCTGCAAGCAGGGCTGCATGGGTGCATGGTCTGCATGGGTTTACCAGCACCCTGGGGGCTCATACTGCCAGCTGCTGCAGGCTGGGACACCCTTGCACTATGTGTTTGTACAGCCCATGACACACCTGGGGCCTACTCTCTACAGGCAATTTTGGGCACACACATCGCTTAGAAAGCAGGTTAAAGTGAACACCTTACCTGTGCAGGTTTATACAGCAGGACAAGCACCTGGTACTAATCCTCCTCCCCAGCCAAGGTGCCCAGAGCAGTCAGGAGCACATCTCCCACACTGAAGAGGAACCACTATTAAGGAGGGGCTGGTCCACTGTAGAGAGCTGCATTTCTCAATGCTTATGAGTCTTTGCCTGACAATTATATATATGAAATATATATTAAAAAATATACCAGCAAAATAAAGAGCAATCAAGTGTCACATCAGCAACACATCCATGCAAACGGGATTCCTCACACATTCACCCCCAAACCATTTTCACTGCCCTCGTAAGAGGCACTGTCTTGCTGCAGATAAATCCTTGAAATTTGTCTTTCAAAACCCCTATGAGATAAAAAAAAGACAAAGTTCCCAGTGACTGCCACAGGGAAACAAAGCGATGAAAGAAGAGGAAACAGTGAGTAGTGGACCACCGTTGGTGGGCACTTGAATAGGAGCCCTGTGCTTGACACCACCACGGCTTTGAACAAAACTGGAGTCAAACAGCTATTTGTCAGGGGGTACAAATGCACACAAGTGGTGAGAACCTGGCCCTGCTCTAAAATCATGTCAGGGACTCATCTTGTGGGGCTGTGCCAAGCCCCTGATGGATCGCTGTGCTCGGGGGCAGCATTGTCAGCAGCAATAATAAGACATCTGGTCCTTTCTCTCTCTGAAAGAGTATTTTGGCTCGACTGAACCCACGTGAGAGCTCCTCGCACAATGCACAGACACAGCATCTCGTGGTCACTGATCCACAGCACCGGCTCCATCCTCTTCGCATCCTGCAGCATCCCTTTGGTCTCAGCCCCACTCCTTGCCACGCATCCAGTCCCAATCCCTGCCACGGGCAGGGACACCTTCCACTAGAGCAGGTTGCTCCAAGCCCCTGTGTCCAACCCGGCCTTGAACACTGCCGGGGATGGGGCAGCCACAGCTCCTCTGTGCACAGCCATTCATGCTTCTCAGACGTGATGCTCAGGACACCACATCCAAGCTGACACACACAAGCTTGTGCAGCACTGCCCAAACCTCAGTGTTAAATCCAACCTGCAGGCATGGGACTGCAGCACAGCATCACCTCCACAAACAGAGGGGCAGGGATTTGCAGCAGGACACAAGGGTTTTAGCAAGCTGCCAATGCAAACAGGCTCCCCAGCCATAGTTAAACCAGCAGCTCCTGGGAAGCCATCTGCTTTCCTTCCTATGCACAGGCAGGACCTCAGCACACAGGCACAGCCCCAGGGAAGGGGGCATTAATTATAAAGCCTAATTCATGTAAAAAGCACAAAGTTTCTATAGAGAGCTTCAGCTCTGAGACAGCAAAAACAGAAATGGAAAAACAGGGACTTAATGCACTAAACCCTTCAACAGACCTCTCCTGACACCCTACACCCTACAGGGGACGAGGGGAGCAAGGGCTGTGCGAGACGGCTGGGAATGGACTTGAGACATAACGAAAATAAGGGAAATGGAAGCAAAGGAAGGAGCAGCAAAGTGGAAGGAGTAAAGAGAGAGATGTGTCTGTGCTTCAAGCACTTCAAACCAGAGGCCCCACTTCCCAAATAACATTGCACAGGGGGAGGGAGAGAGGGGGCAGGCTGGTTTCCATTTCATTTTTGCTTTGAAAACACCATTTTTCCACACATCCACTAAAGTGCAGATTTCCACCAAAGCCATGTAAAAAGGGAGCCTGCCTCAAAGCTGAGGTTGTCAGAAACCACATCTGTCTGAACTCACAAAGCCATGGCTGGAAAAGCCCCCAGGAGAGCAGCATTTCCCAGCACACCATCCAGCGTCCCAGCACCCAGGCGCAGCAAGGCAGGCACCGGGCACAGCAGGACCCACCAGCTGGGAAGAGCCTGCAGAAGGGACACAGGGACCAATTGCTTCTGCTCCAGCCCTGAACAGGGACCATGCCAGTGCTGGGAGGAGATATAAAGAGCTACGGGTGCTGGGGTTGTGTGGGGTGATAAATGGGGTGCTTGGTCACACAGCCCCAGCACTGACCACCAACACCTCTGCAGCTCATCCGGAGAGCAGGAGCCTACCTGTCCTCTCATCCTTTCCTAAGGAGCTCAGCAGCGCAGGCAGGTGCTGGGGTTAACATTAAGGAAAGAAGGATGCTGCCCATTGCAGCAACTCTCCAGCTCTGCCACGGCTGTGCTGGACCCCAGCTCTGTACCTGGGCCAGGCAGATGGCAATTATAAGGGAGAAGTCTAGAAACCTCCGGAACAACTTGCTGGCACACGGCAACCTCCCCTTTCCCAGCTGGCAATGGGCACAGATAGTGCTGTGTGCCCTGAGACGATGCATGCAGAGAAACCCCCTGCCTGCAGCTTCAAGGGGCTGGGAGGGGAAGAACCTGGCCCTGGGCATGGGGACAGTCCCCACAGTGGCAGCTGCAGCAGGCATGCCTGTGGGAAGCAGGTGCTCCTTTCCCAAAGGCTGGGAATGCTGGCACTGGCGATGCCTGTGCAGTGATGCGTCCCACTGGCTGGGTGCCCACTGCCAACTGCTGATGCCCTGACAAAGGAGCCATGTAATCCCAGTGGCACCGGCTGGTGGGGCTCAGCTCCGGTGCACCCCACAAGGCTCCTTCACCCCCTAAAAGCTGACAGGAGGGACATAAACCATCACACACATGGTATCCAGCTTCACCACCCCAAAAGGGCCTTCACATATTGCTCAAGATGGAGCTTTTCTCCCCCTGTCACATGCTCCTGCCTCCCTCACACCAGCACAGCCAGCAACCAAGGTCTGTGGGTCTGAACCCCCTGGCTCCGCCTCTTCTCAGCATGCCCTGGGGATGCCAGCATGCAGCATCCCACATCTGCTCCTGCCTCGCAGCCTGCTCTAGTGGAAGGTGTCCCTGCCCGTGGCACGGGTTGGAGCTGGATGAGCTTTAAGGTCCCTTCCAAAGCAAACCAGTCTGGGATGCTGTGATTCTATGACCTGCACACCCCCCCTTTCTAAAGACTGTCCCAGACTGTCTGCAATAGGACAAGCAGACACAGAGCCTCCCAACCCCCACTACCACACCTCAGCTCACCTTCTGGGTCTGCATCATTTCCATCACCAGCAGTGGAAGCCTCTGACACAGTCACCCCAGCCTGTAAAAGCATGGATTTTGAGTAACATGGCCATCAGACCCCAATTACTTGGCACAGTGGCTGGTCAGCATGCTGCTCCTTTCCTGGTCCATGTGTTTTGCAGTGCTAAAGGGTCCTTTGACATTCAGTTGAATATAACTAACCCAGCCTGTGGAGCAAACACACCATGGGCTGTAATTGCACAAAGAATAACCAATGACTTCCTACTGGGAAGCCACAAAGAGGGCCCAGTCCCCTCCATCCCAGTCCACTCTGCTGTGCACAACCTGCGCACTTTGTCAGGTGCCAACAAGGGCCCACAATGCCTTTTTTCCCCCTATGCACAAAGCTCCCTGCAAGCTCCATGTGCTGGGCTGAGCAACCCATGATTTCCCTGAGCTGTGCCCTTGAAACCAGCTGAGAAGCCAGAGTTTTCCCTGACGAGCCAAGGAATCAGAACTGACATGATTGGAAAAAACAAGCCCCGTTTCTCTTGGCAGGGAATTACTTTAGAGATCTCTGGTGTCATCGCCCCAATTCACAATGAATTTGGATCCAAGCTTTCCTAGTGCCAGACAACACAGGGATTTGACAGAGAAGGTAATTGAAGGAAATGGCTTTGTAACCTAGCTATTGTGCTGGCTAGCTCCAGCTCTCCTGCAGAACAAGGTTCACTTCCTGATTCATCATCCTTTATTTGTCCCCAGTGGCTCTTGACTGCCTGGCAGGGATAACACAGACCCCTCCATCAGAGGTCTGTGGGGCAGTCAGGCTTTGTCCCCATCTGGTGAGCAGCAGCAAGGGGGGTGATGAGCCCCCAAGTGTCCATGGGGCAGGGTGAAGAGCAGGCTTGAACAGTCTGCACACCCCTTGGGCAGCATGCACACCAAGTGGTAGGGCCATGGAGGTACAAGGATGGGGGACCTTCAGGTGGGAGAAATCCCACCCAGTGAGCCCCAGGGCCTCCATTCATTCCACATAAATAACCAGGAACGTGGGAAAACCTGAACTGGAGCAGGGTTTGGCGCAAAGCTTGTAATTGCATCCTTAGGGACATCCCAAAGTGGCACGTACCTCAGAAATAAAGAGTATTCCCTGTAGGGATACTGGCCAGACACAGGTCCTCATCACTGGGTCAGGCATTTTTAATCCTTCTGAGAGGGATACCACAGATACAGGATGCAACAGGCAGGCAAAAGAAGCACTGAAGGAGAAAAGAGCCTGCCCTGGTCCCACCAGGAAAGAGGGAAGGAGAAAAGGGAGGAAAAGGGAGGAGAGGTTCCAAGATGTGCTCTGTGCTGAGCTGAGCAGCACTTGCATAGAAGAGCTCATGTACACAGATCATCACACACAGCATCTTACAACTGCTCTAATAATAACAACCACTGCACTGACCTGTGCATCCATTCAGTAACCACTGTGTTTCTGTAACCACCATTATCTAGGCTGGCTGTGAGCTGCTCTGGATGGATGTCAGATCTAAGCTGCATTCGAGACCTAGGGCAGCGTGAAACCCTAGACCTGCAAGCCCTGCAGATCCCACCAATGCCTGACATCCCCTTTGGGAGCCCTGTTAAAATGAGCTCATGCCCTTCAGAAGGCTCCTCTCTATTTAAATAAACAACCTGAAGGATGGAGCACAGCAGCAGTCGAACATATCCTGGTATCTGAACAGATCTTTCAGCTCCATAACCTGATTCCTTGATGAAGGCAGCACAAGCACTCTGAGTTTGTGCAAAGCCAGTAACATTGTGGAGGAGAGAAGCAGCCCAATTATTATAGCTCGTCTACTAGCAAAAAGTATTAGGAGAGTAAACAGGCAGCAATCACATAGGAATGCCTGTGAGATCTCTTACTTACTGGCATGCAGGTCTCTCATCTGGAATTCATTTATTCATATGCACAATTGATGCCATTAAGCTACAGAGGTGGTTGGGGAAGGACATATTCAAAAGATGCCTCAAGTTATTGAAGGGGCCGGTCTCCACTGCCGATGTCACCTCTGGAAACAATGAAACTGAACCATCAGACCAGTGTTGCAGAAGAAGAAGAAATGACATTTTCAGCAGCACCACCTCATCAAACCACAGAATGAATCACAGACTGATATGGCTCCCATCACCATGAAAAGCAGGATACTTCTTCCTCCTGTCTGCAAATTCATTCGTGTTATCAGAAATAGGCCACAAGTCACAAAGGTCCAAATTCATCCTTGGGATCAACGAAGATGAGTGTCTGCTTCTGCAGCTGGAATTGCCCATCACACCCAGCATTACCACTGAACAGCTTACGTGGGATGAATCCTGGGGGTCTCTAAACCTCCTAGGGGAAAGGGTACACAGAAGAATGGTATATTTACTCTGTGGGTTCTATTCTTCATCCCATTTTGCTGCTAATTCCCTCAGGAAGCTTTCCTAGCGCAGAGGATGGCCTACATCTTGTTTAATTACATTCAGTAACTTAAACTGCTGGAGAAACCCTCTTCAGCTATAATCATTTGGAGCTCTAAAGAAATCCCATGGCCTGGTGGAAAATGTCTATATATATGATCTGTATATTCCCCTGAAGTGCTGTCCTTTATGCCTGCAATGATGCATACGTAGGTATGGACAGTCATTCTCTTACCTTATCCTGAAATGGGTCCTACAGGCTCAGAAAAGGATGTTTTGCTTACCTCTGTTTTGGGGTGTAAGTGGGAGCTCTGGCAGGAAAGCAGATGCCTCCCAGGAGCTCTGCATCACTCTCCATCATGACAGGCAGCTCCAGGGATAGGCTTAAGCTCAGCACCACTCTATGGGAAGGGACCACACATATTCAGGTTGCAGGGGTGGGGGGGGAAGCACATCAAGATTATGGAAGTCTCAGGGCAAGTAAATTACTGTTAATTGTGAGATATTTGATTGCAAGGAGCGCAGATGGCCAGCCATCTGGTTTTGATTATAAAATTAAACAAGATTAACCCAAACAGGATTTCCTCAGCATTCTTCATTGACTGACTCACAAATACATCTTTAACACCTATGCTACAGATACAGCACAATCAGAAGCTCTTCCTGCCGTTTCTAATCTATTTGGGCTTACTACTCTGCTGAGCAATGCCCTTGTACATTAAAGATTTCCAGTAGGACTGAAAAGGAGCAGGGGATGGATTCATTAAGAGGTGAGAGAATTTGGAATGCTCAAACAGAAATAAAGTAACCCCAGCAGAACACCTTTTACTCTGCTACAACACCACTCAGGTTAGAAAGGCAGAAGCCTATGGGCAGGAGAGGATGCTGCCACGGGCAACAGCAGTTGGGTACCAACCTCTCCTGTCCATATCAGTACCCAGACAGTGCTGTGATAGAAAGGGATAGAATTGCAAAAGCTGGGGAGAGTGGCCGGAGGCCCCATCTTCCATCCATCTTCTGTAAGACCCTCAGACCTCCACTGATCCTTCTCCCCAACTTGGTCTCCTCTATGACTATCCCATGACTAATAAAGTCCCTCCAGCCCATGAGGCACTGTGGGCAGCCCAGCACAGAAACTCATCCCACCAGCGCAGGACAAAGAGAGATGTCAGCATCCTCCTGGCTGGCAAGGACGGGCACACATCCCAGTTTAAATGCACAGCTCAGGTGCTACATACGCAGCATCACATCACTGCTCAAAACATGTCTCTTACTACAGCCTAACTACAGTGTAACTACAGTCTTGCTAGAGTGGCCATCTACTAGATGATCTTAAGGTCCTCTCCAACCCAAACCATTCTATGATTCTACAGTGCCGCTACAAGCTCAGGCATTTTCTTTGCCTATAAACTTCAGGCATCTCCTCCTTGCCCGAGCATCCTCTCCATCACATTTTTCCTGCCTGTGTCCCAGGAGGGCTGCATGCAGCAGCTCTTTTTTGCTTGTATGATTAGTGACTTTGAAGCATTTTGCAGGTTTTAGCCACTCTTTGCTTCAAGATACATCAATTCTGAGACCAAGCCCTGCAGGAATCAGCTCTGACGCATTTTGCCTGGTAAGTTGGGCTTGCAGGACCCACTAATCCATCCAGTTCCCAGCCCTCAGCTACCAAACCTGCTCTGGGAGTCAACTGCCTCTCACGCTCTCCCTGGAAGCTGGGCTGAGGCCAAGAAGGCGTTTCCAAGCCCACCCAGTTACCCTATGCACACGTACAGTATGGAATTGGATTTAGGAGCCCCTGTCCCTCTGCAAGCTTTTCTCATGCAGATTACACACGTCTTTGTTCAAAGCAAATTGGTTGTGAACAGAACATAAAGGGTGTTGCAGGGAGATGTTCCCTCGCATTGCTCCCCAGTGTAAATCCCCAGGACCTGCTGCATCCAGAAACTGTCAGTAGGATCCTGCTCACCCCTCCTATCTTATCATGTACAGGCAGACAACCCGTTGGGAGAGTTAACTGCCCATCAGCCACCAACAGGCCAGGGCTCTCGCTCATGTAAACATGGGTTTTACTTTAGCTTTGAGTAGCTTCACTTTTAGGGCTAGCCCACACAGAAAAATGCCATCATCCTCTTGGGGACAGCAGCTCCCTGCACCCCAGGCTGTTTGCCCACCCCATCACTGCTATTGGAGGCTGGGAAACCTGGTCCATGACTCCAGCCTGCACCCACTCACAGGGTGCCAGGGAACTTGGTTTCTCAAGGGGCTATTCCCACAGACCCTTCAGTATCCTCTCTGAATGCAAAAGGAGGGAAGTGTGGCTGCACTTTGCCAGGCTGCTCACCTGTAATCCAGAGACAAGCTTCCTGTGTCTGGACTCAGCTCTGGCCAAATACAGCAGACCAGGAAACACAGTGTGACTCCCCCCACCCCCGGCCCCCAATCATCTCTGACCTTGCATTTGACTGATTCCTGGTCATTCTGCATGCAAGGATGCCCATGTGGTGCAGGATCGCTGCAGTCCCTCCTGAACAACAGTTTGACACACTGCAATACTGACCCCTCTGCAGGACCAGTGGAAATGAACCCAAAGGGTGGATGCCGACAGAGCTGATCTCACCTGCAAGCGCTGATGGGAAAGGTGGAACAGACAGAGGAATCACCTTTTCCTTCCTAAGCTGCAAGTCCCCTTGGTAAGAAAAAGCAAGGTTCCTGCATAGGCAGATTCATGGAATTAACTGAAAAGCTTTAATATGCCTTCTTTTTTCTCTTTTCCCTTTGTCTTTCCAGCAAGAGAGAGCCAGGTTTGCTTCAACATGGACCGAATTACTTGAGTTTCCGCAGCCTCATTCTCAGCAGTGATTGTTTCACTCTGAGCTGATGTTTGTCCAGAAGAACATAGTCCAAGGCAGAAACCTTGGCTGGAAAACTCCAATCCAAACAGGCAAAAACATGTGCAACTGAGAAGGGTACCTATCATAAGGAGGAGCAAGGAACTCCTATATAAGCACTGCTATATCACACACTTGCAAAACATAGCTTAAAAAAACCCCACAGTTTTCACATGAACAGATGCTCTGACAAAAGCCCTGTGCAAAATGTTTCCTTTGCCAAGAGAGTAAAAGGAAATCCATTTTAGCTGAAGAATCAGCTTTTAAAGGCAATCCCTAGTAAATGAGGTATAAAACTGAATTCAGAGCATTTCCACTACTTTCTCGTCTTTCCAGCATCCTCTGGGCTGGACTCTCACTGACAATCCCTCTTCCACAGCCAGCTGGGGAGCTGCCCCAGGAGGTGGAAGCACACAATAAATACATAAATAAATAGAAGCAGTTGAAAACAAAGAAATCAGAAGGTTTTTAAAGCTGATTTCTCTATGCTGGGTACTCCTCGAGCTAACCAGATGCTGCCAAATGCCTGGCACTAGAGAAACACCTATCATTTTACCCCATGATATATTACTAACCCATATTAGACTCGCACAGAAACACCAGGCTGCTGTTGCAGGCGAGGGAGAAGAGGGGGAAGTAAGCGCACTGCACCACAGAACCGAAGAGACTTCAGACAGCTGTGGTATTATCTCAGAGGAGTTTCAGTCTGTCAGATGGGGATTGGAGGGGGAATTGCCTGGGGAATGCACTTCCAGGGACGCTTTCTACCAAGAGAAGAGCCCCTCGCATCTTTCTAAGCAACTGATTAATGGAGTAGGGATGGGAAGCCCCTATCTGAGCACAGATCATCTACCAGGGGGCTTTCAGGCAGAGGCACATCAGATTTGGACTCTACCAGATCCCAGGCTGCTGCCAACAACAGGCACATAACTCTTCCAACATCTCACAGTGCTTGATAGCACGGGGACCACGATGCATGTCTTTTATCACCTGGCTCTACATGATGCACTGATACCACGGGAAAAGCCAGCGCTGAATCACCTGGGGAACAGCAGATACGCTTTTAGCCTGAAGGATGGCCTGTCTGGTCTTTCCCAAATCTATCAGCTAATCTAACAGGAGATATTACTTCCTATGAACCTCACCTCGTTATGGGAGCGCTGCAGGCAGCAAGACCATCAGTGCATAAGGGAGGGAGCTGGCTGGAAACACACTGCTCTCGTTCCTGCAGTGGTACAGCTACAGAACAGCTTTTACAAAGCATCAGCACTTGCACATAGTTGTGAAGGGGCCCAGAGAAACGACTCTCAACAGGCAGGGATCTGCAATGGGAAGGGAATGGACGAGTGGAGAACTTGGTGCTCACTTCCAGCCCTGCTGTTGGGATTTCAGGTGCCAGCTCCTGCAGAGCTGTGCCTGCAGCACCAGAGATAGGGCAGTGTCCTGCTCCTGGCTGCAAGGCAAAGATAAGGCCCCTGGGACCGATGGAAATGCAGGGCACAACTAAGCCCAGGGTCTGCAGAAGAAGTGAAGAACACATAAGGCAGAGGAAGAGACATAAGGCAGAGGAAGAGCACAGTCAAACCAGTCCAGCAAAGCACCTCGGAGAAGTTTCATCTATGCACAAATACAGGGCTGGTTACCAAGCAGATGCTATAGCTGAAAATGAAGTGATTTTGCACTTTGCACCAATGTGGGCTGCTTGGTTCTCCCAAACCAACTGTCATCTTCACCCCTGGCAACTGAACAAGAGCAACCAAACCGAGAGGCTGTGCGCTATGAAAAAGCTTGAACAAGACCTCAGCTGACTCAAAACCAGAACTGAACCTGTTTCTGGCTAAGATGGAGCCTAACTTACATCATAGAGCAGCAAAGGGCAAAAACCCCTCCTTACCTGTGAAGCACAGTTCCTGGAAACAGTCAGCAGCTTTGCTCTGCCCCCACCAGTTGTCTCCAGCTACCTTCTCCTACAAGGCCTGGGATGATGGGTTACCTCAGAGCCTTGTTTTGAACCCATCTCCTGTGCTGTCTGCTCCCAATGTCTAACTTCAGCCATCACTGGAAGGGGGGAAGGTGAGAGCCCAAGCAGTAATTCTGGTGCTGGATGTTGCCAAGTTCTCCACCCCCAGGACTGGCTCCATACGGCTTGTCAGCCACAACAACAGGAGCACCACCTGTAACTTAGAAGTGGGCATCTCTTGACAGAGATGATGAGCCACTGACATACAGGACGTCCCATTATACACTGGAATAACATTCAACACATGGAAGCAGATCAGAAGATGCACGGCCAAAGAGAAAACCCCATCAAGCCAGAGCTGCTTCCCAGCCAATGCTAAATCATCACCAAAACTCGACTCAATCCCAAGCATTTGTTTCCTTTTATATTCTGCGTGACAACAATGCACCTTTGGGGCTAAACTATCTCCAAAGGCATCGTTGCGTGCATATGCTTTCCTTGCATGCAATGCAGACAGCTCAAATGGGAAACAGCCTTCCCTTCCCCCAGACACTTCCCAGGTCCAACACACACTGCAGGCAACAAGCTGCTGGTCTTGCAGAGCAAGGAGCAAGCAAGAAGCCTCATGTGAAGAAATCCAGGCCAAGCAGTGTCTGGGACTTTCTCACTGCATAAAAGAGGTCACCATTAAGAGCAATGGCAAACCATGGGAAGAAGGCTACATGTACAGAAGCACTCACACACCCATGCAAGTAAATCCCATTTGCTTCCACTGAACTACCTGGACAAGTCTTACTAGCCACCTGAAGCAGTATAACCCATGATGCTGACGGACAAGGAAAGTTTATCCCTGGAGATGCTCTTAACCCTTATAAAAACAGCAGCTAGGGTGGAATCCAGGTTGAGGAATGGGTTTCAGCAAGAAAATCTCCCTACAAGAGCAAACCCCCCTGAGTGCAGTGTGAGACTTCTGCCAGCACACAGCTTCAGAGGAGACGCAGACCTGGACCTGTCTGGGGTCTGGTTTTTGTTCTTTATTAACCATTTTCACAGGCCTCTTCACTTGTGGATTCCAACCTGACTGGAAGCAGCGGAGGCTGGAAACCTCACAAAGCTTTCCAAGTGCGAAACCTGCTCCCTGGAGCAGCCTGGATGCCCTTCAGGTTTGCATCCAGTCCTCCAGGGGCTGAGCCAAACAGTCACTCCTCTCAGACGCTCAGGATGTTCCCCTGTCAGAGCTCTCAGCCTGGAATACAGGATGGAAAATGGGATCGGGAGATCACCCGGTGCAAAGGAGTGACAGGGCTCACAGGCACAAACAAGATGGTGCCCAGAGAACAGCTCATTGCAGCCAGTAGTGTTTTCCTCACTAAACCCCCGTTTTCCACCCTTTCCCAGGGATCTCTCCAGCTCCATCGCTCTTATCCCATAATTAGGTTGAGCACACAATGCCTTGCACTCGCCTCCACACACAGACACAACTCTCAGGCAAGGTTTAAAAGCCTCAAGCAATGCCAAACTCAAACGTGGCCGGGACGTGCAGAGCAAAGCTGCCTCTCAGCCAAGAGAGCTGGAGCGTGAGTGGGGAAGAGCTTCCCTCTCTTTCTCTCTGCTGCTTTATTCTCCAGACTCACAATGAGGGCTGTTCTCTCCTGAAAGGGGGAATCCAGCACACCCCAGCTTTGTATTGATTCACTGCAAAGCAAAGGCACAGATCCTCCTCCATTAAAGCAGCCACCTCCGGCCCATGATGAACTGGTGGAGCTGAACCAAGGGGAAGCAGTGGCTGCTGGCTCTCAGAGGCTTGAGAATCAGCGTTTCCAACTGACTGCCTCCCTCGCCCCTCTGAGCCCCCCAGCCATCGCCACCGCATTCACCAGCCCAGGCAGGATGGGAAATGGGAAGAAAAACTCTCCCTCCATCACCACTCTCCTTTACAGAGCTGCCATCCACCTCCCACCAGAGCAGCCTTGAAACCCAAGCCAGCCATTGGAACCATTAACTGAGTTGAGACAAAAGCTCTGGATCACATCCTCAAGGGCTCAGCATCCTCCATGCAGCACGGGATTCCCATACCTTTCATCCTGCATTGCTTTCAGAGTAAGGCGATGGAGAAAAGGAGAGGCAGGAAGGAACATGGCCATGTTGCAGAGGGCTCACAGGCTGCTCCGTGAGGCCATGCTCTGCATCCAGGTGGTGTGGTCTCGGATCTATTACCAGACCTTGACGGAAGGAAGCAAAAATGATTACAAGGCCCTCCAGAGGGAGTTGATACAGCTGTCACAGATAGTCCTGAGCTGGGCAAACCCACTGTGCCCCCCAGTCATTGCTCAGGACAGGGAGTGACAGCCAGTTTGCAATAGGGCGCTGGAGGAAGGGAGATGCCATTTCGCTGATCAGAAGACAGAGACCTGACTTTCCTTCCCTCTTATACCTGCTCTTTGGAAACAGCATCCCACATACCTAAACCAAAGCAGAGCCTGTTGGGGACAGCCCAGGGGATGCCATAGTCCCAGTCTATGGGACTGGGACCATGCACACCAATGGTGGGACGAGGCAGGCTCCCCCACCTTGAAGCCCACCTTACCCACCTTCAGCAGGGCTGGGATATGCACTTCATGGATGACGCATTGCCCTCCAGCTGTGTTTGCACTTCCCGGCTCAATGGCTTCACTCTCCTGGGACTCCTGCAACACAAGCCATAAATAATGAGGATCTTCAAGTGTTGTGAGCCCACTGAGCTGAGACCCACAGAGCTGATGGGAGCAGATCCTGGCAAGCTGGCGGTGATGGGGCTGTAACCCTGAGAGGGGTACCCCAGGGAGGGACTCTTCATCAGGGCCTGTAGCAATAGGATAAGGGGCTTGGAAATGGATGAGCTTTCAGGTCCCTTCAACGCAAAACATTCCATGATTCTATGCGACGCAGATAGACCCACCCTAATGCATGATGACTGTGACTTTAGCTTATTGTGCATCCCGATTCCCTGCTGCAGAAGCCATAAATGTGCCTGTAGGTGGCCCAGAAACACTGACTTATTAAAAAGAGGAAGAAGGAGGAGGGGGAGGAGGGAATGAATGCAGCTCTGTCAGGCTTCTACAGAACTGTTACGTTTTGGTGCTTATTTTCCAAAGATTTATGTTTTTCTGCATTTGTCATTCTCTTTTCATGCATTTTTGAGACCCTGGAGCTTAGAAACTCAAAACCCTGTCAGTCACACCAACCCCCCTGCACAAAACATAGCTGCCACTGGAGTGGGTTAAATAAACCACAACAAACCAACACCAAACAGAATGCACTTTTCCATCACGCTGTGACTGGGTCACTCTGCTCAGTGCAAGCGAGACAATGCTCAGAGAAAGCAAGAAACAGATGAGAGTTTTCATACTCATGGCTGGAACTAAATGGATTAAGGTCATTTCCTCGGTAGGTTTGAAACCTTCTGCAACAATTTTATGCAAAGAAAAGGAAAAGTGTCCATTTCTCCCACCCACCCCCCCCCAAAAAAAAAAAAAAAAAAAGGGAAAAGTCACTGCTGCAAAAACATTAAATCTGCTTGGGTAACTCAGAATGTATGTTGGCAAGGCAACCCATCTCAGCTTGAACAGTAAACTTGCTATGTCAGAGGCTCTGCAACGTATGAAAGAGGCTTGGGTTTCAGTATATCATGCCGAATTTACTTCTTTTCAGCCTTTCATGACAAAGCATTTGATGTCTGTCCTTTCACTGCTGCAATCCATAGGGTGATCTTACTTAAAAGTTGCCCGACCTTTGCTGTTGTCGGTATTGTTCTGTTAAAATGTAATCTAACTCTTTTTCTTTAGTCTGGAAATAGCACTGTACAGACAGCAAACATGACAGCAGCTTGGTGTTCCCCCCCAACAAAACCTAGAGGCAAAAACATCCATCATCAGAGCTGGCTTAGAATCAGGTGATGTCAAGAAGGCTACAACGTGCAGCAGCCCAGGCCCTTTCCTGAACTGGCCCTGTTGAGTTGCACTGATTTCATGCTTCACACTGGCACCAGGCCCACTGGCATGTGCAGAGGGTCTGGTTGGTTTCCCAGCACTTTCATAGCATCCCAGACTGGGTTGGGTTAAAGTGACCTTAAAGCTCATCCAGTCCCAACCCCTGTCACGGGCACGGACACCTTCCACTAGAGCAGGGTGCTCCAAGCCCCTGTGTTCAACCTGGCCTTGAACACTGCCAGGGATGGGGCAGCCACAGCTTCTCTGCACCCTGTGCCAGCGCCTCTGCACCCTCACAGGGAAGAGCTTCTGCCTAAGAGCTCATCTCAATCTCCCCTCTGGCAGGGTAAAGCCAGCGCTGAAGAGCACCCAACTCACTATTTTAGCCATAGGACTGGGTGGTATCCCTGGATTCACAGCATCACTGGATGTTGCTATCTCTTTGGTACTATGAAGTTGTAACATTTCCAGGGTAGAGCTTTAGCTTATACCTTGCAAGTATTCCACATAACCCCAGGAAACCAAACAGATTGAGAATTACATGAAAAAGATGTGGATTGTTTTCAAGCAGCGACTACCAAAATGGAAGGAAACAGATTTGTCTCATGACAGTGGGTGTCAGAAGAGTCAGGCACATGCTATGGGGTTACAGCTGGATTATCCATCACAGGATATTTGTGAGCCTGGCTTGAACCATATTATAACCCTTTAATGCAACTCACTCTGTTATTATCTGTTCTGTTGCTGTTCTGACCATGTTTCTTTGCATTAGTGATGCTGATGTGCACATCTGCACTCATTCCCATACATTTGCACAGGATTATGGCTACAATTCCTGATCCTACTTATAAAGAGCCCTGTAAATCCCAAATAGCTCCCTTTAAATCAGCAGCATTATCCTACTGTAAATCAGGGCAGACTCTGGCTCAGATGCTCTTCACTACACTCCATTATGGAGCAGGGAGGCTAAAAGCAATACCTGGGCTCGGTACACACCACTTCCCCCCAAACCCCATCACACAGCGTCATGCACTGCTCAGCCCCACACCTCATCACAGGGGCTGAGCCCCACTTGTCAAAGTATCAGCTGAACTCTTCTGATGAAGAAACTCTCTGAAGCAGTTTAAGAGCTGGCTTTGGCAGCACAGCCACCACCACGTGCTTAAATATTGCTCACAGCTGAGTTATTTCTTGCTTCTTTGGAACTGGAAATGGCTTTTCTGCTCAGTGAACTCATGAAAGGGTAGTATCTGAAGTCAGCAGCACTGAAACGATGGATTAAGGAGAAGCAGGCCAGTTAGGCGTTCCCTACAATATATTATGTAGATGGTTGCCAGAGGAACTGATTTAAAGTCACTGTGCTACACCTGAATGTCGTTTTTAGCTCATAAAAGGAACTCTGTTTAAGTAACAGTAAAATAGGACTATGCTTTCTATATATAAGAAATAAAATCAAATCCTTTCTCCCCGAGCAGATGAATTTGTATTTGCTCAGTGCCTGCCCCTGAGCTATGTGGAGTCTAACAGCACTGGGATGCTTTCAGCCATAAAGCCCAAAGGTCAAGCACAAGGACTTGCTCCAGCATGCGTTATGTTTGATTTTTACTGATCTTAACGTAGTAAATTTAACCCCGCTGTGAATGCAAGACCTGCCCCCCCCCCCCATACACCTGTAGCTGTCAGAGGAACAATGAGGATCCTTGGGCACAGACAGCCACAGGACCTGCCCCAAAGCCACAGCCCTGCAGCAGCAAGAAGCAGGAACCCTTCATCTCCAGGGTTGGGAGATTTGGCCAAGCAAGGTGGCAGCAGCCACCACATCACATCAGTCACTGCAAGTCACAGTCACACCCACCTGAAGATGTGTTTTCACCCTCCTGTTATCTGCTGATAAATTCCCCCAGATCAGACCCCAAGGCATCCAAATCCACTTCTCTGGTCTCTGCCCATTTACACCCTTCTCACAGAGAGTCACCTCAGGGCCACTCACCTCCACACAAGTAGTGCTGAATCCCAAGGAAGGCCTCATGCAACCCTTCCCAAGCCCCAGTGCTGGTTCTGCCAACTCCAACCTCCAAACCAGGTACAGCATCCCATGAATACAGCTCTCTGCCTGAGGGACAACCTGAAATGATATAGTTACACTGCTATAAACTGAGCAATACCCTGCAGGCACACAGGAGTGGGATACAGAGCTGTACTCAGCACCTTCGGTGAGGATACACGTAAGGATGCTGGGGCATGGAAAGCAATGCTCAGCTAAATCAGGAACATTGATTTCTCTGGATTAACACACCGTCTCCAGTGTTAACTATCAGCACAAGGGAGCACTTCTCTTTCCTTGCAGTTGAGCAGTACCTTAAGAAAGGCTTATGGGAAGCTCAAAATCCCATTCTCCTTGAAGCAGTGGCACAAAAGGTTATAGTTATGTAGCTATGTGGTGAGTTATGCTGGCAGCCTTCTCTGCAACTGGCTCCTCTATTTGGGGATGGACCAGTGATATTTTAGCAGCACAAGGGCAGGATGGTAGACTTTGTAGTGCTGCCAAATGTCTCTATAGCATCACCTCTGAGGCGAGAAATGCTGCATGGAGAAAGAAACAAAATACAGTCATTGCAAAACTGTTTAGCTCTTGGGATCTAAAGGGGATGAGGCCTTGCTCTGATTTAACAGGAATTTAAGCACAGCCTTCACAGCAAAGCAGTTAGCACTGCACTGGAGTTGCAAAACACACACCAGCAACAGCAAGTCAGTGGTGGGTGTGAGACATCAATGATATAACATCAGTTACCTTGTCCTGAGATGAGGATGACCACGACTCAAGTGTTTGATGGCTTGAAGATCTACTTCATACCTCCAGCAGCAGCTGAATCTTGCCCACACTGACAGTACGGTGCTGCAAATTCAATGCAAATTATAACAAAGAGAGGAAGAGATAAAAAGGGATTTAATGCTGTCAGGACTGCTAACCCCAAATTCCATTGCAAGCAAAACCCACAGAACCTGGATTAGTCCAAACATCCACTCCATCTGCATACTTGCATATTTTCCTTCTGCGTGTTTATCTCTAAGCTACAAGCACAGCCTTTCATCACTCCCAACAGCTTTCACCTTATAAATCCATCACCTTCCGCAACAGCACAGCCTTCGGCAGGGCTGCTCCTCCCACCCCTTCCCCTCTCCGCACGCACCAGTGCTGCCTCACATTCCTTCATCAAGGGCTGCTGCCCACTGTCAACAAACATGAGGAGAGCACAGCCTGACCTGTTTGCTCCTGCACCAGACAAAGGAGAGGAGGTGGCTTGGGGATTTTGACAGAAAGGACAGCAAATCAAACCACTTGTGAGCACAGACTGGGTTTTTTTTCGAGATCTTTATTTTACAAAAATAACTTACAAATAGAGACAACTCTCAGAAGTCAGCTCATTCATTCTGTGCATAAGGATAGAGCTTGTTGAAGGACGGACGTAGGAGTTAACAACTCTTACAATACTGTTAATTTTAACATGATGGTAACTATATTACACTACGTACATTTCATGCTCCAGAAATGTGGGTATCACAACCCCACAAAGCTATGGTCAGCGAAGTGTGTCAGCCAAGGAGGATGCACCCAAGAGCATCATTTCCATGCTGCTAGGCATCAGCATCCTCTTCCCTACAACAGTTGAAACCAGATGGCAATCTAACACTCAGACTACAGCACTCTGGATACAGTCATCAGCAATACACCTCAAATACATGACAAAAATATATTTAACTTTCAAATACAATTGTATAAGGTACACCAAGAGCCAGAAAATAAAGTCTTGAGCTTTTAAATACAACACACTATATATATATAACATATACAAGGAGACAAGAGGGAATCTACATGTGGAAGGAAAAGCTTATGCTGAAAAATTCATATTATCTATGGTACACAATGGCTTTGTCTGCTAGAAAGTCACCCCCATTTGCATAGCATTGTCAAGAAGTCCAGACCAGGCTAGGAGAAAAGGCTTAATTTTGGTACCACTTCAATTCTTGCACTTGATTCTACTCTTAAATTACAGCTTGCTATTTCTCTTCTGTAGGCTGGAATTCATGCCCCGTTCATAACACGTACAGGGAAAGCCGGGTAAAAACCCCACACAAACAAACAACACACACAAAACCATCACGCAAAGAACAAAGGTCAGAGAGTCAAAGAGGTGTCTTTAGGGGGTTGCAGTCATTTGGCATTTTGCTCAAGAGCAGAGTATTCTGCTTCTGACACCCTGGAAGCATCAATAAGTTTAGTGAGACCAGTTTTGGCAGAGTACTTGAAAATAAAGGCTTTCATGAGCTCGTATCTGTAGTTGCGGTTAATGAAGCTGTAGAGGATGGGGTTGACGCAGCAATGCACTAGAGAGAAACACTGAGTGATGTGAAGAGTGGCGTATAAGAAGTTCTCCATCTGACAACTGAAAGGTATGAAATGAAGGCTGTAAAAGATGTCAAGCAGGACAGCTACATGGTAGGGCAGCCAGCAGACGAGGAACACGACGACGTAAGAGAAAATGATCTTCCCGTTGCTCTTCCTCTCTTGGTCACTGGAGGCGGAGATGGTCTTCGCAAGGAGGAAGTAGAAGAGAGCGATAATGGGAAAAGGTATGAGAAAGCCCAGCACGACAGAAATGAGCTCCATGCCAATCAACCACTCTTTGAAGCTCTCCTCTGGATAGACGGGACGACAATAGGTTTCATTGTTGGAATAGACTGTCTTGAGATAATAGGTGTCTGGCAGAGACACGGAGAAGGCAAGGAGCCACACTAAGACGCAGATGCAGCGACGGATTATCTTCTTCTTGCGACTGCTGGAATTGGTGAAGTAGGCAACTGAGAGGTAGCGGTCCACACTCATGCACGCCAGAAAGAAGATGCTGCCAAACAAGTTGATGGAAAATATAAGGTGAGTTATCTTGCACATGATTTCTCCCATGTTCCACTGGTTATGCTGGATGAGGGAGACAACCCACACTGGAAGGGTGATGACAACACACAGATCGGCGATAGCCAAATTGAAGATGTATAGGTGTGTTTCATAGCCAGTCATTTTGGCTTGGAGGTTGACCCACACCACAACCGAGTTGGCCACCAGCCCTGTGACGAAGATGAAAATGTAGAAGAAGGACAAGGTGTATAGCAGGGCACTCTTGTTGAGCGTGCCGGAGCATGTTGTCGCATCGACTGTGATGCAGTCGCCGTTGTTGCACGTCCAGTTGATCTCTGTCAAGTTGGCTGTTTCCAGAAAATCAAGGATGGAAGTCAAGTCAAGTGCGCTCATGTTTGCTCAGTTCGGAGTCCAAGTGACCTACAGGCAAAATAGGATAAAAAGAGGGGAGATTGAGATGAGCTCTTAGGCAGAAGCTCTTCCCTGTGAGGGTGCTGAGGCGCTGGCACAGGGTGCCCAGAGAAGCCGTGGCTGCCCCATCCCTGCCTGTGGCAGGCGGCTGGAATTACATGAGTTTAAGGTCCTTTCGAACCCAACCCAGTCTGGGATTCTACGGAATGACCTAAATTAACAAAGATATTTCTGCTGCCATCTTCACAACACAATGCAGGACACGGCATTTTAGTCCTATGCTTATAAAGCCCTTTCCATGAAAGGGATGTATGGAATAAAACACCCAATCCACACACAGCAAAACTCCTCTGGCCGACAAGAGGAATAGCACTGGCTTTTTGTGTGGTTTTTTTCTGCTTGCAGCTCACATCTGACATCATCAGGTTGGCTATCATCCCCGGGTGGGAAATCCGCAGAGTACACTGTGGCCAAATAAATGTCAGGAGACTAAATCTGTCTTCTCTAGCATAAATGATGATCCTATCGCTTTCAGAAGGGGAATCTTTAAGCCATTTTATCTGCACTCCCTCAAGCATAGTAGAATTGATCTGGCTGATACACCGTACCGTAAAACATTTACCACAAGCTCTGGTCAGCATCTTGTCAAGCCCAGCTCCAGCTGCACTAAGCAGAACTGGGGAACTGAGGGGCTTTGTACCCTTGCCCAGTTTTAAATTTGAACCCTGCTCCATTCTTCCCCCTTCCCTCGGATTCTCTGTTACACAGCATTCCCTGCCGCTAATGGTATCACGTAGCTTGAGAGAAAGAAAGAAAGAAGTCAAAACTTGACCACTGGGCTTAAGTTTTCTCTTTAGGAGAGCACTTTGATTTACAGAGCACTCCCCCATCACAGCTGGCTCCACAACAACTGCTTCCTCCCCACCCTTTTGCTTTCTTACACTGACTTTTCCTGCCTCCGAAGCTCCTTCTTCTATCAGCAGGCAGCGGACACACTGCGGGCTCTCATTACTTTCCTTGCCAGCAGCAGAAGGGCCCCAGCAGACCCACGTGGCTCATGCAAAACCCGAGGCCAGGCTGCTAATTACCACTGTGCTTTAGTGGGTGAGGATAAACATTGCTCCCACACTGGGACCCTCCCACCCCACAGCAGTACCACCCACAGCAGCTGCCTTGGCCTGTGACCCCCATGCATAGCCCTGCATCCATAGGCTCCAGCACACCAAAATAAAGATGTAGAACGGTGCTTCCAAGGGATGGTGGACCTCATCTCATTCCCCATGGCTTCACTGGAGCCAGAGCAGTATGTCAGCCAGCCCACCCAGAGTCCCCACCATGCACCTAGCATCCTCAGCAGTAGCTACCTTGTTCTTACCCATGCCAGCAGCCCCAATAGGGAGGAGGTACCTCCTGATGCTGGCCCAGCCCTAGGGGCCAGAGAGAGCAACAGGGGGGTAACACCCCTACAGCCACCTGTATCGAGGAACATCCTCGACCCCACCATAGGACAGCTTGATAGGGCTTACAGAGCGCTGAGGGAAGAGCTCTGAGCACCCTCTTTTAGCCCCTGCTCCCCAAAAAATGGACATGGGTTGGCACAGCACCCCTCACTCCTCCATCTGCATAATTGGCTCTTCCCAAACCTCCCTCCCTCCCCACCTGCCTGAGATACAGACTACGGAAGAGAAGGGAGATAAGGGGGGAGATTACCAGGAAGGATTCAAGGCACTATTGTTCCAGTGGAGAGGAAGCTGGTGGCACTAACAAAGAGGGGAGCCCTGCATGCATCCAGGAGAGATCAAATCTCTTCACAAACAAGGCCCAAACTGGCCCTGTGAGGAGATCTAGCCTATCACTTCAAACCTATTCAACCTTCCAGGCTTTCATCCAGCTGGCCTGCTGAAAGACGGAGTTGAGATTCAAACCAAATTAAGCATGGGTTTTGCTGAAACGCTGGCTAAAGAAGGAGCTCAGACAGTGGCAACTTTCTGTCCTGGGATAGACGATCCCCATCTTCAGGAAAGCAGAGAGTGATTTAACCCATGTCTATGCAGGGCAGAAGAGCTGCAGAGGGGAGCGAGATGGGTCTCCTGCCAGACCTCATCCAGGGTCTCATCACTACCACTGTGTCCCAAGTGCAAACACTTCTGAAGGCCTCTCAAGTGTGGGGAGAACCAGCGTGATCCCAAAATCCCCGTATCTCAAAACCCCACAGCAACCAGAAAAAAACTCCCTAAAAGCCGCAACAATCCCAGCCCATGGCATGGGCCACCATCTCCTGCTGGCATCTGTGGACAGCAAGGTGAACAAATCAGCAGGAACACCAGGCTACCCCCACAAAACCTCACTGACGTAGCACAGGTGGGGCTGGACATCTTCTGTGGTCCAGCAAGGGGAGTAGGCTCTTTCCACAACTCAAGACCTATCTTAAGCAACCCTCCAGGACGGCTGTGACCACCCACCACAAAGCCTCCAACACATCCCTTAACAGAGAAGAAACTCAGGCCTGGCTGTACGGTGTCAGATCACCGGTGCTAACAGAGAAGCAACAAGGATGATCAGTGGGGCAGCAGGAAGCCCCTGAAGCTGGGGCTCAAACCAACACCAACCTAGGACAGCAGCTAGGAGGGGGCATCACCGTCTCGGGCGCTCACTCTGGGGATCTCATGGAGCAGAACACAATGATCAGCCCAAATCTCCGCCTGCCTCTGCTCCAAGTACAGGTCTGCTGCAGGCACGTGCATCCCTCTGCCTGGGCCGGCCACATGCCTGTGCGCTTCCGCATCCCCAGCGCAGCAATAAAACCTGAACCCGATACGGCCTCTCAGGCTCAAAGCCCTGCTGGCCAGGACAGCGCTATTCCCGGATTACAGCCTTTCGAGGCCAGGCTCCCCGTAGTCTGGGATTAACTGCTGTAACACGAACTCAAATTCCCATTCAGATTAGCTGGGAGCAAGGGGGGAACCCAACAAACAAACTCAACAGAGCCTCCCTGTGCTCCTAAAAGAATACCTTCAGCGCACTCTGCAGACAGCGCAGCATCCTCAACACTTGGGAAGGCAGCTGGAACTGCGTTCTGTGGCCACTGCACTGCAAAGCCCTTGCCAGGCCATCACCCCTTCACCCGGTAGGCACGTGTGCTGTGGCCAGTCCCTTAGTTCACTGGAGTTACGGCATGAAGGGAAGGCAATGTACCCAAAATCCTGCTCCAGACACCCAGAGATGTCCCTGGAGCCGGCACAGCCTGCAGGACTGCACCTTCCCCATCCCTGGGCTGTGAAGGAGTAAACAGGCACGAGCACCCGTGGCTGGGAAGGCAGCCTCACACCGCGTGGCAGCGTTCAAGCCCTTGACACTTCTGGGAACTTCTCAGCACCCCAGAGCATCCTGCAGCGCGGTCCTGCCTGCACTCAGACTTGCCTCAGGCAAACTGGGCTTTGCCCTTCTGGAGGGGAGCAAACTGAGCTGTGCCAGGAAAAGCCAGAACTGCTGCTCAGGGTGTCACCTACGCACCTTCACCCTTTCCATGCCAAAGGACCAGCCTGGATCTCCAACATGGGAAAGTGAGCAGCGTGTCCTGCCAGGACACTGGCTGCTGCAGAACACTCATGCTTTCAAGCGGCTCCGCAAGGCTGAGCCCGGCACATTGACGCTCCCTTCCGCAGTTCCGAGTTGAAGAAAAGAAACCCAGACCGAGGTAAACAAGTGTCCCACACAGCTCCGGATCCCACCGGGAAAGGGGCACAGAGCGAGCAGCACCCCGCGGTTTCTATCCCCCCCGCACACCGCGGGCGAGGTGCGGCACCCGCTAACCCGGCCCGGGGACACCGAGTGCGTGCGGAACGGTGCGCTCCTCGCCCCGATCCCAAACCGCGATCCCGAGAGCGGGGCTCCGCGGGGCCACCGAGAACCGGGGCCGAGGGGGCGAAGGCTCGGATCCCGCCCCCTGCGCAGCCGGGAATGGCGGGGTGCGGGTATGGGGACACCCGGGCGCGCACGGCCGCGCTCTTACCTCGCACAGCCCGGGCGCAACCGCTGCCGGAGCCACTGCCGCCGCCCGCCGCCGCCACTGCTTATAGCAGCGGCACCGAACCGCCTCTCGGGGGCGGCCCCGGCCCCGGCTCCGCCCGGGCCAGCCCCGAGGGGAGGATCGGGGGCCACCCCGGCAGGGAAAGGTGGGGCGGTGGTTCTCTGGGGGACTCCGGTAACAGCGGAGAGAGTGGGGTGCGGGGTATAGGGCATCAGGCACCCGCGGGAAGGAGAGAGGGAATAGGACCAGGACCGGGGAGGGGAGGGAAGGGAGGAGGAAAAAGTGGGTGGAAAAGAGAGGGGAAAGGGAGGAAGGAATGTAAGGCAAGTTTCTAGTTGTTTTCTGGATTGTTTTGGTTTTCCCTATAGAAAACAGGGAAATAGAATATTGAGAAGATTGAATATTCTCTGATATAAAGTACTCCATGGAATATAGAATATTGAGAACCCAAAGCAAGGGGAAGCAAGGAATTCTCAGCTCTAGTCCCTCACACCCAGGGCAAGAAAAATGAATGCCAAGGAAAGTGGCAGGAAGCCAGAACCTTGCTAACTAAACCTGAAAATCATAGAATCAATCACAGACTGGTTTGGGCTGGGAGTGACCTTAAAGACCAGCCAGGTCCAACCCGCTGCCACAGGCACGGAAAATCCATTTCTTTGCACTCCTCCTCAGCACAAGAAAGGCAGCTGATTAAAGTAGCCCTGGAGGGGAAGGGGTAGGTCTGTATTTGGCTTCGGTGGGGTCAGCCTGTCTGTCTGTTCCGGGGAAGATGCTAGGATTAGATGACAATCTACCTGCCAACACAGCAGCCACACCATACAACTTACTGAAGGCTGACAAGCACACTGACAGCTCGGCTGACATATGGCTCTGAAAGCACAATCAGCTTCAGCATTGCTGCCAGCAAAGGGAAGATTAAACTGCAGGTATTACTCCTCTTGCAGCACAAAGCACACACTGAAGCCCGGTCACCACCAGGATGTGGGCTGCCACTGGCTCAAAGTAAGTGCCACCCTGCAGCAGGACTGCACGAGGCCACCAAGCAGGCCATCTGGACCACTCCATCCTCACAGCACTGCAGAGAAGGAGAAGGACAGAGCAATGAGTCTCTTGCCATCCCATGGATAGAGAGGGGGGGATGTAAGGTACCCTGTGTCCCACTCCCCCTAGATGAGGTCCTCTAAACTTCACAGCTGATGGTGAGCAAAGCATTCCTGTATCTGCCTAAATTCCAAGTGCTTGCCCAAGTCTGTGAATGTTGGTGGAATTAAAGCATGATGAGTTCAGGAAACGACAGGATTAAGGTTAAAAATAAGCATGTAATGAAGCATGGGGCTAAATCAGGCTCTGAAAATCCTAGGGAAAAAGCCATATCAAAATAAAGGCACTCCAGCAGAACTCCCAAATCCCTTAGCCAAACAAGTCAGCAGAGTGGGCTTTCCTTACCTGGTGTGCCAGAAGCTAACATCAAGCTGTACAATTCCTTCCAAAGCTCTCCAAAACCACCAGCCAGCATCTGCAACCACAAAGCTGCTATAGCTGTCCAGGGGTCACAGACAACCTCCCCCTGGCTCCTGCACTCGCTGAGAGCAGAGCCCTCGCTCCCATTTCCAGGTTCCTCCCTCCAGCTATCTTTTTACTGAGAGCAAGTTCCTCATGCAGGAGACAGAGCCCATTCCCTTTCCATTATGAAAGCCAGATTTTGCTCCATGTTCAGGCATGAAAAACCCATGGGATGTGAAACTACCTCCCTAAAACACAGCAAGCAGAGCTGGACACTCCAAGTAAGATCAGCAGAGGTTTGAGATGCTACCTGCTACCTGCCTGTTGGTATCTGTTGCCAGTCCAAGCAGGTGTCTCAAGAGACAGGAGCTCAGATAGTCCTGTGACCAGAAACTCCTTGTAGATGCAGCTATGCAGGCAAGCAATCCATCGCTCATTCAAATGAGACAGGCTGACAGAGCTGGGCTGGTTCAGCCTGGAGAAGAGAAGGCTCCTTAAGGGGAGACCTTAGAGCAGCTCCAGTGCCTAAAGGGGCTGCAGGAAACCTGGAGAGGGGCTTTGGGGACAGGACAAGGGGAATGGCTTTAACCTGCCAGAACAGGGGAGACTGAGATGAGCTCTAAGGCAGAACTTCCCTGTGAGGGTGCTGAGGCGCTGGCACAGGGTGCCCAGAGAAGCTGTGGCTGCCCCATCCCTGGCATTGTTCAAGGCCAGGCTGGATGGGGCTGGAACTGGATGAGCTTTAAAGACCCTTACAACCCAATCTATTCTATGACTCAGGAAAGGGAGAAAGCAAAGCTCCGCAGCTCTTCACCCCACTATGGAGGAGTCTGTGGCAACACAGCAGGGAGGGTCTGGTCTCCTTCATGGGGCCCTGCATGAGGTCAAGACTCCACCGTGCTCAGCACTGCAGATAAACACACCTAAGGCTGAGTTCTGACCCACAGAGATAGGTATGGCAGGAGGAGCAGGCACAGGGTGTTGGGCACTGAAAAGCTTTAACTGCTTATTCAAAGGTTTTGCATTCGTACATTAACTGCCTGAGTTCAGCAATGTATAATTCTTTCTCCAAAAGCGTAATTTTCTACTAAAGGGGGCAGAGAGGGAAGGGAGAGAGAAAAGTGGGAATTTATCAGGGCCCACATAGCCTTTCCCAGCTGGCACTGGGAATGTGGGCTGGAAGCATCCTCATCTTCTCTTCAGGTTTCCCTCTGCAAGTGGGAAGCAGATGGAAACTAACACCCAGCCCTGCCTGTTCAAGCCAACCAATCCAACAACTAAACAAGTTGGCAGCTTCAAGTGCTAAGGAAGATCTGGGGTGGTGGATAAGAGATACAAAGGCAATGAGGCAAAGTGCATATATGTGTTGGGTGTGGAGCATTGGAACAGCACACCGGGAATCAAAGAGGGACACAGGGAAACACTTCCCTATTGCGCACGAGAGCATCTGCCTGCAACAAGAGCGAGGTGAGAGCAGCAGCACCGAGCGGGTGTCCAAAAGCAGCAGCCTGATGCACAGGCGGAGAACAACGCTCCGGCCAGCACTGCAAACACCCACATGGAGAGGAGAGAGCCAGAGCGAGCCCTGGAGGAAATCAGTCTGTGATCCATGAAGTTCATGAAGGTAAAAAAGAGCTTCCTGCAGTCCTGGGAGCCAGCGCCAAAGGGCTGCTGGATGAAAACGCAGTGCTCATTTCCTCCCTCTTCCAAGACAGCCAGTTCTCTGTCCTCTCCCAGTCACGTTCATTCCTCGCTGCATCGGTCGGGTGATGGATGGAGGAAGAAGCTACCAGCCTAACAAAAGGAATAAATAGATGACTACACGAGGAGTCACCTCTGAGACTGGAGGCAGAAAGGAAGCCAGCAGTGATTTCCAGAGGCAGCCGTTGCAGCACTGCCCAGCCTCACTTCCCCTACTAACAGCAAACAATCGAGTCATTGAGCGCCAAGCCATGCCTACAGCAGCGTCAGCACCCCCCCCGGCAGCCCGCAGGAAAGGCACAGGGCAGCTCTCCTGTCCCGCTCCATCCTCTCCTGTTTGGAAGAGACACAAGATGAGGACACCAAAGGGAAGAGAGCAAGAAGTGCTCTCCTGCAGAGAGGCACTACTTGTGCTTGCAGCAGCACAGGAAAGGCACTCACAAGCAGTTCCAAGGAGACCAGTGTCCTCCTCTGCCTCTGGGCTCAAGTGCACACTGAAGCCGGGTCATGGGGACACCCCCAAGTCCTTGTCCTCAGGTTGCTCCATCCATTCTGCCCCATCCTGTATTCGTGTTTGGGATTGCCCCAACCCAGGTGTTACCACAAATCACCCTACATCAGGGCTCCTACTTCCGCCAGCTTCGCCTAAAGCACTAAACCAAGCAATAAAAGCGAAATCACAGCGCAGGACTTCTCTTTCCACTCCACACCACTCCACTTGTTGGTTTAAAGGTTCATGAGAATTATTGGTGTGGGTTTCTTTGCAGAAAGCCCCTTGTGAGCTGTTTCCCATCTCTGCTGTAGCTCCAAAGCTGTATTTTAAACTTCACCACCACTACAATAAGGACCAAATTTAAGAGGAATATTTTAGAGCAGGAAAGCTGAGCTCCTTGGGATGCCACAGGCCTCCAGCACCTGTGGTTTGAAGCACCACACACCGGAGCCTTTTGAAGAGGTGATCCATGTTTTCCAGGCACTGTCCAGCTCAGGGACACTGCGTCAGCATTCACCTCTTGACAAGTGATGCTGAACAGCACTGATGCAGAGAGACAACGTAAAGCACACAACACTTCAGGTGGGTCTCCATCAATGGGGCCACCCAGGATTTTAACTGCTCTTTGTCTTCTCCCCCCTCCAAGGATGCAGCAGGAGAAGTTAACACATGGCAGGGCACCTTCTGTCAACCCCACTGAGCTTCCCAAAAGCCAAGCAACAGTACAGCAAGCATCCCTGCAGGATCTGACAAGGAAAGGGCTGGCAAACTTACTATTTTCAAGGTAACTAGAGCTTTTAGGGACAAATCAATCGGTGGTGTAATTAGGAATATTACTCATGTAGCTACTAATTATCGCAGATGGTTTTCTCCTTCACAGTTCATTTCCACCTTACTCTTCTGCTAAATGAAGGTGTTACCTATGAATGTTATTTGCAGCTTCATAAGCTACTGACATAGGCACTCTTGCCATTTATTTGAGAGCATGCTGAAGCGCGACCACAAGGAAGATAAACCAGGACCATGAGCCAGAAATCCTGCCTGGAGCAGCCAGGCAGCAGTGGAGATTGTTCAGAGGCACTGATTTTTACATAAAAGCTATTAATAAGCTACTCCTCTCCTGCACAGTGCTGCCTCAAATGAGCAAGGTGACATTAACATGGGTAGGTTCTGACAGAAGCCATGCTATGGAAAGCTGGACTCCAACCTTGCATCAGCAGCAAGGCTTACAAGTGGCATGACAGGGACAGAGAGGGAAGAAAGGAGTTTGAATTAGGATGATGGGATCCCCCCTACGTTCACTTGCTTCCATGTGAAAGAGTCCTGCTAGGTGTAAAACAACTAAATACGACATGCCAGTAAGGAATAAAAAATTCATTAAATCATAAATCTTTTGGAAAGGGAATCTACTGGGGAGATTATATTCGTTTTACATGAACATATGGATTCAACAGTGGCATATCATATTGTTCTCTGCGGAGGAAAAAGACATATTGTGTTAAAGTATGATACTTAGAGCAGTCCTTTAGGAAGGAAAGCAAATATAACCTTGGCAAGGAACACTGACTGCACGAGCACCAAGTAAGGGACATTAAAAGCAGGGCCCTAGCCCCAGCTGCCGAAAGTCCGCATAGCTTGACTGGAGCTGTTGGAGCTAAGCCCAAGATGGGAGCTGAGAACGAAGGTCACCTCCATTTAGCTACACCTCCTTGAAAATGTTAAGTAAATGAACACAAAGGGTAATTTTTCACTAGGCCCGTTGTGAACAGCCACCGTTTGCCCACCAGCAAACACTGACAGAGATGAGAAGAAAAAGACATCACAGTTGCATTCAGTTTGATGGTTACTGGTTGGGAACTAAGCGGCTGTCTCCTTCTGTATTGTCTCTGGCTCAGCAGTGGAAATTGCTGAGCTCTCCTGGCTCTCAGTGCAGCCGACGCTCAGGATTTAGGTAGAACCAGACACCCAGCTGCAAAACATGGGCTCACCAAAGCCCTTCTCTGGTTGCTGCTGAATCTAGGCTCCCTACGGGCCTGGTCTCTGTCCATGCCTGCTGCGGCACATGCCCAGAGGTGTCTGCACCAGACTGACACCGATCTCCTGCCCACGATGCAGTCAGATTGAGGACAATAAATACCTCCTCTTCCCTGAGGGACAATATCTGACAGTCACTTGATGAGCACCCTGCACACAGGTGATGGACCCTGCACTACAGGGTTTGGACGAGGTCTCCTCACAACAGGCACAATGCTGAGGTGGGACTGGTCACACAGCCCCCTTTCACAGCCACACTCCATTTTTACCTTCACACCTCTTTTCTGACCCCATAAACCTATTCATTTGAAATAGGAGCATCCTGTCCCCTCTTTCTCCATCCATACCTTTAGCGTGGTAGCCAGCATAGCCCTACATGTGCTGTAGGTTCAAATCTCCTCCAGCATGGCTCCAGATGTGGAGGACACTGGGAAGGAATTCCTGCTCACTCTGCGTGTTTTCCAGATACTCATCCCATGGACAAGTTCCAAACAAGCTCCTGAAGCGTATCTTCCTGCAGGAGAAGGCTGTGGATCATAGACAGAAACACACACAGACCTGAGCTCAGATCAGCTTCACAAAGCATCATAAGCACAATTCCAATCATAGCATCATAGACTAGTTTGCGTTCGAAGGGACCTTAAAGCTCCTCCAGTTCCAACCCCTGCCACGGGCAGGGACACCTTCCACTAGAGCAGGTTGCTCCAAGCCCCTGTGTCCAACCTGGCCTTGAACACTGTCAGGGATGGGGCAGCCACAGCTTCTCTGGTTCTCTCCATCATCCCAAGAGTGTTGCTCTGCCATATGACTGCTCTCATAATAGTTATGGGAAGGTCTTCAGGAAACATACAAGTTACTGGACAATAACTGGTCACAACCTTATCTTTGCTCTGATAATTTGGGAACCAAAGTAGCCTATTCCAGAGGAACAAGGGGAGGAGACAGCTTAAGCTTACCGCACAAGATAACAGTAACCACTGAGCAGCTCCTGCACCTTAATACAACTTGCACCAGGCCAACCACATCCCACTCTTAATCACCTGATTAACGCACAGACAGCATCAGAAAATATGGGATTTGCTCATCATCTGGATTGCACAGGAGAGCACATGCATGCAAACTGCAGCTGGACTTCTTCTGCCCCTACCTTTTGCTGACCCAGCTTTCTTGCTGAGAACTTTCCCATCCATCCCAAGGAGGTATGAAACTGGAAGCACTATTGGTCCCACTGACTGAACTGCACCCAAGCCTGCTCCTAGGCAATGAAGTAACTAGATAAAATCTGATGAAGCATTAACTGTGAACAGTCAAAACAACAAAGTCAGCGCACACAAACCACAGTCTCTTAATGCAACATTAAGTCAGTTGTATGTTATTTATGTATTTGCCATAAGTGTATTCAGCTACCTGGAAAAACACTAGTAACACTGGGTTTTACTGCATACCTGGGGCAGGCTTCCACTTGAGACAAGCAGTTAATACCAGCCAAACACTTGGACAACTTTAGGTCCTGCAGAAACACTTGTTGCTGTGGTCCTTAATACTGGCTTTAGGTGTGCAAGGCACATGGGGAGCAGCTCACTGCCCAACGCTATAGGAAGCCAAAGAGGTTTTAGCTTAACTCAGATGATCCAGTGCGACCACAAGAAGGAGGCAGCCTGTGCTTTAGCTTCTTTCCAGGGCCCCTGGAAAGTTAATCCTATCTGATTACACCACTTCTTTTTTTTCCATAGAAAAAATAAACACCCTTCTGTACTAACCATAAGGCTGCCTTCTTTTGAAGGGAGATGTATTATCCACGATAAATTCATTACTTCATCCCATTTTTGTCCCAGGTCTTCAAAGCGGTGGTTTTACTTCAGGATGCAACATCAGTTGGCTCTGCCACTGTGCTAGGCAGTTCCCAAAAGAGATCCTACTTTTCCTTAAAGAAGAATGCAGATGATCTCTTCAGCTGCTTAAAGCCTGCACACCAAATTCCATGTACGCATGTTAGAGCCATGCAAACACATAAGGAGCTAGGACCAGCTTCCCTTCAGACCACAAACACTAGGAATGCAATGGGGCTTGGAGCAAGCTGCTCTAGTGGAAGGTGTCCCTGACTGTGGCAGGGGGTTGGAGCTCGATGAGCTTTAAGGTCCCAGCTCTGAAGTAAGAAGGATGGCTCAGTTGCCTTCCTCACACCAACAGGGACTGCGCTGTACTGAGCTGAAGCCTTGAACTCATTACAATGTCACTCTGTCTTTGGATCCAATATCCTGTGGGGGAATCTTCTGGGAATGTATTTTGGTTCAGACTTGGGTCAAGGAGAGTTGACTTGACCTGAAAATAAATCCAGGCAATCTCAAGCTGAAGAGCCATTGACTACTGTTTGCAATACAATAAAGTGAGGAGATCAAACTCGGCTGAAACCCAGGGCTAACATAAATCCTAGGAGAAAGGGGAACAAGAAATTTCATTCACCACCAGGACAAAGGGGCATTTTTCTCATTGGCAGAATGCAAAGCAGGGACTGAAAGCACTTTCCAGGCAGCATTTTTAGTTCCCCATACAGCAAGTGCGTGCTGTTTAGCTGTGCTGCTATCTTCCTCAGAATAGCAGGAAGATAAGAGGTACGTGACTGTATTTGTGTGTGAAAACGGGTTTGTGGGCTTTTTTTCTCGCTTAGCATCACTAGATGGAGTTCCTCTGCTCACACACAGGGCAGCTTTTGTGAGAGGTATTTTATATGGATCCCTAAGGAAGGATCTCAGCGGATGGGCTCTGAGCTCTATTGTGTGCACGTGTGCATAATAACTCTCAGCAACTTTAGCTTTATGGTCCAGGAGGAATGTGAGTTGTACTCACTGCAACTCCAAGCTGAAATCCTGCTCCTGGCTCATGCTAAGGGGAGTTGTACCATGAGCTCCACTGAAGACTTCCTCCTCCTCCAGGAGCCTTATTTTAATTGTTGTTGGATAAAACAACACTTCCCAAGTCTGTACTTCAGGGAGCCAGAGAGACACTCCTTTACCCAAGCTGCGGTATATCATAGCATCACAGACTGGTTTGTGTTGGAAGGGACCTCAAAGCTCATCCAGGTCCAACCCCAAAGGGACACCTTCCACTAGAGCAGGGTGCTCCAAGCCCCTGTGTCTGACCTGGCCTTGAACACTGCCAGGGATGGGGCAGCCACAGCTTCTCTGGGCACCCTGTGCCAGCGCCTCAGCACCCTCACAGGGAAGAGCTTCTGCCTAAGAGCTCATCTCAATCTCCCCTCTGGCAGGTTAAAGCCATTCCCCTTGTCCTGTCCCTACAGGCCCTTGTCCAAAGCCCCTCTCCAGGTTTCCTGTAGCCCCTTTAGGCACTGGAGCTGCTCTAAGGTCTCCCCTTAAGGAGCCTTCTCTTCTCCAGGCTGAACCAGCCCAGCTCTCTCAGCCTGGCTCCAGAGCAGAGCCGCTCCAGCCCTCTGATCATCAAATATCCTCAGGTCATTATCTGATATCCGCAGAAATAAGTAAAATATCCTCTCCTGGCTCTCCTCCTTCCCAGACCTCATGTCCGGAAGCAGCACTTTGACTCACCAGCCCTTTGCCCATACCCATAACACATACCCTACTCTACACACTTCTCAGCTTCTCAATGTGGCTGGTTGTCCAGCCAATGCTCTGGAGGATCCTCTGTCCACCCAGCAGTCAAAGCACAATAGGAGCTTCACTGAGGACACATCAGCCCAGGGAAGCTGTTTTCAGGAGGTAAAGGCAGTCTCTGTGGTAAGACATGAACGCCACATTCCCCATTTGAGTGCAACTATTTCTAAACACAGCCCAGGGAAAAGTGCATATTTATTTTGTTATTTCACTAAACCCCACTTTATTAACCAACTTGTGCTCTAATGTACAAGATCCCTTTGTTTATAGAGTGAATTATGCTGCTTCTTCCCATGTCCCACTGTGATTCCACGATTCCTGGTCAGATTGTATAATGTTCGATGTAAGAACGTATAAACTCCACTAAACAAAGCTGCAATAGAAAGCTGAATAGCAAGTCGGGACTCCAACCTCTCCAGGGGGAAAGGAAAGGTGAGTTTGATAAAGTAACACACTGAGAGCGCCTGGGAATGTTTCAGATGAAACAAAGTACTTTAAGAGGGACTTAATACTCAAACTCAGCATTTCATTTCACTTCTGCACCCATTAAATCTGTCAGGAGCCTCGCCCCTGGCTCCAGTGAAATCTTCACAAAACTGGGATTTCTTTTAGCACTGTGTGAAAATTAACACTTTCAATTGCAATCGCCTGTTCACGCTTTTGCCCCAAACCCAAGTCACACATGAATATTCACAGCCAACCTACACCATCTAACACCAACGCTCTAGTAAAGACCTTCCCAGCACACGTCCATCCTCTACATCAGGAACGAGAGAATGTATGGATCAGTCTCCCTGCAGTGGCTTTACAGGTAGTGCCCAAACACTGGTCCTCTCAGGGAGCTCTGGGACAATCACTTCTCACCTAACCTCCAGTGCAGTGGGGACTGCTCTGTCAGGACTGGTCCAGGGGTTATACACAGGGAAGTGCAAGTATTTGTTAATGGACACATCTTTCCTTCACAGAAAGTCTCCATCATCACAGCAGCTCTGTTTCTCACCCCCTGTCTTCCCTGAGACCAACTGAACCCTCCTTTTTCAAAGTCAGTTCCAGCAAAAACATGAGGAAAACCAATCCTAGAGATTTTCCACCCATCAGCAGAGGTCACAGTGAGGTATAGCTCCGCACAGTCTTCTATCCATTACCTGCCTCTTCTCTGCTCTGGTACCAAGTGCACTGCAGCCAAAGTGTCTTTCTGCACAGCATGGCAGCTAGCAGCCTGGAGAAGAGAATGCTCCTTAAGGGGAGACCTTAGAGCAGCTCCAGTGCCTAAAGGGGCTGCAGGAAACCTGGAGAGGGGCTTTGGAGAAGGGCCTGTAGGGACAGGACAAGGGGAATGGCTTTAACCTGCCAGTGGGGAGACTGAGATGAGCTCTTAGGCAGAAGCTCTTCCAACCCAAACCAGTCTGGGATTCTATGATTAATATCGTAAGTTAGATGAAGAGGGTTCTTTTAACACAGCAAAATGTTCAGCTTAAACCTGTGGGCATTTCAACTGTCTCTCCTTACCAGTGTGATTAAGCCTGAAGCAGGACAAGAAATCCAAGCAAAGGTAGTCACTAAGGAGAGGGGGGTGGAGAAAACTGCCTCACAGACAGTCACATTTCAAAGCACATGAAGAAACCTCTAGTGAAGCAGTGAAAGCCCAGCATTCCCTCTTAAAAACATCAGAAGCTATGAGCTCAGTTACTGGCTGACGTGTCACCAATCAGACATGGAGCGGACACTCTGTCTACAGCTTTGGAAATGGAAGTAAAATACCATCCCCCGGTGTTGTTTTATCCCCAGCCAGTCTGAAGTCATCCACAGAACCTGATGGGTGGTGACTTACAGATGACTTAGTGGAGAGCAAAGAAGCCCACGCCACTCCACTCTTTTCAGGCAGGAGGGCCCATCCTCTCCTCCTTCTGCAGGAGTTTGCATTGCCAGGCTCTGCTCCATCCCCTGCACCAAGCTCATAAGGTGGAGAAGACAGAGAAAAGTGATTGTTTGCCAAGCATGCCAATACTGGCACTTGTCAAGGAGAAAAAGGAGATTCCCTCCTTTCCACTCTCTAAATAGCTTTCAAATGAAGGGCCAGAAAGAAATCTGGAGCTGCTCTCAAGTCCACCAGTGGGAATCAATGGAGCGCTCGCTGTCTT